>NC_088799.1:40510363-41127807 GCF_011386835.1 Chrysemys picta bellii | reverse complement strand
AGAGCCGCGGGCCGGGCGCTCCTGACCATGACATGTCCCACCCCCTCACACTACCAGCAGCGGCGGGGTTAACATGGGTCTGGTGCAAGGCCGGCATGTGGATCCCGCTCAGAGCGCGGGGCCACCAGTGCCACTTCCCGACAGCCAGGGTGGGGGACAGGGAGGCTAATGGCACCCCCCAGCCAGCGCAGCCTGGTGCCAGTAGAGGCTGCCCATGGTGGTGAAGTGGCCTGCCCGGGCGTGCTTCAGGCAGCAGCTGATTGTTCCCCCCTGGGCTGTGGGTTCCCTGTGACCCCTTCGTCTCCCCACACCAGCTTGGACTTGGGAAGAGAGACGGAGGCAGCCACAGGCAGCCTGCAGCGAGCACAGGCCGCTGCAGCTGGCGCCGCTGCTTTTGGCTTCAACTGGTTCCTATACTTTCCACTATGGAGATATTTGCTCCAATCCCAGCGAGCCCTTGCCCTCAGTCTCATTATCATGGCTTCCCCTCGCTGCTCCAGCCATGCTGTGAGCTCCCATGCTGCACCTCCCTCGCTCCTCCGGCTGCGCTGGCCCCCTCCCCCCATGGCTCCTCCGGCTGTGCTGCCCCCCCCCCTTGCCTGCAGGAGCCCAGGGCTTTAGAGCGGAGCGTGGGTCCCGCCCGCTGGCGCCATGGTAACCCCTAACTAAGGCACCGCTTTTGCAAAATGTCCTGAGGGGAAGCGGCTGCTTCCCCTACACCCCCCCTAGCTACGCTACTGCTCCCACAGAAAAATTTAGTGGAGAGGTTCAAAGGAAAGAAGTCTCTTAAGTTTCCCACTTGCACTAGTGTGAATAATTGCATAGGCTTCAATGAAATGCTCTGAATCAGGCCTAAAATCAGTATATAAAATATAGGATACTTGATATAGGAAAGAACTTAAGTGCCTGCTATTCAGGACACAAGTTAAGTATGTGTTTATTTGAAAATTAAAGTTAAATACATACTTAACTTGTGTCCTGTACAGTGTTTCCAAATCATGAACATATAAACTACGGATAGGGAAAGTGTCTGTGTGTCTTTGAAGCACTGAAGAGAATTGGTGTGTTCCAAAATGCATATTCATTTTGCATATACTCTTGCCTCCTTAGCGCCACAAATAAATCAAAAACAAATTATTTGAGTTTAATCAAAAACTTGGTATTCATTAACCATAAAATGTGTTTTTTTTCCTTTCAGATTTTACCAATTCTAGTAATTGTGTAGCATCAATTGTTTTTTCCTAAACATCATAAATCCAGTGTAGTCATAACTTGGCTTTTTTTCCCTTTCCTGAAACATACTGATGTTGATTGTCTCTGGAACATTTTAGCTAGAATTGCATTTAATTGACTGAGTAAGATGAAATTTCACAGAGCCTCAAGTCATTATAATAATTTCTGTAAAAGTGTCACAGTTCAGGGCACTTGTATTCCCCTTCATGGTCCACGAAGAGTACCCACTTTTAGACTCCCAGTTGTCACCTCTCTTGGGTGGAGACATGTGTCTCTCTCCCTCCTTACTGAGGTCTTTCCAGACTGCACAGTTCCCTGCCTACATTGTGATATTCCCAACAAGCCAGCATCTGTACTTTGCTTAATCTTTGAAGCTAAGAACAACATAATTGCTGGCAGTTACAAGTTACTACACTGCTCTTTCTAAGCAAGCACATTTATTCTGAAGGTGAAAGTGTTACAGAAAAAAATATCGAAAACAATGAATGAATGTAAACACATGCTAATAAGCTTAGCAGAGATCACCTCAACTCCAACAAAGGCTCTGGCAGGAGCCAGTCCTTTAAACCCCACTGAAGGGATTTTCTGTGGGTACAAGTTCATAACAGCTCTAACTCAGAATAAGCACCCTCATGAATACATCTTGGGCCTTTGATCTTTAGAGTCCAGGAAGAAGCTAATTAGCAGACAATGGTCCCCTCCTCAGAATGTAGCTTCCAAGGCTGGATCTCGCATAACTGGAGGTAGGAATTTGCATTCACCTCTGCCTGGAGATTCCTCAGGCAAATCACTTGAGAATGGCCCAAAGTCCCTTCTTATTTTACCCATTGTTCAATACAGTCCTTGAAATTCATAACACTTCTTGGGGCTTTCAATATTACATAACCTTTGCATTTAATAAATGGACTCCAAAGATTCTTATCCTTGAAAAATCTCATTGAATTAAGTTTATTGCAGGAAATTGCCCTTTCTGTCACCAAGTGTAACATCAGTACTAATGATAGCATTTATAAGGTAGGTACAAGTAATGGAGCAGACATTACCAGGATAATCAGGACAACTCTAAGGAAAGACAGGGACCATGTGTTGCTAGGATTTTATTAATTTGTGAAAACTTTGAGGTGGTGCAGGATTTATTAAATTCTCATGTGGGGATTTGAAGCCCTATATCTTTTCCTAACCTAAAAATCTTGCCACTCAGTTGGCATTTAAAAGAAAATAATCTAGTTTGAAAACTTGAGCTATATTGTATTTCTATGACCTGTTGAGACCATGTTGTTGTTAGGACTGCACATGTTATATTTAACTAGGGTAATAATTTTTTCCCCATTCCGTTCAAATATGCCAATATGAAAGTGAAAAAGGCTCCTTCTGTTTGTTTTGCAGATAGTGGCATATTCAGAATTCACAGGCATGCCTTAATTCTAAAGCTGAATAGCAAGAAGCTTCCTCATTGTGTAATGAATGTAAACAGATTATTTAATTTCTTCATTCTACAGTCTACTTCTTTTCAAAGAAGAAAGGGAAATAATTTGACCTCTGATTCATTTTTATACTCCTCCAAGAGAAGGAAGTATGCAGTATAAAAATTGTGGTCCAAACATTTATTTTTATCCTTAACTTTAATAGATAGAAATATACAGTGTAAATGATTGAATCTCCTGCCATTCAAGAATATCATTCTGAATAATCCTAGACTGAAAAATTCTGGTTTATTAAGGGCAAATGGGACAATATTGTAGGAGGTGCGGATTGTTATCCAATGCTCATCTGGGAGGTTTTAGCTTTGTTTGTCTTGTTTTATTTATCTAAACTACTAACAAGTCATAAAGTCCACTATTGGCCATAGGATTTTGAATGTTTGAAAGATATGGAGTGGTTTGCACTTACGTTTTCTGGGCATTCATAGTTGTGTTGGAACACAAACTTTGAACTGCCTTTCACATGAGAGACAGGGAAATCCACACATGTATGGAAAAGATGAATTTGAATTTCTGGGTGGGTTTAGTGTTTTTATGAAATACTAAAAAGGAGTATTACATAATATCATGAGAAGCTAGACAGTCCAATGTGGCAATTCTCCATATGACAGCAGATTTTTTTTAATATTCAGTGGGCGTTTTGCTGATGATGATAAGTTATCCAATAAATCTCAGAGGTCATCAGCACTATCAAACACTCGGCCTGTTTGAGATTGGTTGACCATACTGCCAGCTAACTTCAGGATGCTATGTTAATGTGAGAGTTTGTGTCACTACTTGCCCTCTAACTCTGGATGCCTTAAATGCTCTGCTGCTGTGTATCACAACCCAGACACCAACAGCCATCAGACAAACATGCAGTTCCTTAATGTCTCTGTGCTATGCAGCCTTGGTTCAGCGCTGTGAGCCCAGCAGCCTGCCTATAACACAAAAACCCCACCCTGGTCTCCAGCAGCTGTGGTTACTACTTGCAGCTTGACCCCAACAAATTCCCAGGCCTGAATTTCCCCAAAACCATGTACTTTGAAGTGTCCAACCCTCTCCTGGAATACTCAGAGAAGTAACAAGGTTTGCTGCTCTTTTAAAGAGACAAAAGCACAGTTTATTCCATTTTGTGGAATCAACAATTACTTCAGTTCAAACACAGCACAGGGTTGGTTTAGATTAAAAGTAAAACAAGTTTATCCAATCAAAAAAGAGAGGTTTTAAGTGAATTCAAGGGAGAAAGACAAACAATTACAAGCAAACAAATGTAGAATATACTTTCTAGTGGCCAGGACTTTACTGAACAGGCTACAGTCTTGGTTCAAGATAGATTTCTTCTTTCCAGCCATGGCTGACTTTCGTTCAGTCAGGAGCTGCCACCGAACTCTGAGGTGCTGATTTCCCTTGTCTTCCTAGGTGAAGGTTGCCAAAATGGCTCTCTGTTTCCCCTTATATCTCTCAGTATTCATTCACCCTGTTTTAAGAGGCAGGATGACCTCACACTGTTTTCTCCTTCCTCTGGACATCCCATTCCCCTGCTGTTTCATATGTAAATGGGGCTGCCATTGTTTACATTCCATAATGCTACCTTCACTCCTGCCTAGGGAGAAAAATCTGTTTTGTTCCTGTTTGGTTGCAGATATTAAAGCATAATATCATTGAGTATTCATAATTCCTCATATAATGTTAATGCATAGATTTAACAATGATAATGATTAACAGTGTATCATTAGTTTTCATAAAAGACCTTCTTCATATAAACTTTTATAATACAATAATATTGTCTACAATCAGTTTTAAATTACTTAGCATTTGAGGTTATGACCCTCCCAAGACTCTATTTCCCCCACTCACTAGGTTTATGGCTTTGTTCACCTTGTATGTATTTACACGTATATATGTAAATATATCTTCGTTGTCTTTGACAATTAGGCTGGTCGGACAAACAAAAACACATTCCTTTGTCTCGGACAGACTGGGTTTGTGTTGCTTGCCAAACACATTTTTGGAAGATAATTCTAACACCCATCCATAACTCTTTGTACACACTTAGTACATGCACCACACATGAATATTAATGATCAATGAGTTATTAGTTTTCCAGTGATATCTTACATGACACATTTTAGATACAGATTAACAGTAGCGTGTGAGGTGTAATGAATACATCAAGCCTGACAAGAGCTGCTGACACAGAGTAGTTAACCTCCAATAGGCTTCAGTGTCAGTTACCTCTTGCTGACAGACCATGACCGTATGGATCAGACTGTGCGCTAACAAAAAGACACACACAACCACACTCTAAGTCAACATCTACTAGTGCTCCTAGTTAAAGATAGGTAGATTGTTATGGATAAAATAAAACCAACACAGATTTCAGCCAAAATCTCACCCTTTTTGTTTGTTTGAAAACCTGTGGCTGAGTACAGGCTTTATCCTCACACCTTCCAAAAGGCCTTCCAACTTTTGCTGAAATCAGTCCTGTGTTCTCAGTAGGGCTGACAATTTCAGACAGTCTTATGAGTAGAGAATGAACACATCTCAATGTGAAAGCATCAGTGATGTACCTTTTATTCAAAGACATAGCATGGAGATTAGGGGTCTCTTGCTTTAGAGATCATTTGTATAAAGAGCATTGACGTGCCTCAGCTCTTGTGTCCAAATGCAGTTTGAAGGGTATTTAATAGAAATTATAGATTAGATTTACTATTTTACCCTTGAGGGAGTATAATTTAAAAAAAAAAAAAGGCAAGAAGCAGTTGACCAATGTGTTTGTAATCCGAGAGTCATTTTTCCACATTAATTACCAGTTCATAGGAATTACCTAGTCTGTGTTATTTGACAGAAGGAACTTCAGTAACTACTTTTATTAACTACCAGTAAACATGACTACTTGTCCAGTATATTTCAGTTTAATAGTTTAGTTTCAATATTAAACACTTCAGTTGCTTACTATTTAGTTTCAGTAACACGTTTGTATATTCTAGAATACCACATTCTCCATCTTAAACCCGTGTGACACGAGATTTGAATCACTTTATTTTATTTCATTTTATTAGCAAAAAAAATATTTTTCTGTCTGAATTCCTTTTAGGCTGTGAGGAAAAAAATATTATAGGCAGGAATGTACTGCAAATCCACAACTGCTGTACAACCTGGTTTTAAATCCATGTACATTATGTTACAATAAAAATGTATCAGAACAATATATTTAAATAATCAAGCATAGTTTTTCTTATCAGTGGTGCAGATACTATTTAAAAAAAAGTTCTTAGGTCTACAGTGTTTGTAGGGTGTGATAGTCTATTCCCTTAAGAGCAGGGTAAGTTGGGAATCCTCTCCAAAATATGAATTACCAGATATATGTCAATCTGGAACAGTCCCTGATGGAAGAAAAGAAGCCTGGCATTGAAGTAATGGGACCTAGGGTATAATAAGGGGGACCCATTTTGGAGGTATGAGTTGTACTTGATTTTCTTTTTTTCTATTGTTCATAATGCCCTGGGATTTATCTTTGAATTCCTTGAAGTTCTTAGGTTCTGACCTCTGCATTCCAGATGATCTAGGGTTGGAGTAAAATGTTCTTTATTAAATGGCAGAGTAAGACTAAAACATATATTCCTACTGAGGAATTAACAAAGGGGGGCACAAAGCCCTATGTTAGAAGACAGTTATCAAATCAGTCTGGCTGAATGTCATCAGGAGAATGAAGATTAAGTGAATCTATCTAGCAAAGAGGTCAATACTACAATTAACCTTCTCTCCTATAGCATGTAAGGCAGGCAGTTTAGACAAAGCAAGAAAATAAATCTTGAAAACTCAGAGTTAATCTATTTTTGGTACTTGTAAATTGAGAACAGTGAACAAATAAGATTAAAACTTAATCACAGTTAATAAAATATGTGCCCCAATTGACAGAGGGTGACTGCAATATTTTTATTTATCTCCTTCTCTAAAAAACATTTGCTATGTCACGCAGCTTTGAAAATATATTAGACAGAAAGTTCTGTTGGATTCAATCATGTCTTTATCACAGAAAAATCAAAGAGCATAGCATGTCTTTTTTTGTACGAGTGTGATATCAAAGTTAGAGCCAACTTACTTGGGTAGTTACTAGAGCTGGTAAAAAAAAATGACAACACTTTCTTCCATCAGTAAATGTTGTTTCACTGAAACTGAAATTATTAGCCAAAATGTGCTAATTGTGATGAAATCTCTGTTTGAAGGTTGCTTGGATATGTGTGGTGAGGAGGGGGAGGACAGAGGATGATTTCTTTGGTAGATCACTAACTGATTTAAAAAAAATTAACCATGCATTGCCTGCAAAAACATCAGGTAGATATGAAGAGAAACATCCAGTGTAATCAGCAGATGTATGTGTAGAATAAATATGGTTTAAATGAGCAATTATGGACCAATGGTCATTCTTAGAGTAAATTTCTCAGTGCTATATTATTGTATAATCTTTACTTATTTAACAAGCGGAACTTCCATATATGTTAGTGCATCAGAGCATTTTCAAAAAATGCATCAGACATCCACACTGCGGCTAAGAAATATGTAGTGCTTGTAGGAGAGGAGAATTTGGTTTTTGAAAGATGCAGTTTGTGGGTTGATGAGGTAAATCATTAATACATAATACAATAAACATTAGCTAGAGACATCTCAATATATTCTAATCATGTCTTCCAAAATGATACTGAACAAGCCTTATGGTTGTCTTCTAAACAGCCCATGGACACTTTAGATGGGTGTTCCAGATAACACTAGGGAATATACTTTAAAAATGAGAGCAAGGATGCAGATTAGTTTTAAATTAAACTAAATGCCTAAATAGTATAAATATGAAACAGTAAGGAAAGAGCATACTCTAATCCTGTATGAGTAAAGTAACTGTAATTGAAAAATGAAAACTTCAAGAGGACAGATATTCCTTGCGATTAAGTAGAAATATACAGTCTGCATACAAAATTTACCTGAGCAGTGTATACAATGTAATCCTGCACATTTTTATAATGTATATGGAATAACTCTAATAATTCAAATTCCTGTTCAGAAATGTCAGTGTAAAGCTGCACTACCCTTTTCAATTAGGGAGATCAAGATGATGACACAGGCCTCCCCTGCCCCACATCTTCAATTTCCTCCTCTTCAAAATGTGAGGCTGTTCTAGATGCTGTTTGATTTCCATAACTTCCAAATCAGTTTGCTGATTTCTGTACTGTGGCAGGGAATTGTAATACTGTATAAGGTAGGAACGTAACATTTAGAGACATACTGTGGTATTAGTTCTGTTACACAAAGTGCTATGTAGTGGCTGTGGTCCTTGGAGAGTGGTAGAAAGAATGAATTTGCTGTCTTCCTTGGTCTCTGATTAGAGTTTCTCTTTGGGAACAGGGCATTGGTGTTGGGCTGAGATTCCTAAGAAAGATCGCCTGCATGCTGTTTGACTGCCTCTGCTCCAGGACTGGAGGGGGACACTGCAGAGGAGCAGCACTGGTATCACAATAAAATGCAGGTTGTTAGAAGAAAGGGCAACAGTAATCATGTTACCTGCAATTTTTAAGAGCGGGATTTAGAAATTTTTGAAGCAGTCCATGAACCCAGAAAAGTTTATTTCCCACATTGACTACCTATATGTGAAGCTTGTACAGGATCAGCTTATTGTGCTGCTGCAATATTGTTGAAATCTAGATTGTGGTATGGCCCCAAGATACTAGTTATGGGCAAAGCAAAAATGAAACATGTTTTTCATAGGAAACTCAGTCTCCTAAGAGGGAAGTACAAACTGCACCACCTAATAACCCCCTCTGCTGCTAACATATGGAACAGAATTGGTATTGAAGTCTCATAAGCTCAGAAGCGCTGGTCCAGAGCAAAGCAATCTGGCTTTTCCTTTCACTGCCTGCCACCAGCTGTCAGGATTCAGAAACTTGCTCAGAGATTGTATGAATCCAAGCAGGGCTATAAAAGCTAAGATTCAAATTGAAAGTTTGATGTGGAGGATAAGTACACGACAGTATTCTTTATTATGGAAAACCATTGAACTTGCCGAATATGATGCCACTTTTCAGTCCACAGTCCATTAATTTAACTGGTTTGGGTATATTGATTCTTTCTTTTCCCATATACAGTATATTTTTCTTCCATCCTCCCTCAACAATTGCCTTCATACTTTATTGTCAGTTGAGGGGCAAGCATATTCATTTCACAGTTCCAGAAGCAAAGCAGCATGTTAGGTAGGTGCAAAAATATAAATGTAGTGAAGGGAAAACCAAAGGGAAATTTATAAAAAAAAAAAAAAAAGCAAATTTTTTTTTACAGTTTTATTATAAATGTTATGAACAGTCTGTAGAGCTATTAGTGACTTGTTTTTTGCAATCTAAACAGTTCTACATAATCATGAATAGTGGGCTGAAGCTTTGCCACAAAAGTCAGTTAAAATTCTTGTCAGGGCAGTAATGTTTAGATTAAATAAGGCTGGCATATGCAGCCAATAACTGGATGTTAAATGTGAATGCGGAAAGGGAATAGACACAGAACAGTTACTGAAACAAAGAAAAATAACAATTCTGCAATGATTAATGTTAGACGGATTTGATTAGATTGTTTGCACCCTTCTTGTGTTTCAATGACTCCTCCAGAAAATGAATATGCTTGCCAGCCAATTGTAAGTGTGTATTGGGTAATATTCTGAAAAAATGAATTTGGCATTTATAGACCTGTCTATTCATCCCTGGAACCTGATTCTTATGGCTATGCTCATCCTATTAGAGAACAGAAATATACCAAGTGACCCATCTCCAATGAAAAACTAACCAGCTTGTCAGCTTGAATATGGAATGCATGTAGTGAATTACTCAAAGAAATCTACAGACTGAGATGTATTTGCCAAAAATATTCGGCAAATATTGCTGAACCAGAAATCAGAGGAAATCATAAGCTGCTTACTGACCATACGGGGAAGGAAATAGAAGTGAAATCATTTGAATAACTTATTTGCTCACATTAATCAGTCAGCATTACCCATGAACCTCTCTGCTAAGGAGATTTAACAGAGAAGAGATTTATGTGAAGAAAGAGTAGCACAAGTATAATAAAAGGATTGCAATAAACAGAAGACCTGTAGATATTTATATAACTAACCCCTTGTGATTATCAGCTAGGGACATTTGGATATTCATCAGCTTGTTTTACATTAACATGCTTTAACAATAGTTTTCTAATAGATGATACTCAACAATAAGAAAAGAAAACAATTAAAATTATTTTCTAAAATAAAATCTAAAAGCTCATTTGATTTCTTCTATAGTGTTTTCTGTTCATAAGGAACAATACATTTAATCCACAGCAGGATGGAGGGAAAGCTCACCTTTTGGGTCACATTCATGCAAAATTCATCAATCTCATGCACAATGACTTATTTCCCAAATAGAATACCTACAGTTCTTCTCACATTTGACTTAGGTGGCATATGTAGAAAAAAAATATTTTCAGGCTGGGAAATTCAATTTAAATCCAGAGACACAGGAATTTCTGAATTAATAACAAGTATTTCCTCCTTTGGATTTCTTTTCAAATACTGGTTCTGTGCTTTAGGCATAAACTACCCATAGAAGATATAGATGAAGCTGTCTTTTGGAACCTTCAGACTCTATTACCCTGGGAGCCATAGTTTGTATGCAGTACAGTGATGACATAGTATGTACTTGGTGCTGAGTGTTCTAATGATATCTTTTTTCATTAAAATATATTGGATCCATTTAACTATCTGTCTTCTGTCCTCTGCATAAAAGGATGGTGTCAGAATATGTACATTTTAACAAAGCTCTTTCAAAAAGGATTATTTTATAAATTGAAAAAAGTGGTATTTCTTTTTAAGCCCAGATTAATATCTCTTCCCCCACCCAACCAACATCTATGGTTTATATTCTGTAGAATGATAAAGGGTGAAAAACTGAAGTAGATTGACAAAGCATGTCGCCTCTTTCATAGCAGGGCAAAATGTTTGATCTGGGTGCTGTGGCTGAGTGGATAATGCTAATTCCCATAAGCAAAGGATCAAAGGGAAATTCTCCTAGCTGCATTTGTTATCCTCTCTAGTAAAGTCAAATAAAAATGCAGAGCCTGAACCATCCCTGCATGTTTACCAACTTTTCACAATGATGACCTCTATAAACTCTATAGAGACATACTTACAAATTGGAAAACTGTACAGCAGTGGAAATTTATGTATAAGCCACGTGCATGTATCGTATAGCGAAATCTAGCGGGATTCAGGTAAATATATTAGTCACTGTATGCCCTGCTGCATAATAAATACAGTAAATGTACGGAGTTAAGAGAACATTATTAAGATCAATATTTGTCCTATTGATGAGGAAGAGGCTTGATACCTCTAACTCATTAGTAACAAAGCCATTAAAGACTTTCCTCCCTTTCAATACAGTTTACAAGCTCTTCTAGAGATGTGCAAAAATATTGAAAGGGCCTATGATACTGATACAGGGAGAACAGCATTTTCAGAGTTACAAGGTAACGTTACTCCCAGCAGTACTCCTTTTCTAATGTGTTACTGTAGGAAATGATGTAATTCACGATCATAGTCCCCAGCATACCTGTCTTACTGAGAAGTAGAGATCTCTCATTATTCAGGTAGTTTAGGCATCCCAATGCCTATCTGGTTTTGGTTGCTCCTTTATTAATGATCTTTATTTATTTAAATTGACAATAATAACCTTCTCCATTATAGTCTTGATAGTAAACGGTGGCCTAAAATACAAAAGTTTGCAGTACCACTGAGCAGTAGAAAATCAGCAGCTTGAAAGGTCACCAAGAAGAATGTGACAATGATGGAAGAAAAGTGCTAGTGAAGTACTCCTGCATGATCTTGCAAACAGATATGCTGCTGTAAGGCTAATACATCTTGGAGTGACATTCCAGGTGGTGATATACATCAGTTGGGAGACATGATCTACATTCTGTAGGGTTAGGTGGGACTACCCTGTTAAAAGTACCCAAATTTTCCTGAACTATACAGGCCCATCTGTGTTGATGTCAATGAGACTGTAAAAGTAAAGTATTTCAATTAAGAATGGTCATGTTCAATAATTAGGGCTCAGTGTCTGTCATGGAGTTTGCGGAAGTTACAGATCCACATGGGCCGCTGCTGGAGCAGCTCTGCCCCAGCCCCAGAGCCAGCCGCACCAGCTGCTGCTGGAGCGGCCCTGGCCCCGGGGCTAGCTGCACTGGCCACTGCTCTGGCAGCCCCAGGCCGACCGCCCGAGCAGCAGCCAATGCAGCTGGCACCGGAGACCGCCCGAGTAGTGGCTGATGCGGCTGGCCCTGGCAGCAGTCCCGGGGAGGCTGGGGCAGTGGCAGTGGGCCCCTCGGGGCTCCCGCACCCTGGTGATGTCTGGGCTCCCCCTCCTCCACAGTGGGGGCCAGAGCAGCAGTGGGGTCCCCGGGGCTTCTCCTCTGGTGATGGCTGTAGCAGCAGTGGCCCCCCTCCCCGGGGTTCCTCCCCTACACCATCCCCTCCCACCAAGATTCAATCAGAGGTATTTATGGCATAAATCATGGACAGGTCAGGGCTGTCACTTTTTTGTTTTCTGCCCATGACTTACCCATGATTAAATCATAGCCTTAATAATGATTCTTGTATGTAGCATTTTCAGCCAATCACCTTAAAGGCACTGCTTTTGGAACATTAGTTAAACTTCATAACTTCTCCCATGTGAATAGGTATTATTGCTATATTCATTTTACAGATGGCTAAATTAAAGCACATAAGACCAGATCCACAAAGGGACTTGGTCACCTAAACCCCAAAATTAGAGTAATAGACATTAAGACCAGAAGGAACCATCTAGTGTGACCTGCTGCACATCTCAGAAAGCAGAACCTTACCCACCAACTCCCATAATAGACCTATAGATTTAGGTATTACTATAATCCATAAAACCCCTGTTCAACTGCTGCCTAACCCTGTAGGTGCTTAAAATCACTATGCATCTAATTTTTTACTGTAAATGTTTCATAGGCACCTAAATTTCTGTCTGTGGGCATGTGCACTGCTGCCTCAAGCAGGCACCCAGATATCTATCTCATGCCTAAACCCCAGCACGATCCTCAAACCAGGTGAAGAACAAGCAGGGAAATGCCTGTTTTGCCTGTGGATCCCTGATCTGGTAGGTATGCTCTGATCACACTGAACTCTAAACAAAACAGCTTGGGCGGGGGTGGTGGTGCCAAAGGAGGAAGTGGATGTGATGCTGGCAAACCAGGTGCCAGATCATGCCAAAACCTCAACTGAACAATAAATACATAGCTGGAATTAGTCTGACTCACCTGTGTGTTACTATTGTTAAAATAGGTATCAGTTATAAAAATGTGCTTAGTGTTTAGACTTTATGAATGCTTGTAAGTTCCTGCCTGTATTAATCTCACTTAGAACATCTCGATCCCATATTGTAGGGTAATACTTGAGCATTTGCATTGTAAGCCTCTGTAACTCACCAGACAGGAAAGAGACATGAATTAGTGTGAAATGCTTCCAAAAGAAGGTGTTAGGTCCTGCCCAACAGAGAAGGCCCATGGACACTATTGTGGAACATCAGAGGACAAAAGACTTTGAGTGCTCTCCCACCACCCCATGAATTCACATGAAAGTGAATTTCTCCCATCAACTAAGATTGCCACTTGAAGCAGAAAGAGGGTAGGAATAAATAGCCTTAACAAGGAGGAGCTGTATCTCTATGCTGCTTGGACTCGCGAGGCAAGGTTTTCTAGGCATAAGCAAGAGATCCTGTGTTTACTGGGTTTGGATAGAGCTTGCTTATTAGAGAAGCTTCTATTGCCTTTTGAAACTTAAGCTGTAACTCATTTGTGTGTGTATGTTTACCTGCATTAACCTTGTAAATTACTCTTATTTCCTTTTCCTAATGAATAAATCCATAGATAGTTTATTGTAGGATTGGCTTTGAGCATTATCTTTGGTGTAAAATCTAAGGTGCAATTGACCTGGGGTAAGTGACTGGTCATTTGGCACTGGGAATAACCCGAATACTATTGTGATATTTGATGTAAGGGAGCATCTATCTCAAAGGCAAGTTTGCCAAGGTGACAAGATAGATTGAAGTACCCAAGGGGGGACTGTCTGTAACTCCATGGTTAGGCTGCTGTAGTGCCTGAGGAGTTTATGCTTGGTACTTGGTTGGTGGAATCTAAATATAGAACTCAGTCAATTTGGGGTTGGTGCCCTGTTTCTTAACAGCCTGCCCTGAGGTTGGTACTCACATTCTTCAGCCACTGCAGGACAGCATGACAATAGAGGTGACCTCCTTTGTTACCTTTAGCCTAGTGGTTGGGGTATTGACTGAGGATGTGGAAGATCCCAGTTCAGTTCCCTGCCTGATGTGGAGAAGGGATTTAAACAGGGATTTCCCACCTCTCAGGTGAGTGTGCCTTCACCACTGGACTAAGGGATATTCTGAAGTGGGTCTTTCTCTATCTCTCCCGTTGAAGCTGGTGCACTTGGTATGTATGTGCATTGGGCCAGACAGAGTGAGAATGACTCTATATTCCAGTGGCGGAGCATTGGACTACAGCCCACTTCTTTGGATGCATATAGAGTGGAATAAATATTTATTTATTTATTCCACTCTATATGCATCCGAAGAAGTGGGCTGTAGTCCACGAAAGTTTATGCTCTAATAAATGTGTTAGTCTCTAAGGTGCCACAAGTACTCCTGTTCTCTTTGCGGATACAGACTAACACGGCTGCTACTCTGAAACCTCACATTATTTTAAAACTTGTAACTCAGTTTAATATTTACATGCTGCATGTGTGGATGATTGAACAATATTTTTGGATGAAGTCGAGATTATTGTAATCCACCTCTTATAAGTAAGGTTAAGATTTTGTCACTTATTTTTAGTAAGTCATGGACATGTCACAGGCAATAAAAATGCATGGAAGCCCGTGACCTTTCCCTGACTTTTACTGAAAATAACAGTGACAAAATGGGCATGGGGGGGATCCAGGATCCACCACTGCTGCAGCTCCAGAGTCCCCCAGGCACCCACGGTGGCTCAGAGATCTGGGGTGGTGGCTGAGAATGCTGGGGTCCCTCGATGCCCAAAGCAGCTGGGAGCTGTGTGGATCCCCCTGCCATGGCTCAGAGCTTCAGGGCTGGCAGCTGGGAGTTGCAGGGACCCCGCCGCCCATAGTAGGTGAGAGCTCCAGGGCCTCTGCTGACTGTCAGCTCTAGCCCCACCGCACTGGGGCTAAAGCGGAAAATGTGTCAGATCTTTGGAAGTCACCGATTCCATGACTTCCATGACCTCTGTGATATAATCTTAGCCTTACTTATAAGTCCATCCCCTAGGCACCCTCCTCCACTGAGACACCTCTCTGGCCAGGTTCGCTGAAGCCTCTGCAGTCAGGTTCCCTGGGCCTTGGTGCACTCAAAGCATATGCGATTTTATATGTTTATTTGAATGCAGTTTACCAAATAACTACATTGATGTTACTACATTTGTCATTTATTTAGTACAAAAATCTGGGTTATTATGGTGAAAATAGTGTATCAGGCCTTGGTTCAGGAACCAATCCCACCTTTATACCATTGATTCCTATGGGAACAGTGGTTTCAACTTACGTTTTATCTTACAACACAATTCCAAGGAACAAATTGTGCTGTAAATCCCAGGATTCCCTGTCCTGGAAATTCCCATACAAATAAATTGTTGGGGGAGGCATGACTGACTGACCATATAAGGGAACAGTGATACTAACCAAACACAAAGTGCTGTCAAATGCACAAAGTAAACATCTTTCAAAAAGGGATCATTTTCCATCGCTACCTCACTTCCTTGGCAGTAATTTTAGTTGGACTAGGAATAGTAGGGTTTAAAAAAAAAAAAAGCAATGTGTGTGTCCCTTAAACATTACTGATTTTACACAAGGATGCTGCATTGTGTGTGTTTGGAGAGGTGGGTTACATTTCAAGG
Source organism: Chrysemys picta bellii (assembly GCF_011386835.1). Classification (NCBI taxonomy): domain Eukaryota; kingdom Metazoa; phylum Chordata; order Testudines; family Emydidae; genus Chrysemys; species Chrysemys picta. The sequence continues at coordinate 41,112,094 of NC_088799.1, read as the reverse complement.
ACGATGAATGCAGCAGTTACTAGGGAAGAGGAGATAAATGGCTTTTATTGAATGAAAGAGAAAAACATCAGTTTAAAGTGACAGAGGGGTAGCCGTGTTAGTTTGGATCTGTAAAAAGTGACAGTCCTGTGGCACCTTGTAGACTAACAGACGTATTGGAGCACAAGCTTTCGTGGGTGAATACTCACTTCGTCAGAGGCATGTAGTGGAAATTTCCAGAGGCAGGTATAAATATGCAGGCAAGAATCAGTCTAGAGATAACAAGGTTAGTTCAATCAGAGAGAATGAGGCCCTCTTCTAGCAGTTGAGACGTGAACACCAAGGGAGGAGAAACTGCTTTTGTAGTTGGATAGCCATTCACAGTCTTTGTTTAATCCTGAGCTGATGGTGTCAAATTTGCAAATGAACTGAAGCTCAGCAGTTTCTTTTTGAAGTTTGGTCCTGAAGTTTTTTTGCTGCAGGATGGCTCCCTTTTTAAATCTGGTAGTGTGTGTCCAGGAAGATTGAAGTGTTCTCCGACAGGTTTTGTATATTGCCATTCCTAATATCTGACTTGTGTCTGTCAAGGCTGCTTCCCCACTCTGAACTTTAGGGTACAATTGTGGGGGCCTGCATGAAGACTTCTAAACTTAACTACCAGCTTAGATCTGGTCCGCTGCCACCATTCCCAAGTGGATTCCCTTCCCTGGGAAGCCTTGAGAAACTCTTCACCAATTCCCTGGTGAATACAAATCCAAACCCCTTGGATCTTAAAGCAGGGAGAAATGAACCATCCCCCCTCCTTCCTTTCGCCAACTCCTGGTGAATACAGATCCAACCCCCTTGGATCTAAAAACAAGGGGAAAAAATCAATCAGGTTCTTAAAAACAAGACTTTTAATTAAAGAAAGGTAAAAATCCTCTCTGTAAAATCAGTATGGAAAATAACTTTACAGGGTAATCAAACTTAAAGAGCTCCAAGGACCCCCCTCTAGCCTCAGGTTCAAAGTACAGCAAACAGAGATAAACACTCTAGTAAAAGGTACATTTACAAGTTGAGAAAACAAAGTAAAAACTAACACGCCTTGCCTGGCTGTTTACTTACAAGTTTGAAATATGAGACTTGTTTAGAAAGATGTGGAGAACCTGGATTGATGTCTGGTCCCTCTCAGTCCCAAGAGCGAACGACTTCCCAACAAAGAGCACAAACAAAAGCCTTTCCCCCCCCCCCCCCCCCCCAAGATTTGAAAGTATCTTGTCCCCTTATTGGTCCTTTGGGTCAGGTGTCAGCCAGGTTACCTGAGCTTCTTAACCCTTTGCAGGTAAAAGGATTTTGGAGTCTCTGGCCAGGAGGGATTTTATAGTACTGTACACAGGAGAGCTGTTACCCTTCCCTTTATAGTTATGACAGTGTCTATTTATCCTTTTACATAGGGACTGTCCAGTTTGGCCAATGTACATAGCAGAGGGGCATTGCTGGCACATGATGGCGTATATTACATTGGTGGACGTGCAGGTGAATGTACCAGTGATGTTGTGGCTGATCTGGTTAGGTCCTGTGATGGGGTCACTGGTGTAGATATGTGGGCACAGTTGGCATCAAGGTTTGTTGCATGGATTGGTTCCTGAGTTAGTTACTATGGTGCAGTGTGTGGTTGCTGTGAGAATATGCTTAAGGTTGGTGGGTTGTCTGTGGGCGAGGACTGGCCTGCCTCCCAAGGACTGTGAAAGCGAGGGATCGTTGCCCAGGATGGGTTGTAGATCACTGGTGATGCATTGGAGAGGTTTTAGCTGAGGCCTGTAGGTGATGGCCAGTGGAGTTCTGTTGGTTTCTTTCTTGGGCTTGTCTTGTAGCAGGAGGCTTCTGGGTACACTTCTGGCTCTGTTGATTTGTTTCCTTATTTCCTCATGCGGGTATCGTAGTTTTGAGAATGCTTGGTGAAGATCTTGTAGGTGTTGGTCTCTGAGGGGTTGGAACAAATGCGGTTGTACCTCAGCGCTTGGCTGTAGATGATGGATCATGTGGTGTGTCCAGAATGGAAGTTGGAGGCATGAAGGTAGGCATAGCAGTTGGTGGGTTTTCGGTATAGGGTGGTGTTAACGTGACTGTCACTTATTTGTACCGTTGGGTCTAGGAAGTGATCCTCCTGTGTAGATTGGTCCAGGCTGAGTTTGATGGTGGGGTGGAAGCTGTTGAAATTGTGGTGGAATTCTTCCAGAGTCTCCTTCCCAGATGATGAAGATGTCATCAATGTAGCATAGGTAGAGAAGGGGCGTGAGTGGACGAGAGCTAAGGAAACATTGTTCCAGGTCAGCTTCCTCAGCTCTCTATTATATAAAATGCATCCTGATGGCTATAAATACCATTGAGCCTCCAAGCTGATTATTTAGTTGTGATTTGATTAATGAACTGGAGAGGCAGACTGACATGATAAAGTGATTAGACCACCCTGGCCACCCAGCAGTTTTTTAAGGTCAAGTTTGCTCATCTGTAAAATCTCACTAGGATAGCGTTATAAATTAGGGTATTTAAAAAATTCTTACCAGATCTGATTAAAAAATCTTGATTTGCCAAACCAGTATATTTTGTCATTTTACTTTAACGGCTTCATTGTAGTGGTTGCATTATGTTCTGTTGCCACAGTAGAATGCATGTGGGAAAACAAATTGGCTTCAACAGGTTCAGAAAAGGTGTCTGAAATGGCTACACAACAAATTACATGCTGCCATTATTTATTTCATCATTTTATTTCTTGAAACATGGCCACGCATGAAATACCCACTGCGGCTGCTCTCTGAATGATTGGAATTAAGTCCTGTTGTCTTGGATAATTCCATTAGCTTCTTCTAATGTATCCACTTCTATAAAGGACCCAGAGCAAGTTTTCAAAGGTTATTAGGTGCCTGAAGATGCAAATAAGTGCCTAGTAGGATTTTCAAAAGCACCTAGGCACGTAACTCCCATTGAAATAATACAGGAGTTAGGTACCTAACCTGCTCAGATGTGTTTGAAAATTCCACTAAGCACCAACCTGCATTTTTGTGTCTAAATACCTGTGAAAATCTGGCCCTAGGCTCTTAAATTTGTTAGTGCAATGAAATGGATGCATCTGATAATGCTGGGATTTGTCCAGGCTATATACAATATGCTATCTAATGTTCTGAAATGTAGGTAGGTGGTTTTGACATTCCCCAGGGCACAGTCTGTACCACTGAACAGCAGTGTTCCCTTAACTCTCTAGCCTGGGGTGCCTTTTACACTGCTTTGCTGTCAGAACATCCACTGCTGGTCTGCTCACACAACCTGCAGCATGCAAATTCACTCCCAGCTAAACCCACGAGCACTCTGACCAGTCATTCCTCACTTACATAAAGGGAGACACCTGCAAATTCTTAGTCCCAGTCTTGTTCCCCCAAAATGTGTCTTGTATTGTCCAGCACACTACAGAACAATGCAAGCACATAGAAAGTCCATCATTTCATCAAAGGAAAATGATATATGCTCCAACCTTGTTATCTCAAAGAGTTTCCCACACACTTCAGTCCAAATACACTAGTTAAACTTTTCTTATTGTTTTATCTTATTAACTACAGAAAGATTTTAAGTAATTACAAATTATGGTACATAAAAGTCAGGATTGGCTACCAAAGAAAATAAGGGTAATATGCAAACTAACACCTAACTTAACAAGCTAAGTGAACTTAAAAGCAAAGGTTTTGTCTCACCATACACTGCTGTAAATTTCACAGGCTGGGTCTCCTTCCAGCCTGGGATCACGCCCCCTTAATTCAGCATTTGAGAGATGAGCAGAGAGTTGGGAGGAGGAGAGGTGAAGTGGAGGGCACTGTCTCTCTCTCTCTTAGACCACCCTCCTCTCTTTGAGGATTACCACCAACTGGGGTGCAGGTGACAACTAGTCTCTTGTTGGAGGGTTGAGGGTTGAAATGTAAATTTCTTCTTTAAACCTTGTTGCTGACGAAGGGCTATTTAAGCCAATGATCACTCTTTTTAATACCTGGGAGGGTGCTAGTGTGTCTTACTCTCTGAAAAAACTGGTTTGTGCCTGCTTGTCTTGACCTTGGAGCATGTTATAACAATGATACATGTAGAATCTAAACTTCTCATACAGTGATACACACATTTTAACGGGATAATAATATTCAGCAGATTATGGCTTTTCGAATATCATCTAATAAGGCATACTTTTAACAATTTATCAGTCTTGTAAAAGTGGTGACCATAATAGTGGTGCTTGCCAAATTAGTAGCACTTAAATGGCCCTCAAAAAGGGTGGGTGGGTGTTTCTGGAGTTCTTCACAGCCAGTGTGGCACATGTCAGTTCTAGGTTCACAACAGAATGCAGCAGAAATAAAATTAGCCATAAAAATCAGTGACTGATGTAGTCCAGAGACTAAAAAGTGTTTATATATATATAACCACCCAAAAAGGTGGTGTCTTTCTTTTTCTTTGTTTGGAAACGTAAGAAACATTCATATTGTGCTAAACTGGTATAAAGTTCTTTTGACCAAATTCTATGCAAGCCCATTCACTTCTGTGTGCCCATTTGACCTTTCTGCCTTGTCCACCCCAGTCTAGCACATTGTCAAGTCTGTAGTCTTAGGAGGCCTTCTCCGCTGTGATTTCCCACTGCAGTGAGAATGACACAATTCTAAGTTGAGAGCGTGAGTGTGAAGCATGCTGGGCCCCATTGTCATTTCATGGCTATTTTATACAGTCATAACTTTGTTGCTCTCAATGGAGTCACTCCTGCTTTGTAATGGTATGAGATCAGAATCAAGGACACAAAATACATAGACTACCAAAGTATATACTTTGTGTTCCAGTGCAAATTTAGGATCAGAGCTGGTTACACTCCTGTTAGCATAGTGAAGAAGCAGATGCTGTTACTTAGGCTGTGGTTTGTTTGAACTATTAGTCCTTTACCCCTAAGGTATTAAAAATAACACATCATATAGTCTATAAATTTCCCTATAGACATGTAATTTTGTACATGACGGACACCTACATATTTCTCTGAAGAATCCAGTACTGATCAGATCCAGGGTACTAGATTAAATGGAATCATCTCCTGGTTCAACACAGTGATTTAATCTTGTGTTTCTGTATAATTATCTGATTGTTCAATCAATTGAGCAATCCAACTAGCTGCATGTTCACAGGTTGTTACAATATACCACAAGAGTTCCCCAGAGTGTTTCTCTTTATTATTTTAAAATGTCCTTGTTCTTTGTTTGGATATAGCAAGGATTGCTCATCTGCAGTGGTACTTGATATCTCCCAAAGAGTATTGTTTATAACAGCAAAAAGAGGCACCTGTGGGGAGCCCTCAGAAATTTGTAGACTATAACCTCTGAGGCTTGTCATGTGTTGACAGTATTTCATATCCAGCCACATCAATCATTTTCTTTTATGTAATGAGATAGACACCTGTAGGTATGATGCATCACAATTAGTTCAGGAATCTTGAAACACTGCTTTTCTTTGAAGGGGCAGACTGAATAATCTTATTTGTTGCTGTTTGTTCAAAAGAGTTTTCAGTTTTCCAATTTATTTACTTTCAATTTTGGTTTTAGTTCATTTAACCTTCAGAAAACATTTGTGCTCTATATTGCTTAGGAAAGGAAGGCTTCAGCAGCACGTTGCTGCGTTTATCTCTTGCTGTTTGGCTACGATGTCCACAACAATAAATGTATCCATTTGAAATGGAAGTGATTAAGCTGTTGTTGAAATGTCTTCTGGAACAAAACATTAGCTTTTCTTTCAAAGGGCAGATATTGCTACAGATAACATTTAACCCAACTGAGGACAAAGTTGTTACCCTTTAACATTGCTTACCTTTCTGCTAGCCTCAGGGAAACAGGGACAATATCTGCATTCAAGTGTTTCACTTTCTTAAAACATGAAAACAATTATCTGTACAGACTTCAAAGTTGCAAGTAATGACTGAACCTGTTTCATCTTTAAAAACACATTTTTTTACACTCACTTTATTGTGAGTTATGCCTTTGAACTTGAAAATCTGAAAGATTTCATGAAGGGATCAGGAAGCTAGGAATGCAATGGGGTTTGCATAGACTTTCATATCTGGAGGCCTGTTTCAAATCTGTATTTTTGTTACAAGTGCAAATGGGTGTGGTAGTCTCATTTTAACCCCTGTCCATCTCACAAATGATCACACAAGATTTGGCATGGCTGGCATTCTCTTCTCAAAAGAAGTTGAAGTATGGAATTAGCTGAGGGCACTGCTGTTCAAGACAGAATAGGATCTCGCATTTGAAATAGCAGCTAAAATGTTGGCTGGGACTGAGTTGCATTGATAGATTTGCATGAAGAAACGTTCATGTTACCTGCCCAAACCATGATTGAAAGCTCTTTGAGGCAGGTCCCATCTTTTTGTTCCATTAATACAGTGCCTAGGGCAATGGACTGAGGCCCTTAGGCACCAAGGCAATACAATTTATATTAATAAATAATAATGTTTGGGTCAAACAAGTGCTAATAATTCATCAACACCCTGAGCAATAAATTCTTTCCTAATTTAAAGAAAAAAGGGATGTCTAGAATAATCATGGTCAGATACAAAAACCACTATTGAGCACTTTTATAGAGCTTTGTATTCTTGAAAATCTGTACAAACATTAACTATTCCGCTGCATTAACTAATTAATCTGACTTAAGTAATGTAAGGATGCACAACAAGTGCGAAACTCATTGAATTTTCACTCTGCTCCATCGCTTTAAAGAATGTGTTTTAAGAGGAATTTGTTTAAAATGTGTTACACGTGCGTGCCAGTTGTGATATTTGTCAGCATTGGTTTGACTTTTGTTAATTTCAATGAGAGGTCTCCTCTTTGACCAGCCTGTGTAGAGATGTAACCACAGAGTTACAGGTTAGATACTATAACATTGTGTCAAAAATGTATCCATGAAAATGTTAACATTGCACTTTAGGCTGGAAAAGAGCAGTAATTGTTATCTGCTTCTACCAGTAGAATTCCAGGTCTTGGAAATAACATGATCAAAAGAATTTATTCTGCATGAAAATAGCAGCAGGACAAAGGGGTCTAAAGTTCTTCTTTCATTTCTTTTATTATTCAGATTTGTGATAAAGAATGGCACTACTACGTCGTCAATGTTGAGTTTCCTGTGGTTACCTTGTATATGGACGGCACGACATATGAGCCTTACCTTGTGACAAATGATTGGCCTATTCATCCATCACACATAGCCATGCAGCTAACTGTTGGTGCTTGCTGGCAAGGTAACACAATCAAGGGTGCATAAACTGAGAGAAAGTATTTAAATCCCGTTTAAAGTGTCTTTTTCCCTGTCTGCCTCTCTCAAGTGAAGTGCACCAAGAATAATTCTTTTAAGGAATTGGGGGGCTGACGGGAGCTGATTCTGCTTTCACTTACACTGGTATAAAACAGAAGAAACACTGCTGAAATCAATGAAGTTCCACAGTGGTAAAAGTAGTGGAACTGAGAGCAGAAGCAGGCCCTATATTTCCATTATCCAATAATGTACTTGGCTTGCATTGTGCATGTACTGAGATGAGGCTAATCTTCATTACCTTTTGTCTTGAGTTCTCTAACCTCCTTTTTGGTCTCCAGCTTCAAGCCCCTCCAAATATTGTTCATGTCCTCAAAACCCTACACAGCTTGCCCTGCTTATATATTAGCCTTACTTGCCTCCTGCTCCCCTTCTTATGCATGAATTCTTCCCCTCCTTCCTGTCCTTATGCCACTTGTACTTCTGTCTCATTTCACATCTTTTTCATGCACTGGGAACTTTCTCCATCAGATTTCCTCTAAAGTTCACTTTTTTTCAGTTAGATTTCCATTGTTAACCTTCCCTCTGTTGCCGTCTACTCATGCACAAGAACCTAACTTAAAAAAAAAAAACTTCCTAATATGAAATAGAACAACGTGTACAATTTGCTCAACACAGGGAAAAATACTTTCCCAGGGGATGTATTCCCTTTCTGTTAAATGTTTTCTCTCTCCTGTTACCCAGGGTTTTTTGAACCCAAAGCAATGGTAACATAACTGTTTTGTTTTAAGGTGGTGGTAGGAATAAATCAATGGGAACACAACTTCTTTGTTTAATAAATAATTAATGAAAACCAGAGTGCTTTTATGTAAAACTACTTTTTTATTAGGCTTTAAATAAACATGCATATATGATATAGCAATAGGTTTAGAGCACCCCAAACATTATAGTTACCCACAGTTTGAGATGGTCTTGAGTAATTACCAGCCGGTCTTCGGGGACCCTCCTTCTGTCCAGCTGATGGGGAGTTTAGGTGTTAACTCCTTGCCCAAAGAGAAGCTTTTTTGGACTGCTCCAAAGTGGTTTTTTTTCTTAATTTTTATAGATAGTTTAAATAAAGCACATAATTTATAATAATTTTAGTGGATTATTATAGCCATGTCCAGTGGGTTACCATTTTTTTTAATTTAGGAAATTTCATGTTTTTTATTATTAAAAATACTAAAAATGCTTTAGTTATAACAATAACAAAATGTTTATGACAAGGGCACTTAAAACCAAGATCGGCTGTTTAAACATTTTCTTTTATTTTTAAGGTATATTAACTTTTTGTTTTCTTTTTATTTATTTATTTCAATTAGCAAAACTGCATTTATGTAGCTGTTTGGCCTTCTCTTTTAGAGCCCTAAAATTATTTCTAGCTATCTGGTATTTGGTTTTTAGCTAGCAGTGGTTAACACACAAAATGGCTGACTGTAGTATGTCAAGTTAGGGACATAACTCACACCTCCTCCTATATCCACCTTACCAGCTTGCTCTGTCATTTACTATATGTTTTCCATAAAGTTTGGGAGCATAACTAAACTCAACTTCCTTCCATTCTTTCCTTGGGTGTATGGAATCTGCAAAGATCCAGTGAATTTAGGGTTTTTAAGTAGGTATCAGTAATAAAGAATGATGTTGCATTTCCAAATACTTCCAGAATCCTTGATGAAGAAACTTCTTTTGGATGTTTGCACTCATCAGCAAGTAATCTTGGATCCTTCTTAGCAGGACTATTTAATATGATTTTGTGCATCCCCTTAGTTGCATTTATCCTTTTTCAGTTCTCTCCATTAGTTTCTACTATTACTTTGTCTCTTTCCCTACAATTCCATCCTTTGTGCTCATCAACAATATTAAATGTTAACAGTTCTGGAAAATGAAAATGAAATCCTATGTTTACCCACAGAAGAGATACTGCATGAGTAGCAGGCATGCGGGGATCTTCACACTCTAAGATCCATTGGTCCTGGGGGGGATTCTGTGCCAAAAAAAAAAAAATTCTGCACCAAAAATGCAAAAGTCTGCAAAATCCTACATATTTAATTTGTCAAAATAATGCAATATAATCACACCAGTTTCACTTATTTTGGTAATTTTTCCTGTATAGCAGTTTAAGTAAAAATCACAATAACTGTTCAGCATTTCCTAAATACACGAAAGTTAAATTACAAATACCTGGTAACCAACACCCTGCATTCCAGTTATAATCCTGGATTTTCATTTAAATTACATTACTTTTATTTTGTTTGTCCTGTAAAGTAGAATGTTTAAATTGCTCAGACTTTCACACAGTTTTACTAATCATTGTCCTGAATTTTTTTTTTAAATGGATAAGTAAAATAGAGCTTGAGCTGTAATCTAACCCCCTTGTGCCTCTCTGGCACAGGGGAAAAAAAGCCAGAAAACACATAGACCTTCCTAATTTAGGATTCCGTTATTGTCATTTACAATAAGGTTCCTTTACACCTCTCTGGCAAGGTAAAGGAGCCTTAATTGACTAAGAATGGGAACAATTAACTAACAATAGGAACATTAGCAGCCTGCCTGCTTGGTTGTTACATTTCTGCTCTGCCTTAGGGACAGAGCCTGTTTCACACAGCCCTACGCCTCCAAGCTTGGGATGCAGCAACAGCGAGCAAGAGAGACAGAGGCCTTGGCTACACTCAGGACTTCCCAGTGCTGCCGCGGCGAGAGAGAGCTCTTGCAGTGCTGTATGTACTCCACCTCTCCAAGGGGAATAGCTTGCAGCGCTGCAGGCTCTGATTATACTTGCGCTTTACAGCGCTGTACTCGCTGCGCTCGGAGGGGGGGGGGGGCGTTTTCACACCCCTGAGCACAGCAAGTTGCAGCACTGTACAGCGCCAGTGTAGCCAAGGCCAGAGTTAGTCTCTCTCACTTGTTCGCATGCAGGCCCAGGCCCAGCCCCACTCCCTTAACATCGGTGCCGTCCCTCAACCCGTAGAACGCCTTCCGCATCATCAAGGAGGTGCAGAAATGCTACAAGACCCAGGAGGTGCAGGAGAAGGAGGGCATCGCCAAGCAAGACTCACTCATCATTAACCTGAACCAGAGCAACCCCAAGCTAAAGGACCTGTACATCTGGCCCAACATCACCCAGAAGAGGATGCGAGGCTCGCTGGAGGCCCATGTCAATGGCTTCCGCTTCACCTCCGTGCGAGGAGACAAGGTCGACATTCTGTACAACAGCATCAAACATGCGCTGTTCCAGCCCTGCGATGGGGAGATGATCATCATGCTACATTTCCACCTCAAGAACGCCATCATATTTGGGAAGAAGCGGTACACGGATGTGCAATTCTACACCGAGGTGGGCGAGGTCATCACAGACCTGGGCAAGCACCAGCACATGCAGGACCACAACGACCTCTACACCAAGCAGATGGAGCAGTAGATGAAGCACAAGCTGAAAACTGCCTTTCTGCAGATTGAGGGAGGCACCCAGTCTCCCTCCTCCCCCCTCGGTGATCTGCTCTCTGCTGCCAGCTGCTCCCAGCAGACATGCCCAGGCTGCCAGGGAAGGGGCATGTGTTTCCTACAGATTTCTTGGCTCCCCCATTTTTCTGTGGAGGAGCCAAGAAATCTGCAGAAGGTATGAATTCTGTGCCCTCACAGGGATGCAGAATTCCTCCAGAAGTAATCCATGTGCCTCAACCTAGTTCGTTTGGCCACCTGTAGCAATGAGGATAGGTCGGTCTCCTGGCCATCTTGACCCCTTGTTCAAGATTGCTGGCAAGGGTGAAAATTAAAGTGCAATGTCATCATGGATTTTTGATAGAGATATTTGTCCAACCTCCCAACAGCTCTGAGACTACAAAGTTATTTCACATACATTAGACCACCATGCAGACAGCAAGTGGTAACAGTTTTCAGTTATTTCTGGCTTGGACTGGATTTTATCCAGTGACTTGTTGAGCTTGATGGCTCAGTGGATTGTAAGTGGAATAAAGAGGCACTCCATTTCCCATTGCCAATGTTCATCCTTTTGTTCAGTGAAGCACCTACTAATATTATAAAGTCAACTGCTGCTTCTACCACACTTGTTAATGTTCACTTCAAGACCACATTATTGCTACTGTGACTGAGCTAAGAATAATCCATTCATATCAATAACAAAAAATGCTTGACCTTCATGTAGTGCTTTTCATTTTCAAAGCATTTGCAAAACAGTCTCATAGCAATGCGTGATGTACTTAAGAGCAGATGGTAAAAGGCAGAGAGGTTGGTGCCTTGCTAAAGGCCACACAAGAGAATCTGTTGCAAGGCAAGGAATATAAATCAGGAATTCCTGACTCCCTAGTCCAGGGTTCAGACCACCAGACAGTACTTCTCTTTCATTTGCCATTATAGCAGCTTATTCTGTGGACTAAATTACACTCCGTTTTTCCCCTCCCCTTCCTTTTAACAGGAATTAGCAGTGTCAGAACTCAAATCTTAATCTCTTGCCTCAAAAATTATCAGTCACTCATCCTTTTTGCTTTGCCTTTTGTAACGCCTGTCTTCTTATAGTTCTGTATGTATAGTAGCTATTCATCAAAGTTAAACTATTCTTAAAAGGTATCCAGGCCAACACAGTCAGAATAACCTGAAGAAAAACAATCTAGTCCTTTCTCTTATTGTATTGGCTGCTGATTGCCATAACTGAAATGTATCCATAGTCATGTAAAAGAATGGCAACCTAAAAATTGAGGATAAGGAGAAGAAAAATCCCAATTTGATGGGCATAATAAAAATCTAGGACAAGTTTTTAATGTAATGTGTTAGCATTGACTGGAACATCTGTTTCTCATATGGAAGATTTGACATTTTCGATATGACGGATTTCATTTCTTGCCTGGAAAATGGGAGCTGTTCTTCTAAGCTTGGTCCAGGTTATAAGAGAGGGGAGTCTCTTTCAGCCACAGTTTTTTTTTTTTTTTTCATCATCTACTTTGGGATCCATGTTGAGCTTACTTAAAATTGAACCACCCATTTGCTTGCTAGTCTTGTCTGTCTTCGAGGCACATCCTGTAGACAGTGGTTCTGAACCAGAGGTACGTGTACCACTAGGGGTCTTCCAGAGGGTACGTCAAATCATCCAGATATTTGCCTAGTTTTACAACGGGCTACAGGAAAAGCACTAGCGAAGTCAGTACAAACTAAAATTTCATGCAAACAATGACTTGTTTATACTGCTCTATATACATACACTGAAATATAAGTACAATATTTATATTCCAGTTGATTTATTTTATAATTATATGTTTAAAATAAGAAAGTAAACAATTTTTCAGTAATAGTGTGCTGTGACACTTTTGTATTTTTGTGTCTGATTTTGAAGCAAGTAGATTTTAGGTGAGGTGAAACTTGGGGTATGCAAGACAAATCAGATTCCTGAAAGGTGTACAGTAGGATCTAATATAGGAGACTCAGACAGAGAGAATTTTGCTCTTTATCGTAAATATTTCCTGCTAATAACATTTCAGTTTCACAGTAATTCTTTCCCCCTGTTTTTATGACATTGTTTATCATATCCATTCTGAGGAGTTAAGGGAGTTATTTGTCCTTACAGACACGCAGAGAATCTTCTTTCTCCCTTCAGTTGTTCTGATGGAATACAGGAAGTGCCAAAGTTCCACTGTGGATTCTTCTTGAGTCTTGCTTCAAAAGCAGCTGTAGATCTTCTAAATTTATGTTCTCTTGGACTTATGATATGATAAAGTTAAGCTTGAGACTTTGACACATCAAGTGTCCTATCTGCACCAACTAGGTTACTTTAGATCAAATTTCCAGAATTTGCATTCCTTCATGTCTTCTTCCCCATGAAGACCTAGATAGCCATCCATCATGGGCCTGACTGTGATTCTCATCTTACACCAGGTTAACTCTAACAAAACTCGAGTGACATCAGAGAAATTACTCCTGATTTACCAGAGTGTAAGTGAGAACTGGGTCCAACGCATCCTCGTAGTCTAAATGAATACTACTATATTCCCTGCTTTTGTCAGTCTTCAGGAATTTCATTTAATTGTGCATTCCAGTGAGAAAATCATGGAAGAATTGTGACTAATTTTAGTAGTGCTTTAAGAACTAGCACCTAAGTAGGGGCTTTTATTCTCAGTAGAAGAATATTATCATGCTCCTAAATAAAAATGCTTGTTCTTATTACCATTCTTGTCCGTAATCACATACTGATTCTATACTGCTATTGGAAATTCCATTTGCAACAAGTTTTTTGTTACTATTTAGCAATATTTTATAGAAACGCAGGACACTTTTTATTCTTCACTGAGTTCCTAAGTAGGGGCTTTTATTCTCAGTAGTTCACTTCCATGTTCACTTTTCACTTTATCAGATACACAAATCTTTTGCAATGTACACTATCCAAATTTTGTTTTTATTATTGCCAAAGTGCACAGAGAAATTAACTAAACTTCCATGATATTTTTATGCCAATCTGTTTGTGTCCACATGCTTTTTCCAGGATTCTTTTAATGCAAATACATCTTTCCCATATCTTAAAGAGAATTACAAAGCAAAAACTAACCAGACAAATGGACAAAAAAAACCCCCACACACATTGTCCCTCATTCTGCTTTATGATGTATTGATGGTGGTCAGATAGTTTGGCAATGAGGACATTATAAGAACATATACAGAGTAGAACATATAAAGATTCCCTTTATACTTTTATTTCCACCTGTCCAAAATATTGTCAGAATTATCTGCAAATAAATAACTTCTTTGCAGCCATTTTTGTTGTTTTGCAATTGAAAAGGGGACACTTCTGACGTTCTTATTGGTGATGAGTAGAGCCCTACTAAATTTACGGTTATGAAAAATGCATCATGGACCATGAAATCTGGTCTCACATCATAAAATCTGGGGTTGGGTTTTTTTGGTGTGCTTTTACCCTATTCTATACAGATTTCATGGGGGCCCTGACCCAAAAGGAAGTTGCAGGGGAATCACAAGGTTATTTTAGGGGGGGATCAAAGTATTGCCACTCTTAGTTCTGCACTGATTTCAGAGCTGGGCAGAAGCAGCAGCGCAGAAGTAAGGGTGGCAATAACATACCATGTTATCCTTACTTCTGCACTGCTACTGGTGGTGGCTCTGCCTTCAGAGCTGGGCTCCCAGCCAGCAGCTGCTCTGTCCAGCTGCTCAGCTCTGAAGGCCACGCCACTATCAGCAGCAGTACCGCAAGGCCCCCCTCCAAAAAAAATCCTTTTGGGATCAGGACCCCTACAATTACAACACCACAAAATTTCAGATTTAAATAGCTGAAATCATGAAATAGATGATTTAAAAAATCCTATGTTTGTGAAATTGACCAAAATGGGCTGTGAATTTGGTAGGGCCCTAGTGATGAGTAATACCTTCCTTCCTTCCTTCCTTCCTTAGGTAGGATCATTGATTTCAGTGAGAATATGCATGAAGTAATTTACTACTCGGTATAAGGGTAACTAAATTGGACCCTAATGATAAATTGTGAATATGGAAGTGAATGTTTCGATAATAGTATACCTGTTCCTTAAATGATACATTTGTGTACTTGTAATAACTTTCCCTGTGAACATTTAGGGAAGGGGATTTAACTCAATTGCAACTCTTCAAAAGGCTGTTCCTGGATGAAGCTGTGGTTTGAATTTTTGTCAAAGCTGTGACTTTGATGTAAGTGGTGGTGTTATTTTAAGTCTAAAGGGCTGTTATGCCTTTAATGTTAAAGGAAATCCATTTCACTTTTCTCACTGAGGGCAAGATTGACATTTCACAGACATTTATGTGCACAAGGGAGACCTCAGTGGGGATCACTGCTTCATCCAGGAAGGAGATGTGGCTGTGGCTCAGCTCCCAACACACCACCAGCCACTCTGTAGGTGTGTAGCAGTAGGCATGCTTCCCCTGCATAACGGAGAGCACCCCTTCAGCAGTGTAGCTCCACATTGCAGGGCTGGCACCATAAAGCCATGCTAGAGCCCACAGGGAATTACACCATGGAATTTTCGGGGCACAGTCCTGGTTTTGTAATTTAGCCATATTTAAATCAGACTGGATTAAAAATATCTTTCAACTAACAGATACAAAAAAGACATTTTAAATAATCTAAAATACTGTGCACCTGAAAAATTGTTTGACTAATTATTAGGATAAAATATGCAAGCCAAACTTAACTGAATGCAAGTAAAAAATGATGCCTTCTCAAACTCAAAATAAATCCTAGAAGCAATGGAGAGTGCAGTGTCTGGAGGCAGATTCATTTTAAAAAATCAGTTAGTGATATTAATATGGCTTTATTTCCTAGGACTGGGGGTGTAATTTCTTGTGTGGTGCAGGTTCTTGAGGACCTGAAGTGTTTGGGGTTTTCTAAATTGGAAATTTAGTCTTACTTCTATTGATGTGTTACTTTATAAGCAAAGAATGTGGGTTTTATGGCTGATGAGCCATCCCACCAATCATTTACTGCTCATGAGCTTGCCATGTCAGTGCCAGTCTCCTCTCCTATAATAATTAATAAATGCTTTGTACTTATATAGCCTCATCAACCAAGGCTCTCCAAGCACTTTACAAACACCAGTGAATTAAGCTTCATGACATCCTTCCATGACAGAGAATTATAATTTGCCCCACTTTATAGATGGGAGAGTTGAGGCACAGAGAGAAAAGGTGATTTGCCCAAGGTCACAAAGGAAACCATCATAACAGGGAATAGAACCAGATTGCCTGACTCCCAGTCCTGGTCTTTAACAGCAAGATCATTCTTCTTCCCCCTTTTAGGTTCTGCAATTGCTGTTTCTTGCTCCTAAGCAGTCCAAATAAATGAGGTTAGATTGTCCTGTAGTTACATTTTCTATCATTCTGCCCTGGTAAGAAGTTTCTTCTGAATGAGCCCACTATATTGTGATTCAGTTTATCTGAAGATGTTGCAAATGAACTCTTCTCCAGGGTGAGAAATTACTTCCATTAAACAAAGGTTTATAGGTTCTCACTTTGATCCCCTCTTTACTAGCAATCATTCTATGGCAAAGCCAGTGAGAAAAGTGAGCAAGTTAAAAACTTGGTAATCTAATCAGCCATTGTATCACAGACTGTGAACTTCAGCCAGGTTTCTTTGAAAAGATAAGGTCCCAATTTTCATACTCTTCTCAGGAATTGATTGTTTCTTTATGTATCATTCCCCACCTCTTGTCAGTAAAGTGGTGACACAAGTTAATTACTGTCACAAGGTTATACTGTAGTTGATCATAGCTGAAAGACATTCTTTTCAATACTGCAACCTATTCTTGTTGTGGTATCTTGGAATCCATGGTGAGAGATGAGGTAATTAACTCGGGTTGACTGCACTGTACATTTTAAGAAGGGCAAATTCTTTAGGACAAGCCTGTCACCAAGCAAACTATGTAAGCATAAATACAATAGAAAGCCCCGACTGAAGTAATTCTGGTTCTTTTGTTTTGTGTTCTTATTTCTTCCCTTTCCCACAGTTCAGATGAATACCTGAATTGTCATAGAATCCTTTTGTGGAATAATCTCACCTTCCAAGAAATCCAATTGACATAACAATCACCAAAATGTGTATATATAGTATGAGAACTGATTTCTAATTACACAGGTCAGTGAAAGTATGTTAGGAGCAGTGCAATAGAAGGCAGACTAAGAACACTGAGAGACGGGTGCAGAAACTACCTGCATCTCTCAGGATTTCCTAAGGGTCTAGGGAGACCCCAATGGGTGGGCAAACTATGGCTGGTGGGGCCATCCTGCCCGGCCCCTGAGCTCCTGGCCAGCCCCGGCCCCTCCCCAGCTGTCCCTCCTCCCCCGCAGCCTCAGCTTACCGTGCCGGCAGCGTGGATCAGGGGCAGATTTAACAGTGAACACAGGGTGCCCTGGCACGGGGCCCCCCCCAAGAGCAGGGGGCCCTAAGGCAGGGCCCTCGGGCAGCTCAGCACCGGCGCACCCCCCGTGGGGGGAGGGGCTGCACTGTGGGGGCAGGGGAGCAGGCGGGCGGTGCAGATGGCGGGAGCGCGGGGAACACAGACTGAGGACTCAGGAGGAGCACCAGGTGGCCGCGCAGCCGGCCAGAGAGAAGTGGTGCTTTGAAGGGGAAACCGCCGCTTCTCTCCAGCTGCAGCTGCTCCAGCTCCTCCTGAGTCCTCCGCCCATGTTCACAGGGCCACATTCTGAAAGGGACTGGGGGGTGGATAAAGGGTGGGGTCCCAGGGAGGTGGTTAGGGGCAGGGGGTCCTGGGAGGGGGCGGTCAGGGGACAGGGAATGAGGGGGGGTGGATGGGTTGGGAGTTCTGAGGGGGGCAGTCAGGGGGCGGGAAGTGGGAGGGGGCGGGGGGCAGGTAGTTTGGGAAGGCACAGCATTCTCTACCAGGCCCTCCATACCGTTTCGCAACCCCAATGTGGCCTTCGGGCCAAAAAGTTTGCCCACCTCTGGTGTAGAGTCAGCTTCTATCCCCATCCCTGCAGCCCCGGCATAAGGCATGTGTTGGAGAATGGTGCATTCCCTCTATTTCCATCTTGATGGATGACGACTTGAGGATCATTGCCAGCTGATATATGTTAGAACAGATATTAGGTTGCTCCAAACTGGGGCTGGGGTGGAGCTGGAAAAGAATCAGAGTCATAAACCCTTCTTTTTTCCTTTTGTGTCAAGTAGATTTCAGATGCAGCAGAGTCTGGCTCTGCATATATGTACACAGGTGCATTTGCTACTATAGCAGGGGAGTCTCTAAACTCTCCTTTTGTGTTGCTCAACTTTCATCACATTAGGACCAGACAAGATGCAGAAAAATGCAGCCTCTCTTCCCAAATCTTTGTTAGCATTATATACACAGCAAAAATAGAATAGAGGGTTGGAATTTGTATAGCTCATGGCAGGTAGCCCTTAGGTGTTCTGTGGACCTAGGGCTAATTCGGATATTGCTTTCAGACTTCAAGTCATGAAGGCCCCAACATCACACCAAGGACAGGTTGAAATGGTAGCATAATGTTCATTAAATTAGCTCTTTTGTTGAGTGGTATGGCATACAATGGTTTGTGCTGACAGAGATCTGGGATGATAAATTAAATTGCTAGGGAATCAGATTGGGACCCTTCTTGGGATACACTGTAGGTTCTGCCTCTTCCTGTTTAGTAGAAGCCTCTAAGGGCTGGTCTACACTTCGGGGCGGGGGGAGATCGATCTAAGATACGCAACTTCAGCTACGTGATAGCGTAGCTGAAGTCGAAGTATCTTAGATCAATTTACCTTGGGTCCTCACACTGCGGGATCGACGGCCGCGGCTCCCCCATCGACTCCGCTACCGCTGCTCGCTCCGGTGGAGTTCCGGAGTCGATGGGGAGCGCGTTCGGGGATCGATATATCGCATCTTAACGAGACGCAATATATCAATCCCCGATAAATTGATCGCTACCCGCCGATACGGCGGGTAGTGTGGACGTACCCTATTAGTTCCCTAAATCCCTTCACAAATACACCCATTGTTGACACAATAGTCAACAGCTAGTTCTCTCACTATGGAATTAAACATCAAACTCCAATCCACAATCAGAAAGCTTTGCAGCACGCCCCAGATTTGCTAGAATCATCCCAGTCAGGGCCACAAATAGCCGCTTCTTATTTCTTTTCTCTTCATGGACAGGATTGGATGCTCCTCTCAGCTGATACTGTTCCATTTCCCCCATCAGGTGTTACAGCATCCCAAACAATCAGCTAGCTGCTGAAGTTGTCTTATTTGTTCTTTATTAACTTCCTTTTTGTTTAAAAGCCCCCTAAAAAGTATTACAAAGTTTGCCTGGGCTCCACTGGTGCATCAATTCTTTGACTCACCATTATTTTTTTTTAATGAGGCAAGTTGTTTTGTCTTGTCTTTTGACCCATAAATAAGTTTCAATTCAAGTTCCTTTTTTATTTACATTTGATGTTTGACTGTAGCTTTCCCCGTGCCCCCATGAACCTGGAAGATGCCTGACGCTGACAGCATGACCAGTAGTTATAATACCTCAAAAGAATCACAACTCAGTTGGATGTTGTCTTGAGCCATCAGCTCAGGCAAAAACCTATCATTGTCTGGCCTTCCTTGATACTTTCAGTATGTCTGTTGCTGAGCTACCATGGCAGCCCCAAAGAGAAGGTCCTTGAGATTAGCTGAATCAAATATTTCGGTTGAGGGCTGAGCCTAGGCAATGGAAGCTGGCACTTTAGTGCAAATTTGGCTTTTTATAGAAAAAGTGGCACTTTGACAGTCTTGAAGCAACTGCCCGGACACATCAGTGCTCTTACCTTCACAGTGTGTCACTTGATTCTAATTCACAAGGGAAAGTGTTGCCAGCACAGAGTGCCCGAGGCAAAGCAACAGCGGGTTCGTTGCCCGGTGTGCTTCACGCCAATAAACACACCAGGGGGAGAAGCAAACAAAGTTTATTTGGGATCCCAAAGCGGTGCTAGGAGACAGGCACGTCTCAGATCAAGCACACTAACAGGAACAGTTTTTCTTCTTTTATACATTTTGCAGTTAAACCTCACCCCCCCCCCTTTCCCCTCTAGCCCTCCCTTTCTCCCCACCCATTCCTTCCTCTACCCCTCCCGTCCCTGGTAATAGTTACTAAGCAAATAATGATTACATTTAAGCAGTTAAGTCATTCTTGGCAGCTATAAGCCTAGCTTGTTAGTAACTTCTTTAAACCGTTATCTTGTCCTTTTTCCCTTCAGCCAGAAACATGCAGGCCTCATTATTACCGCTTGATCAGGAGGTTGCACACAGATAACTGGTTGCTTACATATTCCAATTGCACCTGGCTTTTGTGGTTGATTAGAGTTTAAACATGGAAGGATAGAGTTTGGTTCACTTAGGCCTAGTGCAGGAAGGCTTCATTGACACTTAGTGGCCTTCCACCCTCCCGAGTTACCTAGGGTGAGGCCTAGTGATGTCAACAAAAGCAATTAAACCTTCCTTGAAATATGTGTAGAGACCTACCTGTATTGATGATGAGCCACATTTTAACCGCTCATACGTCTTGATGTCTGCACTTGAGACTTCAAGGACCTTCAGTTCTCCCCAGACCCTCTGATTCCATTTTCGGTAAAACCTACTGGTGGGTCCACATTACCAAAATGCTTGTTATATGAAGGTCCTCCACCACATTGTGTTGTATTGTGTTGTTGAAACATCAGACATCATTTGTGTCAGTGGTTTTGGCCTTATTCCAGACACACACCAGTAATGCATCAACTGTTTTGATAGCATAGATTCTTGCAGTGCACTGATCTAGCTTGAGGCAGTAAAGGCATGGATGATTGTGGCAAGATCTGGACCACAGCAGAGAAAGTAAGATCTTTTTGCACATCCCAATATAGAAAAAGTGCTTCTGATTATCTGGGAATCCAGGAGTTGGGAGGTGTCTGGCATAATTGAGATTGCCACCCACTCTGACAGTGAGCAAGCTGACATGCTCAATACAGGGAGCAATAATAGACTTTGCCAGTTTCTCCAGATGTCTCCCATAGCCAATTGCCCTCACCTCCATTTTATATGAGTTGAGTTCATGCCAGATAGCCTTCATCCATCTATCTGTTTTGCCAGATGTTGGGAAAGCAAGTAATTGCCTTCATCTGGGGCTGATAAAAAAGTGATGCGCAGTTGTATCATCAGCATATTAAAGATAGTGACCCCCCTGCTGCCTCACTGAACTGAACATACACATTAAAGAAGAGGGGTGACACTCTGAAACTAAAAGCACTTGGAGAGTTGCCCATCACCATTCTCTGGGGAATGAGCAGAGCCACTCTAAAGTTATTCCACTCCTCCATGGATTGCAGATATATCAACAGCACTCCATGGCTGACAGCATGGAAGCTAATTGCAAGAGTTCCCTTTATTATTCTCTGTCATGCAACCCAACATACAGCACCCCACCTTAACTATTTCCCTAGGTGAATTAGTGCATGGGGGCATGAATCTCATTCATCATCTCCCTCTGTAGAGTTTCCAGCTGGGACACTGACTGAAACTCTATCAGAGAAGATAGTGCCCTTATTCTCTCAGTCCTTGATACTACTACAGACTCTCAGAAGAGAATATCTATATCTGATTGAGTTTAACTGTGAAGTGGCTGGGAGAACCTGACTATGAGGAACCTCTGACACTGAAATTGGTTGAGGTAATCTAGATCAATTAGATAGCCTCACTCCAGGACAGCTCTGAAGGATGGGCATTTGCACATGCTATGCCAGAGAAGAAGGTCTTCGTTTCTGCCACACAATGGCATATGAGTTTAAAAATTCCTTATATTGAAGGTGATCTGGTTCATCACCAGACCTCTATCACCGGAGATTTCCAACATAATGCATTTGGGTACCATACATACATCCAAATGCAAAAGATTATTGCTTGGACTCAGCACTTTAAGAGAAATTCAAGTTTTGGTTAAAAGGGTCACAGACAGAGAACTTTCTTGGAAGCAACTCACCCTCCCAAGCCTTAAATTTTATTTTGACAGGATGTTTCTTAGCATGTGTTTATTTTAGGTATTATGGGTCAAATTCAGTCATCAGGTAACTGGATACAACTCTGTTGAAGTAAATAGGTCTGATTCTGATCTAAGTTGTAGCAGTATAATCAAGAGCAAAAGCACCAAAGTTAAATGGAGTTACACAAGGATAAAACTAGATCACAATGAGCCCCAAAGGAGTTAGAGGTGTCTTTAGAAGAAGAATATCCTGCTCCCAAATAAAAATGCTTGTTCTTATTACCATTACTGTCCATAATCACATACTGATTCTGTACTGCTATTGGAAATTCCATTTGCAACAAGTTTTTTATGTGTTACCAGTTAGCAATATTTTATAGAAACGCGGGACACTTTTTATTCTTCACAGAGTGGGGAACTCTTATTTTGTACCTTTGGAAAACAGAAAACTACAAAGTTATAACAGATCAGCACTCACCCATCCCATCAATTTTGCCTCAGAATTGGGGAAAGCTTTGGTTTTTGGTTCTTGTTTTACTGTATATTTTGTTCATTTTGCATGGCAGTGGCAGTTACTGGCTGTTGAAGTGCACAATAAGTTGATATAGGCTCATTGGTCTGAGAAGATGTCTGAGTTGTTGAAACATCAAGCTATAAATATTACAAAATGTCCATGTGCTATGAGACCCATGATGGTGGTCAGTTAAAATTACTGGTATTTACCATGAGAGGACAAGAATGACAGGTACATCATTTTCTCTTCATCTCTGCTAAATAGTGCTTAATATATGGAAGGCTTATTCGTTGGTCTATTTCAACAAACTATGAGATGCATTCTCCTGTCTAAGCATGTGTGTACAATCATTCCTGTTTATTCTAGTGGAAGTTACCCCACCCTATGAAGAAAACAGCATGCCTCTGTAAATGAAAGCAAACAGGAAGGACACAATTCTCCACCTTTGCAGTAATGTGAAGCTTAAATGAACAATCTTATCTGACTTAGGGGCTTGTGGACATAATTTGCTGATCTATACTGTGATGAGACAAGGAGGGTGAGAACTTTTATTGGCCCAACTTCTGGTGGTGAGCGACAAGCTTTTGAGCTTACACAGAGCTCTTCTTCACTCAGAGATGGTGGTGTCAGTTATGTCAGAAGGCATAGCCTGAACTTTTGTTTCCTGATGTTTCTAGCTCATTTTTAAGTCTCATTATCCGTAACTCTAAAAGTTCCTGGTTTTCTGTTCTAGTACCCGATATCATCATCATCATCATCATCATAGTTTACAGTGAATCGGCTTGTTCTAGTCCAGAAATGATCTATCTGAAATAGCTATATATTTGTATAGACACCAAAATCATTGTGTGTAAGCACCAAAGTAGTATCTGAGCATATTGTTTCAGATATTTTTGGTGCCTCTGGCATTTCTGCATCCACCAAGCATTCTAATAGGCCATTTCTAAGAAATGGTCATGGCTTCTTACATGAAAACCAACTTCTTGGTTTATGCCTTTATAAATGGGGGGAAGGGGGAGTTGTGCAGACTCTCAACCTATCTTGAAACTCCCCAGCAATCAGGGCAGAGATCAGCCATTGATACATCCCACAGGGAAAACATGAGCTTCCTTTCACAGGTGGCCAGTTCATAGTGGGGAGGCATGACCCCCTCTTTTGCTGGGCCTTCCCTGTCCCCCTTTTGGGGTGATTAGCTCCATTAATAATCATAGCCCCATGCAATCAAGTGAATGCAATCACAATGCAAGCAGCTCCTGCATAGAGGAAAAGGAGAGGTTAAAGGGAGAAATGCTCCTCTCACCCTTCCTGCCCCTTCTGCACCTCTAGAAGGTAATCACTGGCCGGCTGTCAGATTCGTGCACTTGCTGACCATAGACTTGCAGTACAATAATTATTTTAATAGTTATGGGCAAATCATATAAGGTTTGTGGAAGTTCATTGATTCCCAGCATGACAGCTGATTTTTAAAACAAGAATTTTATACCTCAGAGATTATAACAGCTTCAGATGGTCATTCTACTCTTTCTTGTAAACCAGTTTAAATGGATTTTACAAATGGGTTTTTGGCACATTCTCTTTATGTGTATTCAGTATGGTCCATGGTCAATTATGTAATTTTAAATGATGCAATAAAGACTTCTTCAAATGATATATTGTAATCAATCACAATATGTAGCTTCAGTTGGATTGTAGATGTTACTATTGTATTTCCTTATATATGCTTAGGGAGTATCAGACAGAGTAAGGGAATATCAAGGAAGGACCCCAGTGAGACATTCCAGCTAATCTAATGGGAAAAGATGATAGGAAATATTATTCTGTCATGCCTTCTTCATCATCCTTCTCTGTAACCCCCCTCCCCCAACTTGGTCTTGCAAGTTCATTATTGTTTCCCTTCAGTGTCCATATTTCAGTGTTGGCCAGGACTATGAAGCTGTCTGATTGATCTCTGGGAAGCTGGCAAACCAGTAGTGACCAACTACAAAGTGAATGGTCTGAACCCAGACTCAAGGCCGGCTCCAGGGTTTTGGCCGCCCCAAGCAGCCAAAAAAAAAAAAAAAAAAAAAAGCCGCGATCGCGGTCTGCGGCGGCAATTCGGCGGGAGGTCCTTTGCTCCCAGCGGGAGTGAGGGACTGTCCGCCGAATTGCCGCCGAATACCTGGACGTTCCGCCCCTCTCTGGAGCGGCCGCCCCAAGCACCTGCTTGCCAGGCTGGTGCCTGGAGCCGGCCCTGCCCAGACTAATAAGAAGCAAAGAAATCTGTGCATCACTCTATTCTCTACAATCTGGCCAAGATGCTAGAATCATCCCTCTATAACACTGACCACACAATGATCATTTTTAGTGTCGTCACCTTCAGACAACGGTGGTTCACCCTAAATAGTGGGCATGGCTTTCCTTGAAATCTCCCCAGAAACTCCATCTACTGTAGAATGAATGCCTACCTTCTGAGCCCCTGTGAGCGGAGATCATCTACACTGAAACCATTGCCCTAACTTCATGTTTGTTTCTTGATATGATTTAAGGAATTGGTTGTAATCTTTAAATCCTTGAATTGTGTACTTCTCATCCTGCATCACGTTACAACAATTCAGATCAGTTGGCAAACTCTTGCTATTGGTTTCTGAAGTTTAAAACTCCAGGATCAGTGTCGGGGTTTTAGCCAGAGGCCCTCATCTGTGAAGCTTGGTCTCTTAGGGAGTCTGCTAAAGTTTGAACATGCAAACTTCAAAGCACAATCTGAGGCGCTTATTTTTTTTTTGAGCTCTTATCTGATTTTGGGGGGAAGGGTGTGGAGGGTATTTTGTTTGCTTTTATATTCTGTTTGAGGATATTCCTGACAAAAGGAAAATGAATGTTAATGCAATTCAATGTTTTCTTATGTACTATAATTTATATATTTAAAATATTTACTGTAAATAAATACTCAGCTGCTAAAATAATAGTAGGTGTTCTTTAAAATGATGTCGGTATTGCTAGGTTTTTTGGGGGGGAAATTGAATGTATTTTTGGTACACTAACCATTTTCCAAATGTTGTTATGAATTTGGTAAATACTGAAAGGCCTAAGTGCAGTAGAAACTAATCCTGAACTAGAGATGATGAAAAAAATGAAGGTTTTCTTGTACTTTGCAAAAATCCATCCGGAGAAACTTTTCTACATGATGGACAGCTTGGAGAAGAAAGACTGATTTTTTTTTTTTCTCACCGTGGGGAGTTTTCTTTGAGATAAATAGTGATGCTATATGTGATGCCATCAGAGAAGACAAAGGGTGATGCCTTTTGGCTGAGGAAAGCATCTAAGAGTACATGGTGAGATGTCTGCTTCCATGACTGGGCAATGAAACAATCCCAAACCTATGTCTACAAAACCTTCTCCCCACCCCATTACTCCAATGTGTATTTTCATATATATAAAAAACTAGTTATTTCATATATCTATATATATGAAATAACTAGTTTTTTTGTAGTGAGTACAATGTTGAGAG
Organism: Chrysemys picta bellii; assembly: GCF_011386835.1. Lineage (NCBI taxonomy): Eukaryota > Metazoa > Chordata > Testudines > Emydidae > Chrysemys > Chrysemys picta. The sequence continues at coordinate 41,086,301 of NC_088799.1, read as the reverse complement.
AGAGTGGGGAGGAGGGTTCTCAGGCTTTAGTCATCAATGTCTATAAGTGTACCCAGAAGATAATAAGGAGATCTATACGAAGTGTGGGGAGTAGCTCAGTAACTCCAATTGCTTGCAAGTGGTGGCTGTTAACATTTATTGTTGACTACTAAAAATGATGCTATACTTGAATACCTCTCAGATGCTGCATTTGAGTGAAGTGGCCTGTTTGCCTAATGAGCTGGCTATAGTATGTCAATACATCTATGACTTTCTATTCACTTCTGGTGGCAATTCATGATGTTTGAATTCCTGTAGGATTTGAATTTGGAGAGAATGTCTCTTTGTCCTCTGTTCATTTCCTCACGTTCATGGCAGTTGGTTAGCCAACTCAACCAAATCTAGTGATAGCATGTTTGGAGGCTAGAGGCGGGATGTACACAGAGGAAGGACCTCAACTCTGGAATTCACTTGTCATGTTAGTTCTCAAGAGGCCAAGTCTTGTTGATTTCCAGGATACAGTGCTAGCCCTACCTTTTCTTTAGGATTTGCCTGAGGGGATGAGGTCAGGCAATGCTTATGTTAATTTATAGCTAAGCAAAATTTCTGGATGGAGTCTACTTTTAACTAACATTATATAAAGTTGCATTGTTTGTTTGGTTTTTTTAAAGAAATGCACATGCTGCCAGAGAATGTTGTGATGGATAAGTGTTTAGAAAAAGGACAAATAAATATATGTACTAATACATTGAAACCCATGTTTAGTCTATGCAAGCATAAAATGGTTTTTTATTCCCATATTCTGAAATAACAATACATTCCTTGGCAGGTATTTTGTGTGCTATGTTTCAACAACAAGTACATTTTTGAAACCACTGAAAATAGCAGTTTACAATAATTGAAATACTGACAAAACCTTAAATATAGTGGTGTTCCTGGATGCCATCATAAAAATGCATAAAGCATATTCTAGTTGGGATTCCATTCACTTGATCATAGTAACTGGGATTGCAGAAGTTTAACAGCATTTGAGTAAATTGGATATCAAACCTATATTTGTATGTTACAATATTGCAAGATGAGTTATTAGAATATCTGTATTTGGGTATTATCAACAGAATAATTTTGCATTCTGTTTCTTCTAGGAGGGGAAGTCGCTAAGCCCAGATTTGCTCAGTATTTCCATGGCAGCCTTGCCAGCCTCACTATCCGGCCAGGGAAAATTGAGAGTCAGAAAGTGATTTCCTGTTTGCAGGCCTGCAAGGAAGGTCTGGATATTAATTCTCTTGAGAGTCTTGGCCAAGGAATAAAGGTGAGGGATGAACTGACATCATCTTTGATAAAATTTAGAACTGATTTATGAAGTGGAGAGCCCGAGGTAGAGTACACACAGTACAAATGTACTCCTAGAAGCAATATAATTTCCTATAAAGTCATGCAAAGAAAAAGCATAACAGGAGAGGAGCCGTGATACTGCAAAGAAAAATATTTCCATTATTTCAACAAAATACACTTAGAAAGTAAGGTGCTGCAGATATTTCACAGTCCCTAAGAATTTCCAGGTCATGCTGTCAAAGCCCTGTTTTGGTACTCTTTACAAAAATAGGCATGCTTCTACAGACTGTTGTATTTTATTGAATTTTGATCTGAAATAGCTTTAAAGCAACAGAAAACATAAGTGAAATATCAATTCAACTCAGCAAACTGGGCTGTGTGTGTTAGTGCCATTAGATTCAACATATATTTCACAAGGCAAACTATATTAATAGGACATTAAGATGGGACAATTAAGCATGCAAAAGTCAGAAAATGCGAAGATTAAATTTCCATGTGCAACTTAACTGTGTTTGTACATATGAATTATCTTATGGTCTTTAATGACATAATCATGTTATTAAAGTAATACAATATAGGGCAAACTCCTGGCCCCAGTGGGGCCAGGACTTCACTCATAGTTTTCTCTACTTTCTTGGATATGCATATGTCAAGGTTCCTTCCCCACTCTGAACTTTAGGGTATAGATGTGGGTGACCTGCATGAGAACCTCTAAACTGAATTACCAGCTTAGATCTGGTTTTGCTGCCACCACTCCCAAGTGCTAACTCCCTTCCCTGGGTAGCCTTGAGAGACTCTTCCACCAATTTCGTGGTGAACACCGATCCAAACCCTTGGATCTTAACACAAGGAGAATTTAACCATTCTCCCTCCTTTCCCCCACCAGTTCCTGGTGAGTCCAGATCCAACCCCTTGGATCTTAACACAAGGAAAAATCAATCAGGTTCTTAAAAAGAAGGCTTTTAATTAAAGAAAAGGTAAAAATCATCTCTGTAAAATCAGGATGGAAAATAACTTTACAGGGTAATCAGATTCAAAAATCCCAGAGGAACCCCCTCTAGCCTTAAGTTCAAAGTACAGCAAACAGATAAACACTCTAGCAAAAGGTACATTTACAAGCTGAGAAAACAAAGATAAAACTAGCACGTCTTGCCTGGCTGTTACTTACAAGTTTGAAATATGAGAGACTTGTTCAGAAGATTTGGAGAGCATGGATTGATGTCTGGTCCCTCTTAGTCCCAAGAGTGAACAACCCCCAAAACAAAGAGCACAAACAAAAGCCTTCCCCCCACCAAGATTTGAAAGTATCTTGTCCCTTTATTGGTCCTTTGGGTCAGGTGTCAGCCAGGTTACCTGAGCTTCTTAACCCTTTACAGGTAAAAGGATTTTGGAGTCTCTGGCCAGGAGGGCTTTTATAGTATTGTACACAGGAGGGCTGTTACCCTTCCCTTTATAGTTATGACAGCATATGTAGCATCTTGAATGTAATTTTCATCCTTTTATGCTTACACAAATTTGTCAGAATATTCCAGAACAGTTCTAAGTTACTGAGAGATTTATTAGATAACAAATACTCCTCTCTAAACCGCATATTTTAACAAATTTGTCAGTTCCCAAGTACTATACATTTTCTTTTTAATCAGCAGCACAATCTTGCTTTGGCATATTTTTGGGGTTCAGCCAGTTCACTAATATTGAGCTATTCTGGCAGTATAGATCATCACAGTACAACCTTCCTTTGGAACAGAACAGAGAATTAAACAATTAACTAGGGAGGTAATTTAACTGCAAATTTCTATGGCCTCCACCTGGTAATAAATTGTCATTGTTACTCTGTGGTGTTATATTTTAATCTAGAGAATGTTGTGCAGGTACTATTTACTGTGTATTTTTCAGGGAAATTACTTGTGTGGGCTCTGGCATATGCCAAATCTGGCATATACTAAGTAATACACAGAGCTGCAAGAAGATACACGTGTAAATCTAGACAAGATTATGTTGTGCTCTTGATTTATGGTATCTGCAGACAAGAAGGCAAAATTTAAGTTGCATGTGCAAGTTTAGGACCAGATTCTTCAACCTTTACTTGTGAGAGTAGGTAATACTTAACATGAGTAACAGCAGCAGGAGTTAGCTTTATGTGGTAAAGGTAAGATTGTTTCACTGTCTAAACTTGAGTTTGATTAAAGTTTTTGGACAAATAATTTATTCGCTGAAAAATTAAGTTTCAGGTTGCCCGAAGCTATTCACAAATTTGATACAAATTTGCTGAATAGTTTCCAACAAAACACATTTTTTTGGAGGGGGACCCTAGATTGACAAGGGAATTTAGATGTCAATCACAAAATTACCAGAAGAGAAGGTAGTCGTAGCAGCCCCTTCTATCCAGTAACCTTGAACGCTGGACTCTCACCTCTTAGGTGAGTGCCCCTACCCACTAGGCTACTGGCTATTCTGGGGTGGCATTCTCTGTCTTTCCTGTTGTATACATAATTAAGTAGGCACAGGATCAGGGACTCGAATTTGGGTCTCCCACATTCCAGGTGAGTGTCCTCATTCTGACTTTCTTTGGACCAAAAACATTCAAGCATTTTAAAGTGGAACACCACTACCTCCACCACCGCCACCTCTTCCTCCAGTAGTTTTTTTTTAATCTAGCCCTTCATTTTCCTTTGCTTTTATTAAAAATACCCAGATATGAAATATTTTGTTTCATTTAACCCAAAATGAAATTTGTCAACTTTTTTGATTTGCTGAAAATACTGAAAAATTTGGCTTCAGTTTGGGTCAAATCAATTTTTTTTTTCTGGAACTTCCAGAGACCTAAAAAAAACCCAGTTATTCACCTTGTTCTAATTTAACCCTCATAAATGTCGGTATGGGATGGCTCTATTTCACCACCTCATTCTTTCCTGGGTAAAACCTATTGCATGAAACCTTCTTTTTTTGTGGTACTAGCCTTTAAATACTGAACAAAGAGCCCCAAAATTACTCTATTTTCATGTTTTATTATAGTGAGAATGTTAATGATTTCATAGGACTTCCATCCCAGCAATTCAGTAAATTATAATGTCATGCTTCTTAGCAATGCCCTTTACAAATTAAGATTATGAATGTAACGTAAGGCTGTTTACTAGAAAATCCTGTTTCCTTGCAAAAATATACCAGTGAATGTATGTTGGAATTTGTATGTCATAAGTCAGCTTATACTTGGCTCATACTGATTAAAAATATACTTAGTTGTTGCACCCCTGTTGTCATTTTAAAATTGACATTATTATAGTAGCCTGTGGTTTCAGGTGTGGGGGAAAAAAATACTCTCTTCGGTTTTGCCTCCCACTGCTGCTCCAGCATGGATGAATGGTTCTCTCTATGAACCAGCAGTGGGTGGAGGAAAAATGAAGCCGAGGGAATTTTTTTCTCCTTCCCACACTGAACTTCAAAGCGTTTTCAATTTCAGAATTACAACAGTGGCATGGTGTTTCTTTAAAGGTGCTTCTTTCATTTTTACCTCCCCAGCCAGTCTGGCAGTCAGAGTTGACACCAGAAGGCAAAAATGGAAAAAAAGCAGTCGGAGTTACTCCAGGCAGGGTTTCCTGGTTGGGCCAAGAGGGAGAGGAACAGATAAAAGGCACAGTTGGCACCTGACTTTGGGTTGAAAATTAATAAAGGAAGATAGTGTCCATTGTCCCAAAATAAACACACCTGATGACATCAGATATTGTATGTGACTGCCCATGGATATGTACAATATGGATATTTGAGTGGTACCACCGCCTGAAGGAAAAGGACATTAGCTAATGTTAAAAGTCAGTAGGATTGTCAGTTGGTCTTTTTGGTCTCTTTATATTTATCTAGGAAAGAACAGTTTAATACTGTTGCAAGATTTCTTATGTTGCAATTTTTATCTTCTTGCTTCTTCCACCGTCTAATTTTCATATATACACAACAAATCTTGCAGACACTGTCTATGTTATTTTTAACTTTTTTCCCTCTCCACACTCTCCAAGAGCGAGACTTAAACAGCCCAGACTACGTGCTTGTCTACACTACAAAGTTAAGTCAACTTAAGTTATGTCAACATACAGCTGCCACTATAATTAAACCACTGTTGCCTGTCCACACTACCTCCTTGTGTTGGTGGAGTGCATCCACAGTAGTAGCTCTTGCATTGACACAGAGAGCAGTGCACCGTGGGTAGCCAGCCCACTGTAATGCCTCATGGGGGCAGGTTCAGCATCTCATGATTAGGTTTTCTCCATTCCATGGGTATTCTAGTAGTTTGTACTACTTTTCAACCACTTTTCAACAGCTGTGATAACCTGCGTGCCCACCATCTCTGTCAGAAATCATGGATCGTACACTGCTCTCCAGTATTGTGCTGAGCATCACAAACACAACATGCCTGATCCAGCAGTATTTCCTGAGCTGTGAGTCTGATAACGATGCCTTGGTGTCTGCCTTGCTGTGTGCCAGGGAAAGAAACAATTCAAGATTGCTGTTGCCATTCACGGAGCAGCTGCACACGGTGGACCGTCTGTACTGGGCCCGAGAAACAAGCACTGAGTGGTGGGATTGCATCGTTATGCATCGTTATGCAGTGGTGGGATGAAAAGCAGTGGCTGCAGAACTTTTGGATGTGCAAGGCCACCTTCCTGGAACTGTGTGTGGAGCTCACCCCAGCCCTCTGGTGCAGCGACACCAGAATGGGAGCTGAACTCTCAGTGGAGAAGTGAGTTGCGATTGCTGTGTGGAAGCTTGCAATGCCAGACTGCTACCAGTCAGTGGGGGAATCAGTTTGGAGTTGGGAAATCCACCATGGCGGTTGCTGTGATGCAAGTATACAGGACCATTAATCGTATCCTGCTACAAAGGACTGACTCAGGGCAATGTACAGGAAATAGTGGATGGTTTTGCTGAACTGCGGTGGGGCAATAGATGGCGAACACACCCCTATTTTGATACCAGACCACCTTGTGACGGAATACATCAACAGAAAGGGCTACTTTTCTACAGTATTGCAAGCACTGGTGGATCACCAGGTTTGTTTCACTGACATCAATATGAACTGGTCAGGGAAGGTGCATGATGCGCGCATCTTTCGGAGCACAGACCTGTACAGAAAGCTGCAAACTGTTCTACTGCAGGGGAAGAAACAAGGCAGTCCTCCCAAGAAACCTTTGGCAGAGGATTGCAGACTACCTCCAGGAAAGTTTCCTAAAGATCTCTATGGAGGATTCACAGGATATCCCAGTGAATATACAAACTGTTCGGTAGGGTCCCCTCTGCCTAGCTGTACAGGGGAATAAGAAGCAGATAGCGACTCTACCTTTACTAGCCTGATTTTAAAAAATAGTACATGAGCAGATGTTGCCCTGCAATATTGAAGCAAACTGAGTACTTACCAGAGGTTCCTTCCCTTGCATCAGGCTCTTCAGTGCTGGACTTCTGGGAGTGGCTTAACTGCTCAGGAGTCAAAACGAGATCCTAGCTTGCCACTCCACCGGATCCCCGTATTGCCCGTCCTCCCTCCTCCTCCTCTTCCTTGTTCAGCACCTCATCTTCCGGGTTCACTCTGGTGGCCTGTGACTCTAGGTCCTCCAAAGTATCCACTAGGCACTTGGTGGTGGAGGTGGGGTAGGCACCGAGGATGGCATGCAGCTACCTGTAGAAGTGGCATGTCTGCATCTCCACACCAGACAACTATTTGCCTTCGTTTGCCTTCTGGTATGCCCGGTGTAACTCCTTGATTTTTACGTGGCACTGCTGTGTATCCCTATTATAGCTCTTCTCCTCCATGCCCCGAGCAATCTGGCCATAGATGTCAAAGTTCCTATGATTGGATCGGAGCTATACCTGTACCCAGTAGATCCAGCACCTGCAGTGCTGCATGGAGCCAGCATGGTCAGCTCAGCAGTTGTTATGTTAGCTCTCCACGCCAAGTAAATAGAGCAATTTCAAAAATTCCCAGGGCTTTAAAAGGGGAGGGGCATGCACCTGTGTACCTGGCTGCAGAGCAGCAGAGTTCAAAATGGTGACTAGAGCAGTCATGGTAGGGCATTGTGGGACAGCTCGTGGAGGCCACATCATGGATTTATTAGATTGGATTTAGTAGGCAAGTTAAAGCGGTGGGAGGAAAATTGTAGTGTAGACACCTCCATAGTTAAGTCAACATACGCTGCCTTATGTCGACCTAACTCTGTAGTGTAGACTAGGGCTAGGATTTTCTTCCACTCCCTTCAGCAGCATTCCAGAGTTCTTGCATCTGAGTCATTAAGTTAACTAGCTAGCTTGAGTCTTCCCTTGCTAATGTCATTCTTTGCTGTTGCTAGTTTGCAGGTAAAAAGAGTGATATGCATGATCACGTGTAGTGTTATTACATTCTTCTGCAGAAAACCTCTTAAACTGTTCATGATGTTATTCACAAGGTTTGAACCTAAGTCTCCCTGTCCTACTCAGCTCAAAGCTTGCCCTGTCTCGCTCATGTGCACATACTATTTAATCTTCATCTTTTTCGAAACCTTTTTCTTTTAAAATGTAGATGTTTGTGTGACATAAACTATAAAATATCATATAAAATGTTCCCATAATCAACAGTCAGCCTCAGGAAACTACTGCATGGAATGAAAGTGCATTTGGTATTAGTTTCCTTATGTTTTATAGAGCCTAAGTGGGAGGATGTAAAATCAGAAGGTTGATCTGGTTTTCTGTGCAGCACAAATGGCTCATTGACCTGATTAACAGACATCTTTCAGAAGGAAATTAACAACAAACTCTCACTCTCTCACACATGTACACCAAACAAACAAAAAAGGTAGAAAACAAACTTATTTGTGTCTAAATGAAGCTCAGAATTAGGGCTTGTCTAGACAGTGGGGTAGTACACACTCCAGGGATGTGATTTCCACAGTGCACTGATGTGTTACACCTTAATTGGTCCGTGTAGACCCTGCTGCTGCACATCACAGGTTGCCTAGTGTGCTTTACTATCGTACTGTTTCACACAGCATGACATTTAAAGCACAGTCAGGAAGATTTAGTGCACGTGGGTGGGAGCTACATGAACCAATTGATATGTAATGCACTAGTGTGCTTTAGAAATCACACCCCTGCAGTGTGCACTACCCCATCGTGTAGACTAACCTCATGGTCTTGATGGTGATAAAACCAATCAGCATTTACAATTCACATAAAGAGGCTGGCCTCTGTCAGCAGGCTGTTAAGTTTTTGTTTTCAGTCTTATGAGCTTTGGAAAGGTTAGCACAGCTACAAAGACAACCGATGATCCTCTAATAAGACCTGTCCATTCAGATGAGCAGCTGGTTTTATGCAGGAGGAAGCCCCAGTTTACATAGTGATCCCTCCAGTGATCATGAGACAGAGGGAGGAGAATCTCCTTGGCTGTGACTGCCACTGCTGGGGTTGTGGTAAGGAAAGTTTAATTGATTTGTTCACTCATGTGGAAAAATATCTCAAAGATGGACTGGAATAAAAATACACAGAGGAAGTAAAAACAAGGCAGGACAAATGTGCTTCTTGCATAACTCTTATTAAAGTCAATTATTTTCTACCAGCAATAATTTTTCCTAGCATATCCTGTAATAATCATAATAAGATGATGCATTTATGAAAAGTCGGATTTCAAAAATATGAGCAGCTGAGTAAATAGTGTAGATTCACAGTAGTTCAACTAGCTCCTTATTTACTATACGGTTAACTATAGCAATAACAATTACTAAAATGTGTGATAGATGACCATCTGGTGGGTACTTGTTCCTAAAAGCTATACATGTTCATAATTAATATTGACTACTCACAGCATTTGTTTCTTAAATTATTAGATTTTAGCCAGTCTCTCTAAATAATTCCTTAGAAGTGTATTATCTACCTGTTACCCTAAATACTAATTATATGCATTTTCCCCAGCATCACTTCAACCCTTCCCAGTCAGTCCTTGTCATGGAAGGAGATGATATTGAGAATATAAATCAAGCTCTCCAAAAGGTCTCATATATCAACTCTAGACAGTTCCCTACCGCGGGCGTACGGCGTCTTAAAGTCTCATCTAAAGTCCAGTAAGTTACATTCAGTTAAACTGATTAAATTAGTTATATTTTTAAATAAATTAATTATTTTTTCTTTGGAAATGTAAAAATAGAATTTGAATTAAAATATGTTGATAAACTATACCTTTAAATTATCGCGTATAAGGCATGAGTTGCATTTGCTTTTATATTTAATTACTTTGTGGGTTTCTTATGTTTTTGCTTTTATGGTGTCTTTCTTGTAAATCTAATTTAGTTGTGTACCGTTTGTGAAGCATTTGGTCTATATTGAAGAGTCTGCGTGTATGTTATACATCAGCTGAAGGTCAATAGAGTACTTATTCCCATTTGTCCAATTGATTAAGGTTTCTTCTGACATAAAAGCCATAACTTTTAAATCAGGCCTTTTATAATGAATAGAAGGTACATCTACAGGGGCAATGCCTCTCTGCTAGAAATAGCCTTTGCCTATATTGTGATAGGGCCACAATCACTGTAAAACTGTGGTATCTTGGACAAAGTAGAAATTACTGTGTCCTACTATTATCATACAGCTATCACAGTACACCGCTACCTCGATATAACGTGACGCAATATAACACGAATTCGGATATAACGCAGTAAAGCAGTGCTCTGGAGGGGCGGGGCTGTGCACTCCGGTGGATCAAAGCAAGTTCAATATAATGCAGTTTCACTTATAACACCGTAAGATTTTTTTGGCTCCCGAGGACAGGTAGAGGTGTATAGCTTAAGCAACAATGATAACATTTCTCCATGGTAAAGGGCCAGTCTTCCATTCCTTGTACACACTGACTTCAGTTGGAGTTGTTGGTGTTCAGGAAATGAAGCGCTGAGCCCATGATGCATTCAATTTAATTGGATGGTTAGGTTCTTGATTCACATTTAACAAGATAACTATGTTATATCAATTTAGGTCCCTAATGTTAAGCTTACAATGTTTAGTTGCTATCTAATTAACTTTAATTTTTAACCATTGACTCTTTTGTTAATGCTAATTAAGTGTCTAAATGTTACCTACATACTGACCTTACTAATGATTGCACGTGCCACTGAGGTGTTAAATTACTCAAAGGTAATTCCAGTAATTGTGAACATTTGCATATAGGCCCATGTGAACTTTGCAACCTAGAACTGTTAGTACCATTGCTAAGTTTTACACATGACAGTAAGAGTACAGAAAGATGTGCATATGTACTGCTGGATCACAGCATGAAATGGACTTATCTGGGGCAAAGGCAGCTTAAATAACAAGGAGAAATAAGCACAAAAAATAATTATTTGGACATTGGGCAAAAGAAAGCGAAGACAGAAACATGCACAGAAAGAGTGGGTGAGGTAGCCAAGCTAGCTTGCTTAATACTGCATGCCTCTAGCAAGGGAGGAATTTCACCTGGCAACTATTCCATGCAATTAAAGAATAATATATTTTTCAGGTGTTTTGGTGAAGATGTCTGCATTAATATCCCAGATATAGATGCCTATGTAATGGTGTTTCAGGCCAATGAGCCCAAGATCACAATAAATGGAATGGACCACTTTGCTAGACCAGCTACGCAATTTGAAAGTGAAAGGGGAGTGACTCTGTTACCAGATATCAGAATTGTCAGCACAGTCACCAAAGTGGAACATTCTGTGGACTTTAAAGAAAACGATGGAGGTTTGTGCATTTGTTTTCCACATTTGCCCCAAGCAGGAGTTAAGGCCTTATTGTACAAGATACAGTACACAGAAATAACACAGACAGTCTCTGCCCCAGAGAGCTCACAATCTAGGATTGAGACTATTTTAATGTGTATTTCAAACATTTTTTGAAACAAATGGACAGATCCTCAGGCACAAGTTTACAGGGCTACTGTGTGTATGTTCATTAAGTTCAGTTTCTCTAAACAATTAATTTTTTTTTTTTTTTACATTGTGCTTTTGAAGAGCCTACTTCTTATTAGAGGTGCTCAACAAAGTTAACACGAAATGTCCTGACTTTTTCAGTGGTAGACAAACAATAGGAAATTTCAATAAGGCATCACCAAAAATTGTTTAAAAAAGAGTCTTCCTTTTGGCTGCTCTTATGAAGTTTAATTAAAAAGCCATTAACCAGCTGTTTTAGGAATCGTCCTCAGGTACATTTCTCCGACCAGAATAATAGGCAACTATTTGTACATATCTCAGAAAAGCTGAAATTGTTAATAATATACTGGTTTAGGGGCACTGGTTCTCTAAAGCATTTTTTCTGTAACAATCCTAATTATCAGTTGCCTTAAACTATATCTGCCCTCCAAAGGCCAGAAAGTATTCTAGATCAAAGTGTGCACAGCATGCAATGTAATACATAAAAGGATGATCATTCATTTTGCATGTTAGGAACTCTGATGATATTTCATTCATATCCCTGTGCATTATGAGTAAAAATGCCTAAGGGCCTGATTTTTAAATGTATTTAGGTGATCAGTGGGATTTTCAAAAGTACTTAGGTGCCTAACTCCCATTGGGAGTTAAGTGCCTAGATGGTTTTGAAAATCCCACTAGACATGTATTTGTATCTTTAGGCACTGAATTACCATTGAAAATCTAGTCCTAAACAGGACAGATTGATTGATTTAAATCAAAGCAATTTAAATCACCAGTTTTAATGGTTATTTAAATCCAGCAGGAAACCTTGTTTTAAGTCATTAGTTTTGCATTTGTACTTTTTAGTTATTTTGCTAATCCACAGCCCTCATGGGCTATTCCAGCAGTTGAAGATTGCCAGGGAATAGGGTGGTTCTGACTTTAATCCCTTCCTTCTGGGAGTGCCCTGTAAGTTGGGAGCCTGAGGAGGGGTGATAGTTACTGTGATTCCAGCGATTTATATTATGCAAAGGGTATCCACGGGGAACCAGTTAAGCCAGTGTTCCAGCCGCTTTGTGCCAAGTGGACCAGAGAATTAAAATATTAAATATGCATCTGACTCTCTCTTGTGAGACAGGATAGATTTTATACTACTCCCTGAAAGACAGTCAGTTTACAACTCAATTACTTTGAGCTGGGAAAACGCGTGATCATTTGATATTCCAGTTTATGACTATGCTAGCTCTTGGATAGATTAGTAGAGCATCCTCTCTAATGCAAAATTCTTTATGGGCCATAGAATAATTGAGAGAATCGTGCAATCACAGAAAAAAAGCTTTATATTCACAGCTCCTTGCCACATGTAGTAATGTACTGAATGAAGTAGTACCAGGCTGATGTCAATACAGTATTGAAAAGCAAAATTGTTAAGCTGTGAATTTACTTCCAAAATCATGTTTCAATGTTATATTTCTGACGTGTATTATGGTTTGCTATATTTTGGATTCATCTAAGTACTTATATGCCCCTGATCATCACATTTATGGAGATTTCTTGCTTTTGACTTGCATGCTGTAGTCAATGTTTAATACATGCTTAGAACTATTGAGCCATTCCCTTTGGAAGCTGACAACACTGTGCAAACCAGGTTCGAGTATAAATCTGTTTTGTGACTGTTTTTTCTCGAATTTTGTTTCTTATTTCTGTATGGTCTATTCCTTGTGTTTACAGTCCATAAGCCAGTTGTGTTAGAGGAAATGGTTCACAACTTGGATTTCTGTGACATTTTGGTCATTGATGTGGAACTAGATCCCAGACAGGAGTGTTTAGAACTGGATCGTAAGGAGCTTCAAGGAAAACATCTAGATGCCACCAACTCCACAGCAGGGTATTCTATCTATGGTATGCTAATGGGCCATTTACATTTTAATTACATTCTTTAAAAGGAAAGGGCTAGGTTTTTGCCTTTAAGGTACTACTCTGTGTTAGAGACAGAGAAGAGCTGAGCCACGCTATCCGGAGGAAGCTCAATAAGGGATTGTGCCTCAAAAAAGCACAATTCCATCTCAGCTCCCAGATGGAAGCCTGCTCCACCGGGTATCTGGTTCATCCTGTAGGAGTCAGCATGGCCATAGCCCCACCTTTTTATACCCAATTGGTGATGTGAACCCCCCCAGAAGCATATGGGGACACAGAACATATTCTCCCTTTGACAAGCCTGTATATGGCATATGTCTGTGAGGGGGTTCCTTAGTGTTCTCACACAAGTGCTGATCAGTTCCTGACCCACTAAAGGCCATACTGTAATTTTTGAAATAACTAAATTATTAGCTCCACGTCTGTATATTTTTTCTCTAGTATGAAAATAAGCGGTTTTTTTATTACAGTTCCTGAAGTCCTAACATTGCTCACTTAACTTGATATGAACTGGAATCTTTGACAAATTCAGATTGTTCTAGACACTTAATTTTATTATTTAGAACATGTGATTTCCCTGTTCAGTACTCTTGTAGTAAACACAAAAAGGTTTCTACAATGCTTGCCTCTTAAGCATGTTTTGGTATTTATTCATGTTGTGTTACTGCTTCAGGTGTGGACACAATGAGAAACTATGAACTGGTGCTTCGACAGGTTCGATATCGCAATTGGCACACTTTCAACATCTTTGATAGAAAGTTCAGGATCAAGTGCTCAGAGCTGAATGGCCGATACACCAGTAATGACTTTAACTTGGAGGTGAGTAATGAAAAGATGCATTTTTACCAAAACTTTCCCTCTGCTATTGATGAGCTACATTTCTTCCCTCATCCTTCAGAGCAGGGACTGAGTGTTCCTGTATTTGGACAGTACCTAGCACATTTTGGGTGCTATAATCAAAGAGTAGTAATAACTTACGAGAGGAAAACTTCTACATATGTCATATGCCATACAAAATGAAAGACTAACCTCTCTAGCTGGAAATACCAAATCGATGTTGCTCTGTCTAGCCTACTCAGCGGTATGTAATGACAAGATGAACTCTCACTTGATACTAATATACAAAACCACATTTCTTCCCATGCATAGTTGAGGTGTAGGTCATCCTTACCTTTTCCATGAACTGCCTCCCACATTCAGGCTCCAACCTATGTCCCAACTATTATAATCTTGCTTGAAAGCACCATGTTGCAAGCTCATTGCTTTCCAACTTCATTTGTGGTTTATTTTTTGTCAACGCTGGGGGGTGGGGGGGTTGTACCATGTGAAATGATGTATTCTTCATCAATAGGAAATCATTCCAGCTTAGTTTGCACCTCCTTAATAAGTATGAGGATAGGGTTCAATGCAATTTTTTTATAGAGGATCTTCAGTATCCTAATATAACACATCAGATGTACTGCATCTTTCAACCTCCGGATCAATACTCTGTTCTACAGCATTTGCTGCTCACACAGAGTCAGTCACAATTAGATAATTGCATATAAAGCAGAGAGTCCACATATTTTTGTCTCAGGGAAATGAGGCAGAACACTGTTGCTTCCTATGCACAGTGATGTGGATAGTGCAGGTGTCTCCAGAAATCACAGGCCAGCGAGCTCTGCCTAGTAACCAGCATGCTGTTCCAGCATGAAAAAGAAAGCCCTTTTCATTCTTGTATGCAGCATTACTTCAAAGACCTCACTCAGTGTTAGGGGGCTTATTCCTTCACCTGCTCACTTCCCTGGTCCTTCGCGCATTAACAGAGAGCAACAATACCCCAAGTCCAACAGTGCAAACAATTTGATGTTTATTGGGATGAACTTCCAGCAAGCAATGATTCCAATTTCCTTCCTTAGTGTCCCTCTTCCCAGCTCTGACACCACAGAGCCTTGCCTGTGTCCCTGTTCCTATTCCTTGTTCCCATTCCCCCCCGCACCTTAGCAAAACATGATTCCAATTCCCCCACCCCCATTCCCTGTTCCCATTTCCCCCCTTCACTTCCTGATTGACTGCAGACTATATAGTAAAACTTGAGTTCTGCTTAGCTATACCTTAACCATTTTATTGAAATTTAACTAACCATTCCTAACACATTGTAACTTAATTATCTAACCAGTTATATCCCACCATCTTAATTGGTTTACTCCCAACAAAATTAATTATACAGCAGACAGAAACAATCACAGAACCAGAGATTATACAGACAAACAATAGGGAAATGGAGACTACAGTGATAGAATAACAAAGAAATGAGGATTTCACACCCCAGTAATTTTGACTGATCATGGAGTCAGAATTACTAGCAAAAATTTCAGCTATGGAGTTGGAGGCTGCATACCAACACCATACCTAGAGGCACAAAATTCACACATAAGTGAGCTGTTCAGATGGTGACTGACTGGTTGTCTGCTCCACTGTCACCCAAACTGACTGGGGCAACAGCTGCTGGGAGTAATTCCAGAAGTGCTGTATACTTGAAATCATTTCTGCTCACTGCTTATCTCCCATTTCATGGAATGACTGTCCCATTCTCTTCCTTATGTCTTTGGAATGGGTCCTCTCTTGGAATTCTGAATGCCTGTTTAGCCTGACAGTGGGTTGCTATGGAAGAATATGCTGAAGGATGCTCCAATATGTTCATCTCATCAGCGAGATACATGGTTTTCCAGTGTCTCCTTTGTATGGCGGTTTTAATGCCATGAAGAACCTCATTTCTTTCAGCTCATGGCAAAATTGGCTTAGTTTCTTTTTAATTTTTAAGCTCTTATGAAATCCTGCATTTAGAAAATGTGGCGAATTCAGGCTGCTGCTGTGTATATATTGTTTTTCTTCTTTTATCAAGTCTGGCTGAGTTTACAGCTTCACCTCTTCTCAACAGTTTCTCAAGTGCTTTTCTCACAGACACTGAACTAATTCAGCACTTCCCTTTAAGCATTTCTATGTCGCTCCCTGGATCCAGATTCTCAGTTAAGAACAGCACCAGCTCTTGACTGTCGCACCCTCTGGCAAAGGAGCATGGGTAACAGCCAGCTAACTGAGTTGCTATTGGTAGGTTGGGGGAAGCTGCTGGAAGTTAGAACAACGTCTTCTTATTCATGTTGTATGCCTACTTTTTTTAAATAGAATTTGGGGAAATTACTGGATCCCCAGTGGCTACTAAACAGCCATATAACAACATGTCTAGGAAGGCCGTTTTTCAGCTTGGACAGGAGAATGTGGCCTTACTGGTGGGAGACAGACTTTGTGATTGTTATCCATGGCCACACCACCTCAAGATTAGATTACTGCAATACAGTCAGCATTGGAGCTACCCATATAGCCAAACTGGAGACAAAGCTAGTGCACAGGATAATTCTGCGCCATGATTTGCAATAGATATCTCTTGGATTCTAGAAGGAAATTAAAGTATTGGCATTGATCTTGAATGGCATGAGGATTGCCTACGTGAGAGACTGCCTCTCTTTCTGCACAATAGAGCTACAGTTGGTCAGTGGAGATTAAAGAGCTGGAGCGCACCCAGTATAAATGAAAGGGAACTACTTGCGTGATATTTTTCACAAGGGACCTTAAATTGCAACTAACACCCACCCTTCATCTGAAATAGTCCATATTTGTTTCCCTTTAGATCACTCTACAAGGCATATTTATTCAGGCTTTTGAGGGGAGGGAGGAACGCAATAAGGACTGGGGTTTGTGGTCAGAGGTGTCCTATTATAATGTGGTAACTTCATTGGTTTCCCTTTCCTAGGTGTGCCTCAGTTTCTCTCTGAGCTGGTACAATGATTAAATTAAGTCCTCCAGCTAACTCAGAAAGATTCCATATCTCCTGGGGTAACTGAAATCCCAAACAAGAGTCCAAATTAAAAACCAAAACAAAAGCTCAATGCGGTCCCATTACTGGGTCATGAGCCTTTCTGTCTATCTTTCCATTCTCTGGAATGTAGTAGCCTTCATCCAGGCTCTCCTTTTGAACCACAGGCCTTCTTTGAGGGTCCATCGGTCTTCCCCTCTCATGTTGCAGGGAACTGAAGCCAGGGAGTGCTCTCACTGTCTGGAAGCTCCAGTGGTGGGCCCCAAATCAGTAAGTTATCAATCAGTTAGTGCCCCGTTCTTTGTATGTTCCCTTTGCCCACAGCCTCTTCTTTCACTCTGGTAATCCCTTGATTTTCCAGCTGGGACTTGGCTATTTGTAATTGTACCCCTCTATGTGTATATTTCACAACTCTTGGGTACCATCCTCTACCTCTGTCCACCTCAAGGCTCTTTACAAAAGTCACAGAACTCCTATCTCCCTTGGGTTCATTATGTTTTTATCCACCCACCTCTTCTAGACTGCTTCCATAGCTCCTTCTAAACTGCTAGCTTCACCAGTTTCTGCTGAATCTCCCCAGCATGCCACCCTCCCCGCCTCGCTCCACATCTTTCTCACACTGAGTGAGGAAAGGCTGCCTCTTATATTCTGTCCAATTTACAATTCCCAGAATCCATCTGGGTGCTTCCTTTCCCAGAATTCTCTTGTTCTGGGGATAAAAGTAGAAGTATGTTGTGTTAAGCCTGTAGTTTCCTTAAATGATGAGTGCACCTTGTTGCAGAGTGACTTTTTTGGCATTGATAACATTTTATATCCAGTTTTCACAGGTGTAAATGACTGGACATACTGCAAATCAGTAGAGGACCAGGCCCAGAGATCCTATAATTAGGCCCTTAAAATAAATTAGTGATTTAAATTAAAAAAAAATGCATGCATGAGCTCTGAAAAAAACAAATTCCTGGCACCTCTGCTCTGCCTTTTGGTTTCCTTTCTCAGCTCTCCTCCTGGCTTATTATTGGTATTTATATGGACTATGAGAAAAGAAGGGGTTAGCAGAGTTGCTTTGTGCTATGAATTACATTCTTTCCTTCCTTCCTTTGAAGGAACCTTTACAGAAGTACGTTCTGTGATAGGAAACAAATAGAATTTTTCATGTACAACATTTGCTGTCATGTGAGAAAAATCTTTGTCCTTTCTAAAACCTGGGGACTTATTACAAAGGATACTATTTGCCATGGCTAAATGGAACATATAATCAATATTTGGATATATTGCTCATCTTACTCAGTGTTTAAAAATTACAGGAGTACTTGTGGCACCTTAGAGACTAACAAATTTATTAGAGCATAAGCTTTCGTGGACTACAGCCCACTTCTTCGGATGCATATAGAGTGGATCCGAAGAAGTGGGCTGTAGTCCACGAAAGCTTATGCTCTAATAAATTTGTTAGTCTCTAAGGTGCCACAAGTACTCCTGTTCTTTTTGTGGATACAGACTAACACGGCTGCTACTCTGAAACCTGTTTAAAAATTGTTAACTTGGGCTCATATCTCATTTTCAGGCAAAAAGGAGGAACACAAGTATCATGCACACATGCTACATTGCATAGTCAGGATTGCCATGAATACTTACATTTGTGAAACAATTTCTTGAGCACCATGTTGGTGATTCTTTGGGTTTTCATTTGGACACTTTTCAAGTGCAGTTGTACTGTGGAAATTGACTTTAAATATGTCATTGGAGAGTTCTGTGTTGGTGTCTCAACAATTTTCAGAACAATTTGTCTTGGTTTACAAGTAAAAAGGTTGAGTCTAATTGCTGGCCCTATAAATGTAATCTGGGTTCTGAAAATCAAGCTTTGTTCCTTCTGGCTCATTGATCATCTCCATAAAGATTTTCTAGGCCAGATTCTCTACAGTTTCTTCTATGTCTAACTTTAGTAAATGAAGGCTGGATTTGACCATGCCTTTGCAACTTAATTAACAATTATGTTAACGCATGAGCCAAAATAAAATTCAGCCCACTCTCCCACACCTGGCATGGCTCTAGTGTGTTAACGGAAGCAAGAGTAATAAAATGTATTAGTCACTAATGTCAGCAGATATAAAACTGGGTGCCATTTTTACATGGTTACTTTTCAAAGTAAACTTTATTTAAAACAGACATCCTAAAGATAGCTAAATAAGAAGTAAATCTAGAGGAAAAATGAATAAAAGCAACAATTACTAAATATGGGCTCAAGCCACAAAACTGGATCTAGATTGACATCTAAAATTTTATTATCACAAAAGTTTGAGGTGTTTGGATCTGGGGTTTTTATTCAGTCCATTGTAAATGTAGAAGTTATATCAAATATTGCATATTTGGATCCTGATTAGCATTTCAAATACCATAATGTTTGGGGCTGTTCAAATTCAGAGTTGCAGGTCAAGGTAAGCTGTATTTCATATGAAGTTTTGAAACCACAACTTGCTAAGAAAATGCATCTTATAGTAGCATAAAAAAGGAAGTGACAATATTCATAGAGAAATTGGATGAAGAGAGAAATATTTGGTCTGAACAGATGGCATTAGGGCTCTACAAATGTCCAGACCTGTTAAAGACAATGATAAAACTCTTAGTGACTTCAATAGTGCATCTAACTTATGATAGAAAGATGAACAAAGAGAGAGAGAGCTGGTTCATACAGGTAAAAAAGAGAGAAAGCGTCTTTATTCTTCCAGTCTGTTCAAGAGCTACCAATAACAAAGTGGCCCAGCCAAGCCATACAATAACCCAGGATAGGTTAACTGGCTTGGGAGACTCTTGATCTTCTCTCCAGTGCCTATAGACTGAACTTGAATCTTCTACTGAGATCTATATAATATTCTTATCTGATGATGAACTTTGCAGCACAGTTTCAGACACCAGAAGGCATGGTATTGGAATTTACAGCACTTTGTAGTATCACACTTCTTTTTCTTTTGTTATTCCAGGTTAATATCCTACACAACTCCAACTCTAATTTTATGGAGCATGTAAATCACATGGTAATACAGCCACAGTTTCTCCAGTCTATCCATCACCCAGAGGAAAGCATAAACAGCATTCATGGCTCAGGTATTAACTATACAGAAATTACTCATAATACTTAAGGTGTTGTCAGTCTTTCTGTTGTGATTCAGTTCAGTAAACCAATGAAGACATAGAATCCCCACTTATACCCTGGACAACCCAAAAGAAGTCATTGCATAGGTGTAAGAGAAAGCAACATTTGTCCCCCTCTGTCTTCATGAGGAGTTGCACTTTAGTTAAAAAATACACTATTGGAAATTATAAAAAATGCCAGTTTTTTTTTTTTAAAATATAGAGACCAGAAAGTTGAAAAATTAAAACCGGCAAATGGCAGAATTCCAGACATCAATTATTTTCACAAATAAAGTTAATTCTCTAATTGTGTTCCTGGAAATATCTGGGAATATTTGTCCCTTAGCAGAAAGGGATAATATAGATGAAAGACAATTTAACCTTCTGGCATCAACAGAGAGCTGGTCTGACTTTGAGTTGTTCTGCATTGTTCATACCATTTGTCATCACTGAATGTAATTATAGGAAATATTACGAGTGATGTGCTGGTTGCAGAATCTCAGCATAAAGAAAGAAAGAACAGAGAAGGAAAGAATGTATTTAGTGGTGTGTAGGCAAATCTGTAGAGAAATTATTCCATTATTTTTTTTCAGTTGTTCCAAGCGTGGCTACTATTGTTATAATAATCTGTGTCAGCATACTAGTCTTCATCATAGCCTTGGGCATCTACAGAGTTCGGACTTCTCATCAGCACAGCTCTACGGAAAATGAAGGAAGTAAAGAAAATGAAATGGATTGGGACGATTCTGCTCTAACCATTACTGTCAACCCCATGGAGGTACGCAAAAAAGCTGGATTGCCATGGCACTTCCAGGAGTTAGCATTTTGGGTGGTAGCTTGCTTAGTTAGTTTTTAAAAACACTTTAAAGATGGATTTATTTAGATTGCTACTTTGTTTGTTTGATCACTCTTCAAGGCAGGGTCTGTCTCTTACTATATGTATGTACAGCATCTAGCACAAATGATCCCCGATCTCAGTTGAGGTCTCTAGGCACGATTCTAATACAAATAATGATAATTATTATGCTTCTTATTATTTATTATTAATTATTATTATTTTATTTGTCATCCTGTATATGATGGTTGTTTGAAGGGATGGTGAAGAATTGGCTTAAGGGGGAAAGGAGCTTTGCCCTATCACTTCCTGCCCAGCACAGACACTTGCAATTTAAACCACCCACAACAATGCAATTCATCCATTTTAAAATGTACTGATACCAAATATTGACAAACTGAAGGCAAGGGGCAATCCAGGGTAGAGGTTCAGAAAAGAGCAACAAAATTGAACACCTGTCCAGAGAAACTGACACATGATCAAAAGTTAAGAGCTAACTATAGGTAGCTTTGCTAAGCAATGAGTCATTTACCAATATTCCATTTTTTTTTACAATAGCTTTAAGCTTTAGAATTTACCTGCTACTTTACTCTATATATCCCCTAATAACCAGGTAGCCATGTAAATTGCGCTTTCCCAATATATTAGCAATTAGTTTCTGGAGCAATCCATTACATAGCTATTTTCATGGGTGTTACAGGCGGTATTAAACTATTGGTTCAATTGCTTTATGTTCCCCTAGCTAGGTTAATGAACAAGTCCTTTTCCTTCTCTGTATTTTCTAACCTAATGCAGAAATATGAAGAGCCTCACCATGTAGAAGAGGAAAGTGAGGAGGAGGTGGAAGAGGAGGAGGAAGATACGACCAGTGATGAATCAGGTGAAAGTGAAGAAGAGGAGGAAGAGGAGGAGGAGGAAGAAATTGGAAATGAGGGAGTCAAACTGAATGCCACCAGGCAACAGCAGTTGGAGTGGGATGATTCAACACTCCCTTACTAGAACCTGCCAGTCCCATTGCTCCTTTTGTAAACACCAATACAATTTATTTCTGAGTCAAGTTAATCTCTGTCTATGAATTAACTGACAGGATCTGAATTTATTGCCTAAAATAGATATAGTTCTATTGCCCAAATTGATATAGTTGTATCAGTTGCTATTGATAGAATTGTCCCTTTCCTTACAATGCCCTGTGAAATACAGGGTACCAACTTTAATGTCCTCTATGGTAATGACACTAGTCTGGAGCTTGGTCTGTCAATTTATTCCCTCAATTTCCAGTTTCTGTTCCAAATAATCCAATAAAAGTCCTGTCACTCAATCCATAGAGGTTTTGCCTTTGCTATTTTTTCATACAGGAGAGATTTCAGCTTGTTATGATGATTATTTCTGTGGGTCCTAATAATTCTGTTGCCATTTGGCTTCACTTTATTGTGTGTCTAAAAAAAATCTGCCTTCCAATAAGAGCAGAGGTTTAGTGCTACAGGTGTCAAAGGCTGAATGCCATTTACCACCTCCTTCTTTTTTTTGCTTTCTTGGACGTTAATTGCATTCTACAGAAGGATATTTAAGACTTCACATGTAGGGTGTATGTGAGAATAGGAATGGGTAATACATTTCTCTGCGAATGTGTCATGACCTTGAAGATAAAATCTTTATCCAGTCCACCTATTGAAACCTGACTACTATCATGTAAAACCCCCAGAAAATGAAACTTTTTTCTTTTGTTAACTTTCAAAGATCTTCTGCCCACAGATTAAGTAATGTTATCTTATGTGAAACATAAATTCTAATTCAACTTGGTTTTGGCTGAAACCTGTGGGGCTGATCATTAGCCACAGATTCAGTAATTTGCTGCAAATCAGTGTTTTGTAATCTGCATTGTAAATCATTATCTTGATGCAGTATCTTACTGCAGTAACAGAAAATCAATGAACCCCAGTATACTCAAATTGCCTCTGGTTGGGACTTAGACAAGTACTTACATGTATGCATGAAAATAAAATCTAATCTTGGGGAAATGTTCCCTTCTGCCTGTAGAAAGACTGATTAAATGATGCCAGCTGGAATTTGTCTGGCTTTATTCTATAAAATATCGTCCCCCATTTTTGCTATACTTTTACCAACCAAACAGTGGCACAGGAAAAAACTGACATAACCTAGACTCTCCAGCTCTCCTTTGCACCTACAATTGTCCTTTTTCTCCTCTTCCTGAACCCTTTATTTTTTGAGAAAAGGGGTCTATAAAATAAAACAGGAACAAGGAAAGATAAAACCACCTGGAACCAAAAGAAGTAAAAGAACAATTAGAGCTTGAGCAAGTATTAGTTTAACACAGCATATTTTTTCCTAAACACTGTTCAAAGAAAAAGTACACAAAATATGCTGGTAAGTCTGTTTTTGTTTTTTCCTCCTCCCTTTAATATCCTTTGCATCTTCAAAATGACATGAATAACAAATGAGGCAGCACTTCCTAGGGTAACTATTTTAATGTATAACAGACAAACCAATTGTGAATGCTGCCCTGTGACTTTTCACCTGTTTCCAACACTCTTCTTTCCTTTAGATTTTGTTTGTTGGATTTTGCTTTTGTAATTTGCTGTTTGGAGTGAGCCATTCCTCCTATATTTCCTGTGTACCCCCAAGAAGCTCAGTAGCAGTACAATATGGAGTGTAACTGAGCAAAAAAGTATATGTGTAAATCTTTTCTTTGATAGGGTGCCGTCACTCCATGCACAGTCATGGCACTTAATCCTGCAGGGGGCAACCCTTACTGACCCTGGGTTAATATGGATAACTTTCAGGGTTGCCAGCTCTCTCACTACTTGGTATATTTCTTAAAGCCCCAGCTCTTACATTAACGTGAATACAGAAAATCTCAGCTTTCATTTTTTTAAACAATCAAAGTTCTAGCTCTTATGGTTGCAAAAAAAAGGTTGAAAATGTGACCCGAGTGGGCCCTACAAGTTTAAAATATTAGAAGGTAAATGAAGACAGTCCCAAATTTATTTATTTTATTTATTATTATTATTTTTTAAATCATGGTTTTTAGATTGACCTCATGATTTTGGGGAGCCTGACTCATGATTTTTGACTGCTTGGTGTTGGCAATACAGAACTTTTCTCATGTGTTACAGTCCCATTTACTTGAGGGTGTAAGAACAGCCGGATTGGTCCCCTAATTTATTTTTATACTCACACTAATAGCAAGATGTTCTTTAGGCCACTCACTGTTTTGCATTCTAGATGGTGTATGTACAAACAACTCATTATTAAAATATATATATTGTGTTTTCTTCCTTCCAGAGTATGATGTAAGGAAATCTGGTGAAAAGGCATAATTCCTTTTTTTTTTTCTTTCAATAATAATATGAAGCAGGCCTTTCATTTGTGGTTATTTTCAGCACACAACTAAACAAAGCTTTCTGCTCAGACAGAAAGTAAAAATTAGAGATTTAAAAATCGATCTCAAAATTAAAATTGTATAGAAAAATTAAAAATCAACTTTTTTGTCAATGATTTTCACCATTCTTATGATTTAAAACAGCAACTTACAACGTTATTAATAGTCTAATTATTTTAAAACGTATTCATGACTTGATAATATATGAATATTCATTAAATATTTTGTTTATTGGATGCAAATCTATTCAGATCATGCTGGTACATTACAGAAGGAGCAAACATGAATAATTTTATATTCTATATTGTAAATATGTCTAATTTATAGAAGTAAGATGAGAAAAAGCAGAGCCTGTGTTATTGCTATATTGGTTTTACAAAATTGTAGTCTATACACTAAAATGTACTTATTTTAGGTTAATCATCTGAGTAGGTTATGAAGCATTTTTCATTCAAATGATCAGGAGGGGCATTTTTACAAAATTTAAGTGAGAACTGGATATTCCTTTATAAAATGCACACACATGCAAAACATCACTCCAGTTTTCTGTAGCAATTGCCCAAAACACTGGAAAAGATTGTAAAAT
Organism: Chrysemys picta bellii; assembly: GCF_011386835.1. Classification (NCBI taxonomy): domain Eukaryota; kingdom Metazoa; phylum Chordata; order Testudines; family Emydidae; genus Chrysemys; species Chrysemys picta. The sequence continues at coordinate 41,061,380 of NC_088799.1, read as the reverse complement.
GACAGTGTGTTTTTACAGAATTTTTTTTTCATTATTTCATTTTTTTCCAAACATTTCTACAATTTTTTTTAGTTTCTTTTTAATTAATGAAAAGCAAAAATGTTTTGGTTTTCAAAAAGAATTTTCAACAAAAATATTTCACTTTTGCTGAAACCAAAACTAGATTTTTTTTCCCCAAAGGTAGAAAATCTTTATGAAAGCCAGAGCATTTTTACTGAATTGTTTGTTTTGTTTTCAGTTGCCATTTTTTTCCACCCAAAAATGGGGGGCAAAATTACTTTGATTGAAAAAGTATTTTTTGTCAAAAATATGCTTAGATTAAAAAATTTCAACCAGTTCTACAACACACTAAAATTTACATAACTGTACTGGTTGATTAATGAAAAGTACTATATAATATTTCTTAATAGGGGCTCTCTCAGTTTCACTTCCTTAGAGATCTCTAAGTATATTTCCCCTCACCCTCAAGCTTATCACTTTGATCATGTGGCAGACTAGAGACTATATTTCATTCAAGGCCAGATTGTACCCAGATCTGAACAGGTTCGCGACAAGGAGAGTGTATACAAGGAGCATCCATGTATCTCCTATTAGAAGACAGGTAAAACTGTAATCTTCGCCCTCAGGAAGCTGTGTGGTACCCACTCCCCAGCCCCTGCTGTAGCAACTGTGTTGTACAACCTCTTAAAAGGGCAGTATAATATCCTTACTCTTTTGCACTCCCCTGAATAGTCTTGCTACCTGAGACATATCCCCTTACTCCAGATACAGATCTGGGCCATCAAGCCACACAAAAGTCCTCATTTTCCAATAGCAAGTGTTAAAATGGACCCAGTCTTGTGACCCTTACTCAGCCAAACTCACACTGATGTCATTAAGATGAGTTTTACTTTATTAAAAGCAGCAGAATTGGGCCCCAAAAGTCCCTGAAAAACTGCAAAAGGGAGACCTTCTCATATGGCATCTGGCTGTTATGGGGATGGGGTGTTAAAAATGCCCTAAGATAGATACTTACATTTTCTCTTCCGACATTTTGAGGATAGAGGCAGGTTGGAAAAAGCTGAAAAATTTACTAATGCAAATTCAATCCAGTTGTACAATGTGTTATCTGAACTAATATTGCTGCTTATGTTCCTTTTCATGGTCAATAGCTCAGATTTCTTTTTTATTTCCACCCGTACCACAGGTATTAGATCTCTACAAATGATTCTAAAGACATATGGCTGTTGAGATCAATATCAAGATGTACTGCACCAGCTGACACCAGTTCAAATAAGGGTTCATTAAATCTTAGTATTAACTAAAATAAAATGTTAGTGTTTGTTCTGAATATTCATTTATTCAAACAGATGATGCTATCTGGGAAATACACCATAGATCACAGAAATTAAAAAACATCTAGAAAGCATTTGATTGTTTATAGAGAAGAGAAATACACATCTTGAGGTCTTGATAATCTACAAGCCAGTAGAAATCCCATCCTCCCTCCTACAGTACATAATTGCTGATTAGATTAAGCATACCTGTGCCAGTTGTTCATATGTTTATTGAAAATGACAATATAAACCTTGTAGCACAATTTAATTTTCATGTACCCAATTTGTAGGAATCTAGCTTGAGGGAAAGGAACCGAGTGCTGTAAATCTTGATGTCTAACACATGATTAACATCTTAGTTTCTCCAACTATAATTGTTTCACCTTTGTGGGGCATGTTTTTCCTTTAATGTTTTCTGTATAGTGGCTTTCTACTCCCCTTCCAGAACGAGCCAATGTGGCAGAAGCAACAGCAAGAGAACTAAACTTTGGATAGGAAAGATACAAGAATGATACATTCATACAAATAGAATGAACACACTCAGTAGATTATCAGCTTTGTAATGATACTTTACAAGAGACCTTTTGCATGAAACATTTTCCAATTACATTATATTCACACTCATTAGCATATTTTCATAAAATCATATGGCATACACCAAAGCCTGAATGTCCACCAGAGAGACTGTCTCTGCACACCAGACATCATTAAAGTTCCAGATCCAACTGCTTTCCACTGAGGACCCCTTCAACCACTACCCCTCGGAAATCCATGTCTAAGGACTGACAACAAAAGAACCCCCAGCTGACCTTGACTTCTATGCCCAGGCCCAACCTGCATAGAGCTTCGCAAATCAGCATCAGTGCCTTGAATTGCACTCAAAACAAATAGGGAGCCAGCATGTTCTTTAAGAATTGCTATGTTTCCTGCGGTTAACAGTGTAAACACAGCAGGAACACAGTTATAAGCCAGAGTGGGCTAGGACCATTGCTGTAGAGTATTATAGTATTTTTAATAACGGAAATGGCATCCTGGAAAGAAGGATTGAATGCAAGTCTGTGATCATGCTGGAATGGTTTAACACTTCTTTTAGACCATACTAGCTGGAGGCATGATCCTTTTTGATTGGAGAGTGGCGGAAAGGCATCCTGTTGGACCGAGTTGTCCGAGAGACAACCGCTGTTGTTACAGCACGTTGCATCAAACCTGAGAAATATTTTTGCTAAAATAACATTGATGTACCAGCAAAACTTCACCAGTGATGTCTAGCAAGTCAACTAAGCTTCCTTGTTTCTGAATGACTAGCAAGCTACTGTGTTTTATTATTCTGGAAAGGAGCCATGATGATTAAACAGAAATTAATAGAGCCTGAATTGCATAAAAACAGTTCATGTTCATTCCACAAAGTTCTTGACTGTAATTAAGGGTGAAAGATACCACAGAAAATACTTTTAAAAACCCACCACCATCTTATCTGAAGCTTCTGTTATATAACACGTAAAAAAATGACACAAGGATTTGTCAACATTCTTACACAGGGATTATAAGAGTTTGCAAGAGTCCTAGGGATTGAAAAAGTGGGTTGTGCGTGGACCTGATACGCAGTGTCTATTGGGAGGGAGTCTTTCTGTTGACTTCAATAGGTGTTGGAACAGGCCTCATGAGAACTTAGTTATTATAATTTTTATTTTTATATATTGATATTAATTACTGTAGGGGAAATAATAATTGTTTTGAAGTAATTTTATGCTCTCTAAAAAGAAACCATAACCCAGACTTGGGCTATTGAAACCTTGGTAGTAAATGCACATTTACAACAAAGTTAACTAACGACCTTTTTTTTAACTTTCTTAGTTTCTTTAGAGGTTTTACATTACCAACTGCAGATATAAGGACTCTATTAACTGCATACATGTTGGAGTGTGTGTGTCTACTAAGTGGGGGAGGAGGGACAGAGGAATGAATTTGCAATTATGTATGTTGTGTGATGAGAACTTTTTTCTGGGCACAGTAGGCATAAATCCTGCCACAAACAAGGAAGAGAGAGAGAGAGAGAGAGAGTGTGTGTGTGTGTGTGTGTGCGCGCGAGAGAGAGAGAGTGTGTCCTTGGGCTATTCTCTTGTCCATTTTAATTGGATTTTCTGAAGAGGATATTTAATAAAAATACACTTAAAATACTAATAAAAATAAAGAGAAAGTATGTAATGCTAAAAGCTTATACTGATCCTGTAGAAAAAGGTAAACATTGGATGGAGGGGGAGGTTATTTATTGTTTTAAAAGGAATGTCTCATGGATTTTTTTTTTCCTTTTGTGGAAAATAAAAATTTGTGAGTACCACTGAAAATCTAGCAACCAATGAAGCTCTGAATACAGGGAGCTGGTCCCAGGGGAGTCCCCGAAGGTTCTGTGACTCATCTGGCCTGATTCTCTTAACCCTGTACCTGCTGCAGTCATTTCCACTGTTACAAAATGAATGCAAAACAGTACAGTTCTGACTTGTTAGTGCTTTATACCCACACTGTATTCATTTTGCACTGGTATAAATGGCTGCATGAGGTAGTGGACAATCAGCCCAGTGGACAATCAGTTTGCTTTCCCCCTCTACCCTACACACATCCAGCCAGCTCCAGAAGACAGATGACTCCACTCATATCCCACTTGTGAGGGAGAGCAATGACTGTGTTACACTCTGCACAGGACCCCAGCTCAAGATCTGGGTAGCCTAATGGAGAAGCACAGGGAGCCTTGCGCTTCTCAATTCCTTTTTGCAGCTCCCTGAAAGCAAGCGATAATCTAGCCCTTCGCTGCCTAAATATAGATTTAGACAATAAACTTTAGATGCCTGAACTAGAAAATATTGGTCCCAATATGGGCCCAATTCTACAGTCCTAACTCAAGCAAAACTTCTATTGGGGCCAATAGGTACAGTATGGTAAGAATTTTTAGGGAAGAAGCATACGTTTTTCATGTTTCTTTCACAGAAGTATGACTTTAATTTTGTCAGCTAAAATCTGATCTCATTTTAGGTGGCAAATTCTGTGACCTTTTTCAGATAGCAGAACCTGTCAGGCTGTGCAGTTTGTTATATGTCTGTAAAATGACATGGTGCATTCTTAGAAATATGTCTGAATATAGAGCAAATTTCTAACCCATTGGTTTTGGGTGGGATTTTCAAAAGAACTTAACCTTTCTATTGGAGTTGGGCACCTTGCTTCTTTAGGCTCCTTTGACTATCTTATCCTTTATCAGACCTTTTGCTAAATTGTGCAGGGCTTGATTATTTTTAAGTTTTTTTTTCCCCAATGTCTTTCCCCTTGCATTCCTTCCAGTATTAGAACACCATCTTGATTGAACAAATGGCTTACTCAGATGACTTTGACCATATTACTCACTAGAGTGAAGTTTCACACTAGAAACAAAACTAGTGATACATAATTCTCAGTAGGCTGAAAAGAGTGAGGCCCTGTGGTGCTGGAAAAGATTATACTCTATAGAAAAGAATTCAGGCTAAAGTTAGGTGAGCAATGTAGGAAACAGAGGATTAATATTTAAGAAATGAATAGTGAGTGGTGACACAGCAGAGATGAAAGTAAATAGTGGACACAGAGCTAGAGAGGGATATCAGGTTGGTGTGAAAGAGACGAGAAGTGGAGGCTCAAGGCCTCAGAGTATCAAATGGTGAGAGAATAGAAACATCTACTATAATCCTTTCTGGATTGACAGGTATCTGCAATTAGTAGTTTTAGGAAGGAAGCTGAATGTCAAATTGAGAGGTGTTCTGAGATGACAATACATATATTTCTGCTTAATATTTAATCATTCACAGCATGGAGGCTATTGTGGTAATGAACTAAAACTGAGTGATTTAGGTTGCTGCTGCCCGTGGCTTGTTTGGTACATTAGTTACAACACGTCCAGCAGAGACAGGAAGGCAAAAGAACCATGACAAATGTGCCTGTGCTATGCCTGCATTGTGTGGGGAATGTCTTATGGTCAAAGTAGGTCTGCTCTGATTTGTGAGAATACAAATTCCGTAGGTATTCACAGATAATTTTAATAACACAATCACTGAAAATTTTAATTAAGGGAAGATGCAGAGACATTTCAGCACTCAGATTTGTGTTAAGACATTTCAGAGAACTATGGGAAAAAATCTGTTACATAAAGAACAGGGGGCACTGTATAAAGATTGCATTCAATAATACAAAGGTCTTAACTACTACATTAAACAGTTCTAGAGTTGCTACAGAGGTCCAAGTATCCACTCATTTTGGGTGCTACAATTTTAAAACCTGAGGAAAAATTTTTTCCCCAGGGATATTGATTACCCACAATTCCAGGGGAAGCTGAAGATACTTTGCACCTCACAAAATAAGGCCCCTAAATGTCTTACGTTAGGCACCCAAAAACTGAGACATCAAAAATAAGTGGTCTCTTCTGAAAATGTTTGAAATGGCCCTGCTACAATGTATATACTGCACCACCACAATCTGAGTAATATCAGTTAGCACCTAATTGGCAATTCAGTAGTTCAAAAAATAAGAACAACATTGACAAAAGAGCATGGATTTGAAGTGGATCGTTGCTTTAGAGAGTAACAGACACTCAAGTGATTCCTGTTGATATACGTGGCCCTGTACAAAGATACCAAACTGTAGGAAAGAAAGAAAAATACCAAAATGTTTAAAGGTTACTTTTAGAACATATATTAGCTCATCAAATCTTAGATATAGAAATTAGACTAGCTGGACTATTTTTTCCCATCTTCTATCATCCTAGCAGTGCAGGATTGTTCCTTATAATATATTTTCTAATGCTTCCCCTCCCCTGAGTTTAGTTTTTGAAATAATTCTAAGGCTGGGGCTTCCATGGGAGACTGTTTCAGAGTCTAATAGAATTCATCATTAGGAAGCTTTTCCTGGTATTCAGTTTAAATTCGTCTTTTCTTAATTTTCCCCCATTACTCTTAGTTACACCCTCTTAACCTAAGCTAAATCAATCTTCTCCCTAACTATTATTTATACCCTTCACATATTTGTAGATGGTTATCATGTTTCTTCCATTGGTCATTTATTAGACAAGTCATTCACCGTTCTTTTAATTATGTCTCTTTATTCATGGTCTTCAATCCCTAGATCATTTTTGTTGACTTTTTTATGAAGTTCTATTTACCACAAAACCTAAAAAAAAAAACCAATATTTCCCTTTATTACTTATGGTCAGTTCACTAAGTGCTGTGTACTACTGTGTAGTCATCTCAGAGATTAAACAAATACAAAACCTATAATGAAACTCTCTTTTAACAAGCTAGACAGTAACAGAGGGATAAGCTCTGATACTACTATATATAAATAGAGAGAGCCAGATATGAACTTGACAGAGTCTCTCTTCATATCAATGTGTATTTGACACAAGACTGAAAGAGTCAGGAGGCAAGGTTAAGCAGTTGTAGCTTGTCACAACTTAGACTGTGAAATATAAAGAAAGGCATCGTTGGTGCACATGATTGTTATTAAACACTCTAATTTGTAAAAGGGATGAAATAAATATCCTGCCCTCTGAACAATAACGGTCAAGAGTTGTCATTACTGGTGCATGGTGGTTATTTCTTTGAGACATTAAAACTTTCATCCATCCATGTGATTTGATTGGCTGAATGTGCTTGGTTCTGTAGATGAGTACTTGAGGTTGCTCCCTATGTAATAAGTACTGTAGTGAAATGGAGCGCTGGGACACTACAACTGGCCCAAATCTGTACATATGTCATAATAATTGTATGGTTATTTTTCAGCCATGGAACATGCAACTCCCTGTTCTCTGGTTTGGAGTTATTAGCCAATTAGAGTCAAGTGTAGTGTATAATCACCATGGGCCAAATTATGCCTGGCTCCTATTTGGGTCTTCAGGGGAGAAGGCAGGGCACAAGGAGTGTTTCCTCCCACCCCAACCTTGTGTGACCCAGTTGAAGAAAAGGGTCTGCAGTCTGTGTTCAGGGGAGAGTAGAGATTGCTGTATCCCCTCTTCTCCAGGCACATATGGAGCTCCAATAGAGGCAGAGAGGAGGAGATGGAACCATGCCTCCCCCATTATGATCTGTGGTGTGAAATGGGGAAGCAGAGAGCACCCCATAAAGGCTACAATAGTGAATTCACACCCCATTGGTTGCTTGGGAGGTCAGGGTGGCATTGTGCCCAGTGAAGCAGAAGGCCTTCTACTGTTCATCTGGGTGTGAAGTGGCTCTGTTCTTCCCCTGGTGCAGGTCTGTCCCTAACAGGCAGGATCTAGCCATGGGTGGTCCTTATGCAGTGAAAGTGCAAATTGTTATACCAATAGAATAAAAACCAGCAGGATCTTATTAAGAGGGATAAGGCAAAGATGCCACATTTATTGTAAATATACTGATAAAGCAAAAGATAAAAGTAGACAACGTTGTTTGACTACTTATTTCTTATACATACACACATACATATATATATATATAGAGAGAGAGAGAGAGAGAGAGAGATTCATTCACACAATCATTCATTCAAGTTCTGTATAGGTGTTATAGTTACCAGCCTAGAAGTTGCTCATGCCAAGTTACTGGCCAGGTATCTTGGTCATGAGGATGGAGCCGAGTCTGTGTCAGGTGCACCTGATGCTCCTGGAGGCTGGCAGCAGAACCAGAGACTCAAAGTCATCAGTCTTTAGAGTCCATTCTTATAGGAATTAGTTCCTATGTTAGTCTATGGGAGCTGTTTCATCCTGCTGTTGCTGACTCAATCAGCAGATGGCACATTCCTGTCCAAAGTGGCACATTCCTGGTGGCTCCACACTGTCCAAAGTTTGTGTTTCTCATCCTTCCAGGTGATGGGGTGGGTCCCAGTTTACCCTCCGGGGGTTTCTGGTCATCCACTTGACACATTCTTCGGCCGATGGATACTCCTTTTCTAGGCTGGCACCTCCCTAACCATCCATGTATATCAAGCATTCATCAGCATACATTCCATCCCTTAACCATATTTTAATTTACTGTCTCCACCACTTTCAGAGTGTGTGCTAATTCATTTGAGACTCCCGGCCCTTTAATCACAGAGGGTGGGGGTCTGTCCTAGGAGCCATTGAATGAAGTGAAAGTCACTTAACAGCTTATAGTGTTTGTTTACATTGTATCAATTACTTCAAGAACAAAGTCAGTTAACTTGTTTGTAAGTTTTACATAGTAGTAAAATATCTTTCACAGGATAGATATAATCAATGGTTTCTACAGACAGTAGCTTACAAGTTTTAACAGAAAACCCAAGAGATTTTTGTACTTGGTGAAACTGTTGGATTTTAAAGTGTGGGGGCCAAATTATGAGGGTGTCACTGTCACTTGGGGGAATCACTGTTCGTACCTTCTTTAATATCCCTACATAATCACCTCCAGCTATTATATTTCCCACAGCTGCTATTGGCTTCAGAATTCCCAAGTTACAACAAACATGGCCACTTTTAGAGCTGGCTGGAAAATGGTAAGCAAATTCTCAACGGTATTTGTTTTCATTTTCCAGCTTCTTATGACTCTTCATCCCATCTGACCCCCACAGATTAAATACAATTTAAAAAGGATTAATTTTATTGGATGAGAGGTCGTAAGTGGACAAGAGGGGAGGAACAGCGAAGAATGGGGTTAACTGGGATGCATGGATAGGTTGAGAGGAAAAGTTCAGGCATCTGTGCTTGTTATGGGCATTTTTTATTCAGATATAACAATGTAGTTATGCAAATCATACCTATATGCTAATCAGAGTGCAGGATTTTGCATAACCAGGAGATAACCACACATATTGAGTTCAATATCCCTTTTCTCTAATTGGCTGACTGAGTCAGTTCATTTCACTATATTTCATATTCTCTATAGTCACTATATTTCATAATAACTGGATAGTGGAAAAGATAACCTTTCCTTGTTGGAAAATGCACTTTTTTGCATAAAACTTTTAATTTGCAAGATTTGCTTCCATATTGGTGCATTAGTTCTTGCTTGTAAGCAATAATTCTAGCCAGTAGCATTTTTTTTCCAGTTTCGGGAGGTTTCCTAGCAGTTAGACAATTTAATCTCTGTGTAACTGAGACCATATTTGTAGGCAATATGGAATATACCAGATGGGATACTAATGAGTCAGACGCATATTGTATGATTGTTCTAAGCCTTTTATTATGTCACAAACAATCTCTTCAGCATAGGAGAGATGCTCATTATATTAAATATATTATTGTACAGATGAAGTGATCAAAACCACACCTAGAAATGTCTTGTTGCAAGTGCTAAATGCGTATGGAAGAGAAGATCTATACAATTTTTGCAGGCTGTTGAGTTAAATAACTATATGCAATTAAAAAGTTGAATATGAACTGACATTGATTTTTTGTATCAGAGGAGTAGCTATGTTAGTCTGTATCCACAAAGACATTGAGGATGCCGATGGCACCTTAAAGACTAACAGGTTTATTAGGGCATAAGCTTTCGTGGGTAAAAACAAGCCACTTCTTCCATGCATCTGAAGAAGTGGATTTTTTACCCACGAAAGCTTATGCCCAAATAAATCTGTTAATCTTTAAGGTCCCACCAGACTCCTTATTGTTTTCGTTCTTATTGATTTTTTGAACATTTACTTCAAATCTGCTTACTGATTTTTTTCATCTTTGCTTTAATAAATTGTTCAGTAAAAATTCATACACGGGAAAATGCATTGAAAATTAACTTTATATGTAGTGGGAATAAGTTGTGTTCCCTTCCCCACTTTGACATTGTGGTATAATCAGGGCCAGCTCCAGGCACCAGTTTACCAAGCAGATGCTTGGGGCAGCCACTTCGGAGAGGGGCGGCACGTCCAGCTGTTCGGCGGCAATTCAGCGGACGGTCCCTCACTCCTGCTCGGAGCGAAGGACCTCCCGCCGAATTGCCGCCGCAGATTGCCATCGCGATTGCGGCTTTTTTTTGTTTGTTTGTTTGTTTGGCTGCTTGGGGTGGCCAAAACCCTGGAGCCGGCCCTGCGTATAATCCGTGGAAACCATGTCACTTTGAACAATCATGTCTGATTCTGAGATTGCTAAAATCCTGGCATTTTCCACATGATTTGTTAAATTCATATTGAAAATAGACCTGTTATTTTAAAACTTGGCCTGTACATGTATTAAAAACAGATTCATTTTTGTGGTCACTATGGCACTTTCTGTGAATTGGCCAATAAATATGATTTTAGAATTTCACATAAAAGGTAATGTTCTGTAGTCTTTATTTCACCAAATAAAGATTTGGATTGTCTCACTGTATGAGCAGTAACCCCCATTCAAGAGGAACACGAGGGACCTTTATGGCAAGAAAAAAGAATAGGTTTGTATCTCTATGGTCCTTAGCCATATTGTTATATGTTAACCATATAGATTGTATGCCTATATATTAGGCATAGTAAACCCCACATTGATAGGTGTTATGTGCATGGTGTGTGTGTATATATATATGTGTGTGTGGTTTTGGGAACTTATGCTAACTGACAAACTGAATATATTATGTTCTTCCCACAATTCTGTTCATCCATGTCAAGCATCCCACAATACTTTGAAAAGCTGAAGTTTGTTTTGCCGTCAGAAAATAGGAAACTTGTCAAAACAAAGATGCATGAATACTTGATATCAAGTAGAGTTAGGGACTACTTTCATGACTCATCAACACTTTGAATGTAATATTCAACATGAGCTATGAGACAAGTATAGGGGGAGATATGAAGGACAAAACTGGCACAATTAGTGGGTTAAACTTTTAGTGATGTGTAAAGTTTTATAACTTGTAAAATCTTACTATAAATACTACTAACTCAAATGCATATCTTTGAAGCACATCTTCTGCATAAGGTGAACATGCTGTGAGATAAGAATTGCTTCTCAGAAGAAGGGGTATGCATGTCTCCTTTTCATATTGTACTGTTTTGTCTTTAGACAATACATTTGGCTAAGTTTGGGTATTCTCTTGAACACTTTTAAGAATAAACCAAATGTAGCTAGTCAAACAATTGGCTACACCTTTTAATCTATATTAGGAAGTAATGTGACCTTTATGAAAAGACTCATTCTGGTTATAAAATACTTCAACACTTTTTTGTGCATTTGGGAAGGATATGAGGTGGTAATGTGGAGGGTCTATTGAAGGGTTAGTGCTATGGCGGGTTGGAACCTGGAAGGCAAAATCCAAATAAAAATGAAACATTGAAATTTTCCACAGAATGGGAATTTCATTTAGAAATAATCAAAACAAGACTTTGTTTTGACTTTTCAAAATAAAATTGATGAGGCTCTTTAAGCAACCTGGAGATCTGACAGCTCTGTTTCTAGGCTCCCTGCAGCACAGCTCGGAGACAGGAAGCCCAGGCTGGAGACAGGACTTTACCCGTTTTTGGAGCTATTAGGCTCCCTCACACAGAGTGAGGAACCTAGAAGCCCTGAGAACTGGCAAAACCTATTGTTGGAAAATTTCTGGCCAGCTCTAGTTATTGGGATTGAGGGAGCTGGCTTTACTGTTGTTTAGTCGGATAGTCCAGTAAGGACCAATCTAACAACCTTTGAAGTCAGTGAGTGTTTCTGTTCACTTGGCCCTGATACAGCAAAGAATTTAAGCATCTATTCAACTTTAAGCACGTGTTCAAGTGTTCTGCTAAATTAGGGCACTTAATGGGAGTTAGATTCACTTAAGTGTGTTGTACATTTTAAATTTTTTATTAAATATTGATTTTTTACAAATTACTGTAGAGTGCCCAGAACTTAGAATATGTGCTAACATTTTCAAAAGAAAGAGAGAGGAAAGATTATAGTCAAGCTGAATATATATTTATAGACACTTTGATTTTTAGTAATAAAGAAGAAACAAGGATATTTAGGTGTCCATTCAAGCCATTTATATCAGGTAAAATTTTCAAAAGTCTCATTGAAAATCCTAAGTGCATAACACACTTTTGGAATTGTTACTCCTCATCTTTATTGGTTGATTAGAATTTCTTTACTGGTTTCCTTTACCAGGACTGAGAAAACACCTTTATGCCAACTTTTCACATTTAGACTATAGAGTATAATCTATACAAACTCTTTTCAACAGGGTCCTGTCCTGTTATGTATCCCATTTTACTTGAGTGATGAAATGTAAAGAATTAGAGATTAAAGACAATTGTTTTGATGAACATTTTGGATCCATTGTTTTTTTCTTTTTTTTTTTTTCTTTTTTTTTTTTGAAAGATGGGACACTACACAACAGATATCTGACAAAGGGGTCAAGACTGTAAAAGATGGACTGATAACCCCAGATAAATAAAAAAAAAATAGTAACACCAGGTGATTCCTGTACTGAGAGAACCATTTGATTAAAATATAAAAGTCCATTTGCTTACACAATTATGGCACACAAAGAAGATTAAAATTACCAACTATAGTTACATGTGTGTAACTCATATAAACCACCACAACACTTAAGAATAAACAAACATCTACAAAAACCCCAGAGCACACCACTCTTTACTTATCCACCCCCTCCCCATACTTCAAGCTCCCACAGTAAACAGTGAAAATAATTAATGTTCATTTGGAGAAAACGCGCTCGTATAATCAATTCAGGGATACTAGTTCCATTGTTATATTGATTTGTTGTTATTTAGGCTGCATAATAAAGCCTATTTTGTAGGTAAAAGGAGGAGAAAAATATATCTGAGCAATTGCTTCCAATTTTGAAGAGAACACAAAGGACCTGTAAAACTCCAATTGTTTTACTTTTTAAAGCTCTTTAGTTTTCACAATATCCACACTTTTCACGTTTTAAACAAAATGATACTACCAGCAGCATCAACTGTGGACCGTGTTCTTTGTGGGATGACCCAGGTTCCTGCTTTTGCTAGGGTTTTATGCATTAACACCTGGTTTGTCAGCCACAATGTCTCCAATCCAAATGTTATAGTTTTTTCTCTGGATTGTTCTCTCAACTGGTTATTTTCTAATCCTGTCTGCTAAATCCTAACTGATATTCCAGCTGCTGCCTTCAACCACCAGTTTCTCTTGAAGAGGTTATTGAGCCTCACATAAAAGTGAGTGGGGGAGGGGGTCATCACATCTTCGGGTTTGTGATAGGCAGGCAATAGATTAATGAAGGCTGCTATGGGCTGTACCCCACACTTTCTCTGGATGCTGCTCTGTCCTTTTCTAGGGGTGCCTGGACCACACAGAGGTCAACAGGCCAGCTATAGCTGTGGCTAACATAGTGAGTCTTTTAGCTCAGGTAATAAAGATTCATACTTTAAGAGCCAGAAGTCCAAGCTTCAATCCCTGCTGCTGATAACCTACATAGGGGCATGGTGTTACAGTAGCCAGAACTAGATGGGTTCCTTCATACTCTAATTCATGAAACCTAGGCTCGGCCAAGCTTGCTGGTTTAAGATTCCATTTTCTCTTTAGTTATGAAGGTGTGCATATATAACTCTTCTCTGCATTCCTGAAAGCTTATTCCCTTCAGCACACCACATGATTTCATGAGAGCCTGGAATATTATTTAGCAGTAGCTGTGCTGTCAGGCTATAATATCACCTGAGCAAAGCCTTGTAAACTGGCATAAGGACATAGCTCCGAAGCAGGTTTTTCTAATAGAAAAAGCCCCTTTTAAAAACGAATTATCCTCCCCTCCTTAGAAAGTAATTCCTTCCTCCTTTATCCCTTGAAAGCAATTGGTTTTTATTCCTTTTTTCATTAGTTTTTAAAAAAATACAGAATTGCATCCCAGCCCTTCCCAGAATAACCATTAACTTTCTGTTCCTGCTTAATAAAACATATTTAGTCCATTGAGCAATGAACTCAGAGGAGATATGAACCTAACTCAAACCCTGAACCCGTTTTATCAGCAACACTTTAAATTTTGGGGTAACATATATGAGTTCTTCAGAGTGGGCTAGTTAAAAGCCCTCAGCCTAACTGCTCCCATTGAAATGTGTGTAAAATTCTCATCCTAATTGACGATTCAGAAGTGATTACCAGAACTAATTTTGTTTCCTAATAAAAGGTAAGAGGTGATGTCATAGTGAGTGAGAGCGCATGTTGCATGAAGATGTATTAATTCTATTCTGTGCAAAATTTGAGTGAATCTGAATAAACAGCTGTAATATGATCTAGTAAGTATTTTTTTAATATACAGCTATAGATATCTCTGCAAGAGGCAACATGCATCCTCAATCAGAAGCCAAATTTCTGTTAATTATTTTCAATACTTTTATTATGGCAGTATATACCATGTTAACACAATCAGTGTTCACCCTTCCTGGCTCTGCGCAATTCCCACCAGATTCAGAGGTTTGGTTCAGTTAAAAAAGGAGCCTTAGTTATTCAGATGCTAAGATGTTGAACTCTGATCATTTAGCACCGGGTTCTCAAAGTGGGGGGTCAGGACCCCTCAGGGGGTGATGAGGTTATTACATGGGGCGGGGGTTGCAAGCTGTCAGCCTCCACCCCAAACCCCGCTTTGCCTCCATCATTTATAATGGTGTTAAATATGTAAAAAGGTGTTTTTAATTTATAAGGGGGAGGGAGTCGCACATAGCAAGCCTCTATGTGAAAGGGGATACTAGTACAAAAGTTTGAGAACCACTGGTTTAACTGGTGGAAAGTTCCCAAAACAGACTCACAATGTTTCCAGAGTGTGCTTCCCAGCACCATCTTCAAACTTGAGCCATGGTAGCAAGGAAAGGAGAAAAATCACTATAAAAAGGTGGCATTTTTTAAACTAAAAGTTTTTACTTATTTATTTACACAGAGCCGGCAGACTAACTAATTGTTTAGAACCCCAAGTAGCTCAAGGGGGCCCCTATTAATAATTAGTCTGTGTTGGGGGGGCAAAATATTCCTGTTTGGGCCCCCTAGAGGGCTAGCACTGGCACTGTTTTGTATAACAGTGGTGCCTAGAGGCCAGAGCCCCAAAAAAACATATAACAAAGGGCCAGTCCCAAAAGAGTTTATAATCTAAGTTTAAGACAAGATAAGAGCTCAATATGGTAGAGAGTGAGAGAGCTCAAGACTAGAGCTTGTTTCACCCATACTGGTTAGCTGACTCCATCCCAAATGTGTCATTGTAATGGGGCACACTCTATCCTCGTCCTTGGATGCCCCAGAACCATCCTTTATATCCCTCAGCTGATGGCTGACTGGTTCACCAGCCTATCCTGCCTGATCAGCTAATTAGCTGCATATCCTCACTCTGCCTTCTCCAGGGGAACTGATTGGTGCCTAAGGTCTGGCCTACACTACAGCACTGTATCAGTATAACTACGTCACTCAGGGATGTGAAAAATCCACCCCCCTGAGCGAGATAGTTATTCTGACCTAACTCCCACGGAGACAGCACTGTATTGGCAAGAGAGCTTCTCCTGCCGATGTAGGTACCACCTCTCTGGGAGGTGGATTAACTATGCTGATGGGAGAGCTCTGTCCCATTGGCTTAGAGCATCTTCATTAAAGCACTATAGCAGCGAAGATGCATCAGTGCAGCTGCACCAATGCAGCGTTTTAAGTGTAGACTCACCCAAAGTAATCAGAGTGCTGGCTCACCTGTAAACATCCAGCACTCTATCACAGTCATAAAAATCATGGACTAAACAGACACTGGATTTATGGGTTATTACAATCATGTATAACTCAATAATAATCTCCCCTTCCAAGCTGCTCTCTGCTCCCCTCTTCTTTTCTCCCCATGACTGGAGGGGTGTTCGCTGGTCACTTCACTTTGAATGGTCCTTTAAAATATGTGTTTACTTGTACTAAACAATCTGTTCCGCTTTGTATTTAGCTATGACACTCCTAGTAAGTTTCCCAGACCTGAATCCTAGAGGTGTAGGGTCAAAAGGAACCTCAATAGGTGTTCTAGTCCAGTCACTTGTACTGAAGGCAGGATTACATAATAACTACACCACTCCTGACAGGTGCTTGTCTAACCTGTACTTAAAAACTTCCAATGATGGAGAATCTACAACCAGGGCTGGCTTTAGGAAGTGCGGGGCCCAATTTGAACATTTTAGGCGGGGCCCTGACAGGGATGACTAAAAACAAAAACAAAAACACGTAAAAAATACCCTTTTATTTCTTCCATGTATTATTTACTTTCCATAACTATATAAATAAAATAAAAATTGTATATTACATACATTGCTAACTGGAGGCAGGGCAGGGGCTGACCGGAGGTAGGGTCTGCCTGGAGGCAGGGCAAGGGGTGTGGGGCTGGCTGCGGGCAGGGCAGGGGGTGCAGCAGGGGCTGGCTGCAGGCAGGGTAGGGGGTGTGGGCCTGGTGCGGGCAGGGGGTGCAGCAGGGGCTGGCTGCAGGCAGGGGCTGGGTGGAGACGGGCTGGTGGGGGCAGGGGGTGCGGGCCTGGAGGCAGGGCAGGGGGTGCGGGGCTGGTGCGGGCAGGGGATGCAGCAGGGGCTGGCTGCAGGCAGGGGGTGCGGGGCTGGCTGGAGACAGGGGCTAGCTGGAGACGGGCTGGTGGGGGCAGGGGGTGCGGGGCTGGTGCGGGCAGGGGATGCAGCAGGGGCTGGCTGCAGGTAGGGGGGGCAGGGGGTGCAGCAGGGGCTGGCTGCAGGCATGTAGAAGCATGCTCATCCAGTCCCCTGCCCTCCAAATCAGAGGTTGCGCCCCCTAGAGAGGAAAGGCCCTGAGTCCCATTCCCCACCCCCTGATCCAGCCAGTCCCCACCCTGGGGCCTGTGAGAGCATGCGCCCCTTTCCCCTGATTCAGCCTGTCTGGTCTCACCAGCTCCATCTCTTCCTGCAGGGGCTCTGTGATTTTCTTCACCAGGGCTCTCAGCCGCGTGTCTTGGGTCATCCTGTCCCTGGAGCAGGGAGTCCGGCACTCGGGGCACTGGTAGCCCTGGGCCGAGACCCCGCACCAGTGAGCCACGAGGCAGCCCTGGCAGAAGTTGTGGCTGCACTCGATGGAGACGGGGTCGTCCAAGACATCCAGGCAGATGGAGCAGGTGACGTCCTCCCTGAGTTGATCCATCTCTCTAGACCCGCTGAGTGGGGGGAACCTACTGGGTCAGGACCTGGCACCCGGAGCAGTAGGGCTCTGCTGGAGTATGGCTGATCTCTAGCCCAGATGTGCCCCTTCCTGGCAGCAGGAGTCTGGGGAGGAGCGAGAGAACATGGGAATATTTCTGTGAACAAGCTGTGTGACTCAGTTTACCTGCCCACTTTGTGTCCCTGTCCACCGGGCAGAACCAGAGAGAGTAGACGGATTCCAAGAAGTCATGGCGGAGATTGGTAGATTCCCAGGCCAGGAGAGACCAAGGCTGAGCTCCTGGATAACAGGCCAGAGAACTGCCCCCAGTTAATTCCTGTTTGAACGAGAGCAGATCTCTTAGAAACACATCCCACCTCGAGGGAGAATCCACCGCACTCCTTGGTACATTGTTCCCATGGTTAATTCCCCTCCCTGGTAAACACGGATATCTTCTTTCCAGGCTGAATATGTCCAGCTTCAACTTCCAGCCATGTGGTCACGTTAGAGCTTTCTCTGCTAGCCTGAAGAGCCCATTATTAAATATTTGATCCCCGCGTAGGTGCTTCTAGACTGGAATCAAGTCACCCCGGGAGGTGGGAGCTTCTCTTTGCTAAGCTAAACAGCTTGAGCTCCTGGGGTCTATCACTCCAGGCCACGTTTTGTAATCCTTTAACCATTTGCTTGGCCCCCCTCTGCCCCCCTCCAATATATTCACATCCTTCTTGGACTGCTCCGGAACTGGACACAGGACCCCAGCAGCGGTCGCACCAGCGCAAAATCCAGAGGTAAACTGACCTCTCTGCTCCTACGCGCGATTCCCCTGTTTGGGCATCCTTAGCGCCTTTGGCCACACTGTTGCACGGGGGCTCACGTCCAGCTGATTATCCCCCATGGCCCCCTACACTCTGTCAGCGTCTCTGCGTCCCTGGAGAGACACCCACCCCTCCACCCCCCACCGGGCTGGGAGCATGGCCGACGCTCTTTGGCTGTATCACAGCACGTGTTATTGGCTTGTGCCCAGCCTACCTTAGCGCTGGGGCTGTTGGTGACACTGGACTTTTCTCCGCTGCCTACGGCCTGGCAGACACCATGTGCCACGCCCGGCAGGGGCACAAGCCTCTGAGAGGAGTTTGATCTCAGTCAGACTCGTTGCCGAGGGCAGCGGGGGAGACACAGGGGCTCCTGGAGCCCGAGTCCGGGAGGCATCGAGCTCGGCCTTAGGAAAGGCCACGCTCAGGGCCTAACAAGGAAATAGCTTCCTTCCCATCATGCAATGAGCTGGGTGCTGACTGGCCGAGCTTTCCTCCAGCTGGCGTGAGAGCAAATTCACCCTCTCACCCCCACAGAGCCATGTATTATGCATGCCTTGTGAGGTGGTATGTAAAATGTCTGGATCTGTTGAACATTAATAACCTGGTGGATTGGATGCGCTGTCATTGTATGGGAAGTTATGCTCTCCGTGCGTTTCTGAAATATGTTGTGAGGTTGGGAGACGCCCACAGCCAGCTTTACAGTAGAAACAAAGGAGGCCCTGAAAGGTGTTGATGGCCCATCAGGAAGAATCCACTCTCTGAGAGACTCCTTGGAGAGGGGACTTAGTCAGTGGGGTACTGCCTGACCAATGGGCTTGCCTGACCCCCATGACACAGCAACGATCTTTCTAGCAACTGAAAGAGAGTATAAAAGAGGGACAGAGACATCATAGAATATCAGGGTTGGAAGATACCTCAGGAGGTCATTTAGTCCAGCCCCCTGCTCAAAGCAGGACCAATCCCCAACTAAATCATCCCAGCCAGGGCTTTGTCAGGCCTGACCTTAAAAACCTCTAAGGCTGGAGATTCCTCCACCTCCCTAGGTAACCCATTCCAGTGCTTCACCACCCTCCTAGTGAAATAGTGTTTCCTAATATCCGAGCCTGGACTCTGTGACTGCATTAGTCGCCAACAGGGGAGTGTGGCAGGAGAGGACACAGAACATGTCTACAAATAACTTTTTCTGGACTGCTGAGGTGGGGGGAGAGGCCAGATTCCATCTGGCGCTGTAGGACTCTGAGGACGCTCCGGGATCGGGAGCGAAGTCTCTGGAGCCTCGGGAGGTGCAGGTTTGGAGACATGTGGCTCCTACCTAGTCCAAAGTAACCTGCCGTGCTCCCCCACAAGAGCCATGTTAACAGGCAACACTGCCTCTCTCTTTCCTTTGCCACATGTATCGTGTCCTTTATCTGGTGGCTAGTCCAGAAAAGGAGGACAAGTGCTCTCTACTGCTACCACCTGAGGGAGTTGTAATAGCCCCAGAATCTGGGACTTCAAGCCCCTAGAGTGACCTCTTACCTTTATAGCTCCCCCCCCCCCCCATACACAGCTATTTTAAAGTTTAGCCTGATAGTAAAGAGACCCCTTTTCAACCCTTCACCACACAAAAGAAAGCCGGCAGCATTTGTCATTAACTATTTATTTCTCCTCTCCTGGCTCCCAAACTGCTTCTCCTCCCTACTGCCGCCAGCCACCTTCGAGTTCTCCCTCTTCTCTCCCCGGCTCTGCTCACTTGATTGCAGCAGCTCAGCGGATGGTCCAGCTTTACTCTTTCACTTCCATTCTTCTTCACTTCTTTGGGTGGCTGCATTTGCCATTGAGCAGGCTGATGGAAATACCTGAGTGCTCTGTCTAGGCCAGGGGTCTCCAACACGCAGCCTGCGGGGCTATTTCTCTACGTAAGCGGCTCCAGGCCACAGGCCAATGCCATCCTGCACCCCAACCCCCTGCCGTGAGGCCCCTGCCTGCACCCAAACCCTCTGCCACACCTTGCACTCCCTCCTGCCCCCTGCACCCCAACCCCCTGCCTAGAGCCCCCTACTGCACCCCAACCCCCTACCTCACCCCTCCAACTCCCTGCCCTGAGCCCCCTGCCTGCACCTCAACCCCCTGCTGCACCTCAATTCCCTGCCCTCAACCTCCTGCCACATCCTACATCCTTCCTGCACCCCAACTTCCTATCCTGAACCTCCCTTCTGCATCCCCCACCCCCTGCCCTGAGCCCCGTCTGAACCCCAACCCTCTGCCACACACCACACTCCCTCCTGCACCCTGTACCCCAACCCCCTGCCCAGAGCCCCCTACTGCACCCCGACCCCCTACCTCACCTCTCCCTGCCCTGAGCCCCCTGCACCTCAACTCCCGCCCTGAGCCCCTGCCACACTCCTCCTGCCCCCTCTAGGGGCAGGACTGGGGGGCAGCGAGGGGGGGGTGTCAGTGATGCGGCCCTCGGGCCAATGAACTAGTCCTCAGCCGGCCCTCGTGGTCATTTGAGTTTGAGACCCCTGGTCTAGGCTCACAGGCCCAGCAGCTAAAGCCAAGTGCTGCTGAAAGCAGGGGGAGATTAGCCTGGATGGGCAGGAGTTGAGGCTTGGCCCATAGGGACCCCAGGCACTGCCGCTGCTGCCACCTTCGTGGTGAATCCTCCAATGCCTCGCCAAAGGGCTCTTCCACATTCTGCAAACTGGCCTCACTGGCTGACTGTCTAGGAGAACAGAAACCCTTTGTTAGAGCCGGAGAATCTCTTGCCATGGCTCCCTGAGGGTCACAGTCAAACACCTGCGATTCTCTAGGAGGTTCTCAAGCAGTTCCCTGCTCAGGCACTTGGCACCCACTAGCAATGGTCTCTGACAGCGGCATTGCCAAGGGGAGCTCAGCACATGGTCCCTTGTATGGCTTCCTGAGTGGGAGGGAGGTTGGTCTTGTCATTTAAGGCCTAGTGTCAGAGTCAGGGCTCCTGGGTTCTCTGACTTTGGAAGTGGGTGGAGTCTAGCGGTTGGAGCTGGACTGGTATCAGTCCCACGCTTCCTTCCTGCCTCTGTCAGGGACGTCGTGTGTGACCTTGCAGCCAGTTGCTTTCTATCCCTATGCCCCAGCGAACAGGGATAATACTGACCCACCTCAGAGGGGCTGGCAGGGGTCACCAGCATCATGACTCAAGTTGGAACCAGTTGTGCTCTTGGTAGAGAAGGGCCCAGATTCAGTCCCCATGGATGCCCAGGGTGTCTGTATTGTGGCCCTGGTTTGACTCACCTAGCATTACAGGCTGTTTAGCCCGGTCCTGGCCAGGCGTGGTGCATCTGCTCCTGGCCCTTTCATCACACACAAGAACATGGCCCACCAAGGACAATCCATCAGCTCCCATCTGGTGTTCAGCTCCAGGATGGATGGGGAGCCCTAGCCGGACCATAGAAAGACAGGGGGGTGTTCTTTGGTGGAAACTGCTGGAGCTTCAGCCTCTGCTCCCACCTCCACCCCCACGCTAAGGGCTTCAAAAGTGGTGCCTGACCCCAGGTAAACAAAGTAGCCAAGCTGAGGCCAGGGTGGGACTGATCCTAAGAAAAGAGCAGATTTCTCCTCTGCTCTAGGGAGATTCCCCTAGGAAAAGTAGCTGGGGTGGGGCGGTACAAGCACTACCCCTCAGCCCTTGAATAGCGGGCAACTGGGACTTTGGGAGCCAAGGGACTGGTGTATCTTGCTGGAGATCAGAAAGGGGCAATGGAGAAATTGTACCAAAGTCAATGTTATGGCTGGGTCAAGTGCAGCCAGACCTACTGGTCAGAGCCAGAGTCCACACTCACATGACAGGAGTGGAGAGTCAGCCAGGTCAGGATACTGGAAGATCAGCAGCAAAAGACAAACTTGCTATCACCACCACAACTCAGATGCCAGGAAATCAAGCCAGGGGAGCGGCAGCAGAACCAGGCAGCGCACGGTCCAGAACTGGGAGCAGGTCTGGTGTTCAGTCAGCTTCGTGTTCCTGCTGCTGTCTTACGCAGGGCCAGGGGGCCAGTGAGCTTTCCTGGGACTCCTCCAATAGGACCTCATGAGTGGAGCCTCAAACTGGGGCTGAACTTCATGGGTCCGAGGTAAGCAATTTTCAGCAGGCTTCGAGGTGGAGGGTTGGAGTGTGGCTGCTCCCATGAACCCTGCAGACCCGGGTTGGAGACCCCTGGGTCGTGACAGTGAGTGATCTCTCCCCGCTCAAACCTCCTGCAGCAGGAAACAGTCTCCAGGATCCTGGACACCGCCTCTGAGAATAAAATGAGGATATCATGATGAGAAATAGGGCTCTGTACCAGGGCTGGGATCCAGGGACAGGGAAAGCTCCCAGACAGGTTATGCATCGGGGATGCCATTTCTCCCCCAAGAGACCCACACGCCCCAAGAAGTAAATGGCTCTTACCTCAATGAGGGACTGGGGTCTTCCATCTAAGCCTCTTTGAGAGCCAGGCATTGCTGGGACGAGGTGACCTGTCCCCACTGCTCCCTGACGTGGCTCAGCTACAGGAAGCGCCCGTCTGGGAGGCTGTGCCAGATCCCAGGGCCTGAAAGACAGCTGGAAGGAGGCTCCTATTCATGTCACACCCAGAGACCCCATAGAAGGGCCAAGGGGAGAATAAAGGGCAGAAGGTGAAGCTAGCCCTGAGTCTTTGTCCCACCCCCACCTCCTCAAAAGTGGAGCTTTCCGAGCTCCAGTGGGGCTGTGGCCCTGACACAAGGGCTTTTCTGCACCATATGGGGCAGGGAGAGCTCTGCCTGGGTGCAGCGGGAATGAGGGGGGGTAGACCAAGGAAAGGGGGGAGGGGAGTGGGTGCAAGGGAAAGAGGTCCTGCCCCATATGAAGGAATTTGGGGGGCAGAGGGAAGAACCCTGCTCCACAGAGAGGGGAGAGAGTTTCTGTGAGTGCCAGGGGGCTCCATTTCCCCTTCTCGCTCTCCCAATCAGAGGGAGGCCACTCCAGCTGGCCCAGTCTGGTCCTGACCAGAGTCTGCAGGGTAGCAGTGGGCCCACAATGGGGCTGGGCGGTTTTGACAGGGTTGGGACTCACCAGCATGGTGCCTCCCACTGGTCGCTCTGGGAATTAGCTCAGTCCATGGGGAACGCCCTCTGCTGGCAGCGTCCCATCCGTCTCTTGTCCTCCGTTGGCATCTGGAGCCGCGTTGCTCACCGCTTGACACTGCCCTGCAGGGCACTGCCCCTCCAGCAGTGCCCACTAGTCCATCCTCACCCCATTCCAGGGGTAGGGGTTAGCAACAGTCCTTGCACCTGCCTCGGTGGCCAACTGCAACCCCCAAAGTCTAGCCCTTGTCTCAAGGGCCGGTTACAATTTGTCTCGGCCATCGGATGGCCAGATGCAGTACTGCCCAGCCCGAGATGCTGGTCTCCTGCTCTTGAGACAGACCTTCCCCCATGAAATTCTGGGACAGAGTACCTGCTGCTCTCCTGGGCAGCCATTATATAGGGCCTAGCCTAGCCCTGACTGGCTGGCTCTAATCTCGGCCCTGATTGGCTCTCAGTAGGCCCTTCCCTGATTGGCTGACGGCTTGCACAGCCATTCTGGCCTACTCTAGTTCCCTCTCACATGGGGGTGGGGCAGCCATCCCACCACAAACCCTCCCCCTTAAAAAATGCTCACAGGGGAGGGGAGGAAAGGGGTCCCTATCACCCCAGCTTCCTTCGTAGTGGGGCCTGCAGGGCATCCCTTTCCTCTCGCAGGCCCTCCAAAGTCTGGAGCCAGCTGCTTCCCAGCTGTAGGGTCTGGGTTCCCACTGTTGAACGCCCTGGTCCTATGTGGGTTCCTACTTCTGTTTGGGTTCCCACATGGGCCCTCCTGGCTCCTATGTGGGTTCCCTCATTTCGGTGGGGCCTCTCTGCCCCAGCCCTTTTCTCTCTAGGGGCCTCCGTCTTCACCACCTCTTCTCTGTGGCTAGTCTCTGACCGAGCCCTTGTCTCAGACACTCCCCCTTTCTGCCTCAGGTGGCAGTGCCTCTTTAGATGTCCCCGTTGGTGGCAGTGGAAGCACTTTCTGGGTCTTCCCCCTGCCACATCCCTACTCCTGCTTGTTTGGGCCCTAGCCCTTCCTTCTGGGCTGGCCCGGGCCTTGGGAGTCCTGTAGAGGCACTCTCTCTTCAGGTGCCCTGGCTCCCCACAGACCCAACAAGCTGGGGGCCCCCGTTACTCTCACAGGGGGTGCCTTTTCTGGGTGGGGCCTCTCTGCCCCCTCCCAGGAGGGACACTCCCTCCTTTAGTGTCCCTGTCACCTACAGGCGAAGCAGTTCAGCGTTCCTGGCCTCTCGCCCTCGGTGCCGGATCTCTTGTTTGGTCTGGGTGCCGACCTCCACAGCAGCCAGAACAACTCCCTCTGCTGTTCGGCAAGCCGAGCCACCCAGGCCCTCCAATAGAAGTCTCTTTTCTCCACCATTTTGGTCTCTCCATGTGGCACAATCTGCCTAGTCCGCTTGACGGTGTCCTTCTTCAGGCCACTTCCCTCCAGCAGTGCCCCCTAATCCATCCTCATATCCTTCCGGCGGGGAGGGGGGGAAGCAGGTTAGCAACAGTCCTTGCACATGCCTCAGTGGCCAACCAAAACCCCCAAAGTCTAGCCCCTTGTCTTAAGGCCCGGTTGCAGTTTGACTCAGCCACCACATGGCCAGGTGCAGTACAAGAGGGAACGGGGGGACCCAGGCCCACCAACTATCCTGAGTCCAAACCCAGGGATCCTCTAGTGGCAGTCTCCCTGCTCTCCCCTCGTCCAACTGTCCCTGGGCCACTTCTCCTCTGGGCCCTCTAGGCCCTTTCTATCAGGGCCCGCAGTCTGGCAGGTCTTGGGCCAGAGCAGTAGTATGCTCCCTTGAGCCTGCCCAGCACTGCTCTTTCAGAGATGCTGGTCTCCTGCTCTGAAGACAGACCTTCTCCCATCAAGGTCTGGGGGATACTGCCTGCTGCTCGCCTGGGCAGCCTTTATATAGGGCCTAGCTTAGTCCTGATTGGCTGGCTCTAATCTCGGCCCTGATTGGCTCTCAGTTGGCCCTTCTCTGATTGGCTACCAGCCTCTGCAGCCGCTCTGGCCTACTCTAGCGCCCTCTTGCATGGGGGTGGAGCAGCCGCCCCACCTCAGCGATCAGCTGTCGCAACCAGGCTGTGGCCTGGGCTGCGGGGCTGGCTCCAGGCACCAGCGGAGGAAGCACATGCCTGGGGCGGCATTCCGTCCATTCTTGGGGCAGCACAGGCCGGGTGACTTTTTTGTTTTTTGCACTTCAGCAGTTCGGGCGGCGGCAGTCCGAGCGTTGTTGTTGGTTTTTTTTCTGCTTCAGCAGTTCGGGTGGCAGCAGTCCAAGTGGTTGGGGTTTTTTTGGTTTTCTTTTTGCTCACTTTGGCAGTCCGAGCGCTGTTGTATTTTTTTTTTTGCTTGGGGCAGCAAAAATGGTAGAGACGGCGCTGCTGGGTTGAGGTCGCTCAAGTGGTCAGCCCCTCAACACACTGTATCGGGGCTGGCTCAGGCCTGGGCGGGGCCCAAGCACCCCACAAACAACCAGACTTCAAGGGCGGGCCTTGGCCTGCGTGGAACCCTGGCAGCCAGCAAACAGACAGACTTGACAGGGCTGGCTCTAGCCTGGGCGGGGCCCCGGTGGCCAGCCAACAAACAGTTCCTGTCCTGGGCTAGAGCCTCCTTGCACCGTGTAGGGGGTCAGCCACCCGGGGTGGGGTGGCAGGGGGACGCGGTCCCACCCTCCTCCCCCGTGTCCCAGCCCAAGGCGCTGGCAGGGGCAGGATTGGTTGCCCCTGAGTCGGCGGGGATCCAGCCGCAACACGCCGACTGAGCCGCGCCGGGCTCTGCAGCCAGCAGCTCCCGGGCTGCCCCTGGGCTACTTCCTGCCTCCCCGGGGTTTGGTACCTGCGGCCTCCAGGCCTCTTCCGGCTCCTTGGGGTAAACCGCAGCGGGTACTCCGGGCCAGTCCTCGTCCATGTCTGGGGTTAGGGTTAGGGGACTCTGGAGAACAGGCCAAGTGTCCTCCTCTGTTGCAGGCTGTCCCCCAACTGTGGTGAAGGGCCGGCCTTTTATATTTCCGACCCCACGCCCCGGTCCTTATGGCGAGGGGGGCGGGGCGATATAGACTCCGCCCTCCAAGGGGTGTGTAGGGGGGCCCTCGCTCTCCCGCTCGGAGGGAGGCCGCTCAGTTGCAACAGAGTCTACCAGAGGCCCTGGTGGCCAGCCAACAGGCGAGGGGGGTGGGGCGATATAGGCTCTGCCATCCAAGGGGCGTGTAGAGAGGCCCTCGTTCTCCTGCTCGGAGGGAGGCCGCTCAGTTGAAACATAGTCTACCAGAGGCCCCGGTGGCCAGCCAACAGGCAAGGGGGGTGGGGCGATATAGGCTCTGCCCTCCAAGGGACGTGTAGAGGGGCCCTCGCTCTCCTGCTCGGAGGGAGGCCACTCAGTCTCACTACACTCCCCGTTTAGAGGGAGCAGGAGTTGCTGGTGGCCTTGGAGGCAGAATTCCTGCAGCGCCTCTGGCACTTGGCGCAAGTGCCGGATGATGTGAAGTTGGTTCATTATGTTGGCCGTGACGACCTCCTGCTGCAAGGGAACGAGAACCTGTCAGAGACTAAGATGCCTCCGTGGAATAAGGGGGAATTAAGGGCACCTGGGACCAGCAGCAATTCCACCCAGCACCCGCGCATCTCTGAGGGATGAAGTCCCCCTCCTGATCCCCAGAATGGAGTCTTGTTTTCCTTTCAAGGGACCTCCAGTGCCAACAACCTCCTTGTAGGGGGAGCTCCTGCCACCTCCCACCCAGTGCCCCTGACAGCTGTTCCACCTCCAATCCACAGCTCAAGTTCTCTGACCCCTCTCCTCCACCCCCACCCAGGTTGGGCAGGGAGGGGGCTCTAGCGGGGCGGGGGGCGGAGGGATTCTGGCAGCAGTGAAGTGGGATGTGGGGAGCTTGAGACCTTTCCCCAAGTCATCCCAGCCACTGAGGCTGAAGCCGCAGGATGGCAGCCCTGGTGAATGGGGCAGATCAGCAGCCCCTGCTGACTGAATCCTCCCGTTCTCTCTAGAGCGAGTCCAGCCCTGCCGGCAGCAGGACGAGCTTCCCCCGCCCATGTGCCTCAGAACTGCCCGGTCGGTCGCCATCACCCCTCAGTCCTTGGCCTCCCAGGCTGCCAGTGACGGGAACAACTCTGGGTGGTGGCACGGGTGACAGGAGAGGCTCGCAGAGGGCACATAGAGGACACTTGGCGCAAGTGCCGGATGATGTGAAGTTGGTTCATTATGTTGGCCGTGACGACCTCCTGCTGCAAGGGAACGAGAACCTGTCAGAGACTAAGATGCCTCCGTGGAATAAGGGGGAATTAAGGGCACCTGGGACCAGCAGCAATTCCACCCAGCACCCGCGCATCTCTGAGGGATGAAGTCCCCCTCCTGATCCCCAGAATGGAGTCTTGTTTTCCTTTCAAGGGACCTCCAGTGCCAACAACCTCCTTGTAGGGGGAGCTCCTGCCACCTCCCACCCAGTGCCCGACAGCTGTTCCACCTCCAATCCACAGCTCAAGTTCTCTGACCCCTCTCCTCCACCCCCACCCAGGTTGGGCAGGGAGGGGGCTCTAGCGGGGCGGGGGGCGGAGGGATTCTGGCAGCAGTGAAGTGGGATGTGGGGAGCTTGAGACCTTTCCCCAAGTCATCCCAGCCACTGAGGCTGAAGCCGCAGGATGGCAGCCCTGGTGAATGGGGCAGATCAGCAGCCCCTGCTGACTGAATCCTCCCGTTCTCTCTAGAGCGAGTCCAGCCCTGCCGGCAGCAGGACGAGCTTCCCCCGCCCATGTGCCTCAGAACTGCCCGGTCGGTCGCCATCACCCCTCAGTCCTTGGCCTCCCAGGCTGCCAGTGACGGGAACAACTCTGGGTGGTGGCACGGGTGACAGGAGAGGCTCGCAGAGGGCACATAGAGGACTCTGCTGCCCTTACCAAGAACAGAAGTCCGTGCTGAGGCAATGCTTGTCATTCATTAGCCTTGCTAAAGAGCTGGGCAGGAGCTGCTCCGGGGACAAGCTGACTCCCTCCTGCTCATGGAGGTGAATTCATCTCCCTTCCCAGGAGCACCTGCTCTTACTCTCATTCCCCACCAGTCGCCTTGCTGCCAGGCCGGCGAATGACCAGAGGATGGGAATGAGGCCTGGGCCCCGCCCCAATCTCCTGAGTCTAATGCAGCTGCTCACCTTGCTCCCCATCAGCTGCTCGGCTTGCCCCAGGAGGGAGTAAGTAAGGAGCAGCCCAGCCTGGCTGACATGCAGCAGGGGGTCGTGCATGGCCAGCACTGCTGTCTGCAGGAAGAATCTTCTCTGCCCCTCCGAGAAAAATTTGGCAAAAACCTGAAACCAACCAGATGTGAGGCTTCAGCAGATTGCCACGAACCAGGCTCCAAATCCTGGCCTAGAACGGTAACTCCGTCGCATGGCTCCAGGAGGCAGCCACCTGCCCTGCAGAGCTGTGCCATGCCCTGGCAGAGTGTCCTTACCTCCCCCACCCTGGCGGTGTTCTTATAGCCGAGGAGCCTGCTGTCCTGGTGCCAGTCCCAGCACCAAAGGTCTTCGACCGCATGGATGTTCAGGTCTGGGAAAGAGAGACACATACACATTGGTCATTCTGGTTGCAGGGCTTGTGTCCTTCCAATCCCATTGGTGGCTGCACAGTGGGCAGAGCCCAACAGAACTGTGGGGGTGGTGGAGAACACAGAAAGAGATAGAGAGAGATTGATCCGCCAGCCGGGGTCACTCGGAGAGAAATTGGCTGGGGTCCCAAGTCTCACTCATCTAGCCGGGTTCCTTACCCCTCTGGCGCAGCAGGAGCTGGTAGAGCCGGTAAACGCCCTCCCTGGCCTGCCGGCTGATGTCCTCGTCTGGGTCACCGACGAACAGAGCCAGCTGTGCCACGTGGTGACCCATCCTGGGGAATTCGGCTGAGTTCTAATGGAAGGGAGAGGGAGAGGGGACTCCATCAGCATTTTCCTGTCAGCTCCCAGTCCCCGCCTGGGCCAGAACTCTCCTTCCACTCAGCCCTTCTGCAGGAGATGCTAGAGGATAGGAGCTAGAGCTGGATCCTTAGTTATCTCTGCCTGCAAGGGAGCCCGGAGAACAGGGATGTGGGCAGGGCCCTCCAGGAGGATTTGCTTCCCCAGCTGCTCCAGGATGACAGGAAGGCAAGAACCTGGAGCATACTCTCCTTACAAGCGAGAGTCGCCACTTAACCAGGACAAGAAGAACTTGACTCAAGCCAGGCTCATTCTCTGCTCTGCCTCTGCCTCCCCAAGACGAACACTCCTAGCCCACAACCCCTGCAGCAGCAGATCCTCCAGCCCATTGGAGCCGGCCCCCCTACGCCTGGAGTCAGGAAGCTGGGCTCAGAGGCCACTTACGTCAAAGTCAGGGAGGGTGATGACGGATGTGAGCAGGGCCGCGCTGCTCCTGATGGCCCTGGCTCTCTCTCGTGGCACCCTGGACACGGTCCAGTAGTTAATGTGCTGTGGGGAAAGGAGGCAGCTCAGGATTGATGAGGGGGTGCATGTGTAGTGCTAATGGCCCCCCCCATCCCAAGGGGGCTGAGACATTGCATGCGGTGGGGGTGGAATATCTGATTCATTGACCGCAGAGCTTTAGAAGGGGACTCTTGCCCCCAGGATGATGCTTGTATCCTGCAGGTCACAACTTGTCATTGTCTCTCTAGATTGGGACAATGCTCAGTGTCGGGGCTGGTCCCATCCTCCCTGAACTCCTGATTCCTGAACAGCTCCCCAGGAAGGAGACAGACCCCTCCCCCCTCCCTGGCTCTCAAGTCCTTGGCTGGGTGAAGAGACTGAGTGTGAGCACAATCCCCCCAGGAATCTCGGGGCCCGTCAGAGACAAGGGCTGATTCTCTGGGGCCCTCCTGTTTCTCTAGGAATGAGGCTGTGGCTCTTCTCTGAGGACCATCTTCTGGATCTCCCAGGAGGGGTTCAGACTCTCACTCCCCAAGCCAGCCGGGGGCCCTGTGGTTAGTGCTCAACACAAGCAGGCAGAGCTCTGGCTTGAAGTCCCAGCTCCTTCCTCTGTCCTTCAAGGAGGAAAGGCCTGACCCTGCATTGCACTGACTGCCCTGACCAAGGATGGCCACTGGGGGCCCAGCTAGGAGGACAGACTGGAAAATGGATCTAAGAGTTAAGGTAAAATTGCCCCCACCCCCTTATCGGGCTCACCTCCAAGATGTAGTGGAGCTTGTCCGTGTCTGGGGTCTTTGCCAGCAGGTTCCCCAGCATGGTGTCCAGGAGGTCTGGTATGACCCTATGCAGATCCTGCAAAGCAAGGGAGAGCCATGGGTCAGAGTTAGGGAAACTGGGGCTACACCTGCCACAGGATGGGAAGAGGGGTCTCTGGGAAGCACTGGTGAGACCCCCAAACACATATCCTGGCCTCTCTCATTCACATCCCACTGCAGGCAATTAGCAAGGATTCGGGCAGGATAACAGCTGGCTGATGTACCTGGACTTGGTTGGTGTCCGTCTGCGTGCCCAGGGTGAAGACTGCGTGCAGGGTGGCTTGGAGGAGGTGGGTCTCCAGCTCCGGCTCCAGGGCAGGTGTCATGGTGCTGGCAAGAGAGAGGAGCCGGTATTAGACTGTGCAGTGTGGGGGTAGGACTGGCACCAACACGGACGTGAAACTGCAGGGAAATAGGCAGAGGCTGGCGAGAATGGAAACTGAGGCACCGAGCCAGGGAATGATAAGGCCGAGGTTTCCCAGACCGACAGTGGCAGGGCAGGAATGGTGCCTGTTCCCTGGACCCTGCTGCCCCTCCTGTATCTGATCCTGGGAGTCAGTCTCTCCCCAAAGTCATTGCAATGTGACTGGAGTGAAAAGAACAGAGCAGCCAGGAGAGGGAGTGACCCTTCCTGCCACCTCTGCCAGAGGAGCCACCCTTGGGAGGTGAGCTGGGAGTGGGAGGGGCAGTGACTCCCAGCCACAGGCCTGAGCAGCGCCGGGGTTAGGGGAACCGGGCAGTAGGGTCTGGGTACCTGAGGTTGACCACAGCAATGAGGGAGTTGGCCAGGACGGCGCCGGGTGGAGAGTTAGGAGGAAGCTCCTCAATGAGCTCCTATGAGACACAAAGGAGACAAGAGAGCGTGTGAGATTCGGACCTCACTGACACTCCCCAAGGAGGAGATTACACAGCCAGCAGGATCCCCCCAGCTGCCTCCCGCTCCTCCGATTCCTGCCCACTAGTTCTCCCGTCTCTTCTCCCCAATCTTCAGCCCCAGCAATCCCTGCCCTTAGCTGCCCTCCAGCACCAGCCATCCCCCAACCCTCGGCCCGGGGAGACCCCTGCCCCTCCCATATCTCTGTCCACCCTCCAGCTGCCGGGCGCCGTGTCTCACTCACCACAATCCTCTCCGCCACAGCCGCCTTCGAACAGTGTGGCTCCAATGTGTAGTCCCCTCTCTGCTGGGCAGCGAGGCACGCGGGGTAGATGGCGTGCAGGAACACGAGCTGCTGCGCCTCGTCCTGCGCCCACCAGGAGTGGGGTTAGAGGAGAGACAGCCAGTTAGCCAGGGACCTCCCTGCCCCAGCCACACCAGCTGCAGGACTTAGGCCTGAATGGGGGATAGTGGGGACCCGCCTATTGTTCAAATCACCCACGACTCCTCCACAATCAGGGTCAGGAACTGGGACAGTGCCTGTGGGGGGGAGGAGACCCCTGCTGGTGTGTGACAAACACCCCCATCTTGGGGGTCCCAGATCATGAAGGAGAAAGGTCCCCATTAGGGCCAAGACCTTCTGCAGGGGGTCAGGATTCAGGGAAGGAGCAGGACAATCTCAGTTCCAGCACTGCTGGGGAACGTTTGTACCTTTTCTCGGGCATAGAGCTGCTCTCGGATGTTCATGAGAGCAACCTCCTCTGTTACCAAGTCTACCCGTTCTTCTTTCTCCTCCTCGTCCTCGGAGTCCCTGGCGGACGCTGCACCAGGGAGAGAAGGGGACAAGGTGACTCCTGCTGCCACTCGGGGGAAGGACAGGGGCATGGTGGGACAATGTGTCCCCTTCTCACCTCCGGGACATAGGGCAGATTGGGCCCCACACTCCCCCCTCTCAGTGATGGCATCAGCCCCCAACTCCTTCAGGAGCCCATAGCAAAGAGACCCTCCCCACTGTCCTGGACTCCCTTGGAGGTGCCTCCCCCCACCCCCGCCCAATGGAGCACCAAGGACCAAAGTGGCAGCATCTAGTGTCCGTGGGGTTCACATGGCTCAGGCCAGACACCTGGGCTGGAGACCCGCCCCCATAGCACTGCTCGAGGGCCTGGGCCCTAGCTGTTCACAGCCCCCTCCTCACTCCTCCCCGAGCCCAGCCTGGCTCCTCACCTAGAACAAAGCAGAAGCGTCCGTCGGCCAGGCTGCTGTCCGAGTCGCAGGCGCTGCTGTTGTCGGATGGGGAGTGGCCCGAGCTGCTGGGGCTGGCAGAGGGATCCTCCACCTCCTTCCCTGGGGATGCTGGAAGGTCCTCACTGACCGAGCAGGGCGATGCCCCGTGCTGGAAGTTGGGGCTGGGCTTCTGGGGCCGCTGCTGCCCACACAACAACAAGTCCCAGAGCCACCCTGCCCGGTTCCGCCCCTGGGCTGGGTCCTGCCTGCCCAGCCGCAGCCTGGCCCAGCTCCATTTTGGCCTGGGAGGTGATGCTCCCACCTCGGCGCCTGCGCCGGGAGTGGGTTTCCTCCGCCAGAAGGCTTTGCACTTCCACCTCCTGGCGCGGCCGGAAGCTTCTTCCCCTCCAGCGGGGACGGAGGGGCCGCTTCGCTCCTGGGGAAGATGGTGGCTGCTTCCCTCAGGCTCTGGGGCCACCTGCAGAGCCTTCTTCCTGAACATCCTCAGGAGCCTGGCCATCCTGGAACCCAGCGGGGAGCAGGCGTGAGTCTGGGGTCAAGGCAGCCTCTCACTAACCAGCCTGTTTGGTCCCTCCCGATCCCTGCCCCAGCCAGAGCAGCTCCTCCTCCCCCCACAGGGGTACAGGGAGGGCAAGCTACCCCCACTGGCAGGAGTTCATTGCATGATCTGCTCCCCCTTAACGCTTCCCCTCATCATCCCTGGGGCTGCAAGAACTGGGGAGTCTCGTCCTTTTCGAACACTGGGGTCAGTCACAAAGACACTGGTCACTTTGGACAAGCAGCTCCCTCCTGCGACCCCAGACCACACTCACACCCCCCCACCTCCCGCCCAAGCTAGAGAAAGAACAGAACCCAGGCAGGGCCGGCTTTAGGCCGATTCGCCCGATTCCCCAGAATCGGGCCCCGCGCATAAGAGGGCCCCGCGCACTCACCCCGGCGGCAGTCGTCTTCGGGGGCCCTGCTCCCCTGGCCAGAGCGCCGGCCGGAGCGCGGCAGCCCTGCGGCCCCACTCTCCCGGCTGGAGCTCTGGCAGAGCGTGGCAGCCCCGTGGCCCCGCGACCCAGGCTGGAGGGCAGCAGCCCTGTGACCCCATGACCCCGGCTGGAGCTCCGGCGGAGCGCGGCAGCTCTGCGACCCCGGCTGGAGCTCCAGCCAGAGTGTGGCTGCCCCACGGCCCTGCGACCCTGGCTGCAGCTCCGGCCAGCCCCATGGCCCCACAGCCCCAGCCAGACCGCAGCAGCCCTGCAGCTCCATGACCCCGGCCGGACCGTCGGCCAGACCGCGGCAAGTCCCGTGGCCCTGCATTCCTGGCCAGAGCGCCATCCGGAGCGCGGCAGCCCCGCGGGGCCACCTCCCCCAGCCAGCAATCCGAAGTGCCGCTGCAGGAATCGGGCCCCGCACTTGCTAAAGCCGGCCCTGAACCCAGGAGTCCCGCCTTCTCCTGGGAAACCATTCCCCACTTCAAAGTCCCTAGGCATAGCAAGGCCAGGGCCCCCTCAGTTCCCACTGATTTTCATGCTCAGCAGCTCACTGGGTCTGGCCCAGCTCACAGACTCTCAGCCTGGGGAACAGTCTCCCACAAGGGAAGGGCTGGGAGCCCCATTGCTGGGACCTTGCCAAACACACTGGAGACGGCTCTGGAGAAGCCCCTTCCCGGTCTGAGAGCGAGGGGGTCCTGGGGGCTGTTTGCAAATCCAATCTCCTTTGGGAGAGATTCTCTCCCCCTTTTTCTGCCTCTCCCCAGACAGACAGGGGATGCCCCCGAGGAACCCTAATGCCACTCACTTGCTCTGGTGACGGAGAGATGGATGGAGGATGTTCAGGGTCGTCCCTCGCCCTTCTCCTCACTCTCCAAGCCCAAGGCAGGCTGGAGAGGGTGGTGGTGAGCTGAGGAGTTACCCTGCCCAGGAAGCAGGCAGGGTGATGGCATGGGGCGATCGGCTGGCTGTGAAAACAAGAGTCTGTCTTATTGCCAAGGGACAGAGAAACTCGGCCAGCAGCAGGGGGTGCAGAACACCGCCCTAGTGCAGGGGTGACAGCGCGTCCGGGATTCCGACATCCCAGCACTTTACACACCTTCCTGGAGCCTCCCGACCCCCCTGGGCTGTTGGGACTGCGACCCCAACCCTACTGATGAGAACCAGGCCTGGGAGGGGAAGCTACTGGCACAGGGTCACACCAAGTGTCAGAAGAATGGATGGGACCCAGCAGGCCTTCTTTCCAGGCCCCTTCGCTAACCCCTGCTGCACCCTCCCTCCCACGGCTGGCAATTTCAACCAGGCCCCCATGTCCACTCCCTCTGCCTTTGAGAGGGAGTGTGCTCCGCTGGAGTGACTGGACCAGGGGACTGGGAACCAGGACTCCTGAGTTCCATTGCTGGGTTTCCTGTTGGTTCCACTGCTGGGTGTTTTCCTTTTCCTGTTCCTGTTCCTGTTCCCCCCGTCTCTGGCTCTGTCCCCAGCAGTCAAACGGGGATTTCATACTTTCCCACTATTGGAAAGTGCTGGGAGAAGCCCCCAGCAAAAGCTGCTCTGACAGCGCTAAGCAGCATCTGCCCATTGAAGGTGGGAGCGCACTGCCCAGGAGGAGGAGGGTTTGGCTCTGGGGTTTCACTTCAGCCCAGTCTAGAGAGAGGGGCCCAGCCATGGAGTCTGGCTCAAGAAGACCAAGTCTCCAATTTGTTAAGGGCGTTTTGAATTCCAATCCTGTGCTCCAAAGTGCTTGGTGTCATTTGCAAATTGTAGAAGCATGCTCTCCACTCCATTTTCCAAATCCTGAAGGAAAATATTGAATACTACCGGCCCCCAGACTGATCCCTGCCGGACCCACTAGGTACACCCTCGCCGTTGGACAGCCAGACATGGAGAAGGGCTCTTCGAGTCTGGGCTTTCAACCAGCTCTGCACTCACATTTCACTGATTACATCTAGACCACATTTCCCTCGTTCGCTTGTGAGAATGTCCCATGGGACTGTGTCAAAAGCCTTAGAAACACCAAGAGAGATCACATCTACTGTTTACCCACCTCCCCTAGGCCTATAACCCTGCCAAAGAAGGAGCTAGGATTGGTTTGGAATGATTTGTTCTTGACAAGTCCATGCTCACTAGTAGGATTACCATATTTTAATTTTTAAAAAGGAGGACACTCCATGGGGCCCCGCCCCAACTCCACCCCTTCCCCACCCCCAGCCCCGCCCCAACTCTGCCCCCTGCCCTGAACGCTCCGACCCCTGCTCCTCCCCCTCCCCTGCTTCCCGCGAATCAAATGTTCGCGGGAAGCCTGAAACAGGGAGGCAGCAGGTAGGCTGGGACGGGGTGCAGCGTGGCCCAGTCTGGCCCCTTGGCCGAGCAGTTCCCTCCGGTGGCTGGCCGACCCAGGCCAAGAGGCTCTGGCCCCGGCGTCTCCCGCCCGGCTCGGGCCCTGGGGCTCCGGCCCCCGGCCAAGTGCCTGCGCCCCCGGCCCCGGCTCCGGCCGAACACCACGCCGGCACCCCAGCCAAGTGCCCCCACCCCCGGCCGAGCACCGCACTGGTCCCCCGCCCAGCACCGCGCCAGCCCCCGGTCAAGTGCCCGCGGCCCCGGCCCCCGGCCCAGCACCACGCCAGCCCCCGCCCAGCACCGCGCCGGCCCCGGGCCCTTTAAAGCGCTGCCGGAGCTCCGGCAGCCAGGCTCCCGCGGTGATTTAAAGGGCCCAGAGCGCAGCGGTGGCTGTAGCCCTAGGCCCTTTAATTCGCCCCTGAGCCCCGGGGCTCCCAGCTGCCTCTGCAGCTGGTAGGTCTGGGGTGATTTAAAGACCCTGGGGCTCCCAGCCACAGCCAGAGCCCTGGGCCTTTAAATCTTGAAAGGCCCCGCCTCCTCTGGTTGAGGCCACACCCCCGCTCAGGACTCTGGTGTAATGGTAAATCCTTTAAATTCCTTTCACCCCTGGGCAGGGATAGAGCGCAGGAATCGAGACCCTTAGATCTCGAAAATTAGATAAGATGCTTCAGTCTGAGCTAAGTAGTTGCTGCTCAAAATAAAAAAATACAAATAAAATAAACTATTTCAGCTATTCTATTATGTCACAATCGGATCTGAGTAAATGAGATAGGACACCTCATATTATGCACTCCTCCTAGTGACACTCTCCAATGGATCTCCATCCTCCACCCACCGTGAGGTAAGTAGGAGCGGATCATTATTATCCCTACTTGAAAGACGGAGAAGCTAAGGTTGAGAAAGGAGAATTGACTTGTCTTAGGTCACACAGCCAGTCAGTGGCAGAGTTGGGAATAGGACCCAAGAGCCCTGATTTTCAAACTAACCATCGGATCTTGAATTTGCGTGCAGGAGGTCAGCGCCGGCCGGGCAGGCCAAGCTTCAGAGCCGAGCGTGGGCCCCGCCCGCTGGCGCCATGGTAACCCCTGACTAAGGCGCCACTTTTGGAAAATGTGCTGAGGGGAAGTGGCTGCTTCCCCTGCACCCCCCCTCCCCTCCAGCTACGCTACTGGTGGGGATCACTGCCGGGGCACTATTTCAGCCCCACATTTTTGGGTGGACCTCCCACAGTGGGAGCTGCAGAGCACTCCCCCGCGACACACAAACACACACACCCTGGTGTTGGGAGGGGAACAGGGGAAAGGACAAAAGAAGCAAGAGAAGAAAAGAAAGGAGGGAGGGCTGGTGGAAAAGGTGAAACAAAAAGGACAAACCCCAATGTCCCCAGTGATTCTAAGGGACAAAATCCCAGGTGCAGAATAAAATTCTGCCTCCTCAAGCTCGTGTTTTCCATGCCTAGAATTCAACTCTCACCCGATGGATCAGACTGAACAGGTTTCAAACCTCGAGGAGGCTCTTACCTTCTACACAGGGATGTCTGCTTTCTAGTACAATCACTAAAAGGGAAGGAGAAAACTCGACAGAGGTTCCTCCTGCCGCTCACGTACGTGAACCCG
The DNA here is from genome assembly GCF_011386835.1 of Chrysemys picta bellii. Lineage (NCBI taxonomy): Eukaryota > Metazoa > Chordata > Testudines > Emydidae > Chrysemys > Chrysemys picta. The sequence continues at coordinate 41,023,878 of NC_088799.1, read as the reverse complement.
AATGTTCTCTCAGTCCTCAAAGAGAGACCTCGGGACAGAGACTTGCTGAAGCAAAGCCACAGGGGTCTCTGAGCTTTCCCGGGCCACTCGCCTCTGTCCTGCCTGGCTGATGTCAGCATCTCTCTGTGAGGTCACCACCTTTGACCAATAGTCTGAGGTCCTGCAAAAGGCCTTTGTGATGTCACTGTCACGCCCCTCCCTTGCTGTGCTAATGTCCTGCCCCTGGCCAGGCACCTGGGAGCTTTGAGCTACTCCCTGTGGATCACCCCACTCAAGGCGTGTTCATTCTAGGAAGCAAGCCGACTAGACAGTAAAACCTCAGACGCTGCTCCCAATGCTACACTCAGTTTTTCAGAAATTAGTAGACTTGATGGCCAGAAGAGACCATTAGAGCATCTAATCTGACCCCCTGCATGTCACAGGCCTCCTGTATGACACAATAGCTACTTTGGGGGCAAACACATTCCAGAAAGGCATCTAGTCTTCATTAAATGACAGCAAGAGAGGGCGAATCCACCACTTTCCTTGGTAGCTTGTTCCTGTGGTGAATCATTCTCGCTGTTGAATATCTGTGCTTTATTTGTAATATGAATTTGTCTCTTTTCACCTTCCAGCCACTGGGTCTTGTTCTGCCTTTCTCTGCTCGATTAAAGAGCCCTTTAATACCCAATCTTTTCTCTCCATTAAGGCACTTCAACACTTCAATGAAGTCACCTTTCAATCTTCTTTTGATAAGCTAAAGAGGTTGAGCTCTTTCAATCGCTCACTAGAAGGCATTTTTCTCCAGCCCTCAGAACATTTGGTGGCTCTTTGCTGCCCCAGCTCCAATTTCACAATATCTTTTTCAAAGGAGGACACCAAAACTGGATGCAGTATTCCAATATCAGTCTCACTGATGCCGTGTCACCTCCTGTGATGCTATTGACATAATCTGTAACTGTATAGATCACCGTTGTGACCACTGTTATATATTTGCAGCCAATATTGTATAAAGGTTGTCGTGGAAGGGGTCTATGGAGAGGTTCTAATTGGCTGACTATTATTATGCTATCTGTATATGTGTATCAGTTTTGTAGTTGACGTTATGAATATTGGCTCTATACTGTCTGTATTTCAAACTTGTGCTATGCTTCCGGGGAACACCCCAGACAAGTTGGTGTTAGTTCTGCCTAGCCTGCTTGATGGCCCACTGAGGACCATGAGCTATACAATTGATCCATTGAGAGAAGGTTGTGACTCAGCAAGGCATGCAGGGACCTGCCTATGGACAGAACTGTAAGGTTTTTCTATGCCACATGCTGGATAGAGTGTCCTTGGGACAAAGAAAGCAAAGACCACACGGCAAGAGACTATAAAAGGCTGATGCCTCATCTCCATCTTGTCTTCAATCCTGCTTCATACTTCTGGAGGGACTTTGCTATAAAAGGAAGCTCTATACAAAGGACTGAATGACCCATCCCAGCTGTGGATGTACTCCAGAGACTTGATTTGAACCTGCAGTTTATTCTATCACTGCTACAAGCCTGAACCAAGAACTTTGCCATTATTGTATGCAGGGCTGGCTTTAGGAAGTGCGGGGCCCTATTTGAACATTTTAGGCGGGGTCCCGACAGGGATGACTAAAAAAAAAACATGTAAAAAACGCCCTTTTATTTCTTCCATGTATTATTTACTTTCCATAACTATATAAATAAAATAAAAATTGTATATTACATACATTGCTAGCTGGAGGCAGGGCAGGGGCTGACTGGAGGTAGGGGCTGACTGGAGGCATGCAAGGGGTGTGGGGCTGGCTGCGGGCAGGGCAGGGGGTGCAGCAGGGGCTGGCTGCAGGCAGGGCAGGGTATGCGGGGCTGGTGCGGGCAGGGGGTGCAGCAGGGGCTGGCTGCAGGCAGGGGGTGCGGGGCTGGCTGCAGGCAGGGGGTGCGGGGCTGGCTGCAGGCAGGGGCTGGCTGGAGACGGGCTGGTGGGGGCAGAGGGTGTGGGGCTGGAGGCAGGGCAGGGGGTGCAACAGGGGCTGGCTGCAGGTAGGGGGTGCGGGGCTGGCTGGAGACAGGGGCTGGCTGCAGACAGGAGGTGCAGGGCTGGTGCGGGCAGGGGGTGCAGCAGGGGCTGGCTGCAGGTAGGGAGTGCGGGGTTGGCTGCAGGCAGGGGATGGCTGGAGACGGGCTGGTGGGGCAGGGGGTGCGGGGCTGGAGGCAGGGCAGGTAGTGCGGGGCTGGTGCGGGCAGGGGATGCAGCAGGGGCTGGCTGCAGGCAGGGGGTGCGGAGCTGGCTGCAGACAGGGGCTGGCTGGAGACGGTCTGGTGGGGGCAGGGGGTGTGGGGCTGGAGGCAGGGCAGGGGGTGCAGCAGGGGCTGGCTGCAGGTAGGGCAGGGGCCCCCCTGCTTCTACCACCTTGGCCCTTTAAATAGCTGCCGGAGCCCTGAGGAAGCTGCGGGGCTCTCGCGGCTATTTAGAGGACCGAGGCAGTAGAGGTAGCTGGAGCCCCGGCACTTTAAATAGCCCCCAGAGCCCCCTGCTACCCCAGGGCTCTGGTCCAACCACTAGACTCCCCCCATAAGCGCCATAGCTCCCCCTTCTCCTCCACTGGGTACATAAAACTACAAGTCCCAGAATCTCTTGCTTCCCCCGTCCCACCTCCTGAAGGGGCAGCCAATGGGCCGGAGCCGTTTGCTGATTGGCAGGTGCGCGGGCCAGTGGGGGTGAGCCCGTGCCCCGCGCGCGGTGGCAGCTGGCGATGGCCCAATGTACAGGCCCAACCACTCGGCCTTCTTCACTTTAAAGCGCTGCGCGTAGGCCGACAGGAACTCGTCCATCTGTTTGTCCAGCTCCTGCTTCAGCTCCTCCAGGGCTGCCTGTTTCTGGGGGTCCTCGCCCCGCAGCTCCCCCTGGCAGCACTCCAGCAGCTCCCGACGTTTCCCTTCCTGGCATCGCTGCATTTCCGCAGGCTTCACGCTCAGGCAGCGGTGCATGCTCTGGTGGTCACGGTCCTGTGGGGAGCGGTAGAGATTGGCCATTAGTGTTTCCCAGCCACAGGGGGCACCACCATGTCATGCACCCACAGCCCCTTCAACTCCGACCCACCACAGACCCCTGCTATCCCATCCCTGCCCCTCCGCCCCCCAGCTCTGCCGGTGACCTCACTCCCGACCCGCAGCCCTTCTGTGCTCACCAGCTGCTGCACAAATTGTTCATATTTCCTCCTGGAGGCTTCTACTGCTTTTCTGTTTTCCTCCTCCATCATCGCTGCCATCTGTGGTGGGATGGGAAAAGGGGGGGGGATGGGGATGGAACTGTTGCCAGCACAGAGTGTGCTCGAGGACAGCAACAGTGGGTTCGTTGCCCGGTGTGCTTCGCGCCAATAAACACACCAGGGGGAGAAGCAAACAAAGTTTATTTGGGATCCCAAAGCGGTGCAAGGAGACTGGCAAGTCTCAAATCAAGCACATTAACAGGAACAGTTTTTCTTCTTTTATACATTTTGCAGTTAAGCCTCACCCCCCTTTTCCTTTCCCCTCTAGCCCTCCCTTTCTCCCCCCCATTCCTCCCTCTACCCCTCCCGTCCCTGGTAATAGTTAAGTCATTCTTGGCAGCTATAAGCCTAGCTTGTTAGTAACTTCTTTAAACCGTTATCTTGTCCTTTTCCCTGCAGCCAGAAACATGCAGGCCTCATTATTACTGCTTGAGCAGGGGGTTGCACACAGATAACTGGTTGCTTACATATTCCAATTGCACCTGGCTTTTGAGGTTGATTAGAGTTTAAACATGGAAGGATAGAGTTTGGTTCACTTAGGCCTAGTGCAGGAAGGCTTCATTCACTTAGTGGCCTTCCACCCTCCCGAGTTACCTAGGGTGATGCCTAGTGACGTCAACAACTCCCTCCTTTGAGAATACTCAACAAGCTTTTGGCTGAGTTTTCTCATATTCTGTGGACAAGCTATGATTAAGTGCTATGAAGCTGGGGTTTTCAATGAGAGGGTATGCCGGGATTTTTGAGGAACGGGGGGCACAAAGCTTACGGAGGAGCATTTTAAAACAAGCAATTAGGAGGAGGGTGACCAGGCACAATACCACACCGGTGAGGAGGAGACGCACAAGGCCTCCCCCCAGTCCTCCTAGGTTGGGCAACCAACTTCAAAGGGAATCGAAAACCGTGGGTTTCCTTTCCTGGGCCTTCCATGGCTCAAAAGCCTGTTCGGCCGACATGACGTGCTTGTTAATGTCCTGTGAGTTTTCTGGGACATAAGCTTCTTCCTTAATGGGCTCTGAGGTGGCATACAAAGATTTACGCTGCCTGGGGCGGCCAGGGGTTGTCCCTTAATGCATACTGGGATTAAATGGTACAGTATTGTGACAAGGGGGTACCCAAGGTATTTCTTTCCCTACTGAACCATCCCCAACAGATATCTGACCAATTTTGGGGGACCATCCTCCAGGGTAACACTGCTGCGTGGTGCAGGATTTGGGAGCATACTCAGCAGTTAGAGAGGTTAAACTCTTGGGCAAAGCAAACCTTCAAGGATTCATATGTGTTTGTTTCCAAGTTAGTAGGGATCCCTTTCCATCCCACATGTGCCTGGGGGGAAACGGGAGGTAACGAAAGGAGTGTCCCTATGGCAAAGAGTACCACTGTGGCAGACCCTGGACCTGAACTCATGCTGGGCAGGTGACCCTAGGGCCTAACAATTACAATTCCCCAAATACCCACAAAATATCAATTACCAATAGTAGGCAGATTAAAAACAAAAGGACCAGGCCACCAGGTTAGGCCGGCCCTGTGAGAGTAAACACAACCAACGCTTAGAGTTTTCATGGGGAGTGCGCTGCGACTGTCCAAAGAGACCACAGGGCATTCCCAGCAGGCCTTATTGTCTTTTGAATAACAGTTTAAGTCTCAGGTCGTCGCTGGTAGTCTTTTTCCGTAGGCTGGACGGTCCACCATTCAGGAGCGGGCACTGCCTTCAGACAGGAGTGATGAATCCAGTTCTTGTGTCCCTTGACCTTTGCTGCTGTGTGGGAGACCAGCAGGACGGTGTGGGGTCCCTTCCACTTCTCTTGGAGAGGCTTGTCCTTCCAGGTCCAAACGAGAACGGAATCGCCTGGCTGCAAGGCATGGACAGGGGCATCCAGCAGGAGAGGCTGCAAATCTCTGGTATACCTGTGGAGAGAACAGAGAACAGCAGACAGAGATCACATGTACTGAGATAAAAAGCCACACCCCATTTCCCACTCCCCTGCCAGAACCGGTGTACCATTCATAGGCCATGCCCTTCCAAACATAATCTCGAAGGGACTGAGCCCTAACCTGCCCTTTGGGAGAGCGCGAATGTGGAGCAAAACAAGGGGTAAGGCATCAGGCCACTTAAGGGAAGCCTCTTTGCAGACCTTTGAGAGGTGCCGCTTAAGTGTCTGATTTGTGCGTTCCACTACTCCACTGGCCTGCGGTCGCCATGGAGTGTGGAGCTTCCAGGGGATTTGCAGGGCATCCGATATCTTCTGAACAACTTGGGATGTAAAGTGTGTTCCGTTGTCAGATTCCATCCACTGGGGGAGGCCGAAGCGGGGAATGATCTCCTTGACAAATTTCAGAGCCACCGTTTTGGCAGTGTTGTTATGGCATGGGAAGGCTTCAGGCCATCCGCTGAATCGATCCACCAAGATGAAAAGGTATTTGAATCCTTGGGTCAGGGGGAACTCAGTAAAGTCTATTTGCCAAACCAGCCCCGGGCCTGGGGTAGGTTCCAGAGTGGCTGGTGGCACTGACACTCCAGCTAGAGGGTTGTTCTTTTGGCAGACTAGACATTTAGCCTGTACCTGGGAGGCCAGGGGTCTAAGAGCCTCCCTGCCAGCATATAATTCTTTGTTTCTTCACCAGGGTCAGTTCTTAATGTCTTTTGTAGTCAGGAATTCCTGGACTTTGTGGTTTCAATGAAGCAAGTGTTCCTTTTTCTCTTTTCCTGAAACAGTGTGGTTCAGCATCATACAGGGGAGAGGTTACTAGCACATCACCCTGTCTTTAAATAGGCTTATCATCAGTCGGAGAGTCCTCCTGAGGTGGAGGGGTTTTTTTACAGTGAGAAGCCTGGGTCCAGATGGGCAGTCCTTGGTACTTCACAGCGGTGTTGGTGGTGAACAGGACTTGGAAAGGGCCTTTCCACTGTGGAGCCAAAGCAGTTTTTCGTTGATGGACTTTACGTAGACTCAGTCTCCTTGTTTCAATGAATGGCAGGGCTGCTAGGGTCTTTGGGTAGCACTTCTTTTATCTGTGCGAAAAGAAACCTAACACATTTCATTAATGCCTGACAGTGTTTTGCAGATCTCATAGTTGCTTGGGCCCATTCAGGCCCCCCCTTTTCTTGGCTGTCGGCCAAGTCTTAGCTCTGGGCAGTGTCCTTGGATGGGCCAGCATCTTATCTTTGGACTGAGCTTGCTAGCTATATTTTTTTTCCTCAGTTAACTCGTTCTGTTCTTTTTCCTTCTCTCCTTCTTGGCTTCTTTTAACTTACAAAGGAAACTTCCACTCTTCACTCATACACCTTTTCCCAACAATGAACACATACACATTGCCATTATCCAGCAAAATAACTTCTATACAGAGCTTTGGAGCAACAAACCAGGACGAGCACACCCACTTTTGAGGAGTCCAACAAAGTTCAGGAGGCTCACAGTGGCTTTAAGGCAAGGGGTGAGACCCACAGCAGCAATCAACAAGTCATCCACATATTGCAGGAGGAGGACCCTGTCCTCATTGTCCCACTCCTCCAAGTCTCTGGCCAGGGCCTGGCCGAACATAGTGGGGGAATTTTTAAATCCCTGGGCCAACACTGTCCAGCAAAGCTGCTTTTTAACCCTCCTTTTGTCCTCCCACTGGCTCCACTCTGGGGCTTGCATGGCTGAGGGCTCAGTTGCAAGGGTCATTATCCAGGTATTCTCTGCAGGTAAGGTGAGGGTTATTTCATCTTGGGTGAAATGCAGGGTGGCTCCTAAGCGACAAAGCAGGTCCCATCCTAGTAGAAGTGTTGGACAATCGGGGAGGTAAACCAGTTTGTGAGATAGAGTTCTGTTTCCCAAAGCACATTCCGCTGGGGCATATACTGGGCACTTGGTTCCTTTCCCTGTGGCACCCACCACAGTGAGGGACTCTGACACAGGCAGCTGCAGGGGTTGGTTTACGATGGTTCGTGCAGCTCCAGAGTCTATTAAAAAGTCTATGTCCGAATCTCCCACCCGCATTTTTACTTGGGGTTCCAGGGGCAGGATAGTCCATCTTCCCTGACACCCCTATTCTTGATCCTTCGCTGTCATTATAGGGGTAGCTTCCCTTTTGGGACACTCATTTTTCCAATGTCCCTCCTTCCGGCATATGGCACACTGGTTGCGACCCAGACGCCTTTCCTGTGAGCCAGGGTGCCCACGTCCTCTCATTCCCCGGCCCCTTCCACCTTCCTGGAATTTTCCCCTGCCACCGGCCTGTACTGCTGCGACCATCATTTTCGCCTGCCTCTTTTCCTTTTCTTTAGACACAACCTGATTACGCTCCACCTCAGACAACAGGGTCCGCATAAGGACATTACAATCATCCCAGTCAGGCTTATGGCTAGCCAGGCACCCTTCAAAGACCGAGATAAACTTGCTTGGGTTCGTAGAGAATTCCCCTGCCTGTGCCTTAAAGGCTGCTAGGTCCACCGGGTTAAAAGGCACATGGGTGTAAACCTGCATAGTAGTGGCCTGATTCCTATCTGAGCCATGTCTGGACACCACGGTCTCAGTGATCAACGGATAAAATTCCACCGAGGGGACAATCTCTGGGACCTGAGACACCTTGTCTTTATATGGTGGGGGTGTGATAGCCGAAGGGGACACCGGACCTGCCATTACAGCTGGGGGGGGGGGGGGGTTCTGGGGACTAACAATAGCTACTACCGAACCTGTCGGAGTCAAATTACACTTTTGCAAAATATCTAACCTATCTTTTAGCAACATAAACAACTGTACATACATATGTTCATTCCATTTACCCATTTGCTGACAAAACAGAAGTAATTGAAGGATCGTGTTATAATTAAGTGATCCTTCCGGTGGCCACCTTTCCTGGTCCTCTAGCTGATATTGAGGCCAGTCTACTGTACAGAACCTTTTCAGTTTACTTTTAACCAACGGATCCGATCCAAACACTTTCCAGTTCACCAGAATGCATTCCAAGGGTGTACACCTTGCCCTGCCTGCCATACTCTGTCCCTGCCCCATAGGGAGACACTGGGCGTCCCCAGGTCATAACAGGTAGACACTGGGCGTCCCCAGGTCAAGACAGATAAAGTCCCCACTGGACTTTTCCTACCTTATCCAAGGGTCCGGTTCTGCACCGTCGCCCTATCCATGGGTCCGGTTCCCCACCGTCGCCCACAGCTGCTTCTCCACTACTCGAGCGCGTTGCACCGTTGTGCCCTCCGGGGTCGACCAAACCACATCTTCGCCGAGGCCCCCGGTAAAGTCACCGGTGCGCGCTGGGCGTCGGTCGTCGCCGCAATCTGTCGACCTCTGAGAGGGGTCCGGGCAAGGCTAAATTTCAGCCTCGAGCCCCACGTTGGGCGCCAAAACTGTTGCCAGCACAGAGTGTGCTCGAGGACAGCAACAGTGGGTTCGTTGCCCGGTGTGCTTCGCGCCAATAAACACACCAGGGGGAGAAGCAAACAAAGTTTATTTGGGATCCCAAAGCGGTGCAAGGAGACTGGCAAGTCTCAAATCAAGCACATTAACAGGAACAGTTTTTCTTCTTTTATACATTTTGCAGTTAAGCCTCACCCCCCTTTTCCTTTCCCCTCTAGCCCTCCCTTTCTCCCCCCCATTCCTCCCTCTACCCCTCCCGTCCCTGGTAATAGTTAAGTCATTCTTGGCAGCTATAAGCCTAGCTTGTTAGTAACTTCTTTAAACCGTTATCTTGTCCTTTTCCCTGCAGCCAGAAACATGCAGGCCTCATTATTACTGCTTGAGCAGGGGGTTGCACACAGATAACTGGTTGCTTACATATTCCAATTGCACCTGGCTTTTGAGGTTGATTAGAGTTTAAACATGGAAGGATAGAGTTTGGTTCACTTAGGCCTAGTGCAGGAAGGCTTCATTCACTTAGTGGCCTTCCACCCTCCCGAGTTACCTAGGGTGATGCCTAGTGACGTCAACAGAACCATCTCTGAACTGGGAACCCCTCTCCCCCCACTCACCTTTTCCCCATTCCTCCAGGGCCCTGCTCGCTACTGTCACCTCCCCACTGCCCCCTGACCCCCCACATTCCCCCAGAGCCAGGGACAGCCCCCTAATGACATCACAGCAAGGGCCACATTAGCGTCACCCCTGTGGAGGGGGCTGGTTCTCCGGCTGGGTCTCTGGGGGTTCCCTTATCTCTCAGGGGCTGGGGTCAGGGAGCCCCAATCAGGACATTTTGCAGGGGGCTGTTGTGGTGCCCCCTGCTGGCCTAGTGCAACTGGCTAATGGCAGGAGGATCTGGGGTGAGAATAAACTGAAACTGTTGGTTTGGGATTTGGGGGTGTTCTAACCTCCCTAACCCCTTAGGATTGTTTTAAAATCAGTGGGGAAATGAGAGGAAATGCCCCCAAATTGTCCCCTCTACACACGCACTGAATCAGGGGAGGAGAAAATATTTAAAACAAACATAAAGTATGAAAATCAATTTTTCTTCCACTTGTTGAAAATGAAAACCAAAAAAACTTGTGACTGAGGGATGCTGGGGGCAGCTCGGAGCACAGGATCTACAGCCATGTTATTTATCTACTGAGGTCGATGGGATCTGGGCTGGATTCTGATCTCGGTGACCCGGCTGTAAATCAGTCAACCTCTGTGTCCTTTTGTAATCTCGCAAAATTACCTGTTGTAAGTTTGTTTTTATCTATCCCCAAACATCCTCATATCTATCTATCCCCTGCATACAGAGGTTCCCAGTGCTGACGGCTGGGACAGACCCTTACCCAGAGTGAGGTGTGATGGTTTCTTCCCACTATCTGCCCCCCGCAGCAGGGGCTCCTAATCTGAACATCCTGCCCTCCTCTCCCGCTCATTCCCCTGACTTGGGGTGTTGGTGCCTGTCTTGTTCTGGGCCATCTTCTGTCCAAACCAGGCCCGCAGCCAGTGCCCAAGCCCCCCAATCAGGCCAAAGACCCCGGCCCCAATCCCAATGGCCACTGCTTCCTCCAGCCCCACTAGAGCTGCACCCGCCCTGATGCCTACTCCGATACCCGCACCCACCACTGCCAGAACGCCCCCACCCCCCGCCCAATGTACAGGCCCAACCACTCGGCCTTCTTCACTTTAAAGCGCTGTTCATATCGCGGCAGGAACTCTGCCATCTGCTTGTCCAGCTCCTTCTTCAGCTCCTCCAGGGCCGCCTGTTTCTGGGGGTCCTTGCCCCGCAGCTCCCCCCGGCAGCGCTCCAGCAGCTCCTGGCATTTCCCCTCCAGGCGTCGCTGCATCTCCAGGGGCTTCACCCACAGGCAGCTGCTCATGCTCTGGTGGTCACGGTCCTGCCGGGATGGGGGAGTGATAGGCCATTAGGGACGAGCACTAGCGTTACCCAGCCACAGGGGGCGTCACCTCCTCACACACCCGCAGCCCCCTCACTCCCGATCCGCAGCCCCTTGCTACCTCAGCCTTGCCTCCCCCCAGGTATGCTGGTGCCCCTCACTCCCAATCCGCAGCCCCTCTGCACTCATCAGCTCCTGCACAAATTGGTCATATTCCCTCCTGGTGGCTTCTACTGCTCTCCTGTTTAACTCCTGTCTCATCACTGCAAACGCCTCAGCCATCTGTGTGGGGAGAGGGAACGGGGTTGGGGGTGCGGATGGGATGGGCCCATCTCTGAACTGGGAGCCCCCCCACAGTCACCACCTTCCCCACATTCGTACAGGACCTGCTCCTCACTATCACCTCCGAACTGGTCCCCAACCCCCCACATTTCAATAGAGCCAGAGGGCAGCACCTCGACCCCACAGCCATGACCACGTTGCTGCCACCCCAGTGGAGGAGCTGGTTCTCTGGCAGGGCTTCCTGCAGGTCCCCTTATCTCTTGGGTGCTAGGAGTCCTCGATCAGGACATTTGGTGGAGCTGTTGTGGTGCCCCCTTCTGGGCTAGTGTGATTGGCCAATGTCAGGAGGACCAGGGGTTGGGGTCAATAGAACTAGCCCTCCGCCTCCCCCCCCAAATCCAGGCTGGAAAGAGAGAGGCGGAGGGAGGGGTGACCTGGTACCTTCATGGGTAAGGAGAAGTCGTAGCGTTGGGTCTTCCAATATTGGGAGACGCCCTGCAGGGAATAACGCCCGGGGGAAGTGGGATCAGGGACAGCTCAGCCCCTTTGCCCCCGCTGAGCCCCTTCCCGCTCCCTGCAGCCCAGCGCCCCCTACTGAGCACCCTGCCCCGCTCCCTGCAGAATGGCACCCTGTATTGAATCCCTGTCCCCGCCTTGCGGCCCATTTTGCTGTCTCCCATCCAGCCCCCCCCTTTAACAGCCCCCACTCTCCCACCTTGATCCTGGCAGCCAGCTGAGCCCCCGTCAGCACCTGCCCGGCTCGGTCCGTCCGGACGTGTGTCCCTGCTGAGTGCACCACACTGGTGACGTACTCACACAGGCACTGCCGGAAATCCTCGTCCATGTCTGTAGAGGGGAAAAGGACCCAGGCATCCGGGAGGGATCCAGGTGTCCAGGGTAGGACACACGTTAAATGCGATTGGGTGGGCTAGTTTGTGCCACAGGAAATGAGATTCCATCTCTGGGCAACAGCTGCTTAACACCCCCCACCCCACTGCCTGGGGGAAAATGGGGGAGAGGCATGAGGGGGCAAGGAGAGGCTGCAATGGGGAGACAGCGATCTCCACTGGGTGATGCCAGGGGACCCATGAAGACCCAAAAGGGGGACACCAGCAGCGTTCCCTTAGCAGACCAGGACCCCAGCAGTGACACCCCCCCATGTCCCTCTCCCCTTCCACACAGATGCTGTGACCCAGCGAGTGCCCCTGTGCAGTGGGCAGTAGAGTCAATTCTAAGTCAAGGGGGGTGAGCTGGGCACTTGGATTTTGGGGTGGGGGAAGCGCAAGAGGGGAAGAATGGGGCAGCAGAGGAGAGAGGGTGGGGATGGGGGCAGGGAAGAGGGTGGGGGCAGTGCAGGAGGGTGTGGGGACTGGGGGAGCAGAGCAGGGGGTGAGAGGGGAGAAGATGAGGGTCTCTTACCATCTGGCGTCCCTGCCCTGCTCCTGGTGAACTGAGTGCCAGGGTGAGGCAATAGGTAGCACCGTGTGCCGCTCGCCCTCAGGGCTTCCAACACCAGGGGCTGCTCAGCAGAGAGCTCAAGGTCCTGTGGGAGTCAAAGCAACATTTGTGGCCGTCAGCAGGGAATCAGACCCGCTGTGGAAACGTTCAGCTCCACCCCAAAGTTTGCTGTTTCCATGAACACACGTGGTATCTGATCATTACCTGTGTGATTTCTCCAAGATACTCCTGCTAGTGGACAGGAGTAGGCTCCGCGCCGTAGGCTCCAGAGAGCTGCCAATCTCGCACCAACAGGTCCAGGGGCTGCAACAGAGAGCACAGGAGAAGGGTCACACTGGGGCTGGGGGCACAGAGAGGAGACCAGAACTGGAGGCTGTTGTCCAACCCAGCCACGGACACTGAGACCCTGGGCATGACGTGGGCGTGGAGGGAGAACAATGGACTGGCTGTTTCTTTGGGGTTTGTCCAGCATCTGGCACAATGGGGTCTGGGTCTAGGACGGGGGCTCTGAGGTGCTCTGGCAATAGAGACAGTAAATAGGAATAGTAAGAATCAGGTGGGATAACAGGACTGGCGGGGGGTGGAACAAGCATTATATCCTCATATGGGGGGACAACCTTCCTAGGTAATGTGTGCCAGTGCTTAAGTGCCCTGACAGGAAGCTATTTCTAATGTCCTGCCTAAACTTGTCATGCTACAATTTAAGCCCATTGCTTCTTGTCCTATCCTCAGAGGTTAAGGAGAACAATTTATTACCCTCCTCCTTGTATAGGCAGAGCAGCAGGGGGACAGGGACAGATCTGGATACTTCTCATGAACTTGTTCTTTACAGGCCTCCCATAGCAAAACAAAACAAAAAAGCAAAGTTTAAATATCAAATGATTCTTTATATCTGAGAGTGAGATTCCCCACTGCAGACAGGGCTCATTATTCTGGGGAGCAATAGGACACGGAAAATTCATGCCTTTGATTAGGACACAGTAACCGAGAGACAATCCTGGGTGGGTTGGGGGCAGGAGGAGGAGGAAGGGATGTGCTTGACACACCAGTATAGTGAGTTTGCTGAAATATTAGCAGCAGAATTCACTTCTAAAATTAACATTTTTTTTGTCCACTAGCCAAATGCATTTCCAGCTTAGGGGACAGTAATAATCTCATGGCTGCCGAGAGAATTATAGTTGGTAAAGTGCTCTGAAGATGAGAGTTGTTATAGAAATGCTTTTATTACTATTAGGAAAAGCCATCAGATATCTGAGGATATATCCTAGAGATTGCCTCTGTTTAATGGTATCAGTGTGGTTTTGGGTTCCTTTCAGCAATAAATAAAGGTCAGTCATCCTCTAGATCCCTGATTAGCTGGTCTCAGTTCCAGTTGGAATCATAATTAAGAGAGTTAGTCAGTGGATCAGAACAGTGACATAGAATATTGCTCCTCTGCTGCTTTGGTAAAATGCCAAGGCAAAGCGGAGGCATTTAGCCAAAATAAATGTTGAGGCAAAGCCTTTTCAAGTGAGAACCATCAACTTCATTTCTGTTATATCAAAAGTCTAGTGTTATGTTGTCTGTTGGGCTTTAGTTGAGTGAAAGACAGATGTTCATTGTACCGTTTAGTAAAGATCGCTGCTGTGAATAGCATCTTTGTGTTGAGGCAAATCCATTCTAAGCACAGCTTTTCTTTAAAGGTAGCTAATAATGGTATGGGAGGGTGGCTAAGATTTTCAGAAGTGACTAGTGATTTAGGGTGTAATGATTTTTAGGTGCCCAAAGGGAGACACTTTAAAGAGGCTGATGTTCAGAAAATGCTGAGCACACACCCTCTGAAAATCAGGTCCCTTTTAGATGTGTCAGGTTGAGCACCCAAGATCACTACTCCCTCCCAAAAATCTTAATCTTATAACTATAAAATATGGAAGATAGTAACAGTCTGTGCTTTGGGCAGCTCTAAACACTGGGCAGATGCAGACATAGGAATCTGTACTTGCAGTGCATTCTCTATCCCTTCGTGAGCTCCAGCTCTAGGAGAGGGCCATAGGCTAGATCAGCACTGAGACAGACATCTCATGCTTGCCGCCTAACTACCTTATCTCATCACCTGTCACCAGCATCCAGAGACAGTCAGGACCAGCACTTAGGAAGAAATAAAGGTGGATGCCTGGCTTTACTGGGGAGCTGGATGGTTGGGGGTTTAAAGGAGGAAAGAATGTGTCTCTTTAGATGCACAGAATCTGTACTAGGGCAATAAGCTGGAGATCTGGGGAGGGGAAAGTAGGGCTAGCATTGGGGAGCAGACTTACTGACCCCTTCCCCTCCCCTCCGCTCCCCAGTGATGTTGCCTTCATTTAGCCCTGTGACCTCACTCCCGTTCCTGTTATTTCATTAGTTGTCCCTCCCAATTATTTGGCATCACGGACCTGTGGATTCACCCCTTAGGCTGGGGGGAGGTCCATTAGCAGTGGGGGGGCAAATCCCGCCCACTTCCTGGATACCAACAGGACATAAAATACTGGCCCATGTGACCATGCTAATCTAACTCTGTGTTAGGGACATTGTCGTTCTTAAGCTTCTTTAGCAACATAGATAGCACAGCTTGACTTTAAATAAATTGACTGATATTTACAGCTTATATTCATTGTTATTAGAGTAGGGCTTATATAGCAAAGAATTTTCCATGACAATTCAATCTGATTGAAAAGTGAATTTTGCTCAGATCTCATTCACATCCCTTTTGTGCAACATTCAAGCAAATGAGTTTTGCTTACATGAAAGCAGTTGTGACGTTGCATTCTATATAATTTTATGAAAATATGCTAATGAGTTTGAATATAATGTAACTGAAATATGCTTCATGCAAAAGGTCTCTTGTAAGGTATCATTACAAAGCTTATAATCTACTGAGTGTGATCATCCTATTTGTATAAATCGGGGATCGGCAACCTTTCAGAAGTGGTGTGCTGAGTCTTCATTTATTCACTCTAATTTAAGGGTTCGCATGCCAGTAATACATTTTAACATTTTCAGAAGGTCTCTTTCTATAAGTCTATAATGTATACCTCAACTATTGTTCTATGTAAAGTAAATAAGGTTTTTAAAATGTTCAAGAAGCTTCATTTAAAATTAAATTAAAATGCAGAGCCCCCCGGACCGGTGGCCAGGACCCTGGCAGTGTGAGTGCCATTGAAAAATCAGCTTGCGTGCCGCCTTTGGCACGCATGCCATAGGTTGGCTACGCCTGGTATAAATGTATCACTCTTGTATCTGAAATTAGAAATATGAAATATAACTCTGAGGGCCTATTGTAATTATGCAAAGTGTGGGCCATTAATGGTGGTTTGGAATCTTGATGGCTCCGATCAACCAGAGCAATTGACTACAGATGGCTCTGTTTTATTTGTAAGTCTTCCTGTATATGTGTGTGCTGGCAAGTGGGTAATGAAGTCTTACAGTAACATGTGATCATGTCACCTGAACTGGAATCCATCTTTAACCTGGTACTTTTCCATTGAGAAGGAGGGAGTGGGAACTCAGAGAGGGACAAAGGATTCCCACCTTATGCAAAAGATATATAAGTGGGTGGAACAGAACAAAGGGGGGAGCCATCATGAGAAATCCCCTAGCTACCACCTGAGCTGGAACAAAGGCTGTACCGGGGAAAGGATTGTGCCCAGACTAGGAAGGCATCTAGTCTATGAAAGAAACTTATTGAAACATCTCTGAGGATGAGATTTTATCTGTATTCAGTTTTATTACTGTATTAGGCTTAGATTTGCGTGTTTTATTTTATTTTACTTGGTAATTCACTTTGTTCTGTCTGTCACTACTTAGAACCACTTAAATTCTACTTTCTGTATTTAATAAAATCACTTTTTACTTATTAATTAACCCAGAGTATGTATTAATATGGGGGGGCAAACAGCTGTGCATACCTCTCTATCAGTGTTATAGAGTGCGAACAATTTATGAGTTTACCCTGTATAAGCTTTATACAGGGTAAAACGGATTAATTTGGGGTTCATATCCCATTCTGAGTTGGGCATCTGAGTGTCAAAGACAGGAACACGTCTGTAAGTTGCTTTCAGTTAAGTCTGCAGCTCTGGGGCATGTGGTTCAGACCCTGGGTCTATGTTGGAGCAGACTGGCGTGTCTGGCTCATCAAAACAGGGTGCTGGATTCCCAGGCTGGCAGGGAAAGCAGGGGCACATCAGTTGGCAATTCCCAATGGGGTTTCTGTGATCCAATCCGTCACAGCATTGTTAAGCTTACACTGGATATATTTGCACTTGGAGTGATGTACTCCATATGAGATGTGATGCTGCTTGACACAGGAGGGGGATAGGGTTCTCAAAAGCCAACTCCAGAATGCAGAAATGAGACAATTAACGGGACCCCACATGCATCTGACTGTCCCCTGAGCAACTATAATCACATGCAGTTTGTGCTAACGTGACATGGCTAAATTTATACTCTGCCAAGAAACTCTGTGGTACATTACTCTATCTAGGAATTATACCCAAGACAAAGACCCAGAAAGGAAAATTGTTTATATTTCTAAATTTCCTTTATCATGCTTATTTTCTGCCTGTCCCAGTGGCCTCTCCAAACCATTATCCTAGTTATAAGAGTGATATGTATCCAATTAGGAAGCAGAAACAATCACAACTGGACACAAAAGCTCAAATTTCAAACAAGAAAGCATGGTAACTTTGATCAATTCACAGAGTAAAAAACTTCAATGAAAAAATGTGAATAATGGTAAAATTCATTAAGAATAATTTTTCAGGAGCAGAAAAAAATGTCTAAAGTTGTTAGGTGAATTAGTCATCGTTGAGTTTCAGGGGAGGTGGCAAGGTTATTTTAGGGGGGTTGTGGTATTGCCACCCTTACTTTTGTGCTGCCTTCAGAGCTGGGCAGCTGGAGAGTGGTGGCTGCTGACTCAGGGCCCAGTTTTGCAGTCAGCAGTGCAGAAGTAAGGGTGGTAATACCATACTATGCCACCCTTACTTCTGCGCTGCTGCTGGCGGCAACTCTGCCTTCAGAGCTGGGATCCCGGCCGGCAGCCGCCACTCTCCAGCTGCCCAGCTCTGAGGCAGCGCCACCGCCAGCAGCAGCATAGAACTAAGGGTAGCAGTACAGCAACCCCCCCTGTAATAACCTTGTGACCCCCATACCAAAACTCCTTTTTGGGTCAGGACCCCTACAATTACAACATTGAAATTTCAGATTTAAATAGCTGAAATCATGAAATTTATGAATTTTAAAATTCAATGACCATGAAATTGACCAAAATGGCCCATGAATTTGTTAGGGCCCTAAGTATATTGTAGCATTCGGTATGTTTCATGCAGAGCGTGATACCACTTCAGTAATGGAGGAAGTGAGTTTTGCATATAGATTGTATAATGCAGTTTATATATTATTTTGTTAATGCTATGCAGCATTTTTGGATCCTTCGAGTAGAAGGCACAATGTAAATATAAGTTATTGTTAGTCTGTTCTGTTATGGCAGTTATTATATTCTTTGGATAGTTAATAATATCCTACCTTTTCTTAGCTGGCAAGATGTTATAAGATTTGTGACGGGTTCGTCCCCTTGGGACTGTTACCTGACATGCTGAAATTACCTCTGAGCCCATTTTCCCTGCCAGCCTGGGACTCCAGAACCCTGCCTTGTTGAGCCAGACATGCTAGTCAGCTGCAACACAGACCCAGGGTCTGGTCCATGCCCCCAAAGCTACAGGCTTAACTGAAAACAGCTCAGCAGATTACCTGTCTCCAGCACCCAGACACCCAGATTCCAGTGGGATCCAAACCCCAAATAAATCTGTTTTACTCTGTATAAAGCTTATACAGAGTAAACTCATAAATTGTCCACCCTCTAGAACACTGATAGAGAGATATGCACAGCTGTTTGATCCCCCAAGTATTAATCACTTACTCTGGGTTCAATAATAAACAAAAGTGTTTTTATTAAGAATAAAAAGTACTATTTAAGTTGTTTCAGGTAATAACAGACAGAACAAAGTAAGTCACCAAGTAAAATAAAGCAAAAACACGCAAGTCTAAGCCTAATACATTAAGAAACTGATACAGGTAATATCTCACCCTCAGAGATGTTTCAATAAGCTTCTTTCACAGACTAGACTCCTTCCTAGTCTGGGCCCAATCCTTTCCCCTGGTACAGTCCTTGTGAGTTACAGCAGACATAATCTTAGGTGGAAACTAGGGGTATTCTCATGACTGGCAGTCTCATTTGTTCTCTTCTACCCCCTTTTATAGCTTTGGCACAAGGTGGGAATCTTTTGTCTCTCTGGATCCCCACCCTCCCTTCTAAATGGAAAAGCACCAGGCTTAAGATGGATTCCACCATTCTTCCTGGGTTGGTTTACACAAAAACAGGAAGGCTTGCAAGTCAACAGAGCTATTTACAACCAATTGTCCTAGTCAATGGGAGCTATCAAGATTCTAAATCACCATCAATGGCCCACACTTTGCATAATTACAGTAGAACCTCAGAGTTATACTTTATATTTCTAGCTTCAGATACAGGAATGATGCCTACATACAAATAGGATGAACACACTCAGTAGATTATAAGCTTTGTAATGATACCTTACAAGAGACCTTTTGCATAAAGTATATTCCATTACATTACATTCACACTCATAAGCATATTTCCATAAAACATTATGGAGTGCAACGTCACAATCTTCGTTTGAGTTTTTCTTTCCTATTTTCCATCCTGCTTCTTTTAGCACCTGTGTGCTTCATAATTCACTGATAACTGTTTCTAAGAGCATCCTTTCTTCCCTGTAAAGGAGACTACTTCTACAGGATGAGGCTTCCGTGGTGGGCTATGATTCATAGCCAGTGGCATTAGGAACTGAATTGAAATTTCTGGAGCGCAGCACCAACTGGACGTTGCCACTCTTAGCATTGTCTGACTCAGTGTGTTAAGTCCAAATAACCTATTAAGCTATCTAGATTTAATAGCTGCTATTAATACAACTTATGCTTCATTAAGCATGAATTCAAAGTGAGCCATACTCTGAAGGCCTGGTTCAATAAAGAGCTGAAGGACAAATAGAACGACTATTTTTATTCCTAGAGGTGTAAGTAGGATGGGAAAGGTCATTGGTTTCCACAGTGTATCCACCTGAGCCTGAGGAGGCCTTTTTAGAATGATAAAATCCTCATGGATTGATTTTTGTTTTTAAATAAACTTATCTTCTTTCAGGCTCAGTCAAAGGGCAATGAAAATGGCATTGAGATACAAACCTATTTTCTCACATATGATTCCTTGCCAGTCCTGATCATAGAACGTCCTTCAGCTTTCACTTACTCACACAGAAAAGTCATCACCCTCCTTATGTGAAATCATACAGTAGCTATTTTTGCAGTAGCATATTAAGATTTTTGTGAGTCCACACAGATGCAGTCAGACACTTTAAGGCACCTGAATAAGGGTTAGCCCTTGCTCACCACCTTGACTAAATACATATTGTGGTGTATTGAAAGCTGTGTGAAAGTTACAAGTGATCACTTTAAATTGTAAGGCGTATCCTGGTCCTGTTTGCAGAATCGCATGGTCTGAGGGACATATGCTCTGATCCTTCTGAGTGGGTTCATAAGTTTTTACTCACCATAAGCTTTGCACCAGGTCTCATGTAATTCAAGACTGAAGTTTTTTTCCCCTCCATGCTGTTATGAATGACAAAGGCTGAGATTTTCCAAAGCACCTAAAGGAGATTGGCACCCAATGCCCTTCAAAAGTTAGTGGAAATTAGATGCCTAAATCCCTTTAAATGCCTAAATCCCTTTGAAGAATCTCACCCAGAAGGGAAGTAAATAGAAATCTTCTACAACTCCCTAGCTACTCCTTAGATCAATTGGTAGGGAATAATTGGTGGTGTAGAGTGTCATAGGGTACATGCTCCCTTTAAGAAGGATTGGGATGAGTACCTGTGACTAGGTAACTGCCTCTCTGGGGGACCGATTTGGCCCATTTGAGTACACCAGGGGCTAAGTCAATTGGAGCTATCAGTCCCAGTTGGGGAAGGCCTAGGAACCCCTCATATAAAAAAGAATGCAGGAGGAGAAAGGAGGCTCATGCAGAGGCAGACACAAAGGGTTGCCAAAAATCTTCCAAAGAGCTATAGAAGCCCAGGCAGGGCAGGCTTATAATTGTTTGGAACTCTGGTTTAACCTAGGGGTGAGAAGGACTGTGTAAGCGCCTCTGTGATCAGGGTCCTAGTGGGGAGCCAGCTGTGGTCACTCAGTTAGGGTGAATTGCAAAGAATGGGGCAGATAATACCCAAAAAGCTGGTGGATATTCCAATACTTAGATTAAAAAAAAAAAAAAAAAACAGCACAAAACAGCTTCTTTATTACCTTACTGGTTACTCAGAAGTCCAAACAACACAGATCCCTTAAAGTGATCCAACCTCAGGTCCCCATCCAGGTACCCAGGTCAAATATGCTGAAAATTTCTGTAAATCTTATTTCAGCATATAAAAGGAAAGGTTCTACCAATCCCAAAGGATTACCTCCCAGGTTAATGAATGTTTCTGATCTTACCCAAATACACACTATCGCCAATTCTTATTAACTAAACTAAAATTTATTAAAAAGCAAAAGAGAGAGAGTATGATTAAAAGATCAATATATATACAGACATGAGTTCAATTAATTGAGGTGCAGATTCATAGCATAGATAGTGAGCTTTGTAGTTGCAAAGAGTTCTTTCAGAAATAGTTCATAGTCCAGTGTCCAAATATCATATTCAGGGCATCCCAGCATAACTGGAACCTCAGTCTTGCAATTCAAACTTCCCCGTATGGAGCCTAAGCGGATCTGAGATGAATAGGATCAGGACTCGAGAGTCTTTTTATACAGTGTCCTAGCATCCACTTGATCACACAGTTCTCGTTAAACAATAGGTTTTTGATGTAACCTTTTGGCTTCAGTGGTAATTTGTGAGACCTGCCAGGGGCATACATGCTACAAGGGACATCACGAGGCCTCAATCCCTTACATTCAGTAATCTGCAGCACTGTTCTCCCCTGTGCATATGTATATATGTGGACACCTACAGTCCAAGACAATCTTCATCATAATGCTGCAGCCTCTGATGGCCTGTGGAGCAGATAAACTCAAGACAATCTTTATCTCAGCTTTTTTCTTTGTGTTCCATAACATATACAGCAAGAATGGTGTCAACCAAAGAAAGGCTTCACGACAGATTTTGCTGTTATGATCAATGAATGTTGCTAGCCCATGGATATGAATAGACAGAAGATCTCTGATATAAAAACATATTTTTTAATAAAACTAGAGGAGAGGAAGATGAATATTCAAGGTGTAAAAGAGGTGAATTTGTTTCTAAAACAGTTCTCTAGAGATGTCACAGGAAAAGGTAGGATTTAAAGGACTGGAAAATCAACTCCACTCTAACTACATGCTCATTGCATTGAGGCATAGAAGTTAGGAATAATTTACTGTGTCTCTTAAAGATGTACCTTCATGATTAGGCTGGAGTTCATGAATCTAGAACTGATTAATCAAATCATGAAGGTTTCTCTTTAAGAATGAATGCACTCCTGCTTTGAATTTGTGTACAAGGAGTGCCCCTGAGTTTTCAAGGAGTCACGTGACAAAACCTAGGCATAGAGAGGCTAAGGCCTGGTCTACACTAGGCGTTTATGTCGAAGTTAGCGCCGTTACATCGAATTAACCCTGCACCCGTCCACACCGCGATGCTATTTAGTTCGACATAGAGGTCTCTTTAATTCGACTTCTGTACTCCACCCCGACGAGGGGAGTAGCGCTAAATTCGACATGGCCATGTCGAATTAGGCTAGGTGTGGATGGAAATCGACGCTAATAGCTCCGGGAGCTATCCCACAGTGCACCACTCTGTTGACGCTCTGGACAGCAGTACGAGCTCGGATGCTCTGACCAGCCACACAGGAAAAGCCCCGGGAAAATTTGAATTTGAATTCCTTTTCCTGTCTGGACAGTTTGAATCTCATTTCCTGTCTGGACATCGTGGCGAGCTCAGCAGCACTGGCAACGATGCAGAGCTCTCCAGCAGTGATGGCCGTGCAATCTCAGAATAGAAAGAGGGCCCCAGCATGGACTGATCGGGAAGTCTTGGATCTCATCGCTGTGTGGGGCGATGAGTCCATGCTTTCCAAGCTGCGCTCCAAGAAACGGAATGCAAAGATCTATGAGAAGATCTCTAAAGACATGTCAGAGAGAGGATACAGCCGGGATGCAACACAGTGCCGCGTGAAAATCAAGGAGCTGAGACAAGGATACCAGAAGACCAAAGAGGCAAACGGACGCTCCGGATCCCATCCCCAGACATCCCATTTCTACGTGGCACTGCATTCCATCCTCGGTGCGGCCGCCACCACTACCCCACCACTGACCGTGGACTCTGAGGATGGGATATTGTCCACGGCCGGTTCCTCGGACATGTTAGGGGACGGGGAAGATGAGGAAGGAGATGAGGAGGACGAGGCAGTCGGCAGCGCTCACAACGCTGATTTCCCCGATAGCCAGGATCTCTTCATCACCCTTACAGAGATCCCCTACCAACCGTCCCCAGCCGTTACCCCGGACACAGAATCTGGGGAAGGATCAGCCAGTAAGTGTTGTAAACATCTAAACATTTATTTTTAACAGAACAGGAATATTAACAATTAAAAGAATGGGTTGTTCATGATTACTTTGCCCTAGGCACTTAACGGTTCAGTCATGGGCAGTGCAAGTTTTGAAAAAAAATCTAGCAATGTCCGGTTTTGCATGATTGTCCTGTCCAAGCCGCTCTACTGTTTAGTCCCTGCTACTGCAGCTAGAGTAAAATGCGGTCTATATGTCCGGGGATAGAGCAGAAATCCTCCTGGGACATCTCGACGAAGCTCTCCTGGAGGTAATTGGAAAGCCGTTGCATCAGGTTCCTGGGGAGAGCGGCCTTATTGGGTCCTCCGTAGTACGACACGTTGCCGCGCCACGAGACAATCAAGTACTCGGGAATCATTGCTCTGCACAGCAGGGCGGCATACGGCCCTGGTCTTTGGAGGCTTTCCCGGAGCATTCTCTCTTTCTCGCTGTCAGAGATCCTCATCAGGGTGATGTCGCTCATGGTGACCTGCTTTGAATTAGGTAGGGGAATGTTAGCGTTGGGACTGCTTGCCCGTTCCTTTACAGAACTGTAACCGCTGGTTTGCAGCCTCGCGGTGGAGGCGGGAGAGGGGCAGCCTACAGGGATCGTTCCCGGGGACAGCCGCGAGAGGGTGGGACGGGGCAGAGTTCCCGCTTGCCGGATTGCTGGCAGCAGGGACTGACATTGCTTTCAATGTGAAATGAGGCCAGTGCTAATATTAAAGTTTTAAGCTGCCACAAGTCTACGGCTTACCATGTCTGCCTGCAACAGAAATTCCGTTGTGCTGCCCTGCTTCTCAAATGTGCTGTGCAAGACCCCAGGCACTGAATGCGAAGGCCGAGAATTCGACCTTGTGCTGAGTGCGCATGGGATAGGTGCTGTGCATGGTCTTGTTCACAGAGAAAGACTATGTTCTTTGTTCATAACTACATTTATCTTTCTGAGGAATTCACTCCCTTTTTCCCATTCCCACAGCCACATCTGCGACTGTCTCACAACCTAGCCTGGCATCACACTCCCAGAGGCTAGCGCAGATTAGGCGTAGGAAGAAGAGGACACGGGAGGACATGTTCTCGGAGCTTATGGCCTGCTCCCGAGCCCAGGCAGCACAGCAGACCCAGTGGCGGGAGAACTTGTCCCAAATGCACCAAGCAAACATGGATCGGGAGGAGAGGTGGCGGCAGGAAGACCAGCAGGCGACTCAAACGCTGCTTGGACTACTGAGGGAGCAAACGGACACGCTCCGGCGCCTTGTGGATGTTCTGCAGGAACGGAGGCAGGAGGACAGAGCCCCGCTGCAGTCTATCTCTAACCGCCCTCCCCCGCCACCAAGTCCCATACCCACCTCACCCAAAGTCCAAAGAAGGAGGGGCGGCAGAGTCCGTGCTAACTCTCACTCCACCCCTGCAGAGAGCACTAGTAGAAGAAGGCTCTCATTCCCCAAAATTTGACAAGTTCTTTCCTTCCCGCCTGACACAAGCCCCCATCCAAGTTTTACCTCCCAGTTCCATGTGTAGTTGATAATAAAAAATACGTTTCTGTTAACTACTGTTTCCATCATGTTCTTTTGGAGGAGGAGGGGAAAGGCGGTTGGTAATTGGACAGGACAGTCACCTTTGGCAGGGTACATAGGCGGGGGCAGGTACAGCAGCAGGGCACATACACAGTGCAGTTACTAGTTACCCTGGTCAGTCTGGGAGGTGGTTTTCTTGTAATGTGGTGGGGGGTGGGTTGCTCTGTGACTTTGTGGCGGGGGAGGGCAGTTACAGATCGTAAGCGGCGGACCTTATGCAGGATCACAGAGCCACGCAGCAGGAGATCTGTAACCGTCCTCCCCCTGCCACAAAGTCACATAGCCCCCCCATACACACAGTCCCGATCAGGAGGGGTGACAGGCTCCGTTGAAACAAGCAGCCCACCACAGCGGAGCCTGTCAATCCTTGAGTTTAGAAGCTTCATTTGCGTCACTACACTACACCCCCTCCCCAACACAGTCTGCGTCCCAGTTTTAAAACATTCCCGCGAAAACAGTAGTAAAGAAAACGGTGTTCATTAACAAAGTAGAACTGATTTTATTTCGAAACGTGTGTTGGAAGGGGGTGAAGGGGGTATGTAACTAGAGAGGATAGTCAACATTAACTGGGTAAAGACATGGGGGCAGGTTCAGCTTCTCTGTACATAAACTTAAAAGTCACAGGTTACCCTGCTCACTCAGGAACCTAGCTTTCAAAGCCTCCCGGATGCACAGCGCGTCCCGCTGGTCTCTTCTAATCGCCCAGCTGTCTGGCTGTGCGTAATCAGAAGCCAGGCTATTTGCCTCAACCTCCCACCCCGCCATAAAGGTCTCCCCCTTGCTCTCACAGAGATTGTGGAGCACACAGCAAGCTGCTATAACAATGGGGATATTGGTTTCGCTGAGATCACAGCGACTCAGTAAGCTTCTCCATCTCCCCTTGAGACGGCCAAAAGCACACTCCACCACCATTCTCCACTTGCTCAGCCGGTAGTTGAAGAGTTCTTTTTCACTGTCCAGGGCGCCAGTATAGGGCTTCATGAGCCAGGGCATTAGCGGGTAGGCTGGGTCCCCGAGGATGACTATAGGCATCTCCACATCCCCAACAGTTATTTTGTGGTCCGGGAAGTAAATACCTTGCTGCAGCTGTCTAAACAGACCAGAGTTCCTGAAAACACGAGCGTCATGAACCTTGCCCGGCCATCCGACGTAGATGTTGGTAAAACGTCCCCTGTGGTCCACCAGTGCTTGCAGCACCATGGAAAAGTAGCCCTTTCTGTTAATGTACTGGCTGGCCTGGTGGTCCGGTGCCAGGATAGGGATGTGAGTTCCATATATGGCCCCACCGCAGTTTGGGAATCCCATCGCTGCGAAGCCATCTATGATCGCCTCCACGTTTCCCAGGGTCACTATCTTTGGAAGCAGTACATCAACGATTGCCTTGGCTACTTGCATCACAACAACCCCCACGGTAGATTTGCCCACCCCAAAGTGGTTCGCGACTGACCGGTAGCTGTCTGGCGTTGCAAGCTTCCAGAGGGCTATGGCCACTCGCTTCTGGACAGTCAGGGCTGCTCGCATCCGGGTGTCATTGCGCTTCAGGGCAGGGGACAGCAACTCACAAAGTTCCAGGAAAGTTCCCTTCCGCATGCAAAAGTTTCGCAGCCACTGGGATTCATCCCAGACCTGCAGCACTATGCAGTCCCACCACTCAGTGCTTGTTTCCCGTGCCCAGAATCGCCGTTCCATGGCATCAACATGACCCATTGCCACCGTGATGTCCTCGGCGCTGGGTCCCGTGCTTTCTGAGAGGTCTGTGCTACTCTCAGACTTCAGGCCCTCACCGCGGTGCCATAGCCTCCTCGCCTGACTTATCTGCATCTGCCTCAGGGAAAGGTGTATGATAAGCTGCGAGGCGTTGAGAGCGGCCACAACTGCAGCGATGGTCGCAGCGTGCTCCATGCTCGCAGTGCTGTGGCGTCCGCGCTGTCACTGACTAGAAAAGTGCGCGAACTGATTTCCCGCCGGCGCTTTCAGGGAGGGAGGGCGGGAGTGATGGACGGATGACGACAGTTACCCAAAAGCACCCTGGACACATTTTTTTTTACCCAGAAGGCTTTTGCGGCTACACCCAGAATTCCAATGGGCAGCGGGGACTGCGGGAACTGTGGGATAGCTGACTACAGTGCACCGCTTCGAATGTCGACGCTTTCCCCGTTAGTGTGGACTCACAAAGTCGAATTACTGTCCTTAGTGTGGACACACACGTTCGACTTTGCAATATCGATTCCAAAAATTCGATTTAAGTAAAATCGAACTACTCTCGTAGTGTAGACATGGCCTAAGTGATTTGCCCAAGGACATACAAGAAATCTGTTGCAGAAGTGGGAACACAAACTAGCTCTCTGAGTTCCCAGTACTGTGCCTTAAGCAAAAGAAAGTCCTTCCTTCCCATACAGCTTCATTTCACATCTCTGTTTATCTGGTTTGTCAAGATGTGTTTGCCAGGATAAACTTATCAGTTTATCACATGAAGTCTAGAAACAAGGGGAGATGTCAATGGGTTCTGCCTTGCTTATTTACAAGGCACTTTCTGCGGAAAGCTTTTATAAGTATCAGAATATTTTCTACTTTGCCCCTCTCCTGTCTAGTCATTAAAGTGCCAAATCCACATCGAGTTTGTCGGATCCCATTTATGTAGGATGACACTTCCTTCAGCTATGTCTAACTTTCTCTCTTGTGAGCTGAGGAAGATTTATGATCTATTTTAATGGAATACTTGACTCAAATCACTCATTTTATTATAGCTGTAAGAGAATTTTTTACCCTTAAATGGGCCAAATACCAATATCTTCTGATGTGCATCTTTTCAGATACTGCATCTCTCTGTTTCATTGCACTAATACCTACAAGCTTTCCCACAAAAGAGCTGTCTCTCTTTTTCTAGTTTAATACTACCTTATATTATAAAGTAACCTCACTCATTACACACTAAATTCAAACACTTCAAACCAACGTGGACTTTCTTATAGTATACATTTGTCATAATGCCAGTTCTCTCATTCTAATACCTCATCTATAGTGTTATACTAATGTCACCTTGTGTATCCTAGTCATACTCCCTTGCCTATGGAAATGCACTAATAATACTCAGTTCTCCACATCACCCATTATACCATAGCAAAGCAGATAGTTCGATATGATTAATTTTTTATATTTTATTTTGTATTACCCTGAAAGCCATCACTTTATTAAGAGCCTCATACAACACATCCTCTATGAGAACTATGTGGTATTAACTCCACAATTATCACAACTTTCCAAATGAATAATCTGTAATACAAGCTGATTAAGTGACTTGTCCAGGTCATATAGGTAAGCCTGTTGCAGAATTAGACAGCGAGCTCAAGTTCTTAAGCTCCAAGGGTCCCTGAATATTGTACTTTACTCACAAACTCTCAAGCTTTATTGATGACAAGCTATGTCATTAGGCTGTGAAATTATCCATAACAGCATCAATGGTCAGCAGAGAAGATTAGGAAAGCATAAGCATTAAATAGGGCTAAATGATGGAAAAGAAAGGAACAACCCATTAGGATTGTTTAGCATAAAAAAAAAAGTCTGATAGATTGTGGTGATGGAGAAACTAGCTTATTAAATAAGAACATGTCAAGGAAGACAAAAAAAGGAGATAGATACTTAAGAGTGTGTCAACACTGCAGCTGGGATCAAACTACATCAAAGATATCCATAATTGCACCTCTTGAGTGCAGAGTAGGCATACCCTAATATGCATGCTTCCATTTAGTGAATTTTCAGAAAAAAAAAATTCACCAGCCTTAAGCCAAGTGAGTTGCATAATTCCTTTGCATGCTGAAACTTTGCTGTGTGTATTTGGATTTGAGATACATAAAAGGCTGGGAATCATGAGCATCATTAATATTTTGTTGTTTAACATTTAAATTGTTGCACTGCCTCGAGGTCTCAAACAGATTTGGGCACCAGAGTGCTAGGCACTGCATAAAGCTATAGTGAATGATAGTCCCTACCCCCAAACATTTTACAATCTATAGCTCTGATCCCGCAATTGATAAAATATAGGCTAACTGCTGCCCCCACATGTAACCCCACTGAAGTCAACAGAGGATTAGAGCTTACGACCAAACAGAACAGGTGAGTGAGAAACAGGTTTTGGGGTAACAAAAATGATAGGGTGTTTTAGCACAGGCTAGTTGTGTTAGCCAATCAGTAGCCCTGATCACACTCACCACTTGCTTGGTTGTTATCAGATGGCAGTTTTCTGCATGTGTTAAGGTAGAAGTGACCTTTGAGGAGGGATTTGAAGGAATCAACATTATAACCAAAACTATGTGGCTCCTAAAAAATAGGTAATGTCTAAAAAACAGGTAAATAACTCCACTCTAACTACACGCTCATTACATTGAGGTATAGAAGTTAGGAGTAATTTACTGTGTTTCTTAAAGATGTACCTTCATGATTAGGCTGGAGTTAATGAATCTAGAACTGATTAATCAATTGTTTTCATCATGAATGATCAGAGCTATGCAAACATCAGTCAGTTACAGTACTAGACCCAGGTCTAATGTGTAGCATTTTTTCTTTTGACATTTCTTATGTTAAACCTCCGAAGCGAAAAGACCATAACAAGGTTGAAAGAACAGTGTATAATGTACTTGATAAGCTACTTGAGCTGGAAGTAAGGGGAGATGGAACAAACATCCCAAGATTTATAAGTGGGAAAGAGTGAAATCGTGAGAGACTTTTTTTTTTTTTTTTTACAGGCAAAGACTTTACTTATTAATTCACCAGGGCTCTCATCACTTTCACAACTCAAGTGCTCATATTTATTATGTGTTGCTTGCAACTATTTACTTTAAGGGGAAAAATAGCACCTTGCAGACAACTCCACTCCATTACTAACAACTAGGATAGCTATTTTCCCCTGCTACTTACCTCTCTCTGTTCTGAAAATTAAATATTTATCCTACCACTTTTCCATTTTGTCATGAAGGCCAAATATTCATTTTAGTCATAATTTACCTGATGATAGTGTAGCTAAGCTATATTGATTAATTCTTCTGGCAGCCTTTCCTAAGTAGGTTGGGCCTCTGAAAATACCTGTGACATCCTCATCCCTGCTCTAGCCCCTTTGCAGTGGGTGAAAGGGCTGCAATGGTATAAAGGGACTGTAAAAACCATAGCTCCAGCCAGGACATGCTTCTCTCTATTCAGTAGTTGAGAAATTGCCAAACCTCTTCATATATTTGAGCAAATATTCCCATTTCTTGTGCAGTCCTTTTTCAGATCCTTGTTCTGAACCCAGCTTGTGACCCAATTCTTACCTCTGTAACCCTTCAGCCAGGCCATGTTGATAGCAGCAAGGGCCGGGTTCAGTACATAGGGGTCCCTTCCCAACAGCATGACACAGAACCAGCTTGAGCCCCCACCCAGTGACCTGGGAAAATTTTACACACACCCCTGGGCGCCTCGAAGAGGCAATACTTCCCCTCTCGCAAGCACAGAGCCTCGGTGTAGCAGAAAATGTTTAATAACATGAGGTAAATGACATAGCATTAAATTGGGAAAACACCACAACTAGAGTTCATAGACCAAACCATGAGCGAAGACCCACCCCAGCAAATTGGGCCGTGTCCTTTCCCGTTGGTTCTTGAAACCAGCAACCTAAGAATCACCAAAGTCCCAAAAGTCCAACAACCCCCCCAAAGTCTCTGTCCCTGGTCAGTGCAGGCCCAGAGTTTGGGGGGGGGGGTCCCAGGGTGTTAAGGGGCTCCCCCACTAGTTAACACAGCCTCAGTAATCTCAGCTCTTAGTAACTTTAGCTCTTTTGTGATTTTAGCTCATAGTAGGGGAGCCCCAGTGCTGGTGCACTAGTGGCCCAAAGTGAACTCAGCTCAGCAGTCTGTAACTAGACTCCTAAGGGAATCAAAGTTAGCTTTGACATTTAACAGTGGAGAGAGGAGAAGGTGCAATTGGTGTTTCAGGCCCACAAAAGTGACCCACACCACCAGGTACCAATACCTGCCCCCAACCTCTCTCAATTCACTGGGTTTTGTAACCCATGCCCCTTGACAAGCAAATGCTACTTAGGTAATGGTGAAGGACTCACTCAGTCCTTCTATCATACAACAGTTCCACTGGCCTTGATTCACAGAATCAGGGTAACAAAACTTTATTCTTCCTGCCCCAATAACAAAAAAACTGGGAATCCCACACCAGCCAAGGTAACCACTTTGAGTTGCTGTTGTCTCATGCCAGGCGAGTGGGTGTGCCTATGCAAACAAAATCAGCCCCTGAAGTTTTTTTCCCACACTCGCCATAATTTACCACCAGATGTCAGGGTAGAGCTCATCCTGACTCTGCTTACACCTCACATTAGTGTGAATGCCACTGAGGTCAAGAGCTTTAAATGGGCATGGCTGAGATCAAAATCAGGTCTTTTATGAGGGAAGCTCTAAGCATTCTTGAACTCCCTGCCTTTTATACCTGAGGACAACTCTTATTTGTGAAGTTGTGTCAAGTCAGAGAGGGTTCTTTTGTGCAGGAACAGCATTGTAATATACTGCATTTCACAACTGTTTGAATCAACATTATATAGAGATCCACTTTCCAGAAAACGATGCAGCATTTTAATCTGCCACATTACAAGTAATATTCTAATTAATCCCTGTCCTGCCAACACCTGGGTGTTTCTGCATTGCACTGATTTTGTTTTTCAATTTAAACATTTAAACAATTTAAAGAGAGTAGTTGGTGTTTCAGGCCAGATTTTTAAAGGTATTTCAGGTTCTGAAAGATACAGATACACAGCCAGCCACTTCTGAAAATCCCACAGAGCAACTATGTGCATCTTTATGCGCCTAAGTACCTTTACAAATCAGGCCCTTGGTGCCTAACTACAGAGATGCCCTCTAGTGCTGAGATAGACTTCTATTTGTTGCAGCTCTGAAAATATCTTTGTTAAAGAAAAATAAGTATGCTGCTTAATTCTGTGGATAGGTTGCATTCATTGTGTACACAAACTGATTGATATTGAAAATACAGTATCTGGGGACTCCACATTAGTATGTAAAATGGAATGGTAAGAATTAATTGGGTGATTCAAGTGGCACTGCTTTCAGGCAAATTTAAAAGTCATCATTGCCTCTAAGGAATGCTCCTAATCACTTGACATGTATGTGTCGTCAAGCAGACCAAAGAAACTTTCAGATAATAAACCAAAAATGATACTTCTGCCTCAGTAAAGTGATGTGAATCTAATGCAGTTATCTTAAAGGGACACTGCCAAGATTTAAACAGGGACCCTTGTTCTCCATTCTATGCCTGTATAGGGGAGTTCACCCCATCATCCCAGTTTCATCCTGGTATGAGAATCAGACCCAGTGCATCCAAACTGTGGCTGACTAAACTAACCCCTAACTCATAAAAAAACCTGTCTCCTCTGGGTGTGGGGAGGAAGGGGGTAAGAGAAGAGAAGCTTGACTGTGTAACACTGACAGAAGTTTAGACAAAATAAAAACATGTGCCCAGCATGTTCATTGCAACCATATGTGATTACGTATAGCATAATTTTTAATTTATTTTTGATCTTTCTGCACAGATAACTTTGTAATGTACTCCATCTCTGTGTGTACAATAAGAATTCTATTATTGATAATTAATTATCATTGATATTAATTGATTATTAATAAGAATTCTGGATAAACCAGTCAAAGACTTTTCCATGAAGACAGAAAGATCTGAAGACTGAATGCAAAGTGTGCTACTTTGCCCTTGCCTTCACTAATAACTCATAAAACAGCACACTTGAAAAACAAAATTAAAAAAAAATGCAAATCAAGAAAATCCACATGAAATTTCCCTTTGTGGGTAGGACGAGAGTAAGAAGTAAAGAATTGTATGTAACAGATGCTAAGGTGCTAAAATACCACAATGCTAGGTATGGCATAAGAACCAGAATAGAGTAGAGAAGCACAAGAACTTCTATATTCTGTAACTGGACTTTATTTTCTATCCTTTTAGACTCCTATCAAATGGGAGAAACTTTGTTCTTTTGGGTAAGAATTTTCATTTGAGATTATTTTTCTCACTAGTGTTTGGGTAATTACTTTCCCTACAACATTACAGGGTGGAGTCTTTCACTTGTTCAGCCACAAAGGGGTTAATCTTCCCCTTCTAGGAAGCTTTAAATTTAATTTGTCCAAAGAGCGATCAGCTCCCGCATTTCTTTTACAGAGTGGCTATTCTCAGCAATTGTTTTTAAAGTGCTGGTGGTATGAGCTGGCAGAGTTTCTGGCCTGGGTTCTAGCAGTCTCTTGGTGAGGGAGGTGCAGAAGTGCAACCACCCCACGAGTTGCTCTGGAAAGCAATAGACCTGCAGCAGGCACAATGTTTCCCTGGCTTCACAGGGTACTAGAAGGACATGGTGGCTATGCCACCCTTCAAGCAGGTATGGTACTCACTCTCAGCTTTCCGTGGCCATCTCTGCTGACAAGTGTGGGACCATGTCTCTTCTCCCTACTTGCCCTGGAGAGGACAGTGCCAGCAGGGATGCAAGCCCTACAAAGTCTTTGCACTTCAAGGATAAGATTTTTAAAGTCACCTAAAGGATTTGAACACCCAGTTCCCATTAATTTGAATAGAAAATGGGTGTATAAATTCTCCAGTAGCTTTTAGAATCCCAGCCCAAGAATGCAAGGACTGCCACTGAGCCTGGCACGGATACTTGCACCCCGTCCCTACTTTTCACTCATGTAGTGACTGGACACGGTCTTGCCCTATTGTCTCCATTGGGTCTGGTGCAGGCCAAAGTCTGAAGAAGCCTGTGCTGATAGCTTCGTCTTTGTCCTCAAGCAGATGAGGTTAATTGTACACTAACTCCTTACTTTAGTTATTTTAGTAGTAACAGGATTTTGAGGTTCCAAGCTATTAGAACTGATTCCCTAAACTCCTGTCATGGTAGGTTTCACCCACCCAGGGGAAATGGAAATGAAAAAGAACACTCTTTTAATTGATTTAGGGTCAGATTTGTAAAGATATTTAGGTGCATAGGTGCCTACTGGAATTTTCAAGAGGCCTAGGTGCCCAACTCCCATAATCACCTATCTGTATCTTTAGGCATCTAAATACCTTTAATAATCTGGCTCTTAGAGCCTCATCTTGGAACTTTGACTTCAATGTCACATCTTTAAAAAGGGAATTTATGAAAACATTTCTGTTCATTTGAGGTTTAGTAAAACATTTTATGAAGCCCAGATTTCAGGACACACTGCTTGACAATCCATGTCCTTATTTGCTAATTCACATCTCTGTTCCTTTTATTTTGCTCCATTCTCCCCAATTGTTTCTGAAACGTTCATATATGTGTTGGACTATGACTGACAGGACCTTTTATCCTTTCTTTTGGTTCAGTGAAAGGTTGACTTAATTGTCAGTTTTCATTTTTTGGCATTGAAAACGTCAAAACCTTAGGCAGTTAGGCAGTCTCCGTGGGGGACTCTCTTCTGAAGCAGAGTTGATCATCTCTTCATGACATGTACTGTAATTAGCAGACCAGATAAGGGTGCGTGAGGCAGCAGGGGCAGAATCCATTAGGACCAACCACTACTTGATTAATTTCTTCTGAAAATAAAATATAATTTCATTTTACAACTATTTTCTTCACAAAGAGTCTGCTTAACCTTGAATCTAGTGTCCGGAACTGAATCAAAGTGAAGGTAGCATTATGAAGAATCCTGAATCATTAATCAATCTATGGTTTCAATCAGCTTTCAAGTATACTGCTTAATTTCATCCTGGTTTGAAGAAAACTCCTAAGCAATTTGTACCGTCTTAATTTATCTACTAAACTACCTCACAATCAGAAATTTTGGGAGGCTAATTATTTAATAGCATAATTCTTGGGGTTTTTTGTTAATAGCACTATTAAAATCTTACTCAATCAAGCAGGCTACCTTATTAGCGGATGACTTTGACAGGTGGTCAGAGTTATTTTGAGTACTGTAATTGCAATCCCTTTCCACTGCACTCTTTGGGACTGAACTACACACAGTTTTTGTGCAGGTATTTTGGATAGGGATGTCTTTTATTTTTAACCAAAATAGTTAAACTAGTATAACCTCTAGAGTGGACACTATTACCCTGGCATAAAGATGCATTATAGTAGTATAATTTATTTCATTTCCCGTATAGAAATAAGTAATACTGGCATAAGCATCTTTATACCAATATGATTGCATCAGCACTAGGAGGGTGGTACCACTTTAACTATACTGGTAAAGTTTATGCAATAGAAGTTCTGTATTTAAACAAGTTACTAATATGTTCAACAGGTTTTCAGAAAATAAATGGGTGAGTATCTCTAGTGATTATTATACCCATTTTAGCATTATGAAATATAAAGCTATATGTTGAAAAGTAAACTTAGTCCCTGACATGTATAGCAAGTAACTGGATAATTATTCATAATCGAGCAGCACAGCTAGTCAATAAATCATCATCAAGATAATTGCCAGCTTCTTCACTTATTCACTAAGCAAATCATCCTCTTTACCCATTTGGGATCCTGAAAAGTTGTAATGAAATTATTCCATATACTTATAAAAGTGTACATTTTCTCGAGAAGAATATAGAAGCTTGATAACCCAGAGACAAAAATTCTGTGTAAAAAGCTTCTTGTTTGGGTAACTGTGCTGATGTTTGGAAAAATATATCAAATACCTTTTTATTCTGAAATATAACGCTTCCTATTATTTTCAGATAGAATGAATGAATATACAAAATTCTCTATTCAAGTTTTGTATGAACAAAAGCACTGCTTTTAAGACCCCAATCAAAGATCATTGTATTGTCACCCTGAGTCTGTAACTCAACAATCTTTTATATTGTTGAATTATAGACTCAAAGTAAAAATATAAAATAGCTGATTTAGAACTGACTGTTTTAAATCAGCTATCTAAATAAAAAAGGTTTTGGTTCAAAGCAATCAGTGCTGGACTGTAAAGCCGGAATAGCATCAAAATGTGTGCTTTTTTCCTCTTATATTTTCTTCTATAGATCAAATCTATTAAATCTCACAATGAATTTAGTCATTAACATTTTATATCCCCTATGGAATATTTCAATTTCCTTTAACCTAGTCATTAGAAATTAATTTGAAAAAGTGAACAAATGTTGTTAACTCTATAGATTATGAAAAGTTCACTGAGTATACAATATTTACTATCTGGGCTGCACTGGTGAGTTGTAATTGGTCAAATAAGTCACAGGACATTCTCTCTCCTCTTCTTGTTTGGGAATGGATGCCCTCTCTGCCAACTGAACTGCTAATAATGCTGTAGAAGCCACCCTTGAGCATGCACAGAAACACTGGATAGTGATGTCACATTCACAAAGAAATGTCCAACAACCAATCCCTTCTGCTAGTATTACCATAGGGCATTACGGGCAGTGAGAGGGAAGATTTACTCTGGTGGTCTGCCCTAGTTGCTAGGACCAATGTGCCCTTGCCTCAAATAACACATTCAGAAACAATGGAGGCCAAGTCTTTAGGTTCTCCTAAGCTTGTATAATGCTGTACTCCAGGATTATAGATAGACTTGAGTGGCAGAATTTGGATCCTGTCACAATTTCTAATGAATCAGATTCTAAGAGGTGTTTGGATCCAGAGGGCCAGATCCTGGGCCAGAATAAGTATTTTGTGCTTCTCCAGTGCTGGTTTAAGTGGCCAAACTGAAGATTTCCTTGGCACAGCAAGCGGATCCTCTTGTGGCATGACCAAAACACTGCTATACTCCAATGACTCTCAGTTTCCCGAATGGCTCCTTGGAAGCTGTTGTAGCCACATGCAAATTAAAGTAGTCCTGAGGCTGGTCTAAGATGTGTTTGGGGATGCTGGCCTCAGAATTAGGGGGCATAAGGTGACATACAGCCACTTTTGTCCTCCCTTCAGAGGTGGTTCATACCTAAGGACCTAGCCCGTAATTTTTTTTTCTATTCAAATTATCTAAAATTCGTGAGATGAGTATTCTAGACATGGGCACATAAAATGGAAAAACAACTAGCACCTAGGTTCTATTAAAAATGTGTTAATCAGAAATGAAATTGCCAGTTATTCCTGTAAAAGATGAAAGGGGTAAAAAAAATATCACTGCGGAATCACTATTAAAAATGTGACAGTGAGTGAATTTTGCCTTTGAATATTCATTCCAGCTTTTTAAGAGAATTCCCTTTGGACTGAGCTCACCCTTCTTTTGTATTATCACAATGGCTTTCCATGAATATTGGCAGGAATGAGATATTATTGGTCTGAATGGTGATGGAAACCAAAGTTTAAATTTGCACATGCATGTATTTTCACCACAAATGAACTCATCCAGTCAAGCAAGAGAAACAGCATCATGTGATGTCTCTGAATAATGATAACCAGGCAACACAGCTCAAATAGCATATATTGAATACACAGAGGACTGCTTGTGATAAGCCCAGAGAGTAAAAAAACAAACCGAATTTGTCTAAGACATTCAGGAAATGAACAGGTTCAAGGAACTCATGGTGACACACAGGTATTCAGTAAGCAAAATAAGGCTAAATACATCTTATAAATTAGTCCAGCTCTAGTTACAATACACTTGTGGTTTCCTTTGTGGTTGCTTTAGATAACCAATGACCTTCTCAGAGAGAGATTTTGCTGATGGTTGACACAACTAATTAATTAATTACGCCTGACATTTTGCATCATGTTCTGGGTTTTCTTGCAGGAAAAGAAAACTGCCTTTCTCCTAGAGAGAGAAAGAAATCCCCATACAATTAACAGCATGGCAGCTGTATTTAAAAGAAGCTGCCAGCACAAATCAGTTCAGTAATGATCATTTCCCCAGGCTCCCTGTTTTTATTTTCCTAGGCACTCAAGAACATAGAGTCCAGAATTTGGAAACACACAGTTTTCTTGCAAATTTGGAAGAAAACATTAATGTATGAGAGTAAGGGATTTGGGAAACAGAGATAAGTTTATCTGTAGTACCATAGTTTTTATAATAATAAACAACCATGACAGGAGATGCCAAAAATTGGGTGTGGAAATTAAATGTATAGAGACATGATATAAATCAACATCACATAAAATCCTTATGGGTTTAAATCACTGTAGTAATTGGAAATATGTTGATTTGTACCAGCCTGAAGATCCGGCTCTATTTTCAAACCTGCTTCCATTAACATCAGTGGCAAAACTATCATTGCTTTCAACAGAGGTAGGATCTTCGCTAGGGAACTTTTAAAATCAGCAGTGAATGGTATAATCTGTCACATAATTATTTTTTCAAATTTTATATTTTTTAAAATGCCACTTTCTGGTCATAAACAGATACACACACTTATACATCACACTAGAACAGATGATCCCTTCTCTAAAAAACAATTTCAGATGAACAGCTTCATACTTGTACCGGGGGAGTGGGAAGAGGCAGGTTTGAGGAAAATTGGAAAATCTGTCTAGTCTGAAACAAATGGTTACACAAACCCAACAATATTCTCCTGTCTGCCTGTTTTATATAAAACCTCATTGTCCAAAATCTCCATGGCTGTTGGGCAGCTTCCTCTTTGTCCCTCTTCAGGGGCAGCCTAGCTGAGTAATAGAATGAATGGAGTTGTAATAGCCAAGGATCAGAGGGGAACCCAATCTGCAGTCTGTGGCTGTCTGTTTAAAGTGGACACTCCATTGTAAAGTCAGCCTAGCTGGCTTGATTATCTTCATGTAGTAGCTGTCAGACAGCCTACAGGAAGAGCTATGTTAACCAGCTATTAAGCTAACTCTGTCTTATTGATTGTGGAAGCTGAGTGGCATTATGTGGAACTACCCTATGAGTGGCAGTTTGCTGACTGCTCCCTCTACAGCTTTTTTTTTCCTGTGGGAGGGAAAGTGGTGGCCCCAATGAAAGGGTGAGGAGAAAATCAATTTGCCCTCTGTGCGGCTCCCTCAGCACCAGTACCACGGCTTTTCTATGGGTTTCCTGCCCTCCATGCCATGCCTCAGAAAGAATACGGAGCCAATGGATGTAATCAGGCTGATACTTTCAGAGGAACTTTATCAGAAAGGAGACATTTATTAACTGGCCATCCAGGAACAGGTAAATAGAACTCTCTCTGGATGAAGCTCTTTATGTGACATGCTTGTTAAGTTAGGGGTGTATCTGAAAGACTCATCTTGTGAGCTTCCCCCAAATCCTCAGGCCTTGTCTACACTACAAAGTTTTGTCGGCAAAAGGCAGCTTTTGCGAACAAAACAGGGGAGGTGTACACACTGCAAAGCTATTTTTGGTGGCAAAAATCTGCTGTATTTCCAACAAAATAAAACCACCTCAACGAGAGGCATAAAGCTTTTTTCCGCAAAGTTAAAGTGATAAAGCATCAATGTAGACACTGCTGTTTGTTTTGTTGACATAACTGGCTTCCATCAGTAGACCACAATGCCCGTGGTGACTGTTCTGCTCACTGTTTTGATCTCTGCTGCCCTGCAGGTATGTGTCCTTCCCCTTTCAAAGCTCCCGGAAATATATGACAGCTGAGCATGCTGCTCCATTTGGGGAACAAAGAGCAAATCATTAGAATGGAATGCTCCTGTTCTGCCCTGCATTGGGAACACTGCTGCAGGCAGACTGCTGCTGCAAGGAGCGGGGGAGGGGGGGTGGGTCTGCGCTGCTTTGACATTCCCCAGCACCGAGAGCTCAAAGAGCTGCTCAGGATGCGGTTCCCCCAGCAGCTGAGGAGGCTGTGGGAGAACTTGGGAGGGAATCACAGAACCGCAGGCAGGCAGAGTGGGCTGCTTCAGGAGAGACAGCTGTGCTGAACAGAGTCGGGGGCTGACATGTGCGGGGGTTTCACCCTCCCCCTGCCTTAGGATAGGTCAGTCAGCCTGCTGTCTCCCCCACGCCAGGCACACCAGTATCCTCTCCCTCCCCCCCACCCACTTCAATTGAAAAAACTGCTGACAATCTAGGATGCCCCTGGAATGATGGGATTGAGAAACCTGCATCATGTGATGCTGTGCCTGCCCCATGTGGCATTGCAACCCTTCCCAAAGCACCCTGTGGCCAGTTGCACAGTGGGATAAGTACCACAGTGCACTGCTTTCTGTGTTAGTGTAGATGCTCTCTGCTGCCACAAGGAGCTAATGTGGACATGCAACAGCGGTTTTAATTAAAGCGCTTTAATTAAAGTGACATAACTTTTGCCGACAAAACTTTGTGGTATAGACAAGGCCTTAAATCAGCCCTATGCATAGTGGGATATCAAGGGACAAGAATTTGTTAGCTTTGGTGTGAAGAGGACAGGGCCACCTCAAAATGCTAATGCTAGCTCTGTCTAAGTCATTCACACAGAGCACATACAGCTGTTCTTTGTATAAAGAAAAACAATGTAGGTGAATCTAAATGATATTTTAACGATATTTTGCTCACATGAATCTGAAATGGCAAGTGGTGAGAAGCCTATTTCTCCATATGTAAACTATGAAATATTTTTGAATTTAAGATTTTTAGATGAGGAAGAGTGAATTGGTAAACATGAAATCAGCCACCCGCCTCAATCCCAAATTCTCCCCCATGCTTAGAACAAAACTTGACCTAAACTTGTTTTTGAGGTATTTAAAATGTTTGAAAAATGTGTTTCTCCCAAGGGTGTGTAATTTGTTCTTTCTGGTTCTGGCAGGGAGTAGAAGATTAGATTAGATCTCCAGCCCTGCCTTTGCATACCCAAGAGTTTGGAAATTCATTGAATCTTGTATGGTTTGTGTGGCACTCTGTTGGTGGAATAGCTGGGAGAACTTTATTTATTGTTTCAACATTAAATAGTTTATTTAAATAACAAACAGAAAACCCATTATTCATGATTAATCCAGCATCAAAGCTGGAACAGTGTGTTAAATCAGCCCCCAAACTAACTCAGATTCTCTGAATCTAAGCCATGTTGTGCTACAGAATTTTAATTACAT
The DNA here is from genome assembly GCF_011386835.1 of Chrysemys picta bellii. Lineage (NCBI taxonomy): Eukaryota > Metazoa > Chordata > Testudines > Emydidae > Chrysemys > Chrysemys picta. Next base: position 40,983,400 of record NC_088799.1, on the reverse strand, counting down.
CTGCATTAAACGTGGCCATTTTGATTCCGAGGTGTTTTCAAGAGTTTATTCTTTGGTTTTGATTCCTGTGTCCAGGACTTAGAACATTGATGGGGGGACATATTAAGGGGACACCTATGAGTATTTATTGTTAATGAGAGTTGAAAGGATATGGATAGCTTGTACTTTATAGCACTTTTCACATTCAAGGTATTTAGTGGTCTCAATTCACCCCTGCTGATACTGTATCCTTGAGTCCCCATCAGCCACTGTACCTTAAGAGATGAGATTCAACCCAATAGCATAGCAGACAGTGTTTTCATAGCCAACCTCCCTGTCAGTAGACATCAGCTCTAGCTCATAAAACCTTTCCTAGCTAGCAGCCAGCCTTGGTTCTAGTGCCTCTAGAAATAACCAAGGGAAGAATTAGGTATTAATTTTATAAAGCCTCCCAATCTCATTTTATAGATGGAGAAATTTAGGGACAGAAGTGACTTGACTGAGGACAGAGAGAGAGACCACATCCGCAGTGGGATTAGAATACAGGACTTCCTGATTAAAGCCCTGTGCTTAAACTGTTGGACCCTAAATACAGAGCAAAAGCACGCATGGCTTGTTCTCTGTCTTAAATATGTAAATAGCACAACACCAAATAGCAGAATTATCTATAGATATCAATGGCTCCCATCAGCCTCTTTTCCCTGCTGCAAATCCTTCTCTCCCCCAAAGTGCTCTGCTTTGAATCAGCTATCAAAAAGCCCTGTTCGGTTAATGTTTCCCTGTGTATTGTATCTGTGTTTGACGATGTCCAAAGCGAGGAATTGGAAGCAAATAAAAGTGGGAGGTTTTATCCCTGTCCATAAGAGATTCATACAATCACTTCTGAAAGTAGCTTACCAATAGCATGTTTCATATGTGCACATTTTCTTCACTAGCTGGGATAAACTGTGTATATGAGCCTCCTCCGAGGAGTAGTCAAGAGGGAGCTATTTGGCTGTCTCTGTCTTTGTAATTTTCAGCTAACTCAGATCCAAATGGAAAATTCAGCACTTGGGGTTATTATATGGATTACTCTTGGGATTTCAGTGTCCATAAACCAATGAACTGGTTACACGCTTTCATCTATGTAGCCTTTACTTGTTTTTTGTCTAAGTCTGTGACAGGTATATTATAAGTTAAGATAGGTGAATCCTAAGATAATTCAATATAAAGCAAGTTAGTTCAAGTTAAAATATTCTTCCATTTCTTTAGCTGTTTCAGAGTAGCATATATGAGACCACAACCAAATGAAAATTACTTATACAAAATGTGAAAAGCAATTGCAACATTTTTGCTATGAGACATGCCTCTTAATGCAGTAAAAGGTAAGTAATACTCTGGGTTCTCTATTTTATAATACTAAAGCTAATTAGGATATATATTCTAAAAGTTATCCTAAGTCAGTTAAGATGTTGGGAGTTCGCCATTTGTGGCTAAGATTATTTATATCGGATACTATAAACCTGCTGTGCACAGAATGAAAGATCCATGTGTAGAGGCCTTGGAGAACTGGGATCATAATGCTTCAGTGGGTTCATCATGCACAGTTGCTATAGTTGCTCTTGTAAAGAAATGACTAGGAAATCTTCTGGATAGTGAGAGACACACATGGTGGAAAATAATGCCGAAATGGAGACCCTTACCTGGACAAGCCATAGATCCGGGTTGAACAGTGGTATGTTCCCCAAGCGTGGATAAGTAAATCCTACTTACAGCCATAGCTGCACTTACAGTTCTGCCAAAATGAAGAGATCAGAAAATGTCAATGGGACTGCTTGTGTACTTAAAAATTTAAGCATATGCTTAATTGCTTTGCTGGATTGTCACCTATACCATTACCATAACCCAAATACTCATTTTTCAGTTTCATCATCTTCCCACATTTTGATTGTTGAACCAAAATGTGGAGTAAGTTTAGCTTTACATTTTCATGTCTTTTTGACTACAATGGGAGTATTTACATGCTTAAGGTTAAGCATGTGTGTATGTTGTTTGCTGCATCAGGGCAATAGTGATGAAATCTGTATAAAACCTTTGAAAGTGTATATAAGAGTATTTATCCTTGGCATTAACAAGTTAGTATATGCTATATTTTTCATCAGGTTCTGTACACATAGTGTACTTAGTCCCACATTCCTTACTTACCCAAATTTTCCTCCAAATTACACAGGAGTTTTGAGTGTGCAAGAAATGTAGGGAATATAGCTCAGTGTTAGTAATTGGACTCCAAGTCAATACATAGGGCCAGAACTTCAAATAATTTGAAATCAATATAACTATACTGCTTTATATCCAAGATAGGAAAGTCTCTTCTTACAAGCAGGCTTAGGCAGTCTTCCTGTTCACTGCCCAGCCAATGCTACTTCCCCAGTGGCTGGTAGGGGAACCAAGGCCTTCCCTACACTCTGGGTACCAGCGCAGGGACCTTCTAGTCAGCAGCCAAGGTCTGTTCCATGCCAGACCTTACTGCCTTTTCCCTGAGACTTTTCTAATCTTCTGGCTCTCCCCTCTTTTCTGGGTTTGCCAGCCCCCAAACTCCCTCCTTTCAGCGAGTACCTGAAAGCTACTTTAGCTCCATAGCTCCCTAAACACACCTCCCATCTTAGAAGGAATGACTGCAGCCTACTTCTCTTCTGCCCATTTCATGTCTGTATAACCTCAACCCAGCTCATTCCTCATCAGCTAGACTCCCTCATTATTAAATCAGGTAATTATGTAAGCCATCTGATTCCCCTCAACTGTGGCCTGTCTGGTTAATTGGCCCCCTTTCTAGCTACATTAACCCCTTCCGGGCAAGTATGGGGGGGACCCCCATCATCCTCCCCTTCACTACTCAAGGCTGTTTTATGTGAAGTCACTTGAGGGACCTGATCTGATAGGCATGCTCAGAGAGTGCCTACTGGGTTAGGCCCTGCACATGACTTTGGCAGACAAATGCCTAATGTCCTCAGTTTGTGAATTGCTCTGAGGCATAGGCAGGACATAGGCATCCAGACACCTAGAAAGAGGTCGCAGTGTGCATGCCAAGAGGCAGAAACATAGGTGCATAGGGAACTTTTACTGCAAAAAGTTAGGCACCAAGTAAGTTTAAGCACCTATACGATTCAATGGGAGTTGTGTGCATTGCAGTGCTCCTGAAACTGGAACTTAGACACCTAACTCCTTTTGTGTATTCAGGCCTGGCTTGGGGCCTCCTGAAAGCTTGGATACCATGGAAGTCAAATGGGGCTTGGAACCTTGCATGATATGGTCCATAGAATTATACACTCCAAGTATCGTTTGCTACATTTTTCACTTGTTGGTACCATAATAGTGTAAGTTCATTATGGTAAGAAAAAGATTCAAGGTTTCATTAATGTTCTGATTAACACATAAGAAAGGAACAGAAATCAAATGGCCAGACCAACATGATGCCACAAATTTCAATCCACATGTTTCAAATCCTCCATTAAAGCATCTAGTGAGCTGCAGATGCACACACGAAACACTAGAAGCATTTTCAGAAAAGCAATATAAGCTCCTAGTACAAGTGGAAGTAGGAGAGTCTAGTGTACACAACTGTGTGGCTAACTAAGCCCTCAATTGCAGTTGTTTCCAAGTGAAAATTATCAACTGCGCTTGCATTTTCACATTAAAATCAGGGATATTAGAAAGGAAGTGCTAGCAGACTATGTAGTTAGTTCATTGACCTGGCAAAGCAGGATTCTATAATGAATGTTCTAGGAGAATGGAGGTTGGTTAGGGCAGAGGACTGGGAGGAAGGATTCCTGCATTCTGTTTTCTGCACTGCTACTGCTGCATTGTGTGGTGTTGAGTAATTCCCATTGTGATTGTTCCTTGCTTTTCTTTTCTGGTACAATTAATGTAATAATACCTATCTCCAGGGGGACTTCTTTAAATTTATAAATTGCTTTGAGAGCCTTAAAGGAAATGTATGTTACTTACTGTGACATGGAAAATACTGATTATTTGGCTTCACCATAGTAATTACTATAAAAAATACCACAGTAAGGTCCAATGCCACGTTGTGGTGAATGTTGAATAGTGAATGGCATCCACTGTACATTATACAACGTATTATAATTACATAGGGCATATCCTGATATCTTTTTTAATATTTTATTTACTGCTACTGAAACATTACTGGCACAAACTCCCATTGACTTCAGTAAGGACCTAGCAAAACCAAAGTAAGCACTTCACTCATTGGCCCATAGCAATGTATCCAGTTGTAAGTGAGATTTATGAAAGGGACATCCCCCTTCTAGGCTTGTGCTAATAGGGTCTAGCTGGAAATGTTTAAAACTTGTCCAAGTAATGAGGAAGCCACCCAGTGGACCATAACAAAATCAAATCAAATGGAAAAATTATCTCAGGTCCTGGGCTGTGAACAAGAACTGCCTGGGTGTAGCTCAACATGTGTGTGCAGAGATGGAGTAAAACATGCATGCGACAAACTGTTACCCTGAGGGTACCCCTAGGGTAAGGGCCAAACTGAGCCCAGGATTTATAAGAGAAAGAAGTGAAATGACTGGGATAAAATAAGAAGTGGGGGCAGTTTCATCTAATGGATAGAACACAATATGGAGAGCAAGGAAACCTGGGTTCTAATCCCTCCCCTACCAGTAACCTGCAGGTCACTTTGCTTCTATGTTCCTCTCCCTCCTTTTGGCTGTTTTATGCAAGATCTATGGGACAGAGACTCTCTTTCAATATGTGTACACATAGTCCCTAGCACAACAGGGCCTCAGTCCTGCCTGAGGCATTTAGGCATCAGTGTAACACAAATAATGGCTTGAATCTTCAACCAAGTCAAATGGAATCATTCTACAAACTGATTATTCTAACAGATTTTTACAACCACTGGATAATAAAATATTTGAAACCTTTCTAAAATTGTCAAAAGCACAATCTGAGTTCCTTGTTCATTTTGAAATAGGAGACCTCAGTGTGCACGACTGTCTGTTAAACTCATGATTTATTCCTCCACATTCAGTTCATCTTTAGTGCTCTTTCCTTGCAGGTTCTGTGCACAGAGGCAGCCGGGGATCTTTTCCTGACTGATTTGCATAACTTTATGCTTAGGCTGTTAGGGTGAGCAAAAGATAAGGTACATAGCAGAACCCAAGCTCTGCTATATTAGTCGGAATGGTTTTAGACTGTAAGGGGATCTTATGGCCGGTTGGTATATCAAAATGTAAGGGGACTGTTGCCCCCTTACTAACATTCAGTGGGGGTGTTTTGGTTGGCTAGCTCCCAGCACTAAAAGGGGAAGGGTCGATGGCAAATCAGGAGCCTGAGATTGACAGTCCCCAGGAACCATGGGGAGAGGCCAATGCTCCAGATGAGCCTGATTGACAGGGCGGGCAGGCTAATCAGAGAGTCAGGAGGCCAGAGGGGGTCCCGTCCTCCGTGTGAACTGGAATGGCCTGAGTCAGACTGAGTGGGGCCGAGCTAAGGAGAGAGCAGGGGCCCAAGCTGAGCTGGAGAGCAGAGCTGCAGCCACAGAGCCAGAGAATCAGCCCAGGGAGAGCAGATCCTGTGCTGGGAGCAGAGCTGCAGCCACAGAGCCAGAGACGCAGCCCAGGGAGAGCAGATCCTGTGCTGGGAGCAGAGCTGCAGCCACAGAGCCAGGTGTGGTGAGCAAGTGGGGCCAGCCAAGGGGGAACCTGGGCAAAGGGCCCAGCACAGAAAGACACCCCCAGACAAGGGCCCTTGCAGGCCAGACCGGGAGGGGGACCTTAACCCTACGGGGGGCTGACGCTGGGAAGAAGGGTCCCACCACTCAAAGCCCGGAGGTGTGTGGCCACCACCATTGCAAGTGTCCAACCCACAGCGTCTCTGCAGCACGGCAAGGGCCTGAGAAGGAGGCCTGGGACCTACAAGAAGCAGACTGTGACCTGCCCTGACATTCCAGAGACATTGTTTGTGATGTTCCCTGCCACAGAGCGGGGTGATGTGTTTTCCTTTAACCTTTCCCATTTTTCCTTGTTCTTTTCTTTAGATTAATTGTTAATTAAACAACTTGTATTTGCTTTAAATTGTATGGAATAATCAGTGGGTCAGGGAGGTGCCCAGTGCAGAAAGAGTACCCCGGAGTGGGGACACCCTAGCCCCTGTCCTAGGTGACCACAGCAGGGTTGGGGGTCGAGTCCCCCAGGAATCCTGGGCCCAGCCTTGTTGGGGTTACGAGGACTCAGCCAGACAGGAGAGTGGAAGGGGAGCCCTCAAGGGCAGGGAGGCCTCTGGGTAAAGGAAGTGGGAGCGGGGACTCAGATCCTTTCGCTAGCCCACCTCACCGGGGTAGTGCAGAAGTCAGGAAATTTCCCCACAATAGCGGGACCATTCCCCCGCTTACAAATAGTTAATGCAAGAGGAATTCATTGATATTTTCCTGAGTGTAATAGCAAGATTGGTGACTGTTACTCTCCCCTAAAGTCTCTCTTTTCTCTCTCTCAAATCATCTGCTGAGCAAAGAACACCAACTTCATAAAAATCTTCCTACACTGTAAGTGCTTAGGAGACTTACAAACGTCATTTCTGGTAAGACATTAGTCTAAACATACTTTGCAGCTCATCAAAGACTTTCTAAGAACACAAACCAAATACAAGTCTCTTGGGATTCTGAAAGAAAATAGCATTTATTATTTCAGGATTCCACCTCCTCTCCCTCCCCTAGTTCCTATAGTTGCTCTGTTTGCTGAGGTTGAAAGCCACACAAACAGATGAAGGCATTAAAATCTTCTGATTAAGCAATGAGAGTTATCAAAACAGTAAATTCCCTACAAACTGTCTCATTCTTTGGTCACGGAGTTTGCTGAGCAACACAATAAGAGGCATTTTTGCACTTTGCATTCTAGACCTTCCTGCTGACAGGATGCTCACAGAATGGTGGTAGCAATTCCCACTGCCATTCTAGTAGCTCTTTAGTTTAACCTTCTCTTTGTTTGATGCCCTAGGGATATTTTGAACTGTACATGCCCCCCCAACTGCCAAAGTACAGCATACAATTTATTTGTAAACTGAGTTATGAAAGGCTTAGCTGATTTTTATCCTGAAAGGTCAGTGCAATGTCTCCTTATCAGAAGCCTAAAATGATCCATGTGGAACAGCTTTGTTCCAGACGGATGAAAAAAAGAGGGCAAGATGAGAACAGCGTTCCAAGGGAAAAAACCGTTCCTTGAGCAATCAGACAAATACAGCTGCTGAGAGCTGGGCAGATGAGTCTCAAAACTAGATTCATTAAGTTATGTATGTGTTGCTCTCACACTTTAGAATATAAATGTTAGAGTATGTTAATGTAAATGCAGTATGTGTGTGTGTGAGAGAGAGAGCAGGCTGAAATGCCAGCCAGGGCAAGTTTCCTTATAAGGAAGTTTTCCTTATGGTCCCTTTGAGGGAAGGGACCATGCTGGAGAAGTCAGACACAGAGCTCCACAGAGCAGGGTGGCAAGCAGACTTTAGTACCCCACTGAAGACTCTCTAGTAGTAAGGCTTGTGCATGTTGTGTTTGTTTGCATTTTGACAAAAGCTTTAATAAAATGTTCCAGTTTAAAAAAGACCATTGTCTTGGAGTGCAACCTACGTAAAACTGTGCATGCACTTGTATAACTAATAGGCATATAAATGGGTAAGTGTGTGTGCAGCTCATGCGTTATATGGGCAGTGCCATTTGAACATGAAGTGATCTGATTGCATGTGCAGTCATATTAATTGCACCTGCAGTTTAGGCACACAATTGCAGACACATATTTGGATTTATAATTGCTCATGCACAATTTTGAAAATCAAGCCTGTAGCTGTCAGTCATTTTCAAGACTACTGGATGTACAGAAGCATTCAGTCTTCAACGACCTGAAACTATGCTGTGTGACTTGAGTGATCAAGCCATGTAATGAAAGAAGGCTCACAAATAATTCAAATGAATAGTTTTCCAACCCACTTAGACTTGTTTGCATAAAGTTGTGAATAATGCATATATTTGGAGAAATCATTGTAGGTTTGTAAACACAACACTCCCCTCAGTAAATAAACTTATTCACAAATGATAATTACGTCAGCAATAGTAACACCTAGGGAGCAGGTGAAGAATAGAAGTATAAGCAAGAGCTAAAGACCAGTTTAAAAAGTGGAAGATCTTTTGAAGTGTTATTTTAGCAGATTTTAAGTAATGGATACTTACTGGCAATAGCTGAATTAGTGAATAGAATATAAATCTTGAGTCTCCAGTTTTATGGGTCATCAATAGCATCATCATTCGTGTCCATATCCCCAAGAACATTGACAGGAGACTATTGAGTCTCAGCTTTTGTTACTATTCTATAATACCTGACCAGCAAATAGAATCATCTAAAATTTTTAAGGCTAGTGTCAGAAGAAAAAAATCGAAGCGTTTACAATTTACATTATTACAAACAAGCCAATGCAGTTTTATATATGAAAAAATATGATCGTGGAACATGGAAATAGATGGCAACACTGGATCTATCCGAATTTTTTTTGTTATATTTAGTGTGTTTTCATAAAGCCTCCCACTGCTGGAGTGATTAGATTACATAAGGATATTGGCTTTCATTTAAAAAAAAAAAAAAGGGACAAAATTTCTAATCCTTATGGTTGCCACAAAAAGACTGAAAATATGAAGCAAGTGTAACCTAAAGACTCAAAGTAGAAGACAAATTAAAAGAACCCCAAATTAATAATTTTTTAAAAATCTCATGATTTTTCAGTGAATCTAATGATTTTTTGGAGCCTAACTCATGATTTTTGAATGCTTAGGGATGGTAATCATAGGCACGGGAGGTAAGGATGAGGGGGGTGCTACAGCACCTCCAGGTTTTATGCGGGGCCACTGGCCCCATGCCTGGGGCTCCACTCCCTGGCTTGGGTCCCGGGCCCCACTCCCCAGGGCTGGCCCCACGCCCGGGGCCCTGCTCCTGGCCCTCTGCCCAGGATTCCACTCCCCAGCTCTGCGCCTGGGGCTCAGGTCCCAGCCACCGGCCCCACTCCCTGGCTGCTGGCCCTGAGCCCAGGGTCCACGTCCCACTCCTGGCCCTGTGCCTGCGGCTCTTCTCCTGCGGCCCCGGCCACCAGCCCTGCTCCCTGGCCGGTAGCCCCATGCCTGGGGCCCCCTGCCCAGCCCCACCCCCTGCTCTCAAGCCTCCACTCCTGGGATCCTGCGCCTGGCCCCCCACTCCCAGGGCTCCACTCCCAGGGCCCTGTGCCCAGCCCCACAGCCGGGGCTCTGCTCTGCTGGCCCCTGCCCGGGGCTCCTCTCCTGGCCCCACACCGACCCCCAGCTGTGGCCACAGCCTCGGCCCCCTTACCGCTGTCCAGGTTCCCCCCGTCCCGGAAACACAGCCCTACTCCCAGCCTCAGCTCGACAGGGATGGACATGCACAGGGATAAGGGGGCTGGCTTTCAGCATCTCCACTACTAAAAATGTTCCAGTGCCACTAATGGTAATCCTGTAATGATTATTCCACGTGACAGAGGGCCAAATTCACCACACTGGTCATGCTGCTCTTGGTACAAATTGTGTAGTTCAAAGCTGGCATTAAGTCCTGATCCTGGCACTGACATGACTAAGACCTGGGACATTGGTATAAACAATTGAGCAACCTCACAGGTGCTGCATCTACATAGGCTGCTTATGTGTCCAAGGGTCACTTGCAGCAGACCAGGTATCGGGCAACAGTAGTGGCTCTCCAATCATTCCCTGTACGTGAACTGGCAAAGGTATCAATTTGCTAACACCACAACAACAGTGGATTCCCCTATGCTGCAGCACTTCCCAGGTAATCGCTTGCATTGACTTTGTCTATTCCACTCTACTGGAATGATTCAAATCAGACTTAACAGGCGGGTGAATGTGGTCACTGAGTAGGTCATGCTGATAATGATTGTTCCCTTTATAAATTCTGTAACAACAGTTTGATTTTTCAGTCAGTGAAACAAGTTCTGATGTCTAGTTCTGAGTCTGTGGATGGCTTTACTGACCCTGACACAGCATTTGATGACTCATTAGCATCCTTTTTTGCAGATTTTTCTGAACTCAGTTAAAAGTCCCGTTAACCAAGAAGAAACTGATCACGTCAGTTCCTGTAATTTTCATTGACTAGTAGATTGATTAGTGCCACAACAAATATATATATATTTATGTATGATTTTTAAATCAGTTATCTCATTCATTTTAGCTCAACTTCTTTACTTCACTAACCTAGAACTTGAGGTCAACAATACTCCATTCTGTACTAGAAGTAATCTCTGCATGTGACAATTACCACCAGTCTATCTACACTCATTTGCTTTTTTCTGAGTGCACTGACAAATGTTGATTATTTGCCCGCAATAAAACACACCCCATTGATGATATTGGTAACTTTATGTGTGCTAGCTCTGATCTAGTTGTTTGTGAATACAAGACTCTTCTTTTTCACTGCACCGAACTGAAGCTTACAGACATTGCTCTGCACGTGGGGTAACATCTAAAAAGGCAACTGCTTTATCCATTATCTATTTCCAATAGATAAAATAGGTCTGAATAGGAGTAATCTCACATCACAATTTATTACACAACCATGAGTCTACTAGAAAACACATCCCTGAACAATTGAATGTGATCTTTTTATGTAATAATAAGCAGATTTATTCAAGATAACAAGACATCTAAAAATACATAATGAAGCTTTCCTGCTATTGCGAGAATAATGATAAAACTCCCCCACTTCAGATACAAGTATAATTTCTGGCTATTTTTCAAAAGATTCAGTTGTATTTTTCCTGAGGTGATTTCTCATCATTCTACATCAGTATTGTCATTTCTCTGACCGGGGAGACCTTCATCAGTTCACACTCTTGACCTCCCTTCAGGTGTTCTGGCTCAGCATCTGAATAAACCAAAACAACATTTGCATGTTTAAGAAAAAAATAGGTTTTTGTTCTCCTCATAAACACATATTTAGACTCCTCAGAGGAACCCACAGAATATATATATATATTAGGAAAGAAAGAAAGAATAAAACATAAAACAACTGCTCCAGAGGGTGAAGAGATAACCAAGACTGTTAGCTTCCTCACTGATGTGGAATGGTTTGTTTCGTCAGCAGGGTCTGCAGTTCAAGTCTCTCTCTTACTTCAATGTGGCAAGAACCCCCAAATGGGGCTCAGCTGGGTCAGCTTCCTTGTCAGCAACCCCCTTAGTCTTCCCATTAAAGAGCTAGGCATAGGGGAATCTGGGGTGGGTAGGGGGACCTGGGCCTTCCTACTCCATTGGGTCCTGGTCCAGGGCCCTGAAAATGTGATAGCATGGGATGGCCTACACTCAGCCCAACTCCTACTCATCTTCCTCTGGGCCACTTCCTACCCCACCTGATGCCTTAGACATTTATTTGTGTTGCTTTAAAACATCTAAACTTTGCAAACGTTGAGAAAGTCTAATGTCATGGTTTTAACTTTTAAAAGATTCTGAAACATTGGCAGGCATGAAAATGCCCAGTTAAGCGTATAGACAGATGTGGGTATAAGAATGAAATCAGCAAAAATGAACTACAGCAGAGCAAAGAAATAGGATGTCATCTCGAATGATGTAGAGTACCAATACCAAAAAACAAGAGTATATGAGATAAAGGGCATAAATCCCAGAATCAAGAAGCAAGGCTGAAATAGATACATTGCAGACAAGATCAAGCACACCTATTGTGAAGCCAAGTATAAAGTTGGAGGGGAGTATTTTAATCTGAATTTGCTAAGAGTGAAATGTAATTTGGAAGTTTAGGGCTCAGTCAGGATGAGGTGTTTGCTTTTCTCTGGTGCAGTTTGCAAAGGATTTTGCATGCATCTCCTGAGCTGCTCATATATCTTTATTTCATGTAGCCAACAATATCTGAGAGCTGCGCATCTTCTACTTTTTAAAAATTGAATTACCATATATACTTGATCATAAGCCAGTTCGTTTATAAGCTGACCCCCCCCAAGATGGATAAGTAAAAATGGAAATTTTTTATAACCCGTTCATAAGCCGACCCTATAATTCAGGGGTCAGCAAACTTTGGTTCCTGGGCCATCAGGATAAGCCGCTGGTGGGCCGAGATGGTTTGTTTACCTACAGTGTCCGCAGGCACGGAGGTAAACCTAAGTAAACAAAGTGTCCCAGCGTGCCAGCTGCTTACCCTGACGGTACAGCAACTGGTGGGGAAATTTTTTGGGGTTGGAGAAGCTGGGAGTCAGGGGAGTAACCCCTATGACCACCCCCACATGACCCCACTCCTAACCCGGGACCCCCACACTCTCCCCATCCCCTCCCTTCCCACCTTATCTGGGGAGGGCCGGGGAGGATGTCTCTGACCTGGCTGGAGCTGCTCCGGCAGGCTGGGCAGCGCGGCCGCAGCCTGCTCTGGCGGGCCAGACCGGGAGGCGCAGCCACAGCCACAGCATGTTCCAGTGGGCTGGGACAGGCGGCATGGCCGCAGCGTGCTCTGACGACCGGGCGGTGTGGCCACAGCCTGCTCGGGGGGGGCAGGGCCAAGCGGCACGGGTGCAGCCTGCCAGCGCTGGAGCTGCAGCTGCTTCGGAGGTTGAGGGCAGAGCAGCGTGGCCAGAAGTGGAGAGACTCTGGCCCCGCCTCTTCCCTTCTGTCTCTCTGGCTGTGCTGCCTCTCCTTGCTCCCTCTGTTGGGGGTTGGGGCTGTGTCCCACCTCTCCCTCTCTATACTCGTTCATAAGCCGATCCCCATCTCTGGTGCTTCCCTTTTTTACTAAAAAAATTCGGCTTATGAACGAGTATATACGGTACTCACCAGAATATGTCTTGATGGTGGAGGAGTGGTGGTGTCTGTTTGGGGTGGAGGGTACAAAGGAACACGTGGTAGTCCCCTTGTACCCTCCAGATAGTATATAACAAGCATTGCATCAGCTTGTTATATACTATCTCATTCTACTTTTTGGTGAGGGTAACATAATCAGGAACATAATCAGATACACAGTGAAATGGGACCACACTTCGTAGTGGAGGAAGTTAATGTGAACCTGTCTGAAAATGAAATGTGGAAGCTATCATCAGTCAGCTTTCAGACATGACTGTGCAACAGCTGAAAGAGAATTTTCTACTGCAACCCCGCACACTGCACACCACAAATACAAAATCAATATAGCTGGAGATCAGTAGTGTACCCCAACATATGCCATCATGGCAGTGTGCAGCTATATTCAGCTGTTCTCAGTTAAATGTGTAATATTCCAGCTACGTTCTGTTTGTATTGATAGATGCTAAAGTGCTGTTTCTTGTAATATAACGTTCTCTCTTGCTTTTAGTGTAGGGTAGGGTTACCATTCGTCCGGATTTACCCGGACATGTCCTCCTTTTTGTGCTAAAAATAGCGTCCGGGGGGAATTTGTAAAGCACTCAAAATGTCCGGGATTTCCCCCCTCCCCCGGCAGAGCAGAGCGAGCGGCTGGGAGGGCTGCAGGAAAGTCCCGGGCTGGACTCCGGAGCAGCTGTAGAGGAGCTCCGCCCTGCATTCTGAGCAAGTGTATCAGCACAAAGTGCAGCCCTCCCCTTTTGCAACTGGGAGCGGTTTCTGCCATGCAGCGTAGCAAAACGGGAGCGAGAGCACTTTGTGCTGATACAAGGGCAGCTCTCCCCTGCAGCCCGGTCCGGCAGCACTGTGCAGGGCCAGGGACCGGGTTTTGTTGTGCTGGGGAGCTTAGCCACGTGTCCGGCTCGCACAGAGCCCAACACCCTGTTCTGAGCAGCAGGGTAAGGGGGCGAAGGGGCAGGGAGGTTCTGGAGGGGGCAGTCAAGAAACGGGGGGGCGGCTTTTTGGGGGGAGTGGAAAAAGTTTTGGGCAGTCAGGGTACAGGTAGGGGGTAGGGTCCTGGGGGGCAGTTGGGGGGGGTCTTAGGAGGGGGCAGTTAGGGGACAAGGAACAGGGAGTCTTAGGTAGGGGGTGGGGTTCTGGAGGGCAGTTAGGAGCAGGGGTCCCAGGAGGGGGCAGTCAGGGGACAAGGAGCGGGGGGGGTGGGGGGCTGGGAGTTCTGGGGGGGAGCTGTCAGGGGGCAGGAGTGGGGAGAGGGATCGGAGCAGTCAGGGGACAGGGAGCAGAGGGGTTTAGATGGGTTGGGAGTTCTGGGGGGGGCTGTCAGGGGGCAGGAGTGCGGAGAGGGATTGGAGCAGTCAGGGGACAGGGAGCAGAGGGGTTTAGATGGGTTGGGCGTTCTGGGGGGGCTGTCAGGGGGTGGGGAGTGGTTGGATGGGGCGTGGGAGTCCCAGGGGTCTGTCTGGGGGTGGGGGTGTGGATAAGGGTTGGGGCAGTCAGGGGACAAGAGGCAGGGAGGCTTAGATAGGGAATGGAGTCCTGGGGGGCAGTTAGGGGCAGGGGTCCCAGGAGGGGGCAGTCAGGGGACAAGGAACGGGGGGAGGGTTGGAGGTTCTGGGGGGGTGGGAAGTGGGAGGGGCAAGGGCGGGGCTAGGGCGGGGCTCCTCCCGTCCTCTTTTTTGCTTGCTGAAATATGGTAACCCTAGTGTAGGGCAGACTGATTGTCTTTGTGGTTACAAAATACAAACATGCATAATGAATGTAAGACAATAGTTCAAAGAGGAAAAGAGTCCTAGTGCTTGTTTTCAATGAACAGATTTAGAAGGGGTGTGTGCGTATGGGTGGGTGTAGGTGTGTACATATGCCTGTTTTTCAAACTGGGCCACCGTTTTTTGCATCTGCAATTCACTCAGGCTTCTTCCTGGCAATTCACTGCAAGTTCAAAGTTGTGGCTACAATTAAGGATGAAAACTGCAAAACTAGATGTTTGGTTTTAAAATTAGGCCTTCCAACCTTAAATATTAGTTCTATTTCTTATTGATAGAGAAACAATAAGCAAAAGGTATTGATGATTTAATATTTTTCTCATTTTAAATGATAAAACATACTAATTAAATATAAAGGTTCAGAGGGTAACTGAAATGATAATGCTTTTGTCTGTTACAATATAGACATCAATCAGCACACAATTATAAGTTCATTATCATGCTGTTTTGATTGAAGTGTATTTTACTTTGGTCCAAGGGCATGACTTTGTTTTGAATGGGATATATTTTAAGTGAAATATCAGCCTTAACTATTCTGCCTCTCTCTCTTTCGCTGTGTTATCATTCTCTCTCTTTATCTCCTTGTTTTGTGACATTCCTATAACCTGTTTTTTAACACCTTCACCCAAGAGGTAACTGCTTTTCTGGGATGAGTGAAGAGATCACTGTGTAATGTTTGTAAAGAGTCCTGGGTGAAAAGTGATGTAGAAATGTAAGTCATTATCAGGTACTGCTTTTCTTGGAACATGCTGCTCTGAGTGGCATGGTAAGGGGGCAGGGAGTTGGATAAGGGGCAGGGGGTCCTGGAGGGCAGGGCAGTCATGGGACAGGTAACAGGGGGAGGTTGGATAGGAGTGGGAGTCCCAGGGGATCTGTCATGGGGCGGGGGTGTGGATAAGGGTTGGGGCACTCAGGGGACAGGGAGCAGGGAAGGTTGAAAAGGGGGGTGAGGTCCTCGGGGGGTGGTCAGGGGACAAGGAGTGGGGGAGGGGTTGGATGGGTCAGGGGATCTGAGGGGGACAGTCAGGGGGTGTAGAGTGGGAAGGGGCAGGTAGGGGGTGAGGGCCAGGCAGTTTGGGGAGGTACAGCCTTCCCAACCCGGCTCTCCATTCAGTTTTGGAACCTCAATGTGGCCCTCAGGCCAAAAAGTTTGTCCACAACTGGACTAGATGATCACAATATTCATTAACTGTGTCCTCCTCTCTCTATGGTCCTTCACCAGTTTCTCTGCCAACCCCTCTAAATAGCACTCAATAGATGTCACCAGCCTCACTATCCCATCCACATAACCCTCCAGTAGGCCAGTCACCCTTCCCTTATCTTCTGCAGAACACTCCAATAGATCCCAGACTGTGGCAGCCCCTCAGCATAGGCCTCCAATAGCCCTTCCAAGCTTGATCAGCCCTTGTCACAGCTTTCCCACAGGCCCCAACAGCTCACAACTTGTTTCCACATATCTCTCCCATATCTTCAATATTATCTATTATTTATTTGAGATAACATCCACAGCATGCAAAGTGCTTTTCAAACATATGCAGATCCAGTCCTTGCCATAAAGATCATACAATTAGGATCCACTAGCCCCATTTTCCCTTCTCCAAAACTCTTCGGTCTGCCCCACTAGACATCTGCCCTGACAACAAACTGCTCCTGTCTGTCTTGAAATCAAACTTTCTGTTCTAAATAACTGAGAGGGGGAGGGGGGAGATTCTTCTATAGATTTTCTTAATAATTGTACTTCTGAAACTGGATACAATATAATAAATACTCAGGATGAGGAAAAATATGATTTTATAGCAACATGTTTTTCTTATTTTAATATCTTGCAAACTCCTGCAGGAAAACAGTACTAAACAGTGACTAGGAAGTTTATGTCCTCCTCTTTGTTGGCTCTGCATCACAAGACACATTGTTGTATTTACTATTTTATATGTAAAGTGGCCAAATGGGACCTGAGATGCACTGAGAGGAGGAAAAGGAGATAAATAAAATAGGGAAAGTGATTTTTTCTTATGACATATTAAATAACATAAGGCAAATTAACAGAGCTCACCAGGAAATCATTTTTTTTCTGTAAAACATTTTTGATGAAAACTTTTGTTTTTTTCAGTTTTTGTTAACATTTTGGGGGTTTTCAAAGAACTGAAAACCAGAACAACAAAACACTTCATGTTTTTATAGTCAAAAGCTGAAAAATGTCTGGCTTTGGTTAAAATCTTTAAATTTGAGAGGAGGAGGGGTTCAATTCCTGAAAAGCAACACACGCATATACACACAGAATGAAAATGGAAGCTTTTTTACAAAAATGTCCATTTTGTCAAAAAAGCTATTTTTCTTTGAAAAAATGTTTTGATGGAACCTTTTGGACCAGCTCTACCAATTAATCTCATATACAGATGTTGGTGACATAGGCTTCAGTCCTGCAACAAATTACACACATCTTTAATGGTATATACTTTGAATTTGATATCATTGCAGGATCAGAGACAGTATGTATAAATAAACCCAGTTCTGACCTTTAGGTTTTCAGTGCTCATTATGGAGTAAGATTTGCAGAGGCCCTAATTGGGCTCCTTTAATCCACATGGGGAAAAGGGAGGATTTTTTTTCTGATGGCACAGCGATTGGTGGGTTTGCCACTGTAGGTGTGGGGATGGTTGGTAGGCAGTAGGGTTTGGATTGGGGGACGTTCGTCACTGGGATGTTGCTAGGGAGCTCAGACCTAAAATGTATATTGCAAGATGTGGTGTCATGGGTCATAAGCCAGCAGGGATGTTGTGTCCTAGAGGTCTGGGAGTGGGAGGCACGTCTAACTGCCCTTCTCTCCAAATCTTCCCATTTCATGTTGAGGTGCTTGATGTCGTTCAGAACTGTTCATTTCCATGTTATTCGTGGTCTTCCTCTCTTTCTGCCTTCCATTCAAGGGCGGGATTTGGTAAGCGTTCTTTTTCCATTCTCAGCACATGTCCCAGCCACTTATGTCTTCTTTTGTAGATGATTTGTGAGAGAGTGCCTTGTCCTGTCATTTTTCTGACTTCTTTGTTCGTCTTCCTATCTCTATATGTTATTCCCAATATTGTTCTCAGCCATTTGTGATAAAATGCATCCAGCTTTTGAATACCTTTCTTGGTAAGTTGCCATGTCTCACTGCTATATGTTATGATGTTATAAAAGTAACATTGCTTTGTTACTTTTAATTACTTTTAATATAAAGATCAAAATATGTCAGTGCTGTACTATGGGACCAAACATAAAGCAGTTTTTAACACCATTTCCAACAAATTTGACTCACCTTTTTTGTGATTTATTTAATTGTTTGATATTCATCACTATCTAGTTGTCACATGTTGACTCTAATGCTGATTGAACAAAGCAGGGATGGCCAAACTTACTGACCCTCTGAGCCGCATATGACAATCTTCAGAAGTTAGAGAGTTGGGGTATGCTCAGGGTCCCAGCCCCCACGGGGTGGGGTGGGGGTCTTGGGGCTTTAGCTCCATGGCAGGCATCTGCCAGGGCTTGGGGCTTCAGCCCTGCTCCGGCAGGTGCCCCTGTGGGGCTGAAGCCCCAAGACCTCCCTCCTTGCTGGGCAGAAGAAGCCCCTAAACCCACCACCCCACTGCAGGGTAGAAGCCTCAAGCTTCCCCCAACCCCACAGTCTGGTAAGCAAGAATGGTGAAGAGTTGGGGGGCTCTGCGAGCCACATTGTAACTGTAAAAGAGCTGCACGTGGCTTGCAAGCCGGGGTTTGGCCCCCCCCGGTATAGAACAAGAGAGAATAAATGAAACACATACGTTAGGTGCTGTAGGGACCTAAAGAAACAAACAAAAGATTTGGCTATATCTTCTCATGCCTCAGGGTATAAACCAACCTCTACCTATTAGGGATTAGGAGAGAACTTTACCTGGAGGCAGATTGTTCCAATACCTTCCTACTTCAGTGCTTCTTGGACCTCCCTCTGCAGCAGCTGGTACAGGAGCTGTTTGGGCATTTTTCAACAAAATGTTTTTATGATGGAAAAACCATAATGGTTTGCAGGAAAGGATTGATTCTCAGGGAATGTCTACAGTGCAATTAAAAACCTGTAGTTAGCCTGTGCCAGCTTACTCGGGCTCATGGGGATCAGGCTAATGGACTGTTTACTTGCAGCATAGACATTTAGGCTCAGGCTGCAGCCTGGACTCTAGAATCCTGCGAAGTGGGGGAGTCCCAAAGCTTGGGCTGCAGCCGGAGCCTGAATGTCTACACTGCAATTAAGCAGCCCCTGAGCCTGAGTCAGCTGGCATGGGTCAGCCCTGGGTGTCTAATTGCAGTGTAGACATACCCTAAGCTCTGTCAACTAAACTCAACCATTCCATTTTTTTGTTGAAAAGTCCTCTCATTTTGAAATTTAAGTTAATTTATAATAAAAAATGAAAAACAAATTTAAAAGATCAAAATTAAAATTAAATGTTTTGAAATTATTGACATGAAACATTTGAATTGACCTGAGGCTAAGTTGTTCTTGCTTTTAATTGATTTATGCTTCATGGAAGTATTTGAGATTTCAATTTTTCATCTTGCTTCAGAATCGGGGAAAAATTAGAAATCTCAAAAACTCTCTCAGGATGGGAAAAACCTTTTCCTGCCCAGTTCTCTCTCTTCCTGGTCACTGTCAGAAAAAGAATACTGAACTAGATGGACCACTGGTCTGCTCCAGTCTGGTAATTCCTGTGTTCCTAAGGAATAGAATCAAGAGAAGAGAGACACTAGGTTTGGTAGCTCTTTCTCTTACAGCATATGGATTTGCTTGAATAAAGAATTCAGTTTAATCCTGTTGCCTCCTTCTCTCTTAAAATAGAAATAATCAAAAGGTGCCAAGTTCCTTTGTATAGTAATAATTCTTCCTGTATTAAACAGCCCAGAATTGAGAGTTTCTGCTGGATGAAATGAGAGAAACCAATGTCTGTGTCTAAATTAAGCAATATTTCCATCTGAGAAAGAAATGAATACATTAATGGACAGGAATTTTTTTAAAAAACCAAAACACTACATCCCACTCAGTTGTCAGTGTGAATGAAATGAAATGAAAATGACAGAATTTTCCTGTCTGGCCCACATAGAAAATTGAGTGGGATTGTTTGGACTCAGTACAAAGTAGAAATGCTTTGTTTCTTCACAGCTGCATGCAGGTGAGCACTCTCAGTCCTGCTGCTGCAATGCTTTCAGCTGCCATCACTGAGATGTTTGTTCATGCTTCCTGCAGTACCAGCAGCAAACAAATCACTATCTTGTGCCCAGCTTCATGCAATCACTTCCCTGCAGTGTGCCTTGGGCTCAGCTCCTCTTGTGCATGATAATGCTGAGTATGACAGTGAAAAAATGTCCTTGCTTTACAACTGAAGGAAAGATTGAGGGGGAAAAATGGACAAGCAAGGAAGAAAGAGCAGGCACAGAGACAGAAAGGTCAGAGAGCAATAGGGAAACAATTGAGCTGCCACAAGAGAGACAGGCACAAGCTGGTCAATTAGCCTGAAAAGAGAAGAGGGAATGCTTGTCACTCTACTGACAGTGATGCCATCTGTAGCCACCATTTATTTCCTCACTCAGAGATTATTTTAAGATAATATTTTTATAACAGTATTAATTGCATTTCCAATAAAATAGAGTTGGCCTAAGAAAGTATCCATTTCATTGGCTATCATCGTGGCTGGGACTTACCTTTTTGACTGCTTTTTTTAAAAGGGAACGTGGTCCTTGCCTCCCCCTCCCACACACACACATACAAAAGGGGGGGACACTCCCTTTTCTTGGAAGGTTTGGTTCTCATTTCTGTAGCTAAAGCACAGATATTTAAAAAGGGATGAGTTTTCACTGCAGTTTTTATATTTGCTTTATTAGTTCTGACCAGGGAATTGATTGGGAATTTTTAGTTTCCCTTTTAAAGAGTAAAAATATGAAGAAAAACATTCTCCTTTTTATTCAAAGCTCTGCTGCTAAGAGAAAGGATGGTTGCATTGTTAAGGTTGCGCGGTAAAGGGACCCAGAAGATCGGGGTGCTGTTCCTGCTCTGCCACAGGATTCTTTTGTGACCACAGTCAAGTCACATAATCTCTAATGTTGAAATTTTCAAAGACAAGGAGGGTATTTAGGCACAGAACCTCCATTAATTTCCACTGAAAAATCTTTGTCTAAATCCCCTAGATAGCTTTGAAAATCTCAACCTCAATTCCCCATCTTTGAAATGGGGAATTATTCCTCCTCTGTCCCACCCTTTGCTGTCTGTTTAGATTACATATGTCTGAGTGCTGGAATTTATTATGTGTTTGTACAGTGACTAGAGCAGTGGAGCCTTGTTGTCAGCTGGCATGTCTAGGCACTACTCTAATAAATAATAGTAATATTCAGTAGGATAGGCTTAGGTTTTCAAAGTGGCCGAAAGTAGCTAGATACCCAACTCCTATGGAATCTTAAAGGTATGTGGGTACCTAACTCTCTTTGGCTCATTTGTGTGTGCCAGCTGGAATAATTACAAAGGTGAAACATACAATAGTGGTATGGAGTTGTGTATTCTCAGGACACAATCTGAGTAACAAATGGAGATATGTAGGACCTAGCAGCAGAGGCATTTAAAGTGAGGCTAGAAGAGGAAGGGTTGTTAAAACAACTGAACCGTATGAAGACACACATACACTGGACAAAACAACATGTTTATATATATTAACCTTGTTGTTTCAATAAAGCAATTGGAACTGAGAGAGTATAATATAAGATGAAAGGCTCAGAGTTATGCTTGAGATTTCATCCTATTTTTAGTCACATAATGTGATTGCCTAAAATAATCCATATGTTATGTCAGCAGTGCACAATCTTGGCGGTGCTGAGAGCTGTATAGACAACTTACTAAGAGTCTGAGGGCCGCAACTAAACATTCATATGATTTTAAGCAAAAATAATTGCACATTTAAACAAAATATAAAGAGCTGGAAGAGTATACAAAGATTTCAAAACACACAAAATGGTAAAATACTGACTGGAGGCCAGAGGCGGTGCTAATCCATTGGGGGCCCTAAGCAAGAATATTTTGGGCCCTCAGCCCCACACCACAACATAAAAACTGAATAGGAGAACCCCCCCCTTGAGCTGCTCGGGGCCCCAAACAATTGCTTGGTCAGCTTATGCCTAGCTTCAGCTCTGCTGGAGGCTACAGGAGAAGAAGTATAGAAAGGAAGATTGGCACGGCTCCTTTGAAACCAACTTATATATGTGGTTGTATCTTTGAGGTGCCTATACACTTTTTGAAATGTAGGTTTGAGTCTGTTAGGGGATTGCAGTGATTTTATTTGTTCCCATTTGTAATGGAAAAGCCCTGTTCACCATTACAAGTGTTTCCAAAGTTGCTTGCACAAATGGCATCTCCCTTATGTTAATTCTTGTTATCTGTAATCAGCAGGTATTTATAGGAATTCATTAAGGTCCCAGTCCCCTCCAACTGAATTTCATAACTCCCAGTAGGATTAGTATTTGTGAATTTCCTTAATAAATTTCAGAGTATTGAATGTAACTGAGTTCTGCTTTAGTCTCAGCAACATGCGATTCCACTAAAAACAAAATGTTCTCATCTCTGTCCTGAACCACCAAACACATGAATCATGAAACTTGTTGATCCATGGTCAGTATAGGAATGTGTGAGCCAACTGATATTTTTGAGTCTTTATGCATAAGTAAGAAATGTCATTCTGCTGAAGGTGTGCTTGAAATAAGTCTGCTTTGTTTGGAAGGTAGATCTGAACCTGAAATCCAGCCTCAGATTCTAGCCCTGAAGAGGGAAATTTACATGATTTTTATATAGATGTGATTTAATATCCATGAGCCCTGCAAGATCAAAGAGCTACTACTTGTAATTTTCAGACATATCAACATATTTCCCATTCCCAGTTAAAAATCTTTGATCTCGTCTAGAAATACAAGACATTTTACAAAAATCTTCCTTCCTTTGAAATGTCTAATTTCAGAGTAGCACAGCAAATCATTTTTTTCAGATGTGAGTTCAACAAGGAAATCCATGTGCTTTGTGCATAAAGGCTCTGGACTGGCAATCAAGAAATCTAGGCTCTGACTCTGGATCTACCACATACCTGCTATGTAACTATGGGCAAGTCACTTCATCTCTTTGTGCCTCTGTTTTCCCTCCCACCTGTTGTCTGTTGTATCTATTTAGATTGTAAGCGCTGCAGAGCTGTGTGTTTTATAGCACCTGGCACAATGAGTCCATTATCTCAATTGGACCCTCCTGGCTGCTACTGAAATACAAATAATAACAACTAGCAATAATATAGGCCATGGGATCTGATGGGGTTCAGTGTCATAACAACAATTAAATCGTCGACACCTAAAGCTTTTCTTTGCAGGATTCATGGAGACAGTGGTAATGGATGAATTGTTCTTCTTAATTTCTGTGCCCATTTGGATAATACGAATACCATCCAGTTCTCTGCTCGGACCAGTGAAGAAATGCAGTTCTGTTGTGAAGCCAGCAAGCTCCTAAATCCAAACCCCAATATTTCACATGTTCCTCGAAGACTATTGGGAAGCTCAAAGCCCTTTTTTGTCCTTGAACTGAAACCAGACTTGCAAGTTCTTGACACTCTTCAAGGTCTGCCATTATCCCATGGGAAAAAAATACTTTGATCTGTAGACATTCAGTCAGTAAATTTGCCTGTTATTAGGAAAGGGAAAAGTGGTTAAATGTCTTTGTTGCTGCTTGGATCAACAGCACATTATTATCTGATAAATCAGTTGGTCTTTGGTGGCATTTAACTCACATCCAAATTCTGTGTTGATTCAAGCATATTTTCTACACATGAAACAGCCTGTTTGGCTTTCTGATATCATCTTTGGTGGAAGGCTTTGATCTTCTTTGCTAACATTGAAGGAATTTAACCTCTCTGGCAATTTCAGCTTGCCCATTTCAATAGGTTCTCTTGGCTAGAAGCGTGTGATCAATAGAAGCAGTTTTCCCTCTGCCATGATCACCTGGACACTGAACTGTATTTCATACTGGCTGTGTTTCATACTGGATTGTCCCTTCATAATGTATTTTCTGGGAAGAACTATTGTTTATTTTCACAGCAGACACAAAATAGAACCATGTACTTATCTCTCCACATTTTTTCTAACCTTCTCTTCTCATCTTCTAATTTTGATGTTTTTAGTTCCAAAATATCTGCTATGTCTGTTGCAAATATACATCTCTCCAAAAACAAATAATCTTTGACTGGTTATGTGCTCATTAAATAACTCCTTCCCACTTGTTATATATTCTGTATGATTTCCTACAATGGCCTACCTTGTTAACTTCTCCTCCTCTTTAATCTTCTCCCTTGGTCCATTGTTCTTGGAAAAGGCCCTTGTAACTGCAAGACTGTTTTTCATTTCCCTCAACATCGAGCCTGTTACCCAAGCTACCTTCTTCATCCTAACTATTCACTCTACCATAAAGACCTCCACCCCTCTGGTCTGTGCTCTGGACCAACCCCACACAAAACTCTTCACTTCCATGCTCTGCCCATCATCTGAAAATAATGGTCTCCACATCGCTCTTTGCCCCACTGGCTTGACAACTGTGAAGGTATCAGCCATAATTACTGCCTGCTCCCCTAACTCCCTGAAACAAAGGCTTATACTCCCCACTGCACCCCTGTTAACTGCAAACACTGTATCCCAGTCTCTTACACGTCACCTCTTCCTAGGCTGCTGCAACTCAGCAGGATTTAGTTGCTGATTGTTCTGAACTGCAAACCCACACACAGATGGCTTCATAATGACAGGAAGAGGAAAACAATCCAAGGCTGCTCTGGTAAGGACCTATCTTAAATTACAGTTATTTCTGGTTAAGGAATGCTTAGTTTTATCAGCGATCTTACAACTGTAGCAGTTCAGAGTGACACTTCATTAGGTGTCATCCTAACCTTGGTTTAAAGCAAAATTATGTACAACCAACCATAGGCCCAACACAGGTCATGAAGGTATGGATTCAACTTTCAAGTGACAGGCTGAACTCCCAGGATCTGATAAAACAAAACTGGCTGAAACATCACCAGAGATATACCTTTTTGCCACACATCAGCTGCCAATTTGCATCTTTGCTATACAGTACATAGTAAATCCTTCACTCTGTGGTACTTATGCAACCCCATTGTTGTTGTTTGCAAAACATCTGACAATATTTATTGTATTTATCCTCACAAAACCCCTGTGTGGTAAAGAATTTCTATTATCCCCATTTTAGAGGCACAGAGAAATTAAGTGACTTACCACACAGACATTCTTTGGCAGGACAAGGAATTGAGCTTAATTCTCCCAAGTTTCAGGCTACTACCCTAGCTACTGTGCAACCCTTCTTCACTATGTAAAACAGCCTGCTCCACTTCTGAGCAAAACTCACGCACTCTTATCTTCTCGCTGTAAATATATCAGATCATTTCAAATTCTCACTGACCCAGCAAATGACTCTATTCCTACTAGTCCAAAAATTCTTTGCTCACAATTTATAATTGCTGGCAGCAATGAAGACTGCAAGTGGTACAGCCTCTGCATAGCCATTAATAACTTGTCCAAAATGGATTGAATAAAAAGCTGTTTCTTGTGTGTCTAAATTTAAGCAAGTCTTTATGAATTTGTGATGGAAAATAAAAGCCATGAGACAGACTCTCCTTTGTGCCAGTCGTCAGAGAAATAGGTCTGGAAACTCAACTGATCTAGCCAGCTGAAGATTCCCTGGTATAGAGAATCCCTGGATGGCATGATCAGATGTATGGCAACAGTCTCAGCATAAGGGGTGAGGCCAGAAGAAAAGGTCAACCCTGGCACCTCTCCGAAGTGGCTGCCCCAAGCACCTGTTTGGTAAACTGGTGCCTGGAGTCGGCCCTGCACAAGAGGCTGGGTTGTGTGGAACCAATCATAGGATTAGGGAATGATAAAGAGCTCCATTGTGCCCTTCCAGCTGTATCTAGCATGGATTAGGCACAGTTGATAACCAGGCACATTACATTCTAGAGTCTGGACAACAAGAAAGTGAAGGACAATGAACTAAACACTATTAAGTGTTTCCATGTCCTGATTACATATTTGAATTCGTAGCCCTCCTTTAATATTTGTGAGTTACACTAGATTCCGGTTTGCCTCATGGGTGCTCAGATGGTGGACCAAGCCAGGTGCCTTCTTCCCCCGTGGGAGGTCAACTCACACAGATGCACTTCTGAACCCAGGGTCGTCATTGACCAAGGACAACCCCTGTGAGTGGGGTATGGTTTGGGAGCAGAGGGGGGCACTGTAAAAGAAATTTTGGTTGTAGAACTCAAGTACATGAGGCAGAAGACTCTGCTCCATGCACTCTGGGGTGGGTGTCCTGCTCACAGTTTTAGGTTTATGAAGCCCGCTTGTGACATTTTCCCTAATTAATGTTGGGTGACTTCCCTCCTTTCATTAAAAGTTTCTTTTCTAACTCAGACCTTGGCTACACTGGCAATTCACAGCGCTGCACTTGCTGCACTCAGGGGTGTGAAAAAACACCCCCCCGAGCGCAGCGAGTGCAGCGCTGTAAAGCGCCAATGTAATCAGTGCCTGCAGCGCTGCACACTCGCTCGCAGCGCAGCAAGCTATTCCCCTCGGAGAGGTGGAGTACTTGCAGCGCTGCCAGAGAGCTCTCGCAGCGCTGGCGGTGCGACTACACTCGTGCTTCACAGCGCTGCCGTGGCAGCGCTGTAAATCCACAAGTGTAGCCAAGGCCTCAGACTCTGTGCTTATGAGAGGGGAAGTATCACCTCTCAGACGCACCCAGGGATGGTGTGTAATTTTCCCAGATTACCTGGTTGGGGATTGAGCCGGTTCTGTGTTGTATTGTTGAAAAGGAACCCCTAGATATTGAACCTGGCCCTGGTTCCTACCAGCTCCACCTGGCAGAAGGGCTACATTTTAAATTCCAGTGACCAGTTGTATTCATTCCACACTGGCCCCAAAACAACTTTTAAAGGACTTTTGATCATTACAGAACTGGTCTTGATTGATGCTGATGAGCAAGAGGTTAAGCACTGGTATCTTGTTACCAAGCTATAGAGCCATCTAGTTTCAGATCCCCAACCTCAGATGAAGATATCACCTATTGGGAGTCTGGTTTCACAGTATGGGTCTATGGGCTGTGTATCCAGTGAGAACTACAGAGTGGTGTCCTAGATACACACAGTTCATGGATGAAAAAATAGTCAGTCTGGAAATTAGAGCAAATGTCAGCTTCGCTGCAGGGCCAGAGAGTTAGCTGTGGTAACTCTGAGGCCTTGTCTACACTACGAGAGTAGTTCGATTTTACTTGCATCGAATTTTTGTAATCGATATTGCAAAGTCGAACGTGTGTGTCCACACTAAGGACAGTAATTCGACTTTGTGCGTCCACACTAACGGTGATAGCGTCGACATTCGAAGCGGTGCACTGTGGTCAGCTATCCCACAGTTCCCGCAGTCCCCTCTGCCCATTGGAATTCTGGGTGTAGCCGGCAATGCCTTCTGGGTAACAAAATGAGTCGAGGGTGCTTTTGGGAAACTGTCGTCATCCGTCCATCACTCCCGCCCTCCCTCCCTGAAAGCACCGGCGGGAAAACAGTTCGCGCGCTTTTCCAGTCATTGACAGCGCGGACGCCACTGTACTCCGAGCATGGAGCCCGCTGCGACCATCGCTGCAGTTGTGGCCGCTCTCAACGTCTCGCAGCTTATCATAAAGGTTTCCCTGAGGCAGATGCAGAAAAGTCAGGCGAGGAGGCTACGGCACCGTGGTGATGTCCTGAAGTCTGAGAGTAGCACAGACCTGTCAGAAAGCAGGCGACCCAGCGCCGAGGACATCACAGTGGCAATGGGTCATGTTGATGCCGTGGAACGGCGATTCTGGGCACGGGAAACAAGCACTGAGTGGTGGGACCGCATAGTGCTGCAGGTCTGGGATGAATCCCAGTGGCTGCGAAACTTTCGCATGCGGAAGGGAACTTTCCTGGAACTTTGTGAGTTGCTGTCCCCTGCCCTGAAGCGCAGTGACCACCCGGTTGCGAGCTGCACTGAGTGTACAGAAGCGAGTGGCCATAGCCCTCTGGAAGCTTGCAACGCCAGACAGCTACCGGTCAGTCGCGAACCAGTTTGGGGTGGGCAAATCTACCGTGAGGGTTGTTGTGATGCAAGTAGCGAAGGCAATCGTTGATGTACTGCTGCCAAAGGTAGTGACCCTGGGAAACGTGGAGGCGATCATAGATGGCTTCGCAGCGATGGGATTCCCAAACTGCGGTGGGGCCATAGATGGAACTCACATCCCTATCCTGGCACCGGACCACCAGGCCACCCAGTACATTAACCGAAAGGGATACTTTTCCATGGTGCTGCAAGCACTGGTGGACCACAGGGGACGTTTTACCAACATCTACGTGGGATGGCCGGGCAAGGTTCATGACGCTCGTGTTTTCAGGAACTCTGGTCTGTTTAGACGGCTGCAACAAGGTATTTACTTCCCGGACCACAAAATAACTGTTGGGGATGTGGAGATGCCTATAGTCATCCTCGGGGACCCAGCCTACCCGCTAATGCCCTGGCTCATGAAGCCCTATACTGGCGCCCTGGACACTGAAAAAGAACTCTTCAACTACCGGCTGAGCAAGTGCAGAATGGTGGTGGAGTGTGCTTTTGGCCGTCTCAAGGGGAGATGGAGAAGCTTACTGACTCGCTGTGATCTCAGCGAAACCAATATCCCCATTGTTATAGCAGCTTGCTGTGTGCTCCACAATCTCTGTGAGAGCAAGGGGGAGACCTTTATGGCGGGGTGGGAGGTTGAGGAAAATAGCCTGGCTGGTGATTACTCACAGCCAGACAGCCGGGCGATTAGAAGAGACCAGCGGGAAGCGCTGTGCATCCGGGAGGCTTGGAAAGCAAAGTTCCTGAGTGAGCAGGGTAACCTGTGACTTTATAGTTTGTGTACTGAGAAGCTAAACCTGCCCCCGTTTCTTTACCCAGGTAATGTTGACTATCCTATCCAGTTACATACCCCCTTCACCCTCCCTCCAACACACGTGTCGAAATAAAAATAGTTCTACTTTGTTAAAGCACACCGTTTTCTTTAATACTGTTTTCGCGGGAATTTTTTAAAACTGGGACGCAGACTGTGGTGCGGGGCGGGTGTAGTGTTGTGACGCGAATGCAGCTTCTAAACTCAAGGATTGACAGGCTCCGCTGCGGTGGGATGCTTGTTTCAACGGAGCCTGTCAACCCTCCTGATCGGGACTGTGTGTATGGGGGGTCTATTTGACTTTGTGGCAGGGGGAGAACGGTTACAGATCCCATGCTGTGTGGCTCTGTGATCCTGCCTAAGGACCGGCGCTTAAGATCTGTAACTGCCCTCCCCCGCCACAAAGTCACAGAGCAACCCACCCCCCCCCAACATTACATCAAAACAACCTCCCAGACTAACCGGGGCAACTAGTCACTGCATCACTGCACTGTGTATGTGCCCTGCTGCTGTGCCTGCCCCCGACTATGTACCCTGCCAAAGGAGACTGTCCTGTCCAATTACCAACCCCCTTTCCCCTCCTCCTCCAAAAGAACATGATTGAAACAGTAGTTAACAGAAACGAATTTTTTATTATCAACTACACATGGCATTGGGAGGTAAAACTTGGACGGGGGCTTGTGTCAGGCGGGAAGGAAAGAACTTTTCAAATTTTGGGAAATGAGAGCCTTCTGCTACTAGAGCTCTCTGCAGGGGTGGAGTGAGACTTAGCAGGGACTCTGCCGCCTCTCCTTCTTTGCACTTTGGGTGAGGTGGGTATGGGACTTGGTGGCGGGGGAGTACGGTTAGAGATGGACTGCAGCGGGGCTCTGTCCTCCTGCCTCCGTTCCTGCAGAACATCCACAAGGCGCCGGAGCGTGTCCGTTTGCTCCCTCAGTAGTCCAAGCAGCGTTTGAGTCGCCTGCTGGTCTTCCTGCCGCCACCTCTCCTCCCGATCCATGTTGGCTTGGTGCATTCGGGTCAAGTTCTCCCGCCACTGGGTCTGCTGTGCTGCCTGGGCTTGGGAAGAGGCCATAAGCTCAGAGAACATGTCCTCCCGTGTCCTCTTTTTCCTACGCCTAATCCGCGCTAGCCTCTGGGAGTGTGATTCCAGGCTAGGTTGTGAGACAGTCGCAGACGGGGCTGTGGAAATGGGAAAAAGGGAGTGAATTCCTCAGAAAGATAAATGTAGTTGTGAACAAAGAACATAGTCTTTCTCTGTGAACAAGACCATGCACAGCACCTTTCACATGCGCACTCAGCACAAGGTCGAATTCTCGGCCTTCGCATTCAGTGCCTGGGGTCTTGAACAGCACATTTGAGAAGCGAGGCAGCACAACGGAATTTCTGTTGCAGGCAGACATGGTAAGCCGTACACTTGTGGCAGTTTAAAACTTTTATATTACCACTGGCCTCATTTCACATTTAAATCAATGTCAGTCCCTGCTGCCAGCAATCCGGCAAGCGGGAACTCTGCCCCTGTCCCACCCCCTCGCGGCTGTCCCCGGGAACGATCCCTTTCGGCTGCCCCTCTCCCGCCTCCACCGCGTGGCTGCAAACCAGCGGTTACAGTTCTGTAAAGGAACGGGAAAGCAGTCCCAACACTAACATTCCCCTACCTAATTAAAAGCAGGTCACCATGGCCGACATCACCCTGATGAGGATCTCTGACAGCGAGAAAGAGAGAATGCTCCGGGAAAGCCTCCAAAGACCAGGGCCGTATGCCGCCCTGCTGTGCAGAGCAATGATCCCCGAGTACTTGATAATCTCGTGGCGCGGCAACGTGTCGTACTTCGGAGGACCCAATAAGGCCGCTCTCCCCAAGAACCTCATGCAACGGCTTTCAAGTTACCTCCAGGAGAGCTTCATCGAGATGTCCCAGGAGGATTACTGCTCTATCCCCGGACACATAGACCGCATTTTACTGTAGCTGCAGTAGCAGGGAATAAACAGTAGAGCGGCTTGTGCAGGACAATCACTGAAAACCGGACATTGCTAGATTTCTTTTCAAAACTTGCACTGCCCCTTACTAAACCGTTAAGCGCCTAGGGCACACTAATCATGAACAACCCATTCTTTTAATTGTTAATATTCCTGTTTTGTTAAAAATAAATGTTTAGATGTTTACAACACTTACTGGCTGATCCTTCACCAGATTCTGTGTCCGGGGTAACGGCTGGGGACGCTTCGTAGGGGATCTCTGTAAGGGTGATGAAGAGATCCTGGCTGTCGGGGAAATCAGCGTTGTGAGCGCTGCCGACTGCCTCGCCCTCCTCATCTCCTTCCTCATCTTCCCCGTCCCCTAACATGTCCGAGGAACCGGCCGTGGACAGTATCCCATCCTCAGAGTCCACGGTCACTGGTGGGGTAGTGGTGGCGGCAGCACCGAGGATGGAATGCAGTGCCTCGTAGAAACGGGATGTCTGGGGATGGGATCCGGAGCGTCCGTTTGCCTCTTTGGTCTTCTGGTAGCCTTGTCTCAGCTCCTTGATTTTCACGCGGCACTGCGTTGCATCCCGGCTGTATCCTCTCTCTGCCATGTCTTTAGAGATCTTCTCGTAGATCTTTGCATTCCTTCTTTTGGATCGCAGCTCGGAAAGCACGGACTCATCGCCCCACACAGCGATGAGATCCAAGACTTCACGATCAGTCCATGCTGGGGCTCTCTTTCTATTCCCAGACTGCACGGCCATCACTGCTGGAGAGCTCTGCATCGTTGCCAGTGCTGCTGTGCTCGCCACGATGTCCAGACAGGAAATGAGATTCAAACTGGCCAGACAGGAAAAGGAATTCAAATTCAAATTTTCCCGGGGCTTTTCCTGTGTGGCTGGTCAGAGCATCTGAGCTCACACTGCTGTCCAGAGCGTCAACAGAGTGGTGCACTGTGGGATAGCTCCCGGAGCTATTAGCGTCGATTTCCATCCACACCTAGCCTAATTCGACATGGCCATGTCGAATTTAGCGCTACTCCCCTCGTCGGGGAGGAGTACAGAAGTCGAATTAAAGAGACCTCTATGTCGAACTAAATAGCATCGTAGTGTGGACGGGTGCAGGGTTAATTCGATGTAACGGCGCTAACTTCGACATAAACGCCTAGTGTAGACCAGGCCTGAGTTTCAGAATGATGTCTTCCCTCTTTCATCCAGAAGTATTAATACAAGATCTCAGGCTTTGGATACCAATGATATGATCCTGCCTAGCCTGGGCTGAGTACTAGTGGTGATGTCACATTGCGTGAGATGGATGAGGAAAAGCTGGAGGATGTGACCTGCTTCTATAAGATGGCTCTACCCTTTGGTAGATGGGTAGCAGCTGTTCCAGCCTGGAAGGTAAAACTAATTAAAATATTTTGACAAGATGAAAAATTCAGCATGTAATTATTAATGTTTATAAATGTAAAGGGACATTAACATTACATATGAACAGAAATTCATTAAGAAAAATATGCTGAAAAATTAGAAACTTAACAAGAGATCATTTGACCAAGTCAATATTGTATTTACAAATAAACACAATGAAGTCTTACAGACAGCAGATCTGCTAGACTTTAGTTATTCAGGAGGCGGTGTGATTATTAGGCTTGGCAAATTAAAGGTTCTGTCCAGTTATTTCTCTTTGCAGGATTGGGGCCTAAGGCCCAGATCCACAGGGGCAGGTAGGTGTCTAACTCCCATTGAAACCACTGAAAAATCCTTTTGAGGAAATGGGCCTTAGTCTTTACTTAACACCTTTGAAGCCAATGGGAGTTTTACCTGAGTAGGGACTGAGATAAGACTGGAAGGTTTGGCTCTATAGAATGTATGGAATAAAATAGAGACAAAGGTAGTGAGAAAAGGACATATCTTCAGCTAGTGTAAAGTGTCATATGTCCATTGACTTCCAGGACTTCAGCTATGGCTGTGCCTCAAAGTGAATAAAGACAGGTTTCAGAGTAGCAGCCGTGTTAGTCTGTATCCGCAAAAAGAACAGGAGTACTTGTGGCACCTTAGAGACTAACAAATTTATTAGAGCATAAGCTTTCGTGGACTACAGCCCACTTCTTCGGATGCAAGTGGGCTGTAGTCCACGAAAGCTTATTTTCTAATAAATTTGTTAGTCTCTAAGGTGCCACAAGTACTCCTGTTCTTCTTTTTAAAGTGAATAAAGTTCAGGTAGGAATGGGGAAAGGAGAGAGGAAATGTTTCAGCAGCATCTTCAAAACTGCATGAGGCAGGGGCAGAAGTCACAGAAGCAGTCTCAGTCACATCACTTTTCCCATTGCAGTAGCTGGCATATGATATGTGGTCTAGAGAAGTGTCCTCAGTCAAGTAAGAGGTGAGTGAGAGTTTGTTTTTAATTTATTTGAGTAAACATAAACCTCAGGGAAGTTAAATTCCTCTTGAAGTAGTTTAGGAAAGGCTTTTTAGCTCTGCTTTACTAGCTCTGTCAGAAGATAAAGTAGAAATGTATGTACTTTTTCCAGTTAAATGTTGTGAGTTAAAATCTTGTACAGCTTTGGAATATTATTTTGTAGACAATTAGTAAGTTACTGTATCTAGCTTTAGGCTATCAGCTTGAGCAAACATATTGCATGTAAATTATCAGGCAAGCAATACTAAACATTCAAAGAATCCAGTGATCCTAGCTTGGAAAAACATAATTAGCTACAATGAATCAGAGCGGGGAAGAAAGAGCAGACAGGTGAAACCAAACCACTTATATGTGCATTATCTGGCTATGCCGAAAGAATGACAGGAGACATTAGATATGGGTTTAATCAGGCCGCAACTTTATTATTGACAGATGTCTGGGACTAACCCAGCTGATAAAATGTGAGCAGTGCAGGTGCAAAATTTATGTCCTTCCAGCAATTCCCTTGCCAGGATCTTACCAACTCCAGTCAATTCCGGGGGGGGGGGGGAGGGCTTTCACCAGTTCTCCCTCCCACCCCCCTTCGTCCAGGTCCCTCCAGCAATTTTCTTGCCAGGATCAGGTCCCTCCAGCAATTCCGTTGCTGGGACCTTACTGACCATGCCTCCTTGTAGGAGGGGTTAAGGTGAACTATAATGATGAGGAGCTTGGGTTGTTTAGTCTGACAAAGCGAAGGCTGAGGGGGGATATGATTGCTATCTTTAAATATATTAGAGGGATTAATACAAGGGAGGGAGAAGAATTATTCCAGCTTAGTACTAATGTGGATACAAGAACGAATGGATATAAACTGGCCGTGGGGAAGTTCAGGCTTGAAATTAGACGAAGGTTTCTGACCGTCAGAGGGGTGAAATATTGGAACGGCCTTCCGAGGGAAACGGTGGGGGCGACGGACCTGTCTGGTTTTAAGATTAAGTTAGATAAGTTTATGGAGGGAATGGTTTAATGGTAAAACATAGTAGTCAAGGAAAACCAAGCAATGGTAGGTAAATAGTATAATGGCTAACAGGGGTCAGGCTGGAGACTCTTGCCTATATGCTCAGGGTCTTACTGATTGCCATATTTGGGGTCGGGAAGGAATTTTCCTCCAGGGCAGATTGGCTGAGCCTCTGGAGGTTTTTCGCCTTCCTCCGCAGCATGGGGCAGGGATCTCTAGCAGGAGGGTCTCTGCCGATTGAAGTCACTAAAAACAGGATTGGGGACTTCAACAGCAGAGTCCAGGGAAGGGGTAGGGACGGTTTTATGGCCTGCAGCATGCAGGGGGTCAGACCAGATGATCATAATGGTCCCTTCTGACCTTAAAGTCTATGAGTCTATGAGTCTGTATTAGTCATAGGAGTCCCCAACTGCCCCCGGCTTGCTCAATTACCAAGCACCTCTCCTTAATTCCTTTTCCAAACCATTTTTTAATTCTTTCGTGCCTTAATTTATGGAGTACCTGCACTGAACATCCCCTATACACTTAAATAAACAGTGACATATGGCCTACCACCCATCATGCTATGCATGAACTGAGCCTACCTGAACCTGCTGCAAGGAAGGCGAACCCGGCCCCCACACACACGGCACCTGGCCAATATGGTGGTAAGGGAAAAATTCCTTCCCAGCCCCCCTTAGTGGGGCGGCTAGCGTAATGCCCACAGCATATATAGCTAAACACCCGGCATATTTGTGACCTAATTAGGGAGGAAGGGTGGGTGCTGCGCAGCCTGTTCTGAGTAAAGAAGGGAGGGGCCAGGCCCAGCTGACCTTTTTAAACCCCACATTCCTATGTGGTGAGTCATCCACCACACTGACTGCTCTTCCAGCAGCTTTACGTCTTCCCTCCTCCCCCAAGCCAGAAAGCATTGCCTTCTTCTCCCGGCCAGCCAGCCAAACTCCTCCCTGCTTAAATGCAGGGTGGTGAACTCCACAATATCAAGGCGCTGAGATTCAGTCTACAGTTTCTTTACTCTTCATAAATCAAAAAGACTTTATTTAAGGGATAACAATTGTGATTTTTATTAGCAAAGTATTGAAATGTAATTTGGAAACCAGTAGGTA
This sequence comes from Chrysemys picta bellii, assembly GCF_011386835.1. Taxonomy (NCBI): domain Eukaryota; kingdom Metazoa; phylum Chordata; order Testudines; family Emydidae; genus Chrysemys; species Chrysemys picta. Next base: position 40,948,293 of record NC_088799.1, on the reverse strand, counting down.
TATACTCAGCATGGCTCAGCTGTGTGTCCACTGCCACTATCCGTGCTACTACAGCTATGTTATTTATACTTGCACTAGCTGCATGAGTGCTAGTGTAAGTATGTGTACAAAAGCAGGGGAGTCACATCCTAGATCATAATGTAGATATATCCTTATATTTGGCTGTACTAAAAAACATATATTGTTTGTTTGTGCCCAGCTTCCCAAGCGATCCACATTGTGCTGTATCAGTGACCTGTTCTCTTAATTATTTACCACTTCCCCAATTTTTGTGTCATCTGTAAACTTTATTAGTGATCATTTTATGGTTTCTTCCAGGTCATTGATAAAAATGTTAAATAGCATAGGACCAAGAACCGATCCTTATGGGTCCCTGTTAATAACACACCCGCTCAATGAAAATTCCCCATTTATAATTATGTTTTGAGACCTATCAGCCAACTTTTAATCCATGTAACCTGTGCCACGTTAATTTTATATTGTTCTAGTTTTTTAATCAAAATGTTGGGTGGTACCAAGTCAAATGCCTTACAGAAGTCTAAGAATATTATATCAACCCTATTATCGCTATTGACCAAACTTGTAATTTTGTCCAAAAAATATCAAGTTAGTATGACAGGATCTCTTTTTCATAAACCTATGTTGACTGATGTTAATTATGTTACCCTTTTTAAATCTTTATTAATCAGGTCCCATATCAGCCTCTCTTATCTTGCCAGGAATCCATTTCAGATCATCCTGTTTACCCTTTTACAATATTGGATCAACATTAACATTCTTCCAGTGTTCTGGAACTTTCCCAGTGTTCCAAGGCTGATTGAAAATCAACATTAATGGTCCAGTGCGCTCCTCAACCAGCTCTTTGAAAACGCTTGGATGCAAGACCTGTACCTGCTAATTTTACAATGTCTACCTTTAGTAGCTGCTATTTAACATCTTTCTGACATAATAGTGGAATGGAAAGAGTGTTACTATATGATATGACTACATAATCTGTTTTTTCCATATGCAGAACAGAAATATTTAATTAACATTCTGCCTTTTCTGGATTATTACTGATAATTCTACCATTTCCCTCTATTAATGGACCAATACTTTTTGTTCCTAATATACTTTAAAAATGCCTTTTTATTGTCCTTAACTCTGCTGGCCACAGATTTCTCCTTGTGTCTCTTTGCTTCCTTATCAATTTTCTACAATCCGTAGCTGATTTGTTCCCATTATTATCAACTTCTATGACGGCATCTCTGTTAGAACATATTGGTAAGAAACTAGAAAGGAAAAGGAGTGCATCTTATCAAAACAACAAGTTTTTGATGATGTATAGACTTGTCTGAGAGAGAGAAAACATTCCAACTACCCACACCAGTCTAACAGTACTCAGTGTCTTATTGGCTACATTTTAGTTTGCCACCTGAGATTACTCACACAACAAACGTAATCTACCCATGCTAGATAAGCAAGGAACATTTCTGTATGGCAAGCTTGATGGACACTGCAGTCCTAGAACAAATCTCTGTTCTTATGCAAAAGCTCCATTCCTTATTTCAATCACTTTGCTCCACAATAGTCTTAGCAAAGCAGCATGTCCAGCTAATTATAGGAACACTTCCCCCATAACTCTTAGAACTTTTGATTACCTGTTCCCCCTCAAAATTACTGGATCACTCATTGGTAGCAGGGAAGTGGCTTCCTAAGGCATAGTCAGTACAGCCTATGGTATCTATCCAAATGCAAGAAAGATTAAAAAGCTCATGGCAGTTTCAGAAAATAGCAGAGGAGAATTGTGGTGTCATGGCCCAGGTTTAGTTATGAATTACTACTTAGACTGAAGCTCCTCAAGCCAGGAACTATAATTTTATTACACGTTTGTACCCCACTTTGAAAAATGGGATTGGGATTCCTAGGCTGTACTGCAATATATATAAATAATAATAATAATTATAACAACAAATACTTAGGCAAACAGTGTGTGCTTCACTGTTGCATACACAGCCTTAGAGGGTACATTGTGTTGTCAGTTAGTGCTAAATGCAAAGATGCGTGACGTGAGCAGCAGATGAATCCAGGAACAACTGGCTTTGCCTACAATAAAATAAAAGGGGGAAGCATACTCAGTGTTCTGTTTTTACTAGAAATATATATATTTTTAGAAGGGTTCATTAAAAGCATGGAAAAATCTGGACAGGTAGAGTAGATAGTAGAGAAAACAAGATGGATCAGATTGTGGACAATTATGTTGAGGCTGAAAGACATAGTCAGGGCACAGGATAGTCAGGTGGGTAGGTAAAAAAGAATTCCAGCTGAAACAGTTCTTTCGGGTAAACAGATCAAAACTATGCATGGGGAAGCTGGAAGGGAGAGTAAATGATCCAGAGAAAGTAGCACTTTTATTTGACTATAGAATAGGAAATCACAATCAAGGAGCTGGATACAATATGATTCTTAGGGGTTTAAGCCAAATCTCTAGATCTTTTAAGTTTTGCTTACCATGATTTGTAGGAGTAACAAAGTGTTTAAAAGCTAGTTAATTTGGTTTTACAGTAACTAGAAAATTTTCAATCTAAAACGACTTTATATACAAATAGTCCTACAGTTATAAATTCATATTATCATCAGGTAAAAACCCAGAGACTGTCAGTCTGTCTTCCTTACACATGCAAACTTGAGAACAGAATTTGGCCTTCATTGTTTTATTCACTGACTGTTAGTGAATCTATATATTGTTAAACTGCTTCCTTCTCAGCCTTTCTTTCCTTCCTTTTTCTTGTGTGAGGAACATGAGGAATCAAACTGAAAATTGGTTGATATTATTTATTAGAGTGAGCTTTGAAGCATTTGATTTGAATGGGGATTTGAATGTCTAGTAGTTTATTTTTCTGGTGACTATGTGGCTATAAGTCGAATGTCTGAGCTGCATGAGCCAGAAAGGAAATGGAAGCAGTGCAATGGTGACAAAACACAGATTATATGTGTTATCTAAATTATAGCCTGGCTAAATTCATGCGAACTAGCATTGGATTGCTTGGTTGTACAGGTACTGTACACATCTTCCTACTTTTATAATGCACGGAAATAAAATATTCAGGCAACATGTATATATAATTAACCAAACTACATGTAGTATTTAATATTGTGAATGCTAGCTATATTCCATATGCATTTTCTACTCTCTCCCCACTCGTTTTCTTTACCACTGCATTGTGCGAGTGTGTGGAGGGGTGGCTTACGTTGTACGGTCTTTTATATACAGAAAGTGAAACATTAGAGGGCTTAGTACAAAACAATAAATTGTGCCTTCTATTGTGAGAAACCCTTTCAGCGGTTCTTTTAGTTTCAGGGAATGGTATTGATCCGAGTGAAAACAATGGCATTTTATTTTTAAACCAGTCCTTAATTTTCTCAGCTACATGAGAACACACTCACCTACATTAGAACAAAAATATAACAAACTCATATTACAATACCTTGTTTGCTCATCAGACTGGTAGCTGTAGAACAGAGTAAAAAGTTTAAAAGGAAGGATGATCTTGTGGTTAAGGCACTGGGCTAAAGCTTAGAAGATCTGGGTTCAATTTTGGACTCTGCCACAGGCTTCCTATGTGACCTTGTGTGAGTCACTTAATCTCCTGGTCTCTCTGTTTCCCAAATATATTGTGGGGATAATACTACTTCCCTTTGTCTTCTCTATTAAGGTTGTAAGATCTTTGGCGTAGGGACTTTTTCTTAAGGGGTTGTACAGCACCTAGCACGGTAGAGCCATACAATTGTTGCCTCCTGGCAGTACTGCAGTACCAATAATAACAAAGATTCATCTAGGCCAGTGGTTCCCAAACTGGGGTTCGTGAACCCCTGGGGGTTCGCGAAAGGTTACAGGGGGTTCCCAGGAAAAAATTCCCTAATGGCGACAGAGCTGTCCCTAGGGATCCCGGGCAGCACAGGGCCAGCAGCCTGAAGCCCTTGGACTTCCAAGAGCTCAGCAGATCAAAGCCAGCATCTCTATCACACTGAGGAGATTTAAACTTCAAAACTCCTTATAAGAAATGGAAAGGGAGGTGGATATCTTTTGCTGTTTTTAAAGTTAAATAGGCAGCTAGTATTGTTTTTAAAATTATTATGAAGAACAAATTTAAGCTTTGTTGTAACGTGCATTATTTGCCTGGACTGTTCAAGACCTGAATGCTTGTGTAGAAGGAACTCTTTGAGTTGGCTTCTTAAATACCTTCATGCTGTTTCACATCTGATACTCCTTGATGAAACATAGGAGCCTTGTCTTATAACAGGCTTATTCAAAGTGATACAAGCTACAAAAATGAGATCTTGGAAGAGTTTTGCCATTTTCATAATGTAATAAAAATAATGTAATGATAAATAATAACACTGGTCTACAATTTTTGAGAAGTCGTCTGCTTCAGAGATAATATGTGCTATTTATTATGTATTTTGATGTGCTGAATTCAAATATGACAATTAAAACAACTGATTGGCTACTGTTTCTAAGATATTTAAGTTTTTACATTTTATGTCTATGTATATTGTGTAGATAGTAGAGTTTTAATCATAAATTGTAAACCTAGGTCTTTTCATGTGTTTATGGTTGCTTTACATGATAATATTTCACCTGTCCTGTTTATGTAACACTTTAAAAAGCAGCAAAAGGGTTATCTAAATACAATTTATTATGAAACAAAAGGCAAAAAACTATTATGTACATAGTTTAGTCCTATTCAGTGTCTACTCAGCGCTTCTTGGCTTGTCTCTTGTATTCATTAAATGGAGCATCTCTTGTCACTGTCCAGCAATAGTCTGCAAGCATTGATGGGCTCCATTTGCCCTGATAGCGTTTCTCCATTGTTGCAATGTCCTGGTGAAATCGCTCGCCGTGCTCGTCGCTCACTGCTCCGCAGTTCGGTGGAAAAAAATCTAGATGAGAGTGCAAAAAATGTATCTTTAGTGACATGTTGCAACCAAGGCTTTTGTATGCCTCGAGGAGGTTTTCCACCAACAACCTGTAGTTGTCTGCCTTGTTGTTTCCGAGAAAATTTATTGCCACTAACTGGAAGGCTTTCCATGCCGTCTTTTCCTTGCCACGCAGTGCATGGTCAAATGCATCATCTCGAACAAGTTCACGAATCTGAGGACCAACAAAGGCACCTTCCTTTATCTTAGCTTCACTTAACCTTGGAAATTTTCCACGGAGGTACTTGAAAGCTGCTTGTGTTTTGTCAATGGCCTTGACAAAGTTCTTCATCAGACCCAGCTTGATGTCTAAGGGTGGTAACAAAATCTTCCTTGATTCAACAAGTGGTGGATGCTGAACACTTTTCCTCCCAGGCTCCAATGACTGTCGGAGTGGCCAATCTTTCTTGATGTAGTGGGAATCTCTTGCACGACTATCCCATTCGCAGAGAAAACAGCAGTACTTTGTGTATCCAGTCTGCAGACCAAGCAAGAGAGCAACAACCTTCAAATCGCCACAAAGCTGCCACTGATGTTGGTCATAGTTTATGCACCTCAAAAGTTGTTTCATGTTGTCATAGGTTTCCTTCATATGGACTGCATGACCAACTGGAATTGATGGCAAAACATTGCCATTATGCAGTAAAACAGCTTTAAGACTCGTCTTCGATGAATCAATGAACAGTCTCCACTCATCTGGATTGTGAACGATGTTGAGGGCTGCCATCACACCATCGATGTTGTTGCGGACTACAAGATCACCTTCCATGAAGAAGAATGGGACAAGATCCTTTTGACGGTCACGGAACATGGAAACCCTAACATCACCTGCCAGGAGATTCCACTGTTGTAGTCTGGAGCCCAACAGCTCTGCCTTACTCTTGGGTAGTTCCAAATCCCTGACAAGGTCATTCAGTTCACCTTGTGTTATGAGGTGTGGTTCAGAGGAGGAGGATGGGAGAAAATGTGGGTCCTGTGACATTGATGGTTCAGGACCAGAAGTTTCATCCTCTTCCTCTTCCTCATCTGATTCAAGTGAGAATGATTCTGGTGCATCAGGAACCGGCAGTCCTTCTTCGTGGGGTACTGGGCGTATAGCTGATGGAATGTTTGGATAATGCACAGTCCACTTTTTCTTCTTTGACACACCTTTCCCAACTGGAGGCACCATGCAGAGATAACAATTGCTGGTATGATCTGTTGGTTCTCTCCAAATCATTGGCGCTGCAAAAGGCATAGATTTCCTTTTCCTGTTCAACCACTGGCGAAGATTTGTTGCACAAGTGTTGCAGCATATGTGTGGGGCCCACCTCTTGTCCTGATCTTCAATTTTGCAGCCAAAATAAAGGTGATAGGCTTTCTTAATCATAGTGGTTATACTGCGCTTTGGTGATGCAAAAGTCACTTCACCACAAACATAGCAGAAGTTATCTGCACTGTTCACACAAGTACGAGGCATCTCTGCTCACTTTGGCTAAACAGAAATGTGTCCCTTTGCAAAATCAAACACTGACAAATAAGAGAGCACGACACTATATGATTTCTAGAGCTGATATAGGGCAATTTGTTCAGCAGAGTGATGTAAGCTTTGTTATGACTGCATCATCCATGACTTCTAGGAATAACATGATGCAATTCATATCATGCATGACGCAATACCAGCTTCAGATTGCATCATTCATTGTTTTGCCTAAAAAGCAAGTAGTGTCCAAACCCAGTCATAGATTTATTCATAGATCCAGTCAAAGATGTATTTTAGTCATTTCTGGTTTAAATTGAGATCCCTTCCCTTTATAACTCACTTATCCTCCGCCATTCCCAAGTCAAGGGTCGTATATACTGACCCAATAGCATATCTTGAAAACTAGAGCCAATCAACAATTTTAAGCATAATTTTCATTCTCAGTGACCCAGAATTAGTAAAGTTTGACTACATTTATTTCAGAAGCATTTTGGCTGTAGAGCAGTGTAATTAATAATAAATAGTGTGTAATAAGCATGTCATAAAAACAAATTTTATATTTCCAAGTTCACTGCTTTTATCATTTATACTCAGGTAAAGGAGAAAATCCCTGGAAATATTCATTTTTAGGAGGGGGCTCGTGAGATTTGACAAGGGGTTCACAGGTTGTTAAATTTTGGGAACCACTGATCTAGGCCTTAGCTGCCCTATGATACTCAGTGGTGCCACATGGAAAGACTTTTCAAATGTTAAAAACATAATTCAGGTTGTTATGAAGGAATCTCCTGCAGTTTCAGGGGGGAAAGGGAGTTTATGTCTTATATTGTTCCATTCGGGGCACAAGGAATTAGTAGGATTGAATCTGCAAATGAAGCAGGATCTCACTCCTGTTCAGTCAGATGCAAGTTTAATTTAAATTTATCTTTAATATTTCAGCTGATTTATTCCAGTTTGAGATTGTTTGAATTTTAGAACTCTCTACCAATGCTGAGAGAGTCCTGCTATAGTTGTGGTTGTGAATTACTGGGCTTGGATGAAGTAGCCAATACATATTTCAGACAAGCATGTCCATCACAAATGGTCATTGGAACTTCCTCAGCTAGAAGCTAAAATGTTGTTTTGTTGTGAGGCGTGGTCCAGGTCTTGCCCTTTTCCATGGCAAATATTTAAAATCAAGTCTGGTGGAAAGTAAACTGTCATCAATATCCAAGACAGGTTAACTGATTATCATAGAAGGCACAGGATGGAATCCAAAAGGAATGGAATCCACACATTTCAGTGCAAAACAAAGACATTTGATAGGTAAAAATAAACAGAATATATGATCTTTCCTGCCTTCTCTAGCCAATAATGATTGGTGGGCATTGTCCCCATACTATCCCCGCTGGCATTCAGAGATGTTTCCACTAGCTGAATAATAATACCTAGGACAGGGGTTCTCAAACTTCATTGCACCCCAACCCCCTTCTGACAACAGAAATTACTTCACAATCGCAGGAGGGGGGACTGAAGCCTGAGCTCATCCAAACCCCAGTGCCTTGGAGGGATGGGGGGACTGAAGCTCAAGGGCTTCAGCCCCAGGAAGGGGGCCTGCAGCCTGAGTCCCGCTGCCCAGGGCTGAACCCCTCAGGTTTTGGCTTTGGCCCTGGGTAGTGGGGCTCGGCCTTCAGCTCCAGGCTCCAGCCAGTCTAAACCAGCCTTGGCAACCCCATTCAAAAGGGGTCATGATCCACTTTGGGGTCCCAACCCACAGTCTGAGAACCGCTGACCTAGGAAAATCAGAACTGGCTCTTTTCCCGTTGTTTGGTGTGCAGTCTATAGTCTCCTTGCCAGATTGTTGACAGCAGTTTAGGAAAGAAAAATGGTTGGTTTCTTGGTAAGGATGGGAAGAAAATTCAATTAGTATTTGATTTGTGCTACTGTATTCAATTTGTGCTATTTTCTAACCATTTGTATTTGTACAAATATTTCAGAAAATTGAACTGAACACTGGTCTGAATGGCAGCCATTTTCAGTAGGCTGTAGTGATACTTTGTTTAACTAAACCTACTGGTAAATATATTTTAAATTTGAGCAGCAAAACCCACATCGAGGTATCTCAGTAAGTGAAATGATTTTCACAGATGCTGAACACACACATCCAACTGTAGTCAAAGGGTTACATTTTCAATAAAAGTTTATTGCTCACAAATGGGGTCGGACTGTCATAAAGGGTTAGATGTCTTTTAAGCACCTAAATTAATGGAAGCAATGCATGCTCAGTACTTCTCATAATCAGGAAGGTGGCCCTGATTCAGAAAAGTTCCTAGATATATACTCAATGTAAGTAGTCTATTCCCACTGAAATAACAGGAATTAAACATATTTTAAAATGCTTAGCTGAACCAAAGCCTAAGGCATTTAGGTGCAAAAATATGGACTTAGATGGCTAAGTTTAGGCACCCACATATGAAAATTTTGGTCTGAGGCCTAATTACTAATATGCAATAAATGACCATTTTAACATGAAATTGATTTTAAAGCACAAAATTTATTTCATTTTAAGGTAAAATAAATGAGATATGATTTTGCACACTGCAATAGTCTTTTAAAATTATTTGTATTTGTTATCCTAAGATTATTATTAGCTTTCTTAGCAATTGATTGCATAGGGAAAATGGCAATTCACCATAACCCCAGTTTGGGGATAAATTGTACAAGCTAAACTCTGGTCATGAATATAGCTGATTATTTGCTATGTATTACTCTTAGCCAGCACCCTTGATATCAATGGGTTACAGCAATATAGCTGAGTGTAGAATTTGGCTCTTGCCAGATCCTCAAAAGGTATTAGGGGCTGTAACCGGCCCTCGCTGGCCTAGGCCCCAAAAACACCCAGAGACCAACGGAGGTGCAACACCCGTGTCCTTTTATTGTTTGTGTCCCTTCCCACCACCTACTATTTACAAGTATTTACAGAGACCAACACTCCTGGAGACTACTAGCTTCCCAGCCAGCAGGGATCTAGAGCCTACGTTCCTCCCTTTCCTATTTCTCCCCCCTTTCTCTCTCTTAGCCAGCTTAATAGGGCAGGCTGGCTACCCAGGCCTTCAGGTGGATCCCCTCTGGTAATTAGGGCGTGGCCCCTCAGCCAGCGCAACTAACCCTTTTTCCTCTGGAACAGGGCTAACAGGAGCTTGGCTTGTTTCTTCTAGCCAGCACCCTGTTACAGGTGCCTACCTCCTTTTAATTTGGGAGGTGAAAACTGTACACTTGAAGATGTCGGCCCTATGTCTAAGCATTCTATACTGTAAATTAAGGCATGCCAATTATTCCTGTCCTTACACACAACATACTTTTTTTTTATACTATTTTTAATGAGGGGCCCATACTCAGGAGGTGGGACCAATTCCTCAGAATTATCTTATGGCTGTTAATGAATTTTAAAACACACCAGAAAGCAGGGGAAAAATGTCTCTGTTATTGTCCCACCAGGCCTCCATCAGAATGGCTGCTATGGAAATGCTGGAAGGTTTTGAAGTTGCCACCTCCTTATAGAACCCCTTAGGAAAGGCAGGTGCCCACCTTTGAGGTGAATTCACACTAGGTCACAAGGGGTCAGCCTGACAAAGGTGCATGTACAGTTTTCATCTCCCCAAACCAGCCTTCTTGGTGGTTAGGATATGATCCCTCCTGACTGAGTTCACAGTTTCAGAGCAAACATTTTTTACAGTCATAAAGCAAAAACTTAAATATTACCTTATAGCATGAGATAAAGATTTGAGAGAAGATATTAATTTGATATTAATGTAGGCAGCAATTTACAAGTATTTCACAAAAAACGAAACACATTGTTATAAATTCAATATAAATTCAAAAATCTTAACAGACAGGTGAAACAGACTGATTTTCAGCAATGAATTTGTCAGTGCTCGGCTGAAGCATTTGGCAAGAGATGGCACCTGGTCTGCCAGCGTGTCGCATGAGTTTTGTAAAGACACCTTAGGCTCTTTAGGTTCAGTCTCCTTTCTTGTAATGCAAGCTTTAACTGGGGCCACAGATCAAAAAAAGATACTCATCTGAGAATGACAAAAGTAGACAATGATTTTAAACACTGCTTTACCGACGATTGCCTAAGGGTGCCCACCTTCTAAGGAGATCAGATAAAGTCTTTTCATATTAAAATACTAGCATATGGAAAAGTTAAATGGTTTTCCACAAGCAACAGGTGACCTTATTCCCTAATTTAGCTACTCTGCTTTCCATAATAGAAAACTGAAGTATAAGGGTTGTAATCTATCACAAATTTGCAATAGCTCAGTGCACTGGAATTTGCACTTCTTTTTGGCAAAGATTAGCCTATGTACTCTCAAATCTCTTTCCTTTTCAAACCGCTATAGTGTGTCTATATTATATTGAGAAATAAAAAGTCCAGACTGACCTCTGAATAATTTGTATAAAAGATTTACGGTGATCACAAGTGTTTTATGTACCGTAAACTGAAACTTACTGTGAAACACACACTGAGAAGATGGCGCCTGAACTTGCCAAGAGCTGTCTACATGTTTCTACCCTGGACTGTTCAATCTTGTATCCACTAACCCCAGAAACAGAGCTATGTGGATAACTGATTTTTTTCAGTTCAGTGGCTGTTCCAAAAACAAACAAAGAAACAAAAAAAGAAGAAGAAAAAAACCCATTTTGAGTCAACCTGATACAAAAAGTTTTCAATTTTTTTGGCAAACTGAAAAGCAACACATTTTGCTTTAGGTCAAGCAAAACATTTCATTTCTTCTTTTTTATTTTTTTTATTTTCTAGTAAATTTGAAGCACATTTTGAAATGAAAAGTCATTTTGAATAAAAAATTAAAATATTTAGTTTTGAAAACGTCAAAAAGAAAAGTTTTGATTTTTTTTTAAACTGACATGAATCTATGAATTGTTTTGGCTGGCCTGAATCTGCATTACTTCTGTGGAAAAAATTCCAGGCAAAAACATTTGCCCAGCTCTGCTATCAATACTGTCATCTATATTTAAATCCTAAAAATGATCGGCTTTGACTGTTTTCCTATGTATCACACACACTGCAAAATAGTTTCCAGTTGCTGCACAATTCAGCCCTCATTCTCCACAAAAATGGCAGGGCTGCAGTATGGTGCACCCTATTGCAGGAGGCATATGACACCCAGCTTGGTGTTACATTTTTCCATGTTCATATCTTGCTTTTAAAGTGATCATTAGATTTCTGAAAGGACAATATGCAGGAACAGCTGTGGTTCAATCAAACATTGTAAGACCTCCTCAGCTCAGCTCATCATGGGGTTTTATGTACAGCCTGCTAAACATAAATATATTTGAGTTTTAGATAAACATAGTATTTGGTAGGACACTACCTTCTCTGCATGGAGCTATATCTTGTTTGAATTACAATACCAAAGACAGAGACCCTAATGTCCTAGGACCTGTACAAACACATAGTAGGAGATAGTCAAAGAGCTTACTATTTCAACAGACAAGTCAGACAAGGGAGGGTGTATGATCATCCCAATTTTACAGTTGGGGAACTAAGGCACAGAGAGATAAAGTGACTTGCCTAAGGTTATAGAGAAAGCTTGGGACAGAGCTGGGAACTGAACTCAAATGTCCAACCAGTCCCTTAATAAGACAATCCTTCCTGTTCTGACACAGCACTATCATGTTTCTAGACAGGCTGGTTTAACTCACTGGCAGCATATTCTGAGAAGAACCCAGAGACCAGATCTACAGTTGCACTGACAGCTACTTCCCACATGTGAGGGGTGGCATATGGCCATTCATTTAGAATGATAGTCTATGTTCCCTCCTGCTATTATGTATATTTCTATAGAGAACAACATTTTTTTCTGAAACAGCCTGCAGGCCATTTAGCCATAAACAATGAGCATTTGTAGTAAAACAGCATTTTTGAAGGAAAACAAACACAGTTTAAGCACCACCATGGGCAGATGCTATTCAAACAGGTCCACTCCTGTTTCCAAGAGCTGGTGTGCGTTATAGAGGCAGAGCAGCTGTTTACTTCTCATTTCATTTTGCATAAAAAAGACCTTTTGGTTTACACCTTGTTTGTGTGTTTTGCTTGATAAGACATAAAGTAGTTGCAGGCTGGGAGGGTTTGTCTACACTTACAGCTGCACTGGTTCAGCTGCCCTGCTCTAGCAGTTAGTGAAGACTCCACTTCCCCAAGAGGCAGTAGCTATGTCAAAGGAAGAAGCCCTCTGTCAACATAGCGCTGTCTACACAAGGGATTAGGTCGGTATAATTACAGTGCTCAAGAGTATGGATTTTCCACATCCCTGAGCGATCTAGTTATATCAACATAAGTTGGTAGTGTAGACCAAGCCTCTGTCCTCAGGTATGTTATTCAAAAGGAGATAACTAGACCTATCAAATTCTGAGATGTGACTGAACAGTCATTTCAATCTATTTCTTTAGCTGGACCTGTCTGATTTTCCAACTGGAACATGGTAACTAGACACACCCATTTTCAAAGGCCCTCTAAACTACAGTAAGAGTAATAGGAGGAGGGAAAATACCCATTTTTTTAAAAAAAAGAAGGACTCTGGCAGTCATGTGTTACTGCTATTGGCCTGCCTTTAGGTCTATTATTTATGTCAGCGAATGAGTACTCTGTCCTAACATACATCTTCAAGAACCATACAATGATGATATTTAGGAGGAATTTACATTCTTAGATTGCTGGCAAATTCTTTTGTTCCACCAGGTGTCCACGATATAACCAAGGTAGCTTGTAACTAACATAACTGGTTAAAATAATAAGTTATTTATGATACCTCTGTGTTGGTGTTAAATGTTTGCAGTTGAAGAAATAAGTACTGAAAGAAGAGGAAAAGACAAAATATTGGTCTATATTTATAGCTAGCATAGGCCAGATAGGTAACTGTAGGACCACAGAAATTGCCATACTGGTGCCATATCCTGTTTTCCACAATGGCTACTATCACATGCCTCAGAGGTGTAATGTATCTAATTGTGCCCTATTATACAATAGATGGAAATGTCTTCCTGACCACAACTAGTTTTACCACATGAAACATGAGGATTGATTCTTTTCTTCTTGTAATTTTATCACAGCTAGTGGACCTCTCCTCACATGCTCTTCTTATTCAATGTGACATAAGAATCATGACTTACTTAGAACTTCCATGACAGTCCCATATTTCCTTTGATGATTTGTGGCAAGTTAATCATGATAATGCGGGTATTGATGAAAGCATGTTATTTTTTCCATTTTCACAGCAGCTTTCATCCTATGGGCTCCAAAAGAGCTTTACATGCTAAAATACAGCTTATACAAGGCAATTGCTTCAACAGCATCAAAATGAAGCTATTTCTGGGATGAAATGTGGCAGCTTTTCAGTGGCATACATCAATGCTAGACAACAATGAACTGAAGATGAATCCAACTGAAAACACTGGGTTAATTTAGATAGGCATAATGTATTTTATTCAGCTTGGCATCATGACCAGGCGTTCAGGACTAACAGCACTATGGAATTGTAGATGACTAAATCAAGGGAGGATATACAAAATCTTTACATTTCATCCAAAATATTTCAGAGTCATCTGCAGAGTTGAGTGCTGCAGCAGTGATACCATTCTTATAGTCAGGGAAGTCTGAAGCTGCTGGATCACCAATAATGCTTCTGGGAGATCTCATTGTAGACATCCCCTGGAGGCTTCCCATTCAAATGCTGACCTCCAGAGTCCAATGAGGGTGGCACTGATCAAATGTTTGGGGAGCATAAACCTCTCAAATGTCAGTCACTGGCATGTAGTATAACAGGCCTCCTTTTTACAGATCGGCTGTTGCCTGGGGGTTAGTGAGGACTCTCTCAGTACCATGAATCCTCCTTTGCTTGGTCTGCAGTGCTCTCACTTCAGGAAAAGTCACCATCAGAGAAAATTAGCCAAGAACAGGAATTGAGGTGAGGAAAAGAAAGAGCATCTCCACACTGCTAGTACTGCTGTATTCAGGGAAGGGAGGAGTTGCTGCTAATGGAATCATTACCCCCAACCCTGACCCCCTATAGTGAAGAAAAAGGTCTCCCATATGACAGATATATGGCAGAGGGGAGTAAGGAGCCAATCTTCTATCGCAAAGAGTAAATAATCACAGATCCCAGTCAATGCTGCTACAAGTCCTGGTCAACCAGCCAGACCCTGCATTGAAGCCATTAGTGTTGTATGGCCTAAGGCTGAGAATTGGATGAGGAGGAAAGGCAGGTAAGGGCTGATGCTTTGGGAGGGAAGGGAAATTCATAGATTCCAAGGCCAGAAAAGGACCATTGTGATCATCTAGTCTGACCTCTTGTATAACACAAACAACAAATAATTCCTAGAGCATATCTTTTAGAAATCTAGTTCTTTTGTTGCTGGAAAGTCTAGAAAGGACTGGTGGCTTGTGGTGAAGTGAGGAGACCAGTGAGGAGTGTATATTAGTTAGATGTGTACGGTTAAACTGAATTCCTCCCGGCCCCCACAAATATATAGCTAGTTATGCACTGGGCTCAAACCTATTCAGTTTTTGTATGTGCTAATGGGGTCACAAAAAATGGAATGGCTACAGGCTAAGAATATGTGAAACCACTTAATTTTGTGTGACGTGCTAAGAATATAAATGGAGCAACAATGCAAAATTCTGAATTCAATCTACTAATATTAAAAAACAATATGATGCAGCCTTTGAATGTGTCTGGGTTGTTAGCTAAGAAGAGCATTCACACCAGCTCAAAGACAGGTTAGTCCTGAGTATTGTGGCTGCTTAAAGTGCCTGGTGCTATTTTAGACAATGTCCTCCATTACACTGTTTGTATTCTTCTCATGTGTGCTCAGCCAATGTTGGAAGACTATTGCCTTCCATGGGAATCCCCATGAAAACAAGAGCTGCAACTCAGGGGACAATTTTAGTGCACAACATTTTAATTACATGGAATTGCTTAATGCCTGGATTCATCATTAAATATGGGAGGTGGAGGGTGGGGGATGATTCAACAGCATAAGGAACTTTCATGGTACAATTTACACTTATGCATGGTATAACTGCACATATAGAGACGCTTTAATCTGTGGATCTAATAGTGATTTACATTTATTAATAATTCATTAAGCCTCAGCAGCAACATCACTGAGAAAAACAGTAAGAATTATATCTAAGGCACAGAAGGACAAAGTGACTTGCCCAAGGCCATGAATAAAACCAGAATCTTACTTCCCTATTCCTCTCCACAAACTAACTCACAAAATATAACATCCGTTAATTTCTCCACTTCTCTAAGTCTTTCTTTAGCCGATTGATATTATAGCTGAATACATTTTGTATAAATGTATGTGCTATATGCTGTTCTGTAATGTTGTAGCTGTACCATGATCTGGTAACTGTCAGTGTTTTATACTCTGTTTTTGAAATCTACAAGTCATTTGTCCCACCAAGAACCTTTCCTATCTCTAGGACAATA
The DNA here is from genome assembly GCF_011386835.1 of Chrysemys picta bellii. Lineage (NCBI taxonomy): Eukaryota > Metazoa > Chordata > Testudines > Emydidae > Chrysemys > Chrysemys picta. Next base: position 40,932,378 of record NC_088799.1, on the reverse strand, counting down.
ACACAATGATTAACTGACATCTTGATTATGGATCTTACTGTAAGATGTTTGGGAGATTTGGATTGGTATTATTTAAGATTGCTTTCTAATGATTATTTTTTGCCTGAACGTAACTTAGTAACTTAAACGGTTGTGCTGATGGATAATACCACTAAATCAAAGAGGTCTTGTCAATAGAGATGATTAAAAGCTGCAAAACAGCATTTGTGAATGGTCATTTGAATTCTGACTGTGTGGTTGTTTGACCATGTTCATACCCCTTACTGTTTGCTGTTAATAAGCATTAGAGTAAACTGGTCTGTGGTCACACAAATGTCTGTTCCTTGTATGAATACCAACATTTGCACCAGAATAAGCAGCTTCATATGCAAACAAGAGTATTTGCTACTCTTTTTTTTTAATTATTATTATTTTTTTGACATTTGCTATTCACTATTCTTCTGTTTTAACATTTCAATTATCCAATCAGGGAGCAGAAACTATAACATATGTCAAAGGCGACTCATTGCACAGCACTTAAATAAATAAATACATAAATAGTGCACTTGCAAGTCAATAGCTTGCAAACAGACCATAGGCTGACAATTGTTTGTATAAACTATTTGGAAAATACAACTAATGAATAAGGATCAGTCTGTGAAAGACTCAAACAGAAAAACACCAAATAATTTGGAGCCTTTGGCCAAGAATTTCAAAATTGGATGTCAAATGTTAGCCCCTTAAATTCTTACGTGGACTCTTGATTTTTCAATAAGTTAAAAGTTGGGCTCCTGTTTTTGAGAAACTTGGCCTCAGTATCTTCAGCCTAGATATATGGACAGCATTACTATGTTCTTTAGTATCATGTTGGTATTATAAAATAGTCTTTAAAAAATTGTGGGAAAATAAATCTTATTTTCTTTCTGTCTTGAAGATTCCAAGCTCTTTATCATTATAGGGTGACAGCAACCATTTTGACCAACACTGAAGCTTGAGGGAAAGAAGTCCAGTGTCTACAAATAGTTAAGCCAGGCTGAATGCTGCAACAGGCTCACATCCTTGGTGGAGCAGATACAGAATGAGAAACAGAACACCCACTAGTCAGGGGGCTACAATACCAGGTATTTTTATTGGCCACTAATCAGATTGTGAATTCCACTTAAAAAAAATTAGTTCTGAATGTGAACTCAGTGAATCCTGTGGAACCTTATAGACTTCTTCTGTTAGTCTATATGGTACAACAGGACTCTTCATTGCTTTTCACAGATCCAGACTAACACGGCTACCCCTCTGATACTTAACTCAATGAATGTAAATGTTGCATCACACTTCACTTGGCAACAAAAATTCAGCCCTAATACAGTCAGGTCCAACAGCAATTTAACTATAAAAATACTGCAGAAACAAAATCTAAGTAGTTGGTATAGCAACCTAAGCACTTAGAAGTGTGCAATCTCTCACACTGTCTCAAATATGAAAGGAAACTGTTAGCACTAGGTCTCTTTTCCCTCTCTTGTTATGGTAGCTGGTAGGCTGGGATTCTTTATGGTCCAACCCTATGAGTTTCTATAGGTGCAACGAGAAATTGATTCAAAACAAACTGGAAACAGTCACAACTCCTGAGTGAGGTGTAGAAATAAAACTGAAATTTAAACGTGACCACCACAGCAATGGTTACTGTACGAAGGCAAGCAAGGACAGGCTGCTAATTTTATTATGCATAATAATTACTTATGTGCATATGACATCTTTCATCGTGAAGGATTATGTTAATGGGAAGCCCATATGTTCAAACACCATGAAGCTGGCCCCCAAAATCATGCGATTGCCTTAAAAATCATGGGGTTTGTTTTTAATAAAAAAAGGTTAGATTTTTGTATTGGATTTCTGGTTTCTGTACCTTTAGGGTGCACTTGTCATATTCTCAAGCTTTTGTTTGCAACCATGAGAGCTGGCAACTTATCTTTGGGTTTTTTAAATGAAAGCTGAGATTCTTACACAATCTCATAACTCAAGCAACTGAGGCTTAAAGAAAAACACTATACTGCAAGACTCATGATAAAAATCACAAGAGTTGGCAACACTGAACAAAAAATAAAGAGCTTTTAAAGCTCTTTATAGCTACAGTATGAATGAGGCACAACAATCCAACAAATAGCCAGGGAAAGGCATAAAATGTTACCATTTTACTGCCTCAACAGCACTAGAGAGAGGGACCTCTTCCATAGGATGGTTGCCTCCTACACACAGGGGAGCAGCTAGGTCATTTTTGGCATCATTCAACCACCTTTAAAGCTGGCTGAACATTGTCTGCGTATAATCTATTCTGCAGGTAACTGCAATAACTGTCAAATAAATTACTCCACATATACTTATCCCCAGTTCTAGCATTTACATAGTATTCAGAAATTAACATTGATGGAAAGGACAAGCTGAAGGACTGCCATATGTGTGGTAGTGCAACTGGGTGGTTGTACATTAAATGAGGCAAATTACACTCTCTTGTAACCATAAGGGAAAAAGTAGTAAAGAAAACCATGTTATTTTTTCCTCCGATTTATTTATTCAATGGTGTATGGTGCTCAGTGCAGGAAACTCCTGCTGGAGCTTTAGGACAATGAAGCAGCCTTAAGTTCACAATATGGTTTTTGCCCTCTTGCTTTATCCAGTTGCTAATCTTTAGCTGGAGCCTTCCTCTCCTCATGAGCCCAGCTTTGGTCTGGCTATTTCCAATGCACCTCACTGGCAACTGAGCCATCTTGAATTTCAATTTTATATTATCAGAGCAAGAAATTGGAAGGGTTTAATACTTCAAATCTCTCTCATTTAACAGAAGCTGATCCAGCAAAACATTTTTGTCAGGTGGGAGTTAAGCTGAATGGGGCTGACACATCACAGGTATTAGGCGGAAAGGGCTGGCTCCCGATCAGGTGCTGAAGCAAGCAGGACTGGCAAGCAAGCAAAAAACAAATGAAATAAAACCAACTATCTTCCAGGCAGGCTCATTGCCAGGGAGCAGCCACGTAACAGACACTGCTACGCCTATTGTAAAGTATTAGTGAAATTGACAGGGTAAAAAAAAAAAAAAAGATCCTTTTTATTGGCAAAAGACATTGGTTCTATTCTTGGCTCTGTCACAGGTGCTGAGGGTGAGCCACATGCAACCAAGTTTTCAAAAGTAACTACTAATTTGGGGTGCCTCACTTTTTGGGCATGCAATGTGAGACACTAATATCCTGTAAGTTGGGCACCCAAAGTCAGGCATAGCCCTGTGTTGAGGGTAGCTCAGCCCCCTCTCTGCTCCCTCCCTGCCCCTCCCTCCCACCCCCATCCCAGCTACCCAGCTACTGCAGCCTAATGCACTATGCCTACACATAGTGAGGCACTCAGGAAGATTAAATCATTCCACTCCAAAAAAGTGGGTTTCAAAACCCTAAGGAGGTCTCATGCTCCCTTTGTTTTATATTCATGATGCTAGGTATGACCGGTTGCCTAGAATGGACCACACGAAGAATGCCACACTCAGGGCAGACTGCAAGAAATGAGGTAGGCACACCTGAAAACTGATGGTTTATACTACAATTAGATTCAGCAAACCAGTGACAAAAGAGCTTCTGCAGTACCACACTGCTTGACAAGAAGCCAAAACACAGTCCCCTTTCGGCATTCCAGCCCATGATTCCCATCAGAAAATTGGTCTTGTACAGTGAAAGGTTACTGAAAACCCATTTCACCATACCTGAGGTTCTACCGATCCAGAAAAATCAGACACTTACCCCTAGGTTAATATAGATTTCAGATCTCACCCAAATATCATGCTGTCAGCCAATCATTAGTAAGCAAACTAAGAATTTATTAATAAAAGAAAAGAATAGAGTTAAAATGGTTAAAAGAGCATATATATACAAATGATTGAAAGGTCCTTAAATCAGGTTTGTAGCAATGATGGAATAGACTGCTGGCTTGCAAAAGTCTCTTTGGTAACTTCCAAAAGATTGGAAGGGCCCTCAGTCCCTAGTTCAAAATACTCCTTTTAGTAGTAAATCCACAGTCCAGAGAGCTGGAGCAGGAATGAGGCAAAATGGGGATAGTCCAGTTGCACATTATACCCTCTCCCATGTGCATGGGAAGTTACAGTCCCAAACAAGGCCCATAGTCCCTGTGCATGGAAAGTTACTGTCAAAGATGGCGTCTTAGGTCAGATGTCCACGTCACATGTCTTTACATGTTTTGCTGAATCACAGGGATAGCCATTGGCTCCACGCTGTCTGAGGCATCCACAGGAAGACTCGTTATTGAGCTGATTTCCCTTAATGGCCCATCACCACCTGAATGGCCCATCAAACATTTTAATGATTCAGCAACAAGGGGCTGGCTAGACTGTATGTTAAACTATCCTGTGGTATCACCCAGACCAAAATACATGTTTGAGATACAAATACATATTCATAACTTCAGATGCAAAGCGGATACATGCATATAAACAGGATTATCATACCTAGCAGATTACAACTTTTCCATTGATACCTTACATGACAAACATTGTATAAGAATGGTTGCAATTGTATAACAGTGATAATATCAATGATATATAAATGCCCATATTCAATCATACAGCATCATACACTAGGATATAAATGATTTTCCCCTAAGAGTGCGGCAGCTAGATTCTTTTTAGCTTCTCTTGATTGTGGTTCCTCATCTACGTGCTTATCTATAATATTGGCGGGAATAGGTGATTTGAGATTGGGTGGCAATGAAGCTGCAACCACTAAATAAATATATTGATTTGTCCACCCATTTACTTTAGCTTCCCTTTCCCAATATGGAATCCAGCTGCAGGTGGTTTCCCCTGTTGAAGGTCCCATGGACTGAGCAATGGCTCAAATTTGTTTGTTGGAAAGTGAAGTGGTTGTGGTTTCATTTACCACTTCTTTGCGATTGCCATTTTGATTGCCTCCCTTGGCAGGTCTCTGCCTGATGCAATGGGTTCTAGTGAGAAGGGACATAGGATTAGGGTGAGTATCTCCCTGATCTGGATCATGAGGCCATAAACCACACTAATATGGAGGATATAAATCTCCCTCATCAAGCGCTTCCTCTGAGGAAAAGGGTGAGTACTGAGTTGCACAGCAACCTGTAATCGCACCCATCTTATCCTGCCTCACTTGTAACTGGGCTTGTGATTTAGCAATGATTCACTTGCAGTGATCATGGGAGGCTGCCCTTTTCCATTCCTGGTTCTCCTGCATTACAGCTTGAAGGGCAGATAAAGCATCTTCCAATTCTTTCTCTAATTCCCCTGCTTTTTTTGCCAAGGTTGTTGGCATTTCTCTGACAATGCCTCCTTTTCATTAGTGACCATGCCCATTGTTACTAAGGAGATCAAGATGGAGGCTTGAGCAGCCTGCAGATTGCTCTCAAATCTAGCAAGATCCACTGGTCCTCACAGGGGCCACCAATTGTTATGAACTGCCCTTCCCACTACAGCAATTCAGTTAGGTTCAAGAGACCAGGTGGATTTTAACCATTTATTGAAAACTACAATAGAATCCAAATATGTGATTGTAGGCTACAGTACAGCAAGTAAAGTAAACAATCTCACTCCCTGCTACCAGCAAGATGTACCAGTTGCGGGCAGATGAACCTTTCTCTGTGTTCAGAGTCTGTCACCTCTCCACCCCAAAGAGAAGTTCTGAACACCCTCCCCCCTTGTCCATATCGCCTAAGTTACTCATGTGCCTTGTGATGGTCACATGCACATATACAGTATTTCCAGACATGCCCCACCCCAGCTTTCCCTGCTGCTAAGCTAAAACATATATTACAACATTAGACAAAACATGTTAAAATGGTGATAAGATGAACATTGAAACAAGAGGGGCAAATGTCCCACACCCCAAGGACACTGAAGCGTCTAACACTCTACCACCACCGGCCAGGGAAAGCATCTCATTAACTGTAAAAATGCTGAGAGTCATATGGAAATAGCCAACCCTATTGAACTGCACGGACTGTGAGACTTGGTAGTGGCGACAAAGGATAACAAACTGGGGCCTATTAGGGAAATTTGCCCAGGTGTGGAACACCAGTGCTGGGTTGTCTTTCTACACTATGTAAAACCCACAGTGGGGCATTGGAAGAAGGAATGGTTGTGGGCTTAGTGTTGCCTCCTTGCCATAACGTATAAGTGGAACATCCATTGAGCAAATACCAGAAAGTCAAAATTTAGGTGCATGGTACCAACAGTGTGACTGCACTTACATACTCTGATGCACTGCACAGGCATGGAGAAGGACAATGGAGTGGTGCCAATTATAGACACCTGGATAAGTAATCCAGGCTAAAATCAAAAGCAATTCTGAGTTATTTTCAGTATTTTTCCCCTCTTTATTTTGTGTGCTTTGCTTAGTCTAAGCTGTGTAAACATGGAAACAGCAGGCACCCCCATGAATAACATATTATTCATCTGAGTTCATCTGATGTCAGTATACATACTGGTCATGTGAAAAGCCCTGGATAATGTGTGCATTTCAGTCAGCATCTTTTCCTACATCTGTAAATATCAATGAGATGTTTGGGGAGGAAGAAAAAAAAACAACACTCTTAAAAGTAGTGGTGGTGTGTGTGTGTGGAGGGGGGAATGAACAAGATGAATCAGTGTGTGGAAAACATCAAATTAAAATAAACCAATTGATAGCTAATGAAGACTGAATGGTTATTCCTAATTCATTTAGTTTAAATTAAATTGAAATTCTATTCTTGCATTATTCTGTTTTCTCAACCTTTATATTATTCTTTCTTCTTTTTGCTTGACTGGGGCAATAGCTAAATAACACACACACACAAACCGCCTTGCAAGTCCTTAATCTGTGATGTGTTCAGCATCTTGCAGGATTGGACCTATTAGTGTTTGAAACCAACAAAACTACAGCCTGTCTGCTATGCCGTGTGATATAAGTGGCAGCTGGGCCAAGTCAGAACATAAAAAAAGAAACATTGCTGGAAACACTGCTAAAATTCTATCAGCCTGGCTGCAGTTGTTGCCTCTAATTGAGTTCCTCTGGCAGCCAGAATGATTTGATCATTCAGTATCTGCTAGAGGTGAACAAACATGTTAATCAAAAATGGGCCAGTCTTAGCAAAACTGGCTGACAGGGGCGGCTCTAGGCACCAGCAAAGCAAGCACGTGCTTGGGGCAGCCCATTTGCAGGGGCGGCAGGGATCCAGCATGGGAGCTGAGAACCAACAGGGGGCCCTGGGAGTGGTAGTTCCTTGGTTAGCTCCCTGTTTATAGAGCCAGCCCTGGAGCAGGCAAAGAACTACATTTCCCAGAATTCCCTTGGCCACTACCAACAGGAAAGAGGGGGCGGGAGTGAGGAAGCTGAGACCTCATGCTGTAGACTGCTGTGAATGGAGAGCTGCGCTGTGAGTAGGGATTCCATATTTTAACATTCAAAAAATAGGACACTCCACGGGGAGGGAGGGTAGCCCCACCCTGCCCCCATCCACTCCCTCCGACTGCCCCCCACAGAAACCTCAACTCATCCAACCCCCTCTGCTCCCTGTCCCCTGATCACCCCCTCCTGGGACCCTTGCCCCAACTGCCCTCCAGGACCCCACCCCCTATCTAAGCCCCACTGGTCCTTGTCCCCAACTTCCCCCTTCCTGAGACCCCCCCCCAACTTCCCCTCTAAGACCCCACCCCCTACCTGTCCCCGACAAACCCCTGGGACTCCCATACTTATTCAATTGCTGCCTGTCCCCTAACTGCCCCCCCAACCCCTGACCCATTTAACCCCTCCTTCTCCCTGCCCCTGACTGCCCCCCCAAACCTCCGCCCCATCCAACCCCCCCCTGCTCCCTGTCCCTTGACTCCCCCCCCCCGGAACCCCCTACCCCTTCTCCAACCCCCCAGCCCCCTTACCATGCCACTCAGACCAGCGTGTCTGGCTTCGTGCAGCGCCAGACACGCTGCTGCATACATGCTGCCATGCTCCCCTGCGGAGCCACAGCCCCCAGCACCTGCCTTCCAGATTTGAACACCTCAGAATTCAGGAGTGCTCAAGCTCAGTTTGGGCAGCTGTTACTTCATTTCTCCCAAATCAAATATACTGATCCACTGTAACTTGCTGTAGAAAAAGTAGGATAAAATTGAGCAAGAAATGCTTCCCAGTGGTTATTAGGACTGGAATTGCTATTTTCAACAGCCATTGCCTTTTTGTTTGTTTGTGTAAAAGGAAGACAGTGACATTGCATTGGCAATTTCCCCATAGAAAGAAAGAGTGGAACAAAAGAATAATAAAGGCACCTCAACTTTTCCTCATTTATGTAGGACAGTCTTATAATATGCATCCAGATATCCTCCAATCACACAAGCTGAAAATTGTTCCACTTTACTGCAGTTCTGTAACCATATGGGAACCAATCCTGTCTGTGTTCTGTGCACATCTAAAATTCCTGCTGAATGACCTGCCGTGGGAGCGAGTTACCAGTGACCCAGGGCTGCAGCGGAAGGAGGGTGCAGGTGGGGGGGGTGAGCCCAGGGCTGGGGTGGCAGGAGGTGTATGTGTGGGGGGGTAGGGGGAACCCAGAGCTGGGGCGGCAGGGTGTGTGTGTGTGGGAGAGCCCAGGGCTGGGGCGGCAGGGGGTGCGGGTGGGGGGGGGGGTGAGAGCCCAGGGCTGGGGCGGCAGGGGGGTGCGGCGAGGAGCCCAGGGCTGGGACGGGGGGCAGCCAAAATTGTTTTTGCTTAGGGCGGCAAAAAACCTAGAGCCAGCCCTACTGGTTGTATATCCAAACAAAGATCTTAGGAAGTATTGTCCAAAATGCAGGGTCTAGGGTAGAAGAAAATTAAATGATTTTGGAGCCTGCATCAAAATGAGAGTGCTGGAGAGGGTGGCATTCAAAGTAGAACAGTAAAAGACAAGGGAAGATAGACAGGGCTCACCATATGGTCAGCAAAGATGCAAAGAATGTAAAGATGAGAAGCTTGAAGTGCATTAGGGAAGGAATATCTAGTAGTGGGGAGGCCCAAAGAAAGGGGAGTCTTGGTCAGAGTGACGTGCAAGGAAGAAGATCTTAAAAGTCCAGTCTGTTATGTACAGACTGGAAAGTGCTGACATGGGTGTCAGGGAGGTGGTTGGGGCACTCAAAACTTGGGTATAAAATTTTGCTTTGATCTGAAACTTGGCATACAAGCCTAGGAGCTGCATCCCCCCCGCCTTTTTAAATTACCTAGGAATATCTTCATTTTAGGAGTGCAAAAAAAAAAAGCAGAATTTAGTACTGTAATAACTATTTTCCACAACCCATGTAACTCAAGTGGCTTTTTTAAAATTAAATATCACAATAATATAAAATATTGCTTTCAAGTAAGCTGGGAAAACAAAATGTGAAAACCAGCAGCTACTGAGGGTTCAAAGTATTTGTAACACCATTCTTCTCACCCCTCCCCACAGTCTAGAATTATTATTTTTAGCAGCTGACTTAGGGCTTATTCATGAAAATCGATTGACACAATAGACCATAATCATTCCATAGGACCTATTATGGTCCATCATGTAAATGGCCTCCCATAAGGATGCACCATTATGGTCTATTGGGTTATGGTTCAGTGAATTAGAAAAATCTCTAAGTAGAGTAGGCTTTAAGCGAATAGCCTATAATGACTACACAGTAGCCATAATAATAAACTTTGTCAAGACTCCTGTCTTAATTACTCCCAAATTATTCATTAGCCCATTAATCCAAGCTGATGAATATTCTGCATGTTAAAGAAACTCTTAATTATCTACAGCACAATGGTTGCCATTAAAAATCAACATCGCCAACAGATACTATACTGTTCTTACTGTTGTCTTCACTTTCAAGTAAAGGAAAAAGACTGCACTCTCTCAGCTGTCTCTCTGTGGTAATTGTTGGACACTATTGATTGTTTAATGGTAACTGTTATATTTACCTAGAGAGACAAGGTGGGTCTTTTATTTGACCAACATCTGTTGGTGACATAGACAAGCTTTCGAGCTTACACAGAGCTCTTTTTCAGGTCTGGGAAATGTACTCAGCATGTCACAGTTAAATACAAGTTGAAACAGATTGTTTAGCACAAGTAGTTACATTTCAAAGGACCATTCAAGGTGAAGTGGCCAGTTAACACCACTTCAGTCATAGTGGGAAAAGGGGCAGGAAAGGCTAGAGAAGGGGAGTTGAGTGGGTTACAGATTGTTGTAATAAGCCATAAATTCAGTGTCCCTGTTCAGTTCATGATTTTTAGTGTCTAGCAAAACCATCCTTTGAAGGCTTCCTTTGAGGATGAGGACTGAGAAGTCAGTTATAGAGTGATTGCTTTGTGAAAAGAGTTCACCCACAGGTGATATGGTGTTTTTGTCTTTTAGCATTTTTCTGTTTCAGTTCATTCGAGAGTGGAACGATTGTCTGTTTTGCCCACATAGTTCTTGAGGCATTTAGTGCACTGGATGAAGTACACCACTTGTTGTGATAGGCGTGTGTAGGACCACAGATCTTGAAAGATGTGTTGTGAGAGGTGTTGGAGCAGTGGAGCTATAGCTACAGGCTTTGCATCTGTTATTCTGGCAGGGTCTGGTGCAGCTTTGAATTGCCAGGTCTTGGTCTGTGGGGAGCTTGCTTCTGATGATGAGATTGGGGGGTTGTTTGAAGGCCAGAAGAGGGGGTTCAGAAAAGAAGATTTTCAGGATGTGGTCCCCATCTAGTATGGATTGTAATAGTTTAATATGGATTCCACTGTTGGGGGGTAGGTGCCAATTAGGGGTGTATGGTTATTTCTGTATTGAAGCAGATTCTGAGTATTTGGATGGCCTGTTCCATGATATGATCTACTTGTCTGGTGGAGTGTCCTTGTTTGGTGAAGGTGGTTTTGTGTTATCCCAGATTCTCTTTGAAGTATATTCTGTGGTATCTGAGTGCTGGGCTGTAGATAGATTTCTTGGTCAGTTTTGGGTGGTTACTGGATCCGTGAAGGTAGGTGTGGTGATCTGTGGGTTCCTTGTGTAGAGATGGTTGTAGGGTTTGTTGCCGGCCCAGAGGGCCCGAGGGGGGGGGGGGCAACAGGGTTCGTTGCCCGGTGTGCGTCGCACCAATAGACACACCAGGGTGGAGAAGCAAACCAAGTTTATTCAAGAGCTCTGAATAGGCACTAGGAGACCAGCATGTCTCAAATCAAGTGCAGCACATACAAGCAAGTGTCCCATTTTATATTCCAAGCTGTTTGTATAAGCCTTTGTTCTGTCCTCCCTTACCCCTCCCTCGGTTACAGCAGGCATTACATTGTGGCGTATTAGAAAAGTTCTCGTCCGCATGCTTATCTTCGACCTTGCAAGCTCTACGTAATAGGCCTTTCCCTCCCCTTTTCCCCCTCATTATCACTACTGCTTTTGTAGTGTGAGCGAAACTGCAGCTGTCTGCTAAAAAGCTGACCATTACATATTCTGCTTTTAGGCTGTCAGCATGTAGGTAGGTTAAGGTTCACAAGATGGAGTTACTGTGGCTCACTTAGACCCAGAGCAGAGGAGTTTCATTGGCACTTATGGCCTTCCACTTCCCCGAGTTACCTGGTAGCTATGCCTAGTGACGTCAACAGGTTCCACTGCTGAAGCTGACCATGGTGTCCAGAAATGTGATGCTAGTGTGGGAGTGTTCTAGAGAGATAGTTTAATGGATGGGTGATGGTTGCTGAAGTTGTGGTGGAAATCTATGATGAAGTTTAGGTTGTCTGTCTAGAGGATGAAATGTATCTCAAGTATATCACTGATTTTGTGGTGCATTTTCTTTCTGAAGGTAATCCATGAAAAGGTTGGCATACTGGGGAGCCATCCTAGTCTCCATGGCTGTTTCCATGGTTTGGAGGAAGTGTTTGTTGTTAAATGTAAAATTGTTATGGGTGAGGATGGAATGGATGTGTTTGGAGTGGACATCTGAATGTTGTCTATTTTCCTGTAGATATTTGAGGTAGGCAGGGATTCCGTCATTGTGAGGAATGCTGGTGTATAGGGAGGAGACATCCATGGTAGCAAGGATGGTGTTCTGAGGGAGGCTGTTAATGTTGCAACGTTTCCAGAGGAAGTCAGATGTGTTCTGGAGGGAACTGTCCCTTTGTGTGTTGAATGGTTTGAGGATGGTTTTTATGAGTCCTGATATTCCTTCCAGAGGAGTGCCTTGGCCAGGGTTCCCTTGTTTTTGTAGCTTGGGAAGAATGTAGAAGGTCCCTGGCATGGGTTTGTGGGGGATGAGGTTGACATTTTTCTGTATTTCCTGAGAGATGCTGGCAATGCAAAGTCAACAATTCCCTTCCCATGCCAGTGAATGACATCAGCATCATAGGTATCATACGGTATCAAAAGCATGTTTCACCAAGCTCACTGATCCAGCCATAGGTCCCCATCCATTTAGGAAAAGTAGGGCGGGGCAGAGTCTTCAGGAGCCTCTATAATTACCTGGAGCCTCTCAAGAGCAAAGCTATTCCTGTGTTCCTAAGAGCAGTACAGTCATGTCAGTCTTAATGTCTGGTAATCAGGACCTTTGCTGGTTATGTAAACAAGAATGCATATTCATTAAATATGTAGTTCAATCTGTTAAATATTTGTGTGAAATCACAAAATTTCTGCAGCCTCAATGGATATGAGTTACACCAGCTTTCATGGTCATCCTGTAGAACAGAACTGAAGACCTTCCCTGGGGAGTCTGTCTGTGGTAGCAGAGTCCTTCCAGGAGCTTGGGGCTAGCTAAAGAAGAAACCAAATTTCAGGATGGGAACCATGATAAAAAATCGTCAGCTTTGTAAAGTTTGCAAGGAAAAGTTTTCTACAGCAGAATGGCCTTGTGGTGAGGGCACAGGGCCAGCACTTAGGAGACCTAGGTTCATTTATTGCTCTGCCACAGACTTCCTGCATGAACTTGGATAAAACACTTAATCACTCTGAAAATCCTGCTATTCCCCATTTGTAAAATGGAGATATCAGTATTTTACCTTTCTCCCACACTTTGTCTGTTTTTCTGTTTAGTCTGTAAGGTCTTCAGGGTCTCTTGTTTTGTATATGTACAGCAGCCAGCATAATGGGTCCCCATATTTGGATGTGGCCTCTAGATGGTGCCTTTAATGCAAGCAATAAATTGTAATAACTGAAGCTGGCTGGTTCCAGAGCTCCTTGCTTTGTTGTATCAAACTTTTTAATAGGCTGGACCACATTGCCCTTGCTTTTTGGTATCAAAAGTTTGTGGGATTATTCCTCGATAGATGGCAAAGGAATGCTAATTGTCAATATGAGACACTGAAATGACTGGGTATCATGCAGATATAAAGGGCAGATGCTGAAATTATCCCCTCTAGAAAAGTGCATGGCATACCCCTCTGCTCTTTCTAAAGCCTTTATATCACCATCCAAAGTGATGGGAAGAAACTGGAGGAGAAGGAAGTTAAACAGGACCAGACCCTGCCTTATTTCTGGAGAGTGGGGTGGGGGTAGAATGGCTGGTTATCTGCCCTGGAAAAGACAAGCCTTCATAAAATGCCTCTCTCTCTCTCTCATACCTTTCAGAAGGTTGGTGGAAAATCCTCATGTTCTCTGTGGCAAGCTGGATCTACATTGTGCAGCAAGACACCCTAAAAATACCTTAAAAATTCTGAGGCAAATTGTTTCAAAATATAGGCTTTTACTGACTCTAAATATGGGCATGAATGATACAACCAGTGCAATATTACTTGTGTTTATTTTATATTGTATTCTTATTTATTTCATGTGGCTCCCAAATTTTCAACACACTAGAGAATTTTCTGTTGGAAATTCATAAGCGACATTGGCTGTTGGGAGAAGATGTAACTTCTGCAAGCTCAGAGACAGTTGTATTGGGTGCCAATACAAGTAACAGCAAAGGTAGATCTTAGTAATTGTGACATATACATGATGTAATCAGCACATCACTTACATATGCAAATATGATTGTCCTTAGTTAAATAGCTCCTTGTGACATCATTATTCCTAACTGGAATGAGAACTGTTTATCCCAACACAAAGCCTGAGTCATCAAACTGGTCTCATGTGTTTTAGAAGTGCTACTGGGTAAGGTTCAAAGGATCAGTGAACCATCTTCCGAGTGTCTTGTGGAGCGATGGCCAATACTTTATGCCTAAATTGGCCATGTTGCCCGGGCTGCCATTGCTGCCCGCCACTGGAAAGGACTGATGAAGAATACTGTTCGTGTTGGCGTTTCCTTTTTACTCAGGAGCGGAATTGCAACTGTTTCCCCTGCCCATATGCAGAAGGCAGAGCTTGCCAATGTTGTCACTGCTCATGTTCAGAGAACCCAAATTGCCGTTGGTGCTGCTGCTCCTGTTCAAATGACCCAGACTGCAAGTGCTGTTGCTGTGCCACTGATGAGAACACCAGCTGTCAGTATTATGAGAGCAGATGCTGCAGGAATACCATCTACGCATCATACCTTCCCAGAGCCACAAGGAGACGTCAGTAAGTGCATTCAAAGAATGATTCTTTGATTCTTTTTTTACATATTACATTCCAATGGATATGCTGCCTTTTTTTTTTTTTTTGGCAAATCAAAAATTGTCACTTATTCTCAGTATGACCAAGTTGGGCATGGAAAGTAGAGCGGAGGTAGTGGAAGGACAGTTTTCCAGTCCAGCAAAATTTTTCTCTGCCTGAATCAAGAGGAAAATTAAAAAAGAAAAAACAATCTAAAAATGTGTTTGTGAATCCCAAAACAAAACCCAGACCCTGAAGATTTATCTTAGTTTGGATCAATTGAAATGTTTTTGTTTCAATAATTTCAAAATGCTCCATTTTACTGTTGACTTTTTCTTTTCTTTTCTTTTTTAACTCCCATTACGCATAAATTTCAAAACAAAGTTATTATGAACCAGGAAACTGGATTTTTTCATTTAGAAAATATAAAAATGAAATATTTTGACAATTTCAAAACTTTGTTCTTGACATTTTTTCAAGGCAGGAAATTCATTGATTTGTGAACAGTTTGGGTTTTGACAAATTTACATTTTTTTAGTGAAAAAATGTTTAACTGAAAAATTCCCATCAGCTCTAATTGAGTGAAAGCCTGAGAAAAGGAAAGAAAGAGGAGTGTACAATGAGAAGAGACATGTTTGATAAAGAGGAATGTGAAGTGAGATGTAAGAGAAAAATACAGACTAATGGAAAATGGTAGTCAGGGTAGGGGAGTAGAGGAAACTGAAAGTCAACTGCAAAAAATGTTCTGAAAAGAGTGGAAAGATGGGATGATAATGATCTTGGTGTGCGGGGGGAGGGAATGGAAAAACTTCAGTACTACACATAGATTAAACTGAAGAGCAGACAGTGAAAAGAAATGACTGCAATGGTATGCCTGGGGCTCTAAGAAACTAGCCAGACCAAAGTAGTGGTAGTGATGATAAAGATTTAGACTGAGGCCTAGTCTTCACTTACCGGCTGGTCCGGCGGCACGCCATCGATGTTCTGGGATCGATTTATCGCGTCTGGTTAAGACGCGATAAATCGATCCCGGATCGATCCCGGAAGTGCTCACAGTCGGCGCCGGTACTCCAGCTCGCCGAGAGGAGTACGCGGCGTCGACGGGGGGAGACTTCCGGCCGCGTCTGGACCGCGGTAAGTTCGGACTAAGGTACTTCGAATTCAGCTACGTTATTAACGTAGCTGAATTTGCGTACCTTAGTCCGAAGTCCGGACTAAGTGGGGACCAGGCCTGAGTGAAGAAGAACCAATTGATCTCCAGAGATACATGACCCATAAGTGATTCTTGCTTTTAAAATATGTAACTCTGGCTCTGAAAGTGGGAGAGACAAGTGGGTGGAACAAGGGCAGTGCTGGGAAGAATCTATTTCGTTTATGATATTACACACATTAACTTATATACAGGGAGGGGATGGGCAACAACTGAGGGGGGAGCAGCAGCAGTTTTGGAGTGTGTGTGTGTGTGTGTGTGTGAAGATATGGGATTGAAAACAGCAGCAACAAGAGTGGAGCAAAGAAATGTAGTGGTGAAGGCAGTATTATGGAAGCAGTAATTTTATCTCATGTTTCTGGTGACTATGTTAGCCACTTGAGCTTATGTCATCGCATTGGAATTATCATGGAGAGACAGTTGACCAAGATTTTCAAAAGCATTTACAGAGCAGAGAGATTTACAGAGCACTTTCTGAAAATCGGGCCCCTTTAAGGCATTCCAAGCTGGGCACTGCAAAAATTGAGACACCCAAAATCACCAGCCACTTTTTAAACTTTTGTCCACAAAGATCCTTGAAATGTCAATAAGGGTCCATTATATGGCGGATTTTGATTCCCCTTGTAAGGCAAGGGATAGTTAGATACAGTGGTTAAGATACCTGTTTATTTTACTGTTAACATAAATCATAACCCATTATAGTAATTTTAAGAGGCAAAGCATATAAATAAGAAAAAGAGATGGAACAAAAAATAGGTGGGAGAATAAAAATTGATGCAGTTGTACAGAAGAATTGTGTGCATTAGAATCTGTTTCTTAGTGAGTATCCAAATTTTTTTTGTTTTCAGTTCAAAAGTTGCCTTGACAAGCTTTGGAAGTAAAAGTAACACATCAATCATTACTCTGGAGAGGGATGCATCAGGACATGCTTTTCGTGACCAACTCATTTGTCCATTGTGTAAACAACTGTATCTCTACCCATTTATGCTGCCATGCAACCACTGCATTTGTGAGAAATGCATAAGTAAAAGCAAAGCCCAGGCTGAAGTAACTGAAACTTTCTTCATCATTGTATGCCCAGTGTGTGTCAAAGCACACTGCCTCCCCTACACTAATAAAACTCAGTTGAGGATGAATTACCTGAGAGCCAAACTGGCTAGGAGATACATGCGCAGACATGGCTTTCTGAGGTGGAGATTTGACAGAACCCAAGCACCAATCTATTGTCAAGTTTGCAAAGAGAAGACAAAGAAGGCATCCAAGAGATGTCTCACATGCCGGCTGAATTTTTGTAACGAGTGTCTAAGGTTATATCACAGCGAGACCACTACTCAAGACCACATATTTACCAAAGCCTATCGAGAAGATCAAGGAGAATGCTGTTGTTTACTCCATCCCAACTCAAACCTTTCTAAATACTGTCTAGATGACCATGAGCTAATCTGTGAGTTCTGCAGTGACTCACTGCACAACGATCATGAGACACTACCCTTGCCGGTGGCATGTTCAAATGAGGCTGCTTCACTCTTCAGTGCTATTGCCAAGTTTAAAAAAGGTTCCTATTTCAGTTTTTCTGTGTGTTTGTGCTGTTTTTAAAAACTCTGCTGTTTGTCACAATTTAACTGGCTGTGTGATTTTTGTATAGAAGGGGTAATATTGTTTCAGCTGGACTCCCCTGAAACACATTTTCAACAACTATTTTAATCGATAGATAGAAAATTTGCAAAGAACTTCATTAAAATAGTTGTTGTTGAAAGTGTGTGTCGATAGATAGATAGATATACACAGGTTTAAAGCACATTAACACATGACAGCCATTGCAAGGTTGTTCTGTGACAGATATGAAATCTATTAACACAAGGCTTCACTGCTGCAGTCATTAACAAGTCATGCCTGGGTGCTTTACCACTCAGGATTTACTGGAGTTCCACAGCACTATGGCTGTGCTTTCTCCCCCAGATGTGCCTTCTGTCCTGGCGTGGTCTAGAGACAGCCAAGTCAGATATTCCCTCACACGGCGGGACTCTTCAGCTGTACAGTTGTGGCATCTTTACAGTCACTTTACACTGCCAAAGTACCACAAAGGGCTTATAGTATGGGCCAGAAATTGACCCTTACAGTTTAAAAGAAATAAGAATTTATGGATTTCCCACCTCCCCATATTTCCTTGCATTACCCTCCATCCACCTCATTATCCCTTAGCACCCCTCATCAGGTACCCTGCATCTCCGACATTCCTCCCTTTCCTTTGCCTGCCCAATGCTCCCCACTTTAAAACCAGATACTGTATGCCTCTTCCTCCTAGTTATTGTTTCTCTCATCTGACCCTTCCCAGAATCCTGTCCTCCGCTTTTCCCTCCAGCTTACAAGTGAATTTATGTGTATAAACTTTTTAACCAGCATATTACCCTGGCACCAGATTCTAAATTAAATAGGAGTGGCATGGCTAAATCCCTATAACAACCTTTGAAAAGACAGAGGGACAGAATAAAAAATAAAACAAGAAACTCAAATAATTGCTGCTATTTGCTAGTACAGTTTTCATAATAAGTAATACTTTGCATTAACATGGTAAATTTCACAAAGATTACTCTGGGCTTTATGATGACTCATAAATTAAGCTTGAAAATATCCCATGTGAGGTACGTAAGCATTATCTGATCTATTTTACAGAAGACCAAATTGAGGATGAGGACAATTTTTTTTACAGAAGACCACTAAGAGGATGAGGCCAATTTTTTTGAATTTGGATATGTAAATTTATGCATCTAAATCCCCACTTAGTCATCTAAAGAAGTGGCCACCTAATTTTCAGAAGTGCCGAGCTTTGGCATCTCTCAAAATTAGGTCACATCTATTAAGGTTCCTAACTTTATCCATTCAAATTTGAAATGTAATTAATAATTACTACAAGGACACTTAGCAAGCAGTGGCACAACTGAGTAGAGCATCAGAATTCTGATTCCTTGTCTTATATTCTACCAATCCTGAAGTCCCTCTATGCTATACTAGGCCAGTTTGAGTCCTGCTAACTGCTACACAACATTTCAATGTGATGTTGAAATTATTGGCTTGATTTTGTTTTACAGTCCGATATGGGGTTGATAATGACCTAATGGAAATCCTTTTGCTAAAGAACAATTTTAAGACCTACAAAGAAACTAAAAGGAAGGAGATCAGAAATGGATTCCTCAAATTACGGAACATTCTCCGTGAACAAGAGAAGGAGATGATGGAATTGCTTGAGAACATTGAACTTAAAAAAGAGAAGGGAATTATGGAGTATGTGTCACACACATCCATAAAAATCTCTCAAATGGATAGCCTTATTCAATATTCTAAGGAGGCTTTGAAGGAGGAAAACCAGATTGCATTTCTGCAGTCTGCAAACTTTTTGGTAAATGAAATAGAAGATGCAATTACTAATATTTATCAGCCCAGCGCACGACTCAGGGAAGACCCTATTCAGAACCTTAAACTCAACTTTGAAGAGCTTTCAGCCAACTTGCATGACCTTTTCCAATCACCTGTTAGAGAGAAGCAATCAGCTGATAAAGCAAACAAAGCTCCTTATCCCTGTAATTCAGACATAATGGTTCTAAGGAAAATTTCCAGTACCCATGCAGAGAAACATCCAACTGTGCTCCGAAGTCCATCTTTATCAACCTTAAATTCACAGTATGAATCAAGTGTGATGAGGAAAGAAATGTGTGGAAGACCAAATTCCACACCTCCCCCTCATCGTAAAGAGCATAATGAAATCTTTGCATTTTGGGATGCATCTACTCAAGTTCCAAGAAAAGAAAGAAACCATCAAAGCTACAGAATCAGTCACAATCCAGAACCATTTGACAATGGATCATCTATGGTTCCAGGCCTAGTTATCATCTACCAGACTCTTGTGTATCCAAGGGCGGCAAAAGTAAGACTTATAAATATAAAAAATTTATGTAGATTAGGTCCTGGTTTAGCCAAATTGGTTTTCATTTTAATATAGCTTAAAACATTTATTTTGTGAATGAGTAATGCTGATAAAGTTCATTGTGAGATAATAAATGAGACACTGAACTCATTGTAATCAATAGGGCCATTATGGGTACTTACTATATGAAAGTTCCAGTACAAAGGAAGTAGATGTATTTTAACATTAAATGCTGGCATAATAGGGCATTGTATGTTGTGGCTCATACAAAATCAAGTTATTTTTTGCTCAGCATATCTCAGAATTGGGTCCTATTTGAGTGGGTTTTTTTAATTGTTTTATTTTATTTGTTTATGTTTGATATATTAATCGTCTCTCAGCGCCTATTAGAAGCCCAGTTAGATGAGATGCCAAATAAGTCATAGAAAGTGCTAAATGCTTACACCAGACATCAATTTCAGTGTGAGAGCTTGTCTATACTTACCGCGCTGGTTCGGCGGCAGGCAATCGAACTTCTGGGTTCGATTTATCGCGTCTTGTCTGGACGCGATAAATCGAACTCAGAAGTGCTCCCCGTCGACTCCGGTAATCCTGCTCGCCGCGAGGAGTACGCGGAGTCGACAGGGGAACCTGCCTGCCGGGTCTGGACCGCGGTAAGTTCGAACTAAGGTACGTCGACTTCAGCTACGTTATTCACGTAGCTGAAGTTGCGTACCTTAGTTCGATTTGGGGGTTTAGTGTAGACCAAGCCTCAGAGATGAGTGTGCTCTGAATGTCCCAGAAGGTACTTACCATCTTTCAAAATGTGATACCAATTGTCATTGCCTTTCACTTATTACATGCTTTGTTAGGCATGTTTCAATTTTTAGATGCAGAAACAGCAGTAACAACTAAGAGAAAAAAACATACTGGCCTGTTTCCAAAAAAATTGAAATGAAAATGTAAGAAAATAAAACAAAAACATATAGTTGGACAATGTAGATCTTTTTTCTCCACAGATTTACTGGACATGTCCCACAGAAGACGTGGAATTCTTTGATGTAGAGTTCTATGAAGTTGTTTCTGTTAGTCCTGATAATATTGTCCAGACACAATTAGCTGGAGAATTGCATGGGATAAAGCATCAGAACCTTGAGATACATAATCTGGATCCCAACACAGAATATCTCTTTAAAGTTCGTGCCATCAATATAAATGGTCCAGGTCAATGGAGTGACATTTGTAAGGTACAGTAGAATCTCTGTCCCTCTTTCTGTAGTTATTTTGCCTTTCCATCCTCCTATATGCAGTTCCAATTCTTCTTTGTCTCTACACATGAACAAGAATACATGCCATCTGGTGCTGTCTCAGGCAAGTGATTTAGCATACTAGCCCACAATCCTGAGAGGTACTGGGTTTTTCCACAGATTATCTTTTCCCATCCAAATTTGCTATCATTAGAGTGTTTCTGTCTTTCCCAACAGTAGAGCTGCATCATGGTTACAACCTTCATTCAGGTATATAATATATTTAAATTATAACAGTGACTAAGGGCCCAGTGTCCTACATGCTGTATGGCCACACAGAGAGATATTGTCCCTGTCCCCAAAGCGTTTACAATCAAAGAGAATTAGAC
Source organism: Chrysemys picta bellii (assembly GCF_011386835.1). NCBI lineage: Eukaryota > Metazoa > Chordata > Testudines > Emydidae > Chrysemys > Chrysemys picta. The sequence goes on along the minus strand of NC_088799.1, from coordinate 40,911,138 downwards.
AGACCTGGAGTGGAAGAGGAAGTTTCAGAATGTCCCTCAGCACCCTTGTCAAATGCCTCTCTTATTATGGTTTTAAAGAAAAAAATTAAACAAAAGCAAGATTTTCAAAAATAAACACCTAATTATCACAAGTGCTGCACACCCAGCATCACACACTGATGTCACCTCTGTGTTCTAAATCTTGGCCAAAAACATATATTTAGTCCATTTTTATCCCCACTTGGAACCATTATACATACAAGAGCAAATCATCCCAGTGCAGAGAGCCAGTAAAATGCTCTATGCACCATTTGAGTCCCAATAAAGGGTTTATATGGGACTTCAATACATAGCCCTTTGCATAAGTTCTCTGTGAAAGGATGGATTTCACTCTGTAGTTCCATGCAGAACAATCTCACTTCTCTCTTCCCAGTTTCACTTTACACTGAGTTTTATCCCTCCAAGGCTCCTAGTCCCTTGTCACCTGGATTTAGTAAGAGTCTAGCTTTGAAATGGCACTCAGATAATTCACTAGGTGAGTGCTAATGATAACACTACCTATGGGCCACCAGGACAGCTCTACTTCCCATACTTAACATATTCAGCACAGTATTTTCTTTTTTATCTGACACACTGGAGTACTATATTGATTTTTCTTTTGAAAACAGTTCTTTCTACAGGCAGCAGAGTTGTATTAATATTCCAGAGAAACACAGATTTGCTTAACATCTGCTGTAATTTACATAAGCAAAGAGTTCCATGGCAAATGAAAATGAGAAAGCATGTTTGACAGACATTTATAGATCTTTTAAAAATAACTTACTGCCATTCTTTTTGCATAAAATCAGAATATTTTACTTTACCAGCTGCATGGAAACTTCAGAAGAGTTACATTTAATGTAAATGCACCGTGAGAATGTAAGATGTTTTATTTATACAAAACAATACAATATTTTCTGACATATCCAATTATCCAAAAGAAATTGATCAAACATATTATATCAGGGCCAGATTGTCCCAGGCTCTATACTCACACAAGAGTCACAGACAATCACAGTTTCTAAGTCTAAGCTGTAGGAGCACGGGATCTGCTCCTTTCAGATACCCCTTCTGGGAAGCACATTGTCCCAGAGGTGAGGCACTCATCTCACACCTCAAGCCTATGGGGCAGGTTGGGCACACTGGGGGTCCTGAAGAATGGCACAGACTGCATACTACCCCTAGGGTGACCAGATGTTCTGATTTTATAGGGACAGTCCTGATATTTGGGGCTTTTTCTTATATAGGCTCCTATTACCCCCCCACCCCCATCTCACACTTGCTATCTGATCAGCCTAACTACCCCTGCACATTAGGAACCATGGGGCGTGATCACTCTGTATTGCCCCCAATCACAGCTGTGCTTTAATTGCCCAGTCCAGTCCTTAATTAGAAATGTGGCTTGTTTACGTTATTTTAGTCCTTGAGAAAGTTCCCAGGTTAACGATGAAAATTAAGTTTGCTCTGTGAGCAGAACAACTGCAATGCAGCCAGTGGTAAGAAAGGCTGCAGATGTGATTCCACCCCGTTCTGGCAAGTCTGCTTCTAGGGATGAAGTTCAATTGCCATGCCCATTTTTAAACCTGTCTGATGAGACAGCCAACTTGGAAACGAATTCGTTTGAGTTCTGATAGCATTTTTTGTGATTGAACACTTGTCCACGAAAAACTAGGGAGGAGCTTTTCAAAAGCACTCAGGAATTTAGGATCACAAGTCTCAATGACTTTCAATGGGATTTGTGCTCCGAAATGCCATAGGGCCCAGATCCTCGAAGGCATTTGGGTACCTAACTCCCATTGACTTCAGTAGACAATAGGTGCCTAAATATCTTTGGGGAAATGGGCCCAGGGGCTTTTAAAAATCTCTCCCTAGCTGACCTGCTACTAGCACTTAAAGGCTGGTGCTATGTACATTTCAAAAATCATTACATTGTACACAGAACACCAAACAGCAGCCATCTGGTGATCATGGCTTTTGCTTACTTTCTACTTCCCCTAAGGGCCAGATTTTCAAAAGAGCTCAGCTTCCATTTAGGCAGCAAAGTAAGTGACTAGATTTTTCAAAAGAGCTCAAAATGGGTTTTTTTGAAAATCTGGCCATAAGTGGTAGCTGGGCCGTTCAGAAAATCTACCCTCTATTGTGGAAGCTGAGTACTTGAAAATCTGACCCTGAGCTCCATTGAAAATGTAGACCACATTTTGAAAAACTCTATTACCCTATCAGTTAACATCTGAGATACCAAGTCACTGAAAATTGTATGTATTTTAAAATATTCCTAACTCTGAATTTGTCTTATTTTTTCCAATTCCAGGTAGTTACTCCGGATGGGCATGGGAAAGCCAGAGGCAGATGGGGCTTGCTGCGGAGTATTCAGTCTGCTTTCTATAAATAGCTCTAAGCTTCAAAGAAACAAGACAGTATGTTTTGTTTTGTTTTTAAAGAAAAGGTCTGAAAAAATTGATTATATTTTTGACTGAAGCTAGCATGCAGCCTAAGATCTGAAAATAAACTCTTCAAAATAACATATCCATCCAATAAATAAATCTCAGCATTGTCTTTTGCCTTCTTTAGTCTAGAAATATCACCAAAACATGAGGAAAATGTTGTGCTCTACATGAAAATATAAAGTGCAAATCTCAGAAGCCACCTCTGTGGTGCTTAGCACCTTTAAAGAAAAAGTAATACAGACTGATGTCTTCATTTTCATTGCAGGAATCTGCTAAGTTAATACTTTGATTATTACTTCCTAAGAGGCCAATTCTGAACTTGTTTATACAGCAACACACTTTACATGGTATTAATGCACCTCATAAAGCCCACTCTACAAATATCTGTGATTTGTGCCAGGAGTTCATATCTCACCCTGCTGATGCCATTCCTGGACCTTAATCCTGCACAGTGCAGAGTGAGAGTGTTAGGTGCAAGGTGATAGGTTGCACAGGGTTGGTATTAATGAATGTAGGAGCGCATGACCACAAAGGTACTCATCCCTAGTAACAAAAGCTGGGACAAAGAGGGGAATTTTTTCATAGAATATCAGGGTTGGAAGGGACCTCAGGAAGTCATTTAGTTCAACCCCCAGACAGATTCTTACCCCAGTTCCTTAAATGCCCCCCACAAGGATTGAACTCACAACCCTGGGTTTAGCAGGCTAATGCTCAAACTACTGACCTATCCCTCCCCCTCTTATGTCCTTCTGCACTTCAGCCACATGCTGAGGATCATGCTCACTTTACCTGAAGGTCCTTTACATGAAGGTCACAAAAGACAGGCATCTTGTATATTGTTGAAAAAAATAGTAACTCCTGGTAAATACCAGCAGGAAGAGAAACGACACCAATTAACAGCAAGTTACAGCACTGGAGTAAAAAATGTCATTCACCACACAGGCACACAGCTCCTAGGTATCTACTATGTCTATTTCATTCCATGCAACTGTCTGGCTTTACCTTAAGGCAAACAATAACTTATTTGTATGTAAGGGTTAATATTTTGTACTTCTATTGCACCTTTCATCAGAGTCAAGTACACTGAAGCTTTCACTAGCTTCACTTCATTACAGTAAGATAGTAATACTATACCCACTTTACAGATGTATAAACTGAGCTGCAGACCATGGGCAAGTATCTGCAAAGGTCACATATGGTCAGTGGCAAAGCCAAAAATTGACCCCAGGAGGTCCAACTTCTCATCCTTTTTGCCAGTCACTAAACCATTAGTGATACTTAAAGTAATGTACATGATCTGGGCTCATCCCCTTCCTGATAGATCATTTCAACGTGGACAACGTCTAGAGATACTACTTGCAAACATTTACATTTTCAAAAGAGACTAGTAATTTTGAGTGCCTCTGGTTTTGGCTGCTCACCACAAAACATCTTACTGGGGCCTGATTTTCAGGAGTGCTGAGCACCCGCCCTCAGAGATGTTTCAGGATGTACATCCAAAAAATTGAGGCCTCTAAAATCCCTAATTACTCTAGAAAATATAGGCTACAGGACTATAAAAAGTAAGACTGTATTCTTTATCACTTTTGGCCTACATAAATCAGGTCATTATATTCTGTAACGTATATTAAGACAAGGTGCCAAAACAGGTTTTTCTTATTCATACAGCCCTCCTTGAAGCAGGCTTTGAAGTCAAAGGGAGTAGTTGAGGTGTTAAATATGGTCCCTCATTGGACCACTGAAGACTATTATTCATTCTCCTCTCCCCTTCCCCCCCGCCAATACTAAAACATAACTATCCTTCCTTTAGTTACAACCCTTTAAGCATCCATCACCTGCAGTACAGTGGCATATGACTTCCTGGGTTCCTGCCACCCTAGTGATTATCTGCATCTATTCTTCTCCAGGCACCAAACTTCTTGGACACTCCTCTTTATATTTTTAAAATGTCTTTATAAAAAAGAAGAAGTAGTAGTAGTAAATTTTACGTACAAAGCTTCACTCCCTTTTCAAGTCCACGTAGCAGAACCCAGGGTGTACTGAACAACTGAATTGAAATATAACAATTTGGTAATAACATGCATGTTCCCATTACAGAGGGTTGAAAGCCAATGGATATTTAACAAAAAATACTGGTTTTAGTCCTGTAACATTATTTTGCTTCTGCTGTGTGTGCATAATATGTTGTGAAAGGCATAGACCACATACTCTCTTAGGATTCACAGAAGAAAGGTCCCGAAAAAAAATTTCAAAAGTGATTTTTGTAAGGGGAGGAAAAAAAGTAAAGATCATACTAATTCAATGTCAGAAGTAGATTGACTTTTTTGTACTGCAATTAGACATTCGTAATTTCTTTTGATGTCCCTGTAATTCAGTGCATATATTCAGCCTAACTTATACATTAATTACAACTAAGAATGAAAGAGTTTGCTTTTCCTTTTTATGAAGTTTGATGGATAATACATTTTCCCAAGGAGGTGGCAAAACTGACTATGCACCATTTATGTGCAATGAATGAGGCTAGGATCCTGTGGAAATAATATACGGTCAGATAATTAGAGATTGTATTATAATACCTCTGCACCATAGGGCACAGCTACAATCGGGCATGCAACCGTAACTTTGTTATTTCTTGACTTGATTGCTTCACTTTGCAGCCTTAGTGTTTCCTTGACATGGGTTTTATTTTATAAGTTACTGCTGGATGGAAACAGGGGAATCAGCTCCACAGGTTCCATGTTTTTCTTAATCTGTGCACTACATTTATTTGTACAGATAGGAGCTGGACATGAAGTGCAAGGACAATATATAACCATTCCATCAGAGCTTGAAGCTGATTCAGTAGCACACTTTTTTTGCACCAGATTTTCAATGGTTTTAAGTCAATGGAGCTATAGCCCCCTCATTTTTAGCTTGCAAACAACACTGAAGGGAGTCTGTTTTCCCAAGATGCATGGGCACAACATGGTAATTGAAGGGCAGTTAGCTGCCCAGGACAGGTTCATTTTCAACTATTTTCCCTCCATCCCTTCTGTTTATCAGTGGTACTCACTGTATAGCTTCTGTAGCCCTAGGACACATAATGAGGTGAGCAGATTTCATTACAGGAGAGTAAAGATCATTTATTAGGAGACTCAAGTGTATAAATTACACCAAAAAGACCTGACAAGCCTGGAAGATGCTGAAAATCTTCTTTGAGCTCCTGGAAGCCCTTGGCTCCCATTCAGGCTCACGTGCTTAGCAGTTCACAAGAGATGCACCTTGCAGCATCGGGCCTCGCATAATATGCAACAGCAAACAGAGGCCCAATTCTGATCTAACTTAAACCAGTTTTATACCTGAGCAACTCCACTGATTTTATAGCAGCCACATATGATTTATACCCATGTGAGACTGGGATCAGGCACCCTGCAGGCTTTAATGTTTTTGATTAATTTTGTGGGGCTGGTGGAGGCATCAGTTTCTTTAAAAATGAACACCTTTCACTTATTCTATCTTGGTTCCATTTTATTTCTTTTTTTCCAGGGTTGCCTCTTTTTAAAGAGAAAAATGTGTTAAATTCCTTACACATCGTTCAATGCCTGCCTTCTGCAAGTACCAGCCAAATCCCATAGTGATTGGATATTTACAGCCCAATTTATTGCATTTCTTCCCTCTATAAACAGTCAAGGCAAAGAATGGGACAATTTTGCTTATATAATGCTTACTGCTCAGTTTCAGTGGGGGTGGGGGAGAGTGGCTCACTCTCTTATCCCATGCACAGGTTTTTCAGCTGCATGCCCTGAAATTGAAATTTTGAGATTTATAAATAAATAAAACCCCATTTGAGTTTAATGCGGTACAATATTTACATAATTACTTCTCAAGGTAATGAGTGTGACAGAAGCCGAAACACAGAAGCTGAATATCTTTAAAGCAGTCTGTGCCGGTAAATAAACACAGAGGTCCTGTAAGTCTCAAATTGCATTGCCGTTTAGGACCACATAATTTTTTAGGGACTAATGAGCATCCATTTGTGTTAGGCGAGTTGCCAAGGTGAAAAAATTAAAGACATATATGTAATTAAATATTAGATGAGCCATCATTTCATTTCCTAACCATTTGTCATTTGAAATATCTGTAACCAACCACGCTGAACAAGACATCAGGTAATAAAGGTAGCTGTCAAATCACCTTCTTCACAGCCAAGAGCTTACCAGAGGATACAGCTGGCCTGAATCAATTAACAACAGTTTGAAAGAAAATAAATCTGAGTTCAGTTCTGTGTTTATAGTTTTAAGATTTGTCTATTCACAAAGTCTCCCCACCCACCTCCACTTTGTAGGTGAGATAAGCCGCAGTTTATACACAGAGCTACTCTTAATAGGATCGCCATCTCTCCTACTCTACAAGGTCTCTGGAAGATAGGGTGGGATGGAGAGCATATGGCTGACTAATCTGTGACTACCCATATCTACTGGCGAAACCAAAATTCCCGTGGATGCTATTGCAACTCAAGAATACAGTAGGATATATCTGCTGCCCCATTACAGCCAAGAGTAGGAAAGGATTCTATTATCACAACTGCTGCATAACTCTTCTAGGCACAACTAAGGGCTTGTCTACACTTGAAATGCTTCAGCAGCCCCACTCTTGCACTTCAGTGTAAAGAATACCTATGCCGATGGGAGAGTTCACCCATCAGTGTAGGTCAGTGGTTCGCAAACTTGTTCCGCCTCTTGTGCAGGGAAAGCCCCTGGCGGGCCGGGCTGGTTTGTTTACCTGCCATGTCTGCAGGTTTGATCACGGCTCCCAGCGGCCACGGTTCACTGCTCCAGGCCAATGGGAGCTGCTGGAAGCAGTGGCCAGTACGTCCCTGAGAGGCGGTAGCTAGATCAATGGAAGAATTCTTCCATCGAACTAGTGCTGTCTACACTGAGGGTTAGGTTGGCTTAGGGGTATGGATTTTTCATACCTCTCAATGAGACCAATTGCGATAAAAGTCAATGATGTTAAGTAACTAACTGCCACTTGTGCCTTTGAACATCTCCAATAATTTTCTAATACTGATATAGCACCCAATATATGGGGAGTTCATATTAGCGGTCATGCTAGTAAATAAAGATGACTTGATTACTGAACTAAAATTAAAAAGTTGCCTAAACTCAAGTGATTACATCATTGTTTATGCAAACAGAATACAGTCCCAACAAAGAAGGACACACTCAGGCACACAGCACAGTTCAAGGAAAACATCCCAGAACTAGAATTATTATCAAAATTGATTGAGAGAAAAAGTGAAAAATGGGATTTGGTTAAGAATATTTGCTAGATGCTTGAAAAGCCAAAATTACTTTGCAAAAAATTTGACTTTGGTTAAAAAATCATCCAGGGATACAGGGGATGTGAAAGTCTCGGTAAAAGTAAAATTATTACACCACAAATGGAAGTGATGTGGTACATTGTAATACATAAACATAAACAGTTAAGAAGCTGCAGATATCAATGAAATATAGATAGCTTTAAGGTTAATAAGGATTTTTTTAATACATCAGGAAAAGGAAACCTAATCATGGTATAGGTCCATTAATAGCTGGAGATGGTAAAATTGTCATTTAACAGAATGGCAGAAGTGTCAAACAAATATGTCTTTTCTGTAAATGGAACCAATCTGAACAATGTGTCCATATAACACGATGAGGACAAAATACTTTTTTCAATAGTAACTATGGAGGTTGATAATAGTACGTATTAAATTATTTCAGAGACTTGGCTGAGGAGTGCTCTGTACCATTGATGTTAATTTTTAGTAAATCTTGGAAAATTGGGAAGGTGCCAGCAGACTGAAAGAAAGCAAAAGGGGTGTGAATATTTCAAGAGTAAACTGGCTCACCAAGACAATGATAGGCCATTTAGCTTGATATCAATCCCAGGAATAATGATGGAACACTGATACAGAATTCTATCAATAAACAAAGTAAGCTTTTTTTTTTAATTTCCAAATTTCCCCCATTAAAATGGTATACAAGTCAAATTCTGCTGTTAGTTACACTAGAGTAAATCAACAAATACCAAGAACAGCATACATTACTGCAGCACAAACAGTCTTGTTTGGGAGCAGTCTTGCAGTGAGTTGAGATTCCTACCACCAGTTCAGCAAAGCACTAAATAGCATGCTGAACTATAAGCATATGAATAGTTCTATTGAAGTCACAAAATCCATAGTGCAGGACACTAGAAATGAAACAGTACTGAGTATGCTGATGAAACTGCCAGCAGCAGACATGGTTCTTGGCGTTTACATATTTTTATTATCATTATTTCTTCTCTCAAGAAGACACAGATTTTAATATAATAGAACAAATTCAGGCTTATCAGGTTTTTACCAGTGGAAATGCCTAGATTCGCTTGGTACTCCTATTAGGCACTGTGAGTGGTTTATATTAATTAATTCATGATTTTTTGCTGGAGTTTAGAAATACTCTTTTTACCTGGTTGAAGGCTTTTTTGGGAAGGAGACTATATGTTCAGTCAGAAACAACGTTGTGACGGGTTTGGTCACAGAGACCCGCTTGGGACTGTCACCTGATGTGCTGAGACTACCTCTGAGCCCATTTTCTCTGCCAGTTTGGGCCTTCAGAACCCTGCCTTTTCGAGCCAGACACGCAAGCCTGCAACATAGACCCAGGGTCTGAACCATGCCCCCAAAGCTGTGGACTTAAATGAAAACAGCGTAAGAAGTGCTCCTGTCTCCAGCACCCGGACACCCAGCTCCCAGTGGGATCCAAACCCCAAATAAATCCGTTTTACTCTGTATAAAGTTTATACAGGGTAAACTCAAATTGTCCGCCCTCTATAACACTGATAGAGAGATATGCACAGCTGTTTGCTCCCCCAGGTATTAATTACTTACTCTGCGTTAATTAATAAACAAAAGTGATTTTATTAAATATAAAAAGTAGAGTTTAAGTGGTTTCAAGTAATAACAGACAGAACAAAGTAAGTTACCAAGCAAAATAAAACAAAACACGCAAGACTAACTTAATACACTAAGGATCTAGTTACAAATACTAATTTCTCACCTTAAGTGTTATCTCAGGTACAATCTTTAGTTTATAGCCTGGGTCCAGCAATCACTCACGCCCCTGTAGTTACAGTCCTTTGTTCCAGTTTCTTTCAGGCATTTCTTTGGGGTGGAGAGGCCAACTTTTGAGCCAGCTGAAGACAAAATGGAAAGGCTTCCAGGGCCTTTTACATTCTCCCTCTTATGAGCAAAAACCCCTTTGTTCTTCTGTGGAGTTTGTAGCCACCTGGGCAAGTCACGTGTCCATGAATGATTCAGCTTTTTGCAGGCCGACACCATTGGTTACATGTTAGTTTGAACGTTCCCAGGAAAGCTCAGATGTGATTGGAGTTTCCCAAAGTCCATTGTTAGTTAAGTACTCCCTATTACTTGAATAGACCCTTCACAATATGTTGGCCAAACCTCCCTTATATGTTTCCTACAGCAAACACTTCAGATACAAGCATAGTGCCAATGCTCATAAATTCAGATATAAAAATGATACATGCCTACAAATAAGATGAGTATATTCAGTAGATCATAACCTTTGCAAAGATATATTACATGTCATATTTAGCACAACGCATATTCCAGTTATGTCATATTTACATTCATAAGCATATTTCCATAAACATAAGGAGTGCAATGTCAGAAATGTATGAGTATATGTGTAGTTGATTAAGCAGTTGATCGAGGCACCAAGAACTAATGTGATTGGGCAGGGACCAACCAGACTCTGGCCCTGATCCCAAAGAAAGATCAGTTAGTGTAAACTATCACAGAGGTACTTCAAATTATTATTAATTATTATTATATTATATTATATCAGCACGTGAGTTACAAGTCTCTGCCAGACCTCCCCAAAATAGAAGCACGCAAGTCTTTGCTTACTCTGTTTTTTCTTACAAACAGTTCTCTGAGCAGCTACTGCATGTTTAGAAGTACTGCCTCAATAGCTTACATCTTCCAAGCTTGAAAAAGTGTTTAAAGGTAAAATTCCTCTCTGGATGGTTAGATTTTCCAAATGCCCACATCCTACTCATAAAACTATAGAAAAGCCCACCTAGAATTTAAGCAGGTACCTTTGCATGAATATGTTTTTGCCTCCAAAATAAGATTTGCCCACACAAATCAGCGACATTGTTCTAGGGTGACCAGCAAGTGTGAAAAATCGGGACAGGTGGTGGGGGGTAATAGGAGCCTATATAAGAAAAAGACCCCAAAATCGGGACTGTCCCTATAAAATCGGGACATCTGGTCACCCTCCATTGTTCACATGCAAAACTGTGTTGACAGCAGAGCTGGCTGAAAATTTCCAGTCACACCACCTGAAAAGTTTCAAAGGAAAATGTTGATGATGACAACAAAAATTGTTTTTGTCAAAAATTTTCCACAGCAAAATATACCATTTTTCAGCCAACCCCACTTGATATCTTGGCAACAAACTGGCTGCCGTGTTTGTGGTATGTGATTATGGGTATTCATACTTCTGAGGGCAATTTTAAAACCTTGGTCCTTACACTGTGTGAAGTATTTGTAGAGCCATTAATGTGCCCCAGCAGAGATAGTAACTTGATTTTGAATTAAGAGGTGTTCTTCCTGCCATGAGCTGGTGATGCTGAATAGCAGGAAACTCCCTGAGCAACTAACACCTTTATAAATGCAAATGCACATCCAGAAGATTGTTATTTGCAGCCTGAAATCCCCAAGAATTTATAGAGTCTGTGTTAGTTACTAGTTTGGAGGGGGGGGGGAACTCTGAACTCTATTAAAAAGATTGATGCATTGCTGGGAGAGTTGCTGACATTCAGGCTGTTCTTCTGAAGGGTTGCTTAACATATATATAGCAAAAAGATGGTAGGGAAGGATGCAAATTTTCCTATGAATTTTGAAACTAGTAAAATAACAAGATGATTGAAGCACAAATTCTATGTAACTGAGAACATACAACTTCCAACTTTAAAGAAACTAGAAATTATCTAGGGGAATAAAGTCAGAAATATATACATGGAATTAAAACTATAGGTAAGGTGTATGGCTATGCATTCAGGGTCAAATCAAACTTCACCATTCCCTCTGAGGTGGAAGAATGAATTGATGGCAGAAGTAGTACAGGTCTTCTGTGAGGATCCCAAGCAGAGGGTCCACACTACCTAGGAACTGTGCACTACACAGCAGAGACTCTTCCACTCTATGTAGACAGGCTGTGTTGCCAGTGGACAGAGCACTGGACTGGGACTTAGGAGACCTTGGTTTCATTCCTAATTCTGCCACTGGGTGACCTTAGACAACTCACTTCTCAGCTGAGTCCCTCAGCTTCCTCATCTGTAAAATGGAGATAGTCACACAGCACTTTTGTAAAGTGCTTTGAGATCTACTGTTGAAGAGTGCTATATAGGAGCTAAGTATTATTACAGCAAAGGTCAGACTCAGGGGAAGGAGTGGGCTGCCAGATCAATAGCTACACAGATGCACATGTTGAAGCCTACCTCCATGGCTTGAAGAGAAGAGGTCCTCCCTCTTCCTCCATCTGGACCACAACAGGACCCCCACCCCCGAATCCATTCACCAAGTCTGGTTGCTTGGGCTTGTCACAGATGGTAGAATTTGGTTCGTAAGGATAGTTAGTGAGTGTGTTGCTCCATTCCAGTTAACAGTGAGGACAGGACTGGGATATCTACCCAAACCAAACAGGAAATATAATGTAAAGGGTCTCTAATTATCTTACATCAAATTGTAGCAACCACTGTTGGAGACAGGATACTGGCCTTGATGGACCAGTATAGCAGTTCCTATGTTCATGTGAAAGACCCATTGGAAAGCTGGTCCATTTGCCTGCCTGTGCAACATTATTCTTTACAGTACATTGTCTACTGTTTTGACCAGTTTAGTTTTAAGAGTGCCACCACTTATTTGGGAAACTCCCACTGCCTAATATATATATACCTCACTATTAGCCAGTGTTTCTTGATATTCAATCTAAATTCCTCTCTCATTTTTATCCCATTGCTTCTAACTATTTCCCTGTTTTCACACAAGATCACAAGCTCTTTGGCGGCAGGGACCGTCATTACTTATATGTTTGTACAGCACCTAGCACAATGGGGTTCAACCTAATTGTGGCTTGTAGGCATGCCCACAATATAAATGTTAAGTGACAATAAATAATTCCTTTCCCTCTTTGGAGTTTACATCCCTCCAGTGCTTGTAGGATGTTATGTACTCCCTTTTTGTTTCTTAACTAAAATTATACACAGTTCCATCTTGATATCAGCACCAAGTAAAAATAAACAATGGGAGTTGCAGGTGCTCAGAATCACACAGGAACAGTCCCATGGTTATTCTAATCTTCACTTAAAAATAAATCCCTCCACCTGCCATGTAATTTCTGTACATCTCAGCTCCCTGAAATTTATTGTTATCTTTCAGGAAGTATGATGCTCAGACTTAGACACAGTATTCCAGGTAGAGTTAATGCTACTTGAATTGTATTTTCCTATGTAAGAGCAAACATACTGTAGGTCTGCATTTATGTGCCTGTGATTTATTTGTTATATATTTTATTATTGTAAAAAATCTTCTTAATGGACTTTTATTGCAGAGCCCATAATTTATTTTTATTAGAATTGCATTGCAGGATGCTTCTAAGTAAACATAGCATGGGGTAAAATACAAGAGTTTCCCATGGGACATGATAACTAATATCCAAAAACTACTTCATGAATTTGGCAAATAGCTTAAATTGGTTACTAAAAATCAAAAATTGTTCAAACTAGCCATTTAAAAATATACTTATTAATACAAGTGCAGCTAGTGCACAGGTGGGCTGATTGCCTGACACTTCCCATCATAAGCCCTGAATTCAATTGCTTATTTAAAAAAAAAAACTTTGCCAAGCTTGAACCTTTTGGACTAAAATTTTGCGTCAAGTATCTGCCTCAGGCTGAATATTTTTTGGAAGTTTTCAGCCATTCCTAGGAAATGAGGCTAGGAAAAAGACACATTTTTACCTATATAGTGAACAAAAAAAAACAACTGGTGACCTTTTCTCTGAACAGCTCCAGCACTGCCATACACGGCCGAATTTCATCCCTACTCCAATGGGATGGCCTTTCTCAGCAACATGCCTTCTGTCATCCCTGTGAAAATCTGCCCAATTTTAAGCAAGTTTTAAGCTTTTGAACAAAAAATCAGTTTAAAAATGTAAAGTAGAGCCCTATTAGGGTTTTGCAGCTAAAAAATCCACACAAAATGTAATCTTTCTAAAGGAAGATTTTATTAGACCCAAGACCAGTGGAAATGTTGCCGCGACTTTAAAATTATAATGAAAATAGATTTAAAAATAAAACAAATAACCACCCCCCAAAGCCACATACATCCCACTACAGAAGTGTTTGATACATAAATCTCAGAACTCAAACCATAACCATCATTGATTTTCAGGGTACAAATTAAGGGAAAAGTAAATAAAAATATTAGTAGGAAGGCGCATATATTTGAGCCATGGGACCTAGTGGATGGTGCACTGTACTGTGACTCAAGAGACCTGGATTCAATTCTCAGTTCTGCTACTGATCTGCTGTGTAACTTTGGACAAGACGGGTCACGTGCCTCAGTTTCCCCATCTGTGAAATGATGATAGTGACCTCCTTTGTGAAGCGCTTTGAGCGCTACTGATAGAAAGCATTGTATAAGAGCTAGATGTTATTTTAACAAAGTACTCTTTTAGTAGTAATATAAAGACATTAGGGTTACCATACGTCCGGATTTTCCCGGACATGTCCGGCTTTTGGGGGTTCAAATCCCCGTCCGGGGGGAAATCCCCAAAAGCCGGGCATGTCCGGGAAAATCGGGAGGGAGGGATGGAGGGCTCGGCCGGGGCCTCTTTGGCCGGGGCCGGGGTCGCGGGCATGGTGCCGGGCCGGGCGGGGAGCCAGGGGCGCGGGGCCGGGCCGGGAGCCGGGCCATGGGCCGGGGTAGCGGGGGGGTGCGCCGGGCTGCGGGGCCGCGAGCCGGGCCGGTTTAGCTGGGGGGGGGGGGTGCGCCGGGCCGCGGGGCCGGGCGGGGGTAGCGGGGGGGATGCGCCGGGCCGCGGGGCCGGGCGGGGAGCCGGTCCGGGGTAGCGGGGGGCTGCGCCGGGCTGCAGAGCCGCGAGCCGGGCCGGTTTAGCTGGGGGGGGGGGGTGCGCCGGGCCGCGGGGCCGGGCGGGGAGCCGGTCGGGGTAGCGGGGGGGATGCGCCGGGCCGCGGGGCCGGGCGGGGAGCCGGTCGGGGTAGCGGGGGGGGGGGGTGCGCCGGGCCGCGGGGCCGCGGGGCCGCGAGCCGGTTGGGGTAGCGGGGGGGGGGGGGGTGCGCCGGGCCGCGCGGGGAGCCGGTCCGGGGTAGCGGGGGGGGGGTGCGCCGGGCTGCGGGGCCGGGCGGGGAGCCGGTCCGGGGTAGCGGGGGGGATGCGCCGGGCCGCGGGGCCGGGCGGGGAGCCGGGGGTGCGCGGGGCCGCGGGCCGGTCCGGGGTAGCGGGGGGGGGTGCGCTGGGCCGCGCGGGGAGCCGGTCCGGGGTAGCGGGGGGGGGATGCGCCGGGCCGCGCGGGGAGCCAGTCCGGGGTAGCGGGGGGGATGCGCCGGGCCGCGGGGCCGGGCGGGGAGCCGGGGGTGCGCGGGGCCGCGGGCCGGTCCGGGGTAGCGGGGGGGGGTGCGCCGGGCCGCGCGGGGAGCCGGTCCGGGGTGGGGGGGGGGGATGCGCCGGGCCGCGGGGCCGGGCGGGGAGCCGGGGGTGCGCGGGGCCGCGGGCCGGTCCGGGGTAGCGGGGGGGGTGCGCGGGGCCGCGGGCCGGTCCGGGGTAGCGGGGGGGTGCGCGGGGCCGCGGGGCCGGGAGCTGGTCGGGGTAGCGGGGGGGGGGGGTGCGCCGGGCTGCGGGGCCGCGAGCCGGGCCGGTTTAGCTGGGGGGGGGGGGGTGCGCCGGGCCGCGGGGCCGGGCGGGGTAGCGGGGGGGATGCGCCGGGCCGCGGGGCCGGGCGGGGAGCCGGTCCGGGGTAGCGGGGGGCTGCGCCGGGCTGCAGGGCCGCGAGCCGGGCCGGTTTAGCTGGGGGGGGGGGTGCGCCGGGCCGCGGGGCCGGGCGGGGAGCCGGTCGGGGTAGCGGGGGGGATGCGCCGGGCCGCGGGGCCGGGCGGGGAGCCGGTCGGGGTAGCGGGGGGGGGGGTGCGCCGGGCCGCGGGGCCGCGGGGCCGCGAGCCGGTTGGGGTAGCGGGGGGGGGGGGGGTGCGCC
Organism: Chrysemys picta bellii; assembly: GCF_011386835.1. Lineage (NCBI taxonomy): Eukaryota > Metazoa > Chordata > Testudines > Emydidae > Chrysemys > Chrysemys picta. Next base: position 40,895,369 of record NC_088799.1, on the reverse strand, counting down.
GGGCTGCGGGGCCGGGCGGGGAGCCGGTCCGGGGTAGCGGGGGGGATGCGCCGGGCCGCGGGGCCGGGCGGGGAGCCGGGGGTGCGCGGGGCCGCGGGCCGGTCCGGGGTAGCGGGGGGGGGTGCGCTGGGCCGCGCGGGGAGCCGGTCCGGGGTAGCGGGGGGGGGATGCGCCGGGCCGCGCGGGGAGCCAGTCCGGGGTAGCGGGGGGGATGCGCCGGGCCGCGGGGCCGGGCGGGGAGCCGGGGGTGCGCGGGGCCGCGGGCCGGTCCGGGGTAGCGGGGGGGGGTGCGCCGGGCCGCGCGGGGAGCCGGTCCGGGGTGGGGGGGGGGGATGCGCCGGGCCGCGGGGCCGGGCGGGGAGCCGGGGGTGCGCGGGGCCGCGGGCCGGTCCGGGGTAGCGGGGGGGGGTGCGCGGGGCCGCGGGCCGGTCCGGGGTAGCGGGGGGGTGCGCGGGGCCGCGGGGCCGGGAGCTGGTCGGGGTAGCGGGGGGGGGGATGCGCCGGGCCGCGGGGCCGGGTGGGGAGCCGGGGGTGCGCGGGGGGGGTGCGCGGGGCCGCGGGCCGGTCCGGGGTAGCGGGGGGGGGGGGGTGCGCTGGGCCGCGGGGCCGCGAGCCAGTCCGGGGTAGCGGGGAGGGGTGCGCTGGGTCGCGGAGCCGGGTGCCGGTCCGGGGTCGCGGGGCCGGGCCGCCGGGGGGTGCGCTGGGCCGCGGGGCCGGGAGCCGATCCGGGATAGCGGGGGTGCGCTGGGCCGCCGGGGGCCGGCAGTGCTGGGCGGGCCGGGGGTGGTCGGCCGGGGTCGCGCCTCCCCCCCCCTTACCTGCTTCAGGCTTCCCGCGAATCAAATGTTCGCGGGAAGCAGGGGAGGGGGCGGAGACTTTGGGGGGGGCGGAGTTGGGGCGGGGCTGGGGGCGGGGCCGGGGCCCCTGGAGTGTCCTCCATTTGGAGGCACAAAATATGGTAACCCTAAAAGACATGTTTACAGCACCAGGACCAGACCCTTGACTGGTATACAGTTGTATATTCCATGGACTTCAGTGGAGCTATTAACATTAGCTGAAGATTTGTCCCATTATTTTAAAGTTGAGAGTGATTATATAAATAGAGATGACCCATGCATTGTAAATACAGCTAGGCCCAACTTTTCAAAAGTGTGTGGATCTCTATGTTTATTCAGTGGAACTTCTGCTTATTTCAGTGATAATAATAAGCTTTTATATACATTACTCCTGTAAGCTATTCTGGCATCAAAACCTAAAGTTCAAATTTTGTGTCTTTTTTTTTTTTTTTTTTTATGACAATGGTGTTGCACAGGTATGTGCAGAATTTAATCTACAGCTCTTAGTTATATGAAGCCAGAAAGAATATATCGTCAGATGTTCGACTGCATGGGTATGTTCTCCCTGTGTGCTGCCCCAGCTCTGCGTAGACAGCTGGCACAGCAGACCTCAAGTGAACTGCCCAACTACTACAAAATCTATTAAGGTATGAAGGCACTTGGTCAGGTTTATTGTCAACGAAGGACAGCCCTAGGTCCCCGGATCAGTGTCTATAGTTATACTAGCACATGTGACAATGGATGCAGCTTAGTCAGTGGCGGGACTTTCCACTGTCCCCTAGGCTGGCCAAAGACACTCCCTCTGAGAAACATCTTTATATACCAATATAAACAAGTTATGTATCACCTCTGTCGTATCAGGGTGCCACCCTCTGACATATTAGGGTGCCACCCATTGCCTTGTACCTGTATGTTTGATCAAAACATGCTGTCATCCTGACCTTATCCTTAATGATGGGTTAGTGTGATCCTGTTATCTTTGGGGAATGTGATTATTGGGGTGTTCTGGTACCACCCTTCTGGAATGTGCTTGTGTGAGTTGTCACGGAGTATTGGGGAACTCAGGGCCCTGCACCCCCGGCTTCCTGCGATTCACCATGACTCTCAGCCAGCCAGTAAAGCAGAAGGTTTATTTGGATGACAGGAATACAGTCCAAGACAGGTCTTGCAGGCACAGACAACAGGGCCCCCCTCAGTTAGGTCCATCTGGGGGTCCCAGGGCATCCCAGCCCCCCTTGGGAGGTCAGAGCAATCTCTGCCTCCCAGCCATCTCACCACCCAGCTTCCAAGACTCTGCCTTCAGCCACCCCTCCCACAGCCTTTGTTCAGTTTCCCGGGCCAAGGTGTCACCTGGCCTCCAACCCCTTCCTGGGCTCTCATGTTACACGCTCAGGTATTCGCCTTCGGGCAGACTCCCATCCCCCAATGCAGACTATCCTAGCCACACTCCCCTGTCAGCATTCACAGACCACAGTAAGAACAGTCCCAGTTCGTCACATGAGTGTTTTGTGCCTAACATCTCTTAGGAATATGTGTTTTTGCAATATCAACCCTATGCTTGCCAAACTCTGTGAGCAGGGCCTGCCTCTTGCTCCCAACTTAACTTTGCTTTATATCAGCAATGTTTTGACTACTTTAGCCCAGGCCTCATACCAGGCTTCTGATGCATTGGCTTATGTTTCAGGCCTTCTTCTTACTACTTTCCCCCACATTTTGTCTTTTTATTGGGAGGATGTTTACCCATCATCCTGAAAAAGCATAATGCATGGACTGCAGATGACCCAGTGGGTTAAACACTGTTACGTGGTCACCTTACTTTACCATCCATACATTCATGCCCCATCTGTCCCTTAGTCTGCACATTCCCTCATACACCTGATGGACAGATTTTATTTTCCAATCATGTGTAGTCCCTTACGGTGGGCCTGGGAATGTTAGGCCCAGGACCATGACTAAGGAATATAGTTTTATGATTGAGCCGTAGAGGCACTCTCATATAATTAATATATATGAATAATGTATATATATTTGTAGTGTATATGGGCATATATGTATAGTATGTATGTGTACATATACCTCCACCTTATATTCAAGCATAACAATTCTTTTCCAATCTGGTGTTGTAGTGTGGCCCTTGGTACTGTAGATAGCAACACACTTTTATTAGGGTAATTACAGTTACCAATTGTATTATTATTAGTAGTAGGCTGAGTGTTTTGAAATACTGGTAATAGGCACTGTGTCCCACAGTGCTATGTATATGAGAATCATAGGCCTGGTCTACACAGGGGGTGGGGAGAAAATCAATCTAAGTTACGCAACTTCAGCTACATGAATAACATAGCTGAAGTTGACGTACTTAGATCTACTTACCGTGGTGTATTCACTACGGTGAGTCGACTGCGGCCGCTCCCCCGTTGACTCTGCCTGTGTCTCTCGCCGAGCTGGAGTACAGGAGTCGACGGGAGAGCACTTGGGGATTAATTTATTGTTTCTAGACCAGACGTGATAAATCAGTCCCTGCTGGATAGATCGCTGCCCATCGATCCGGCTGGTAGTGAAGACATATCCATAGACCTTAATGTCAGAATTTCTAGTCTGACCTCCTGCACAATGCAGGCCACAGAATCTCACCCACCCACTCCTGTATCAAGCCCCTAACCTATGTCTGAGCTATTGAAGTCCTCAAATCATGGTTTAAAGACTTCAAGGTACAGAGAATCCTCCAGCAAGTGACCCTTGCCCCATGCTGCAGTGGAAGGCGAAACCCCCCTAGGGCCTCTGCCAATCTGCCCTGGAGGAAAATTCCGTCTCGACCCCAAATATGGCGATCGGCTAAACCCTGAGCATGTGGGCAAGACTCACCAGCCAGACACCCAGGAAAGAATTCTCTGTAGTAACTCAGATCCCACCCCATCTAACATCCCATCACAGGCCACTGGGGATATTTACCACTAATAGTCAAAGATCAATTAATTGCCAAAATTAGGCTAGCCCATCATACCATCCCCTCCACAAACTTATCAAGCTTAGTCTGGAAGCCAGATATGTTTTTTCCCCCCCACTGCTCCCCTTGGAAGGCTGTTCCAGAACTTCACTCCTCTGATGGTTAGAGACCTTCATTTAATTTCAAGTCTAAACTTCCTGATGGCCAGTTTATATCCATTTGTTCTTGTGTCCACATTGGTACTGATCTTAAATAATTCCTCTCCCTCCCTGGTATTTAGCCCACTGATATATTTATAGAGAGCAATCATATCTCCCCTCAGCTTTCTTTTGGTTAGGCTAAACAAGCCAAGCTCTTTGAGTCTCCTTTCATAAGACAGGTTTTCCATTCCTCGGATCATCCTAGTAGCCCTTCTCTGTACCAGTTCCAGTTTGAATTCATCCTTCTTAAACGTGGGAGACCAGAACTGCACACAGTATTCCAGATGAGGTCTCACCAGTGCCTTGTATAACGGTACTAACACCTCCTTATCTCTACTGGAAATACCTTGCCATTCCAAGACCGCATTAGCTTTTTTCACGGCTAATATCACATTGGTGGCTTATAGTCATCTTGTGATCAACCAATACTTCTTCTCCTCTGTTACTTCCAACTGATGCGTCCCCAGCTTATAACAAAAATTCTTGTTATTAATCCCTAAATGCATGACCTTGCACTTTTCACTATTAAATTTCATCCTATTATTATTACTCCAGTTTACAAGGTCATCCAGATCTTCCTGTATGACATCCCAGTCCTTCTCTGTATTGGCAATACCTCCCAGCTTTGTGTCATCCGCAAACTTTATTAGCACATTCTCCCTTTTTGTGCCAAGGTCAGTAATAAAAAGATTAAATAAGATTGGTCCCAAAACCGATCCCTGAGGAACTCCACTAGTAACCTCCCTCCAGCCTGACCGTTCACCTTGCAGCATGACCTGTTGTAGTATCCCCTTTAACTAGTTCCTTATCCACCTTTCAATTTTCATATTGAGCCCCATCTTTTCCAATTTAGCTAATAATTCCCCATGTGGAACCGTATCAAATGCCTTACTGAAATCGAGGTAAATTAGATTCACTGTGTTTCCTTTGTCTAAAAGATCTGTTACCTTCTCAAAGAAGGAGATCAGGTTGGTTTTGCACAATCTACCTTTTGTAAAACCATGTTGTATTTTGTCCCAATTGCCATTGACCTCAATGTCCTTAACTACCTTCTCCTTCAAAATTTTTTCCAAGACCTTGCATACTACAGATGTCAAACTAACAGGCTTGTAGTTACCCAGATCACATTTTTTCCCCTTTCTTAAAAATAGGAACTATGTTAGCAATTTTCCAGTCATATGGTACAGCCCCTGAGTTTACAGATTCATTAAAAATTCTTGCTAAAGGGCTTGCAATTTCATGTGCCAGTTCCTTTAATATTCTTGGATGAAGAAGATTATCTGGGCCCCCCGATTTAGTCCCATTAAGCTGTTCGAGTTTAGCTTCTACCTCGGATGTGGTAATATCCACCTCCATATCCTCATTCCTATTTGTCATCCTACCATTATCCCTAAGCTCCTCATTAGCTTAATTAGAGACTGAGGCAAAGTATTTGTTTAGTTATTGACCATGCCTAGATTATCCTTAACCTCCACTCCATCCTCAGAGTTTAGCAGTTCCACTTCCTCTTTCTTTGTTTTCTTCTTATTTATATGGCTATAGAACCTTTTTTAGTATTGCTTTTAATTCCCTTTGCAAGGTCCAACTCTACATGGCTTTTGGCCTTTCTCACTTTATCCCTAGATGCTCTGACCTCAATAAGGTAGCTTTCCTTGCTGATCCCTCCCATCTTCCACTCCTTGTAGGCTTTCTGCTTTTTCTTAATCACCTCTCTGAGATGCTTGCTCATCCAGCTTGGTCTTCAACTCCAGCCTATGAATTTTTTCCCCTTTCTTGGGATGCAGGTCTCTGATAGTTTCTGCAACTTTGACTTGAAGTAATTCCAGGCCTCCTCCGCCTTTAGATCCACAAGTTCTTCAATCCAATCCACTTCCCTAACTAATTTCCTTTTTTTTTTTAAGTTAGCCCCGTTGAAATCAAAAACCCTAGCCACAGATCTATTTTTGTTTATCCTTCCTTTTAGTTTTAACTGAATTAGCTCATGATCGCTCGAACCAAGGTTGTCCCCAACAACCATTTCTTCTATGAGGTCCTCACTACTCACCAAAACCAAATCTAAAATGGCATCTTCTCTTGTTGGTTCAGCAACTACGTGGTGAAGGAATCCATCAGCTATACATCCAGGAAAATCTGAGTCCTATTGTTATTACTAGCACTTGTCCTCCAGTCCATATCTGGGAAGTTAAAGTCTCCCATGATCACACAATTCCCATTAGTATTTACTTCATTAAAAACATTAAAGAGGTCTCTATCCATATCCAAATCAGATCCCAGTGGTCTATAGCATACCCCAAGCACTATCCCAGGGGAGGGTCTAGTAGCTTTCTTCCCCAATGTGATTTTTGCTGAGACAGACTCTGTCTTATCCATTCTATCACTTCTTATTTCTTTACAGTCTACCTCATCATTGACATACAATGCTATTCCACCACCTTTGCCTTTATCTCTGTCTTTCCTAAACAGCACATACCCTTCAATACCTGTACTCCAGTCATGACTATTATTCCACCATGTTTCTGTTATCCCTATAATATCTAGTTTCACTTCCTGCACCAGTAACTCTAGTTCCTCCATTTTGTTACCTAGGATTCTCACATTGGTGTACAAAATCTTAATTTTTGCTGGTTGGCTTCACTCACATTCTTTACCCAATTAGGCACAGACATTCTACCACCAGTATCACTTGTTAGAGTGGTATCTACATTACCCTTCCTCCTTATGTCCATTCTCCTACTCACAGCTGTATCCTTTCTTATTTCGTTTTCTTCACTCTCAATGTTAAAATCCGGCATGGAGATTACCTGGACATCTCCCAACCATCTCCCCCCAAATTCCTAGTTTAAAGCTCTCTTAATCTGTGCTGGAATTACAAGATATCACTTTAAGAGTGTTACGCCAGCCTCCATCCTAGAAATCTATTTCCCTCCTACTCAGGTGAAGTCCATCCTGAGAGAACAGGCCTCTGTCCATGAATGCCCCCCAATGGCCATACATCCCAATGCCCTCCTTATAGAACCACTTCCTGAGCCATCTGTTGATCATCATAATCTTGTCACATCTTTGTTGCCTCTCTAGGAACAGTCAGAATCCCACTGAAGATCACCTGAGCCTCGATTTCCTTAAGCATCTTCCCTAGCCTGGCATAGTCTCCCTTGATATGTTCCAGCAAGAATAGCTGTATCATTTCTTCCCACATGAAGAAAAAGAAATGTGGAGTAGTGACATTACAAATGAGGCCTTTATATATAACATTTTGTAATTAGTTACTACAGAATACAAGTTGCATGCTGAATATGAAGGCTGGCTACTAGAAAACTTTTTTTTTTTTTTAAATAAAACTGTAAAATGATCAAACTTGACCTAGAAATCACTGAATCACAGTAAACATGAAAGTATATGAAGGCACTTTGTAGACTAGAACCACACTAACATATTACAACTCACATACAACTGAATCAGTTAACTTGACCAGTAAGAAGCCAACAAAAATCCTGGGCAAGGTCAGTAATGTTGATTAATCTGATGGCTCCTTCTTGGATCTTACCTTGAGGAGAGAATGATGCTCGCAAGATTGTGTGTGAAGATTTCCCTCCATGCTCAGATAACTCATTGATACCCCTCTCCACCCTGGGAGGGAGGAACCATTAGTACTGACATGTGGAAGGGGATACGGAGATGAAAGTTGGAGCAGAGACAGGAAGATATGCATATGTTCCTGAACCAGCTGTATTCATTGCAGAGGGGAAACTGCAATAGTGGAGAATGTGATGTATTGAGGACTGTGCTGGAATTACAAGCTACCACTTTAAGAGAGTTCTTGTCCTGCTTACTGGCTAGGGGCGCTATAGTTAATCATGCAATGTGGGAACAACAATCAGTCTGGAAAGAGCCAGCCTAGAATAAGGTGAGGTGAATTGTGTCACTGCCTTAATGAGCAGCCTGCTTTCTCTCTCACTTTTTTGGTTACAATGTGTTATGCTTCTGGATTCTAAGAAGGAAAAGAGTGTTATATTGCCACATTTCAAAAGGAGTATTAGGTTTTCTTATCTAACTTCTGTTTATATGCTACAAATAGAACTCCATTAACATTCCAGGAGCCAACGTGTAGGGATCCACTGGTAGGGGGAGGCCCTGAAATCACAGCAACCATTGAAGCCATGCTGCCAGGAAAGCAGAGCCAGGGAGAAAGTGCTGCATCTCCTGATCATCATGAGGTGATTTTCTGCCACTTTCAGGGACTAAAGGATGAAACAGTGCCCAGTACACTGGGGGTGGGGATGAGGGAACCCACAGTGCACAGTCAACTTGTGGAACTCCTTACCTAAGGAGGTTGTGAAGGCTAGGACTATAACAACATTTAAAAGAGAACTGGATACATTCATGGAGGTTAAGTCCATTAATGGCTATTATCCAGGGTGGGTAAGGAATGGTGTCCCTAGAATCTGTTTTCAGAGGGTGGAGATGTATGGCAGGAGAGAGATCACTTGATCATTACCTGTTAGGTTCACTCCCTCTGGGGCACCTGGCATTGGCCACTGTCAGTAGACAGGATACCGGGCTAGATGGACCTTTTGTCTGACCCAGTATGGCCATTCTTATGTTCTTATTATCCAACCGAACAATTTGGGGAAACTCTACTGGGTTCTCTGTACAGAGTTTTCTCATCATAATCTCTCATGAGGAATCACCCTCTCGTGAACAAATTTCAAAAGGTGCCTACCAATGGCTCCCTAGTTCATTTGCTTGCTGTACCTCTATTGTTAAATCCAGGCCTGGCAGCTGCAAACTTGGATATATCCAGCCATACAAACGAACCTCTACTTATCTAAGTTAGCTAAGTACATTAAAAATCAACAAAGAGTCTTCTGGCACCTTAAAGACTAGCAGATGTATTGGAGCATAAGCTTTCGTGGGTGAATGCCCACTTCGTCAGACGCATGTAATGGAAATTTCCAGAGGCAGGTATAAATATGTAGGCAAGAATCAGTCTGGAGATAACGAGGTTAGTTCAATCAGGGAGGGTGAGGCCCTCTTCGAGCAGTTGAGATGTGAACACCAAGGGAGGAGAAACTGCTTTTGTAGTTGGCTAGCCATTCACAGTCTTTGTTTAATCCTGATCTGATTGTGTCAAATTAAAAATATTTGTAACAAAAGTCTCCTCTCAGCTCCCTCTTAACTCAGTGGGTCTGTTGTGGTGAATTATGTACTGCAGGAGTCTTCAGAGGCTATGGAAAGCTGTAGAATAGATTTCTGCATATCACTGTGTAATCCAGCAGGAATTCAGCCTGGCTACAGAAATGTTTTGCTTTACATTTTTACAAGGACCATCTTTAGATAGTCGATCAGGGATAGAAGATTTATATAATGAGATTCTTTACCCCTAATCTGCTCTGGGCCTTGCTCTGGAGAGCTAAATATGGGTTCTTTGAGAGTGTGGAAGAGACTGCATTATTTGAAAAGCTGAAGTTAATCCAGCTCAAGGCTGGATATTTTTGCCCATCTCATACTCAGATCACATCCTATTCCCTGCTGGCAAATTTATTTGACAGAAAGCTGCATCCATTTTGGTTAATGCAGCACTTGAAAATGATACATTTAGGGCTACATTATCAGGCTTGTGGTGCACCAAGGACTGTGCTGGAATTGCAAGCTACTAGTTTAAAGGTTGGGGGGGGGGTGCATGGTCCTAGTCCTACTTGCTGGTTAGGGGTCTGTGTAATGAAGCTTGCAATCAGAGGCACCGTGGAAAAAGGCAGCCTAGCACCAGGTGGAGTGAGTTGTGCCTCTCTGCCTAAGGGCATATCTACACTTGCAAAGTTATAGCCCCGGCAGTTACAGTGCTGCTCAGAGAGCGCCAAAGGGAAACTGCTGTTGTATGTTCACACTGACAGCTGCCTGTGCAATAGTGGCACTTGCGGTGCTATTTGGAGTGGTGCACTCTGGGCAGCTATCCCACAGAGCACCTCTTTCGCTTTTGCTGCTAAGACTTGTGGGAAGGCAGAAGGGGTCATGGGGCATCCATGATGCATTGCTTCACATCCCAGCAATCCCTGTGCTTCCATCCGCATTTGGCACCATCTTTCAACCGTTTGTGTACTGTGCGCCCTGCCTCTTTCGGGCTGCAGGAATGGATCCCAAGCTGTTGACCAGTATGCTGCTCGCACTGACCAACACATCATGAGTGGCAGTAGAGTTATTCCTTAAACTACAAAGGCAAAAGGAGTGTGACATCAATCCTGCCACGCATACTAGCTCTGACACGAGATTGCTTGTGGAATTCATGGAATTCACAGTGGAACGCCACTTTTGGAATCAGGAAACAAGCACTAAGTGGTGGGATCACATCATGATGCATGTCTGGGATGACAAGCAGTGGCTGCAGAACTTTTACATGAGGAAAGTCACATTTATGGGACTGTGTGATGAGCTCGCCCCAGCCCTGCGGTGCAAGGAGACGAGAATGAGAGCTGCCGTGTTGCTGGAGAAGCGCATGGCGATTGTACTGTGGAAGCTGGCTACTCCAGACTGCTACCGATCAGTTGTTAACCAGTTCAGAGTGGGAAAATCGACGGTTGGAGTGATGTTGATGGAAGTGTGCAGGGCCATTAATCGCATCCTGCTCCGAAAGACCATGACTCTGGGCAAGGTGCGTGACACTGTGGGTGGCTTTGCACAAATGGGCTTCCCTAACTGCGGGGAGAGGGGGGGGCATTGATGGCACCCGCATGCCAATTCTGGCACCAGACCACCTAGCCACCAAGTACATTAATCGCAAGGGGTATTTTTCAATGTGCCTCCAGGCGCTTGTGGATCATTGTGGACATTTCACGGACACTAACGCAGGCTGGTCCAGAAAAGTGCATAACGCCCACATTTTCAGAACACTGGCCTGTTCAAGAAGCTGCAAGCAGGGACTTTCTTCCCTGACCAGAAGATCACCATAGGGAAGTCGAAATGCTCACTGTGATCCTGGGAGACCCCGCCTACCCCTTAATGCTGTGGCTCATGACGCCATACACGGGGCAACTTGACTGCAGCAAGGAGCGGTTCAACAACAGGCTGAGCAAGTGAGAATGACTGTGGAGTGTGAATTTGGCTGTTTAAAAGCTTGATGGTGATGCCTCTATGGGAAGCTGGACATGGCCGATGACAATATTCCTATGCTTATAGCCGTGTTCACTCAGGGCTGGACCGCAGAGGCTCAGTGCCTGGAGGCTGAATTTGAACAGCCAGAGACCAGGGCTATTAGAGGGGCGCAGTGCGGGGCCGTAAGGATCAGGGATACTTTGAGGCAGCAATTTGAAGCTGAAAGCCACTAATATTTGTTGCTATGCTTGGGATTGCAGTGCTTGTAATGCTAGGAAGTGATTGATTCAAGAAGGGGCCTTAACATAATTGTAGGTTGCTTTGCAGGGCTCTTTTTGCTTTCACTTAATAGAATAAAGATTGCTTTCAAACACAATTCTTTTACTGAAAGACAACAACCAGTTTCTGCGCACTAAGTGGCTTGGCAGTGTGTACACCTCGGGAGTGACAGCACTCAAAGCTGCTTTACTGCGCACAAACTTGTCAGTGTAGACGGGGCCTTAGGGAAAAGTGTGCTTTGTCTCTCTGTTTAGGGTTACCTTGTGCTATCATTCTGGCTTCTAAGATTAAAAGTTGCATTAGGTTGCAACCTTCCTTATGGTTATCTAATTTCTCTGTTTGTATTCTGTGACCATTACAGGGGTAATGTGGCCTATAGGCCACCCTGTGTAAATGCTGGCCAGCCAAATGGTGAGGTACAGAGCAGCAACACTGCAGGGGGAGTTCAGAGGATCTTGCTGGATCTCAGGAGTATGAGGCCTGGCCAGAAAACAAGAATCCCATTTTGAGGGAAAAGGGGAGTTGGGGAAGATTTCAACATTTGGTTTCATTCCATATTGGGGTGAAACTGAGACCCTTTGGAATTTTTCCATTAAAAATGTGAGAAAAGAAACTGACTCACCCTTCTGCAGCTGAGTGCCTGAACCACAGGGGTATAGAGTCAGTCTCGCTCTCTGGCACAATGAACAATTAATTAATTAATTAAATGAACTAGAGCAAATCCCAAAGAAGCAACTGAGACTACTCTATAGCACTATGGTTAGGAAACTTACCTGAGATTTACCTATTGCAGATAGTAGGCTATCTAAACTAAAGGCCCACCCACTCAACTGAGGGAAAGGGACCACAAAGCCCAGATCACAACTGAGTTCAGGGGACAAAAAGTGTAAGACTGACTGGAGTGAAGGTCAGAGGGCCAGAACTAGGGATCCAGTGGATGACACCAACATAGAACCTGTACAGCACACACTGTTCCTCAAAAGATATCCAAGAAGCCAGTAGATGCCACCCAGAGGAACTCTATTCAAAAACATGAAGCAACGAAGGAACAGAAGCAGGTCCCACAGCCACAGAGCATGACCTCATCATGCTTTCTCCTTGTCCCTTTGTGGGGCATGGATGGGATGTCCAAATATAAAGAGAAGTGGGTCAAAGTGCAACCAGAACCTCTTCAGGTGGTTCTAGAGGAGCCAGAAAAGGGGCTGCAGCCTGGAACACTCTCTGCAGATGTGCTCCAGGGTCTCCTTCTCACTGAAGAACAGGGCAGGTGTCAGGAGATTCTATCATTTGTGCCAACCCCACACCCATGTTCTCAGCTCCATGGAAGAGCTGCCAAATGCCTAGCAAGTGGATTACAATTGGCCCACTGGGGCTCCCTCCTTTCTGGAGGGGCAGCATGTCTCGCCACTTGGTATTTAAGTTGAACATGAGGGTGAGGAAGTGGATGATATGGAGCATGAGAATATGGAGATCTTTGCAGGGTGCAGTTTGGAGACAGACCATCTGGATGACATTCAGCCTGCTCAAGTGATCCATGAGGCAGCTGGGTTGGGGGCTCAAGGCAGCAAATCCAGAGGACCAAGGGTGAAGAGTCGGTGCAGGGCACACTCTCACAGGACCCACTTGAGAGAAGCAGGGGGCAAGGCTACCTCACCTTCTAGAGCACAAAACAGGGGACGCATGGGTGGGCAACCCCATGCACCAGCCAAGTGTCACAGTTTGACTCAGAAGGTCTCCAGTTCTGGCAATACCAACCAGGACCATCCTCCAGCACACATAGGGAAACGCCATTGCCAGCACACGAAGGTCTCTGTTATGTTAAATTGGTTCTGACCTTCACTCCTGTCAGTCTTACACTTTTTGTCCCCTGAACTCAGTTGTGGTCAAAGTACACAATGGACTCTGAGTGATTTTCATGCTTGAATTTATGATCAAGGATCAGTATTATCTGAGCTGAATGTGTATCAATCCAAAATAGTGTTTCATGGCAGGTTATCTCTGAAAGTACTTAACAAAACTGTTGCATCTCATATGCGCTGATATAATTACCCATCTGTAATGAGAAGGCTGCCTATGGCAGCATAATATTAGAAGCATTCCCATTTTCCTTTAGCAGGCCTAGAAAGCCAATGCAAGATGAAATAGAGAACCAAAGAGACTTTTGAGTGAAGATTCAGACCATTTATTATTATCTATATTACACTGGTGCCTAGTGATTCCAACCAGGATCTGGGGTCTCACTGTGATAGGTAGTGTGCACACAGATTGATCTTACAATATAAACAGACTCACACTACAAGATAGATGGTGGAAGGGGGAGACATGCCCAGAGAGGTTAAGTGACTTGTACTAGATCAAACAACAGTATATAGTTCAGATATTAGAACCTGGGTTTCCTGACTCCCACTACCTACTAGCCCAAACTGCCTCCACTTGGGATGTAGGGGACTCAGGTCCAAGTCCCTGCTTCAAAATAGGCTGAATAGAGACTTGAACCTGGGTTGCCCACATCACAACTATGTTTCAGGTGCTCTGCGCGTTATTCTGGGGTCTCTCTGCCTTTTCCACCCTTCACCCCCCTCCCCCCAAATTCCATCTTGGATATGAGAAACCTTTCCATCTAAACTGAGATGTTTCTGTGAAATGTTCCCCCATCAATAAATTGGCATTTTCTGACACCCCCCCCTCCAAAAAACAAAACAAAACAAAAAATCCCAGAAAACTCTATGCAGGAGGAACATTAACACGTAGAATTTTGAGCATCCCTAGTCACAATATCTACTATCTTGAACCTGTCACTAATCCTGAACAAGGGGTACAATAGAGTAGGCTAAATAATTTGTTACTTTACCACTTTGTGAAACAACCAGTTTCCAGCCATTGTGTGTCTACTGTATCATGTCTCAGCTGTATCATTAGTCTAATTTAGAATGTAACCATTAGCGCTCAATAAATAATAATTCCTTAGTTGAAGGGCTGCTTCCTCACATTCTGCCAGTGGGGAATGAATCAGACCACCACTAATTGGAGAAGCTAAGAGTGCCAGGGATTTGGAAAGGAGCAGGTGACAATTGACTTGGTGATAATTGAAAGCTAATTATATTCAGCTACCAAGTGGTCACCAGGTGTTCTGTGCTGCATAAGCCACCGGACTGGTAGAAAGCAGCCTGAGGCTTTCTGCCTTAGGGAATTGATCGAAGGAAGAAAACAAAATACTTATAGTGTTTGTTTCTATTATAGCTTCACTTATCCTTTATGCAGGGTAGCAACCGATTAAAAAAAAAAGCCTGACTTTTTCTGGAAAGAGGAATAACCCTTTTGCTTTCTTTATTTTGTACATTTTTGAAGGTAAATAACTTCAGTCAAAAGTCTCTTTGGTTCTCTATTTCCTCTTGCATTGGCTTTCTAGGCCTGCTAAAGGAACATGATAATGCTTCCAATATTATGCGGCCATAGGCAGCCTTCTCATAATTATATCAGTGCATATGAGATGCAACAGTTTTGTTAAGTACTGTCAGAGATAACCTGCCATGAAACACTATTTCGGATTGATACACATTCAACTCAGATAATACTGATCCTTGATCATAAATTCAAGCAGGAAAATCACTTAGAGAGTCCATTGTGTACCTTATGCCAGAATAAGACATCTAGAAGTTCAAAAACAAATAGACATTGTAACATTGGGGTATCCAAGGGAATGGACATGAAGCCTCACTGTCTAAAAAAATCCAGCAAAATTTTAATGCAGCCAGAGCCGCTCCGAGCAGTATCTGCTTCCCCTACACTGGCTATGGCAGCCCCTCATGCTTTGTGTCAATTCCCATTCCCCTAATGTCTCTTAATCCCCTCCCACCTGCAATCCAGCCAGTGGGGGAAGGGAAGCCCATGGCAATACTTTAAATTCATATTCTGCCTCATTTTTAACTATCTAGAGCCTTACACCAAGCTCCCCAATAGTGTTATATCTGATCACCTCACTAACAGTAACTAACTTGTCTTTTCAATTCCCTGTGAGGTAGGGAAAAAGCACAGAGAGATTTGGACCCAACTCCCGCAAATGTATTTAAGCACCTAGTTCACACTGATTTCAAATGGGAATTAGGGGTGGCTACAGTTGTAGTGTGTCTCCATTTGATGCAGCAGTGAGGGATGGCTCCTTGCATCCTCTTTTCTATGCTCCCACGCAAGACAGGGCAGGGCAAGGCACAATATATCCTAAAGGATACAGATGAGAGAGGATTTAGAAACTTCTTGGGGATGTAAAAGACTTCTCTAGCCCAAGAGACTGAGGCTTGGTCCACACTGGGGTGGGGGATCGATCTAGGAAATGCAACTTCAGCTACGAGAATAGCGTAGCTGAAGTCGACGTTTCCTAGATCAAACCAAGTTTACTTACTGCGGGTCCACGTGGCGCAGGCAAGCTCCCCCGTCGACAGCGCTTCCTCCTCTTGGCGAGCAGGAGTTCCGCAGTTGATGGGGGAGCGCTTCTGGGATCGATTTATTGCGATCCCAGAAGATTGATCTCTTCCTGTCGAATCAGGCGGGTAGTGTGGACCTAGCCTCACAATCATTTCATGACATAATAGAAAGAAGCCAGGAAAAAATATCTTTTAATATTTCCAAACAAAATATTTGGTTACAAAGTTTTAAGTTGACCAACATTATCTGTCAAAGGCAAATCTTGGTCCAGAACAATTGAGCTACACTGAGTCACATCTGCTAAGTCACACACAGCCTCAGGATCCTAATCAAATCAACAGCAAAAAACCCATTGACTTCAATGGGATCCATTTGTATTTGTGTTTAAAAGGGTTTCAGCTCATTTTGAACTAGGTTTGCCTTCAAGAGGGCATTATATGGCCCGATACATAATTTCCTTTTGATATATAACCTCAATTGCAAGGCATCCATGACTTTTAATAACACACAATACAGTATCAGTTTTAGGCTCTAAAAGATTAAATTAATATACTATAGCTATCTGCTAACAATTGCCAAACGATAAATCTTCTCAACTCATTGCATTCCATGAAAATGAAGAGAAGATTTTAATTAAAATGTCATGCTTGGGATGCTTGAACAGGATTCCTATCGTCCATCATCAAAAAACAAATAATTTTGGAGTGATTTGAAGGGAAACAATCTGAAATTATTGCTTTTGCACAATGTAAAGAAGAATTGCACTGCATCAAGTTGCTAACTTAGGTATTTCCATACATACATGATGTTACATATTCAAGTCTAACGTCCTTCACATAGTTAGGTAATGCATTACAATGAACACACAGACTGCACAATATGATTTTTAAAAGGATGAATTCATATGCTAGTTATCTAGATTTCAACAAAAAGTGACTTAACAGTCAAGAGAATGGACTTCTCAAACATCCATAATGTAGTATGTTTTCAATGGACTTCATTAAACACATTTCCCCACAGTTATGGTGCAACAGTATTCAAGATGTTGCATTATTTTTGTTGAACAGGAAATAATTGTGCTGGCAAAAAGTGTTGATTATTTTGAGTGATTATCACTGCATCGGCACCAAGACCAGTCCCTGCAGAACTTATGGTGCTGATCATGCAAAGCAGAAAGTAACACATTTAATTTTAATCATGAATTGACCTATTGAAGTTAATGGAAAGTTAAGCATATGCTTAAGTGCTTTGCTGGGCAGGGCGCTAAATTAGCAGGAGGCAGTTGCACTTTGGGAAGTGCCAGTGTAAAAATGACACCTTCTTATTCAATAGATCTGCTTCTTGTGAGTATTTAAAGGCAAGTGTGCTTACTTGAGTGACAAAAGTTAGTTCGTACTGCTCATTTCTCCTGTTAGCATGGAAGAACTGATACAGGTAAGAGAGAGAGATGGACTACACCGGGGTCGCCAACGTTTGGTACACGGCTCGCCAGGGTAAGCACCCTGGCAGGCCAGTTTATTTACCTGTTGAGGCGGGAGGTTCTGCTGATTGTGGCCCCCACTCGCCGTGGTTTGCCGTCCCGGGCCAATGGGGGCGGCGAGAAGCGGCGCGGGCGAGGGATGTGCTGGCCGCAGCTTCCCGCCGCCCCCATTGGCCCGGGACGGCGAACCGCGGCCAGTGGGGGCCGTGATCAGCCGAACCTGCCGCGTTAGCAGGTAAATAAACTGGCCTGGCCCGCCAGGGTGCTTACCCTGGCAAGCCGCGTGCCAAACGTTGCCGACCCCTGGACTACACGGTCAATAGTTTCCTGTCAGTTACACCTGTGCAACCCCGCTGATAATGAGGTTGCACTGATGTAGCTGAGGGCAAACTTTTACCCGAAGAACCTCTATTACTGGTGATTATAAATGAGAAGGAAAGAACTCAGTTTGAGTTAGAGCCGGGGTTATGTTTGTAGGATTGGGAGTCAGAAAAAACGCCATCTTTTTCTTTGTAAATTGACCATGTTAGATATGGAAGACATTAAAAGACCAACAATCTGGATTTTACGGAGTTCTTTTTCAAGGTACAATTACACTTTAATGACAAATAATAATAATAAATGGCCTTGGCCCAAATCCCAGCTACCCTTCTCCTAATCTATGGGGAAACTCCCATTGGTTTCAGTTGGATAAGAATTTAACTTTACTAGAAGCCTACACAGAAGTTTATTCTAGCACCATAGACCATGAATTAGAGAAGCAGTCATTCCAGATTTCTACCCACTAATACTTTCCTTTAAGAATCTACATTTTGACAAATCCATTAGGATGGGCAATCAATTACCCTCTAGGTTTCCTAGTGGATAGTTATGTTGTGTGCAAATCAAACCCCTTTTCATAATGGTCTCGTTCTTTTAAAATGACTTGGAGAAAATCAGTTACCTGTGAGCTTTAGAAAATGCAGTCCTTAAAGGCTTTATTTTCTTTCTCCATTGATTCTAATTAACTTTGCACTGGCTTGTGAGCATGGTGAACTTGGGAAAAATCTTTTCATTCATGCTCTTGCTTCTACAGCTTTAATAGACATGTACTATTCATATCTTTCTTCAAAATGAATATGCAAATTGGGCACTATGGACAAAAACACTTCTCTATTAAGACTATGAAGCATTTGAATGAAGAATGAAGTAGCACTTATGTAAGGAAAAGAGAATAATGAATCATGACAAATGATATTTCATGCAAAATGCAGTGATAACACTCATGCCCTAAAATGTTAGTCACACAGTGTGAGGAACAAACTGATTTTTTGCAACAGGATATAACAGAATAAAGCTTTTAAGGGAGACAAGTGCTTAACATTCAAATATATTATTTATATTACTCCAGAACATTTTCAGACTGGTATTGTTATGTATTAGCCTAACTAGAGAGTGCAGGAAATACAGAATCAAGGCATTGAACTGGTTATGCTATAAACATTCTCACAATGGACTTTTGTTTTTTTCTGTTTCATAATTATTTATATCTCATTTTTATCAGGATGCATGTATTGCTCTGCAACAATGTTGGGACTCACCACCTGGTGCCTCCTCCTGGTTGCTCTGGGAATTAGCTGAGTCTTTGGCAGGGCACCCGCCGCTGGTGGTGTCCCATCCTTCCTCTGCTCCTTTGTTGTTGTCTGGACCTGCATTGCTTCCTGCTCAGTGGCGTCCTCTTCAGGACACTGCCCTCTGGCAGTGCCCACTGCTCCGGTCTCACCCCCTTCCAGGGGTCTGGTGCTATCAGCAGTCCTTCTTTGTGCCCCAGCCACCATGGTCAACCACACCCCCAAAGTCTAACCCCTAGTGTCAGGGGTCTGGTGCAGTCCACTATTACCACATCCACTGGCTGAGTGTTCATGCAAGGGGGAAGAGGGGAGGGACCCAGGCCCACCCTCTACATTGGGTCCCAACCCAGGGACCCTTTGGTGGCAGCCTTCCTGCCCTCCTTTGCACCAGCTAGGCCCTTCCCTCAGGGCCTGCACCCTGGCAGGTAGTGGGCTGGAGTTCCCTTCTGCTCCCCCAAGCCTGCCCTGCGCTGCGCTGCGCTGTCTCAGGTGCTGGTCAGGAGACAAACCTTCATCTCTGAAGGTCTGGGAGAAACTGCCTGCTCCCTCACTGAGCTGCCTTTTTATAGGGCTGAGCCTGGCCCTGATTGGCTGCCTCCAATCTGGGCCCTGATTGGCTCCCAATAAGGCCTTCTCTAATTGGCTCCCTGTCTGCGCAGGTGCACTGGCCTGCCGCAGCCCACACTCTCAGGGAGTGGGGCAGTCCGCCCCACTACATGCTCCATCTTCTAGGCAGTGTGAATTTATTAGTAGTAGTATTGCAGTAGATCTTCAGGTCCACCAATCAGGGGCCAGAACCTGACTATACTAGGGCCCACCCAAAAGAGCTTGTCAGCAAATATTTAAGGGTCATTAGAGAAAAACTGTTAATGTAATTAGACTTTAAATAATATAGGGCAATTTGTTCAGCAGAGCGATGTAAGCTTCGTTATGATTGCATCATCCATGACTTCTAGGAATAACATGATGCAATTCATATCATGCATGACGCAATACCAGCTTCAGATTGCATCATTCATTGTTTTGACTAAAAAGCAAGTACTGTCCAAACCCAGTCATAGATTTATTCATAGATCTAGTCAAAGATGTATTTTAGTCATTTCTGGTTTAAATTGAGATCCCTTCCCTTTATAACTCACTTATCCTCCGCCATTCCCAAGTCAAGGGTTGTATATACTGACCCAATAGCATATCTTCAAAACTAGAGCCAATCAACAATTTTAAGCATCATTTTCGTTCTCAGTGACCCAGAATTAGTAAAGTTTGACTACATTTATTTCAGAAGCATTTTGGCTGTAGAGCAGTGTAATCTAACACGTTTGAAATGTAACTTTGATTGTGCTTAATTTTCATATTCTACCAGTGTTCCTTTTCCATCTCAATCATTACTAAGTTATTAAAAATTACAACAAAAGGCAAAATTCCTGGCTTCATCTCATCTTTTGGAGACAGTTGGAGACCTTCCACAATGAAGATGAAAACACTGAAGCATCAGGGCTGAACAGAAAAGGAACATGAGGTAAAGAAATCAGCTTTGTCCAATTTGTTTCCGCTTTGGGAATACACCTTTACCCCAATATAATGCGACCCAATATAACACGAATTCGGATATAATGCGGTAAAGCAATGCTCCGGGAAGGGCAGGCAGGGCTGCGCACTCTGGTGGATCAAAGCAAGTTCGATATAACGTCGTTTCACCTATAACATGGTAAGATTTTTTGGCTCCCGAGGACAGCATTATATCGGGGTAGAGGTGTATTGTGAAACTCCCAGGTAGAGGCTTCCACCCCCTCGGCCATAGGCAACACAAGCACTGCCTTCCAGACCTCCACAAGCCCCACTATCTCTCTACAGGTTAAAACGGGCACATTCCAACCCTAAAGCCCCCCAAGCATCTCCTCTGGAGTGTCCAGCCCCTGATTCACTGGACACTTGCAGCAGAGGCGATGCATGGGGGGAGCATGGAGGGGTCATGGGGGGAGCATGGAGGGGTCATGTGCTTCCCCTAGTGAATCCTAGATTTGCTGCTTGGCTTGTACAGACAGGGCTGGCTCCAGGGTTTTGGCCGCCCCAAGCAGCCAAAAAAAAAAAAAGCCGCAATCACGATCTGCGGCGGCAATTCAGCGGGAGGTCCATCGCTCTGGCAAGGAGTGAGGGACCGTCCACCGAATTGCCGCCGAACAGCTGGAAGTGCCGCTCCTCTCCGAAGTGGCCACCCCAAGCACCTGCTTGGTAAGCTGGTGCCTGGAGCCAGCCCTGTGTACAGAACATGCTCACATAGAGTGAGCATGCTCAGTAACATTGCTGAAGCTGGCTGCCCTCACTCTGCCCCGCCCTGCCTCTCCCCCTCCCCCCCATCAGCAGGCACAGGTTGTCTCTGTCTTGCAGTATTCACAAACTTGCTGCTTCCAAAGAAACAGTACCCTGCATTTACCATTTCCATCTCAAATCACTGATGTACTTAACACATAGCATGGACATACGTCAATAGAGAAATCAAGTACACCTCTACCTCGATATAACTCTGTCCTTGGGATCCAAAAAATCTTATCACGTTATAGGTGAAACCGCGTTATATCGAACTTGCTTTGATCCGTCGGATTGCACGGCTCCGCCCCCCAGAGCACTGCTTTACCGCGTTATATCCGAATTCATGTTATATCGGGTCACGTTATATCGGGGTAGAAGTGTATAAGTTTTAACAAAGCATAGAGATTCATGTGTTAGCAAGTAGATGTATTCAAATCAAATGGTTATGTATAAAATAAAATCATAACACGTTCCAGAGCCTGTAGCCTTACTTAACTAGATACCTTCATGTCTTGTAGAACAAAGCTCACCCAAAGTCCTTAGATAACACCAGGAAGCATCACAAGGATACTTTTCAATCCAGGGGCAAAGACACAGTAAGGGGAAGCTTTTGGCTTAAGCCAGCCAACATTCACAGCACTGCAGGACTCATCTCCATCCTTGGCATGCCATCAGTCTGGGAAGGTGCCAGGGAGGGGTTTGGGGGGTGCAATGAGTTTGGAATGTTGGGAACTGGGAAACGCTGATATTTTAGTACTTATTAGTGAATCCTAGCCATATTTTCCTGCTCCCAGTAGAATCCCTCTTTATTATATTATTTTGGGCTGTGTCATTCCTTTGTTGGGATTTGTGTTGAGGTACTTTATTGTGTACTGGATGTTATACTCCTTGCCAGCAGTGGTAGCATTATTTATTTTCCCATAGGACAGCACCTCTTGTGTCTTGGGCACAGAGGAGTCACCTTTGGTGGCGGTACCAGACATCCCTTAAAAAGAACCCAGCACCCAACGCATGCGAGGAGACAGAAGAAGCCACTCCAAGTAGCAAGCAACAGGGAGGAGGGCTTGTACCACATCTCAGGGAGGGGGCTACATTTTAAAATGCTAATGTTGTCTTTGATCTAGGGATATTGAGCAACTAAAGTCAGTGGAGCTATGCCAACTTACACCAGCTGAGCGCTGGTGCTTACTGATAGACCCAGACCTGTGTAAGCTGGGGCAGCTGAATGAAGTTGCAGTCACTCACACTTGCTCTGAATTTGCCCCAAAAGAATAAAAGTAAACCAATAGGTAACAATGCATGATATTTATGGACCAAACTGTTGGAAGGGACCACTCAAGCTCAGCTGGGAAGAGCAGAGACAAGCAGCTGCAGCAGAGACCTTAAACACAGATATCCGTGTCTAACAGTGGTTTTTAAGTTTTTACCCTGGTCATTCTCTCTTCTGTTCTGATTGGTTGTTTGCCCCCACACCCACTGAACCGTTCCCTTCAGAGTCTGGCTTAGGACACCTGCCCACTTGATTACACCTACCCTCATCTCTGTTTAGCCAATTAAGAACATAAGAACCTAAGAATGGCCATACTGGGTCAGACCAACGGTTCATCCAGCCCAGTATCCTGTCTGACGACAGTGGCCAATGCCAGGTGTCCCAGAGGGAGTGAACCTAACAGATAATGATCAAGTGATCTCTCGCCTGCCATCCATCACCACCCTCTGACAAACAGAGGGTAGGGACACCATTTCTTATGTTCAAATATTTGAGGGTAATTAGAGAGGAACTGTTAAGGTAATTAGACTTTAAATAATCTAACACTTTTAAAATGTAACTTTGATTGTGCTTAATTTTCATATTCTACCAGTGTTCCTTTTCCATCTCAATCATTACTAAGTTATTCCCTAACAAAACTCTAGTGTATTAATTATTATTATTATTAATAAAACCATGGTACTAAGATGTTTGTAAACCATCACATTATTCATGCTGCTTGTACCATACATCTTTCCCCCTGTCCTTTGTCTGCTTGGCTTGTTTGTTTAAAATGTAAACCCTTTAGGGCAGGAATTGCCTCTTATTCTCTGGTGGTGCGGTGCCTAATGAACTAGGGTCCTGATTTTGATTGGGTTCCCCAGGCATTACTGTAATACAGATAATAAAACCAAAAATTAATGGAACCTGGAAAGAGGTGTGTGAAACTAGGGCTAGGAGTTTCCTCTGGGAATGCTCCCCAGTATAATGGTCAGTGACTGAATTTAGAACTGCAAACAGATGATTGTGTGCAGTAGGGAGCAAAGTCACTTCATACTTGGGAAAGCCACTTTGTACTGCACTTTGAAAATGTATATATTTGTCCATTGAAAGTGTTGTTATATACCCAGTTTTTATTTGGGGATGTATAGTAAGTTATCATACTCAAAAAGTATTACAAGTAAAACTTGCCAATGCAACATTAGAAAAAGTCCTAATTCCTGTATCACTAGTACCAACAGTTCTTCCAGGCTATTTTAATATGCTTTCTGTTCTGTAATCTCCCCCCAATCTTCATTGTTCCTTGAACACATGGAAGGATTTTTTTTAAAGTTCCTAGATCTGAACATTTATTGCATTAAGCGGTTTGTGCTGGCTCTAGTTCTACCCAAATCCTATTTTGTGAGGCTATGAACGTATACCCTTTTCATTTAGCTATGTAAGCCTTTTTAGTAAACAGAGCCCTAAGAACTGTCTAAACGAATAAGACTCTAAGCCTCTTATATACTGTCTAAATATTATAGTTTTCAGAAACGTGAAAGGCAAAAGATGAAGCAGCTACGGTTATGTTTATTCTGTGTTTTAAAACCTGTGGCACTGGCAGTGAATCTCAAAATCCAGGTCTACAGACTCGGGATCACAGTACAGTGCTAAAAACAGCCACGTAGACATTTGGGCACTGAAGTAGACCTTGGCTGTAAGACTCACAGCCACAGGTTTTTAAAACACATTGTAGACATACCCTATATCAGTATTCAGGTTGAATTCAACTTGTGGTTACTTTATTCTAGTTAAATATGAACAAAAATCTCAGCTGAACTGTTTAAATAATCCAATCTGTTAACTATTAAGGCTGTGGATTGTCTTACAGAGAAATGAAAGTGTGATTGCCAAACAAATATTTTGCAAGTCTACAGATCACGCACTCTGTTTAGGTAACGGGGCTGGATTTAGTGAAGTGCTTGCAAGGTTCACACTGTTCAACAGATACCCAACCAGTCTTAGTTTCACTTACTGCTCAATACCATATACTTGTCCGTGCCATACTCAGTAGCAATTAGGTCTAAAATAGCAGTCAGTGAAACTGATGGATGCATTCTGTGATCAATTAGATGACACTGATGCAGTGGACAGAAAGTATAGTCCAATACTGTAAATGGGAGTATGCAGGAAGGCTATTGTGTAGCAGCAAGGAGTACAGATGGTGAAGCTATTTGGGTTTATTACGTGACTTACCATCAAGAAGCAGAACCATCGAATACCACCCTCCTCCTTCTCCCAACCTCTCCCCCATCATGCACACCACTTGCTGCAAAACTCTTGATTAATTTAGTTTGTGTTCCTCCTTAGAACAAGAATTAATCCCCTGTACCCACAGCAAAAAATTACCTGATAGCAAAAGAGAAAAAAAATGAGATTCAACTTAATGTTTAGTTAAGTCATTTTGTGAGACATTGCTTGAGCAAAAAGCTGTCTGGGAATGTGACGGATTGACAGCAAACTAGCTGGAGGAGAGTTTTATTGATGTGATGAAGGCGTGAGCTGCAGCCTCTAAATTGATTTATAATTTGGTAATTTGTTAAGTTATTGACATTGGTTGGCTGCACCACTCTTGTATGTTGATCTGAATATCCACAAAACAGCATAGCAGTGCTTGACCCCTGAGACTGCCCAAGTACTGTATATGGATCTCAGTGACAATTAATCTGTAACTCAAATCAGTCTTACAGATCAAGCAATATCTGACCATGAAAAATACTAGTTTAGTAGGAGGGCATCTGTGATATAACAACTTGGCTCATTTACCTTTCGCACCTCATTTTTTGACTGATCATTTCATACAAAAAGAAATTCAGTTTGCTATGGAGTAGTTACTCATTTTCTAGTCAATTCCATAGGATTGGCTTTCAGAGGTAATTTTACAGTTTATGCACATGGTTCATTTACAAATTAATTGAATTTTGTATCTAATTCTTTACAAGTAAAATAACTTCCCCATGACTTACTGCCACTGTAGATTTTGATAACATGCCATATAACCTCACATTTCTCTTTATTCTGTCCTAAACTGAAATTGTACAACCTGAGAGTAGTTTAACCTTGTCTTTGTAAGAGACATCACACATAGAGTTGGTCCATGGAAAGGATTTAAATGCCTAAAGCCCAAAATTTAGATCCTCAAAGCCTTCCTGTTCAGCTGCTGCCTAAACCTGTGGGCACCTAAGTTTCCTAAGTGCTTGAACGTCCCCTGGACTCTGAAGTCCCCAGGTGCTTTAATGCCAGTGGGCATGTGCAAAGCTAAGTCCTGTGACCAACAAGGTCCTCAAACTAGGCGTTTGCCCACCTGTTTTACCTGTGAGCTGCAGTCCGTAGGCATGCTCAGAGGTCACCTTAGAATATACTTACCAAATTGAGTCATGCACAAGTTGACTGGAGGAAGCACCACTGCCCCCAACCAGTAGCCCAGTCGGAAGGACACTTACACAGCATTCAGGTGCAAGCACCTTTTCTGCCTATGCTGAGCACTGCAACACCCAAATTCCCTTTGTGAATATAGCAACTAGTGCCAATCGTGGATAAAAACTAACATGATCTCAGCAACAAACACCACTTAATAAATAACGACAGTGTTTACAAAGCACTTATTATACAACGTTACTGAGCTGGTCACAGGGAGATGGAACGATAAGCAATAACTAGCTATGTTAAGGATACAACAAGTACAGGTAATTTGTGATATCATTGGTTAAAAAAAAGAATCGGAGCACCCATTTGGGGTCAACATACCACAGCAAACAGGCCCCCATGTGACTACCAATATTATGTACAGGAGTTATACAGTAAGTAGTTTGGCAGTAAAAATCAACAGAGGGTCCTGTGGCACCTTTAATACTAACAGAAGTATTGGAGCATAAGCTTTCGTGGGTGAATGCCCAATTCATCAGACGCAAGATGCTTATGCTCCAATACTTCTGTTAGTCTTAAAGGTGCCACAGGACCCTCTGTTGCTTTTTAATGCCAAACTACTTACTGTATAACTCCTGTACATAATATTGGTAGTCACCTGGGGGCCTGTTTGCTGTGGTATGTTGACCCCAAATCTTGCGTCTGATGAAGTGGGCATTCACCCACAAAAGCTTATGCTCCAATACTTCTGTTAGTCTTAAAGGTGCCACAGGACCCTTTGTTGCTTTTTACAGATTCAGACTAACACAGCTACCCCTCTGATAGTTTGGCAGTGTGAACTGAGCAAGTTATCTTGAGTACAACAAACTCATATACTAGAAAGAAAAAGTAGATTTAGACAACAGATGTTATAGGATAACATGCAATACTAGTCAATGTATCATAGGGCAAATGACATTTGGATTTATGCTGCTTGGATTAATCCATCAGGAGTACGAAGACAAAATGATAAGAGAGTTACTCTTCAGTGAAAGATTTGGTAGTAAACCAGGAATTCATTTATGATAATTGGATGACCGCAATGTTGTCTTTAAAACTGTGTTTATAGAAAGACAAAGACAACGAGTAATCCTGGTTCAGCAAACAATTATTTCTTTTCTTTTCTTTTCTTTGTTGTATATTTTACATCTATGCCTCTAAGATGAAATTTCATTCCTGTATGAGTTTTGAAATCCATTTAGAGACTGGCTGCAACACTTCTCAATCAAATGATGGGTATGGCACCGTTCACATGTACAGAAACTGTAGATCAATGACAAGAGTACAGTCTAATGAGACTGGCTTTTATATCCCTGGTGTAGTTTCACTGCCAATGAAATTATACCAGGGATACACTTTAATTAGAGCTGGATGAAAATTTTCAAAGTTCACAATTTTGATATTTTTCATGAAAAAGGGGGATGAGAAGTTTTGTGAAAATTGCATCTCATTTTTTTGAGCAGCACTAATGTCAATGCACTTAATCACTTCAATGCCAGACAGTGCTCCAGAAAGGCTAGGCAAAATGATTGCCCAACACTACCCGATATGCTTGATATACAAAATGTTCTCAGCCTGCCTGTTGGCAAACACAGGTCAACATAGTATATCACTCTGATGTTCAGCTCATTTCACTGGTTGCCCACCGGCTATCACATCAAATTTATAGTCCCAATCATGATCGCTGAAGCACATAAGTTGCAGCTGAGCTATCTCAAAGACCATCACTCCTTCCAGGCCATGACCATCCAAGACAGCCACCTTCCCCAGGAGCAATGAAACTCTCAATGGGGAAACTCTCTTCCCAGAAAGCCAAGGATGAGAACAAACCTGACCACCTTTAGGACAAAATGGAAGGCCCATCTCTTTGAGATAGACTTCTTGTAATGCTTACATGCACCCACACTGTAGTGCAGGTGCTCAATGCCTTCTAAAACCAGTACCTAAATTGGAGCTTGGCTTTAGGGACCCCATTTTACAGTTTTAGTCAAATATAAAAGTTATGGGCATGTAAACAAGTTGTGACCCAGGCAGAGCTTTGACAAGTTCCTGTGCAGCCACAGAGTGAAGTAATTGGGATTGATATTGCCACTAGTTGTTCAGATCGTTTAATCACACTTTCCTGCTTTGAGCTAAAAGTGATTTGTCATAATTTCTTTGACAAACTAAATGTAATACACAGTGTTTCTCATTTTAAGAAGTAAGCCTTTTCTTTCAAGTCATTATCTTTGTTTGAAATGTTAATATCACTGAATTCACAGATGAATCATCTTATATTAGCAGGAATACTTAGGATTCAAAACGGAAGCTGCTGTCATTTTGAATCTTTAGAGGAATATTTCATTCTGAAATGCTAATGCTTTCTGGATCCCACTCCTACACAATTGGCAGGTCATATTTTGCGTATTAAAATCTAAAAATAAGAGGAGTTTTCAGTTTTGTAAGGTTTTTTCAAGCTGTTTTTAAAAAGTTTAAATCAGTATATTATTCAACCTTGAGTCCATCTAGCTGTTGTCTGTGACATATGGTGTCAAACGTCATGAGGCATTATGTTGCTGGGCAACTATATAATTTTATTATAAATACATGAGAACATTTTAGATTGAATCTGTTCTTGAAAACAAATTTGTAAACTTAGATATGTTCCTTTCATATGTCTGTCCATTCTCCTAGATGCATGGTTGTCCAATCCTTTCTTTATATAAAAACCTACACAACAATGAAATCATTAACATAGTATGTGGTCACATGGCACTTTAACTGCCCGGTTTAATTTAGTAGGTTTTACCTTTATTTTTTGTTCATCATTTCAATAATTCTGCTTGCAGAACACATATATGTGAAGCCAAAGGCAAGTCCAAAACCAATCTTACTATTCTTTATTTGTATAAAGCCTTTTCTCTTAACTAAATGTGATTCACTGAGAAAAAAAATGGTGTTTCCTTTAATTTAGTCTTCACAAATTATTACATTTCAGTGAATGGATTAGATTAGGTTTTATTGAACAGGCCATCATGCTGTCAGTGTAATGAATGTTGGAATAGATCAAAAGGCTGGAAAGCAAAAGGCAATACCATATAATTAGCATTTCCTTGTTCAATATTTTAGAAGCATATCTAGCATTAGCACTACTACTGTAGAGCGCTGTTAGCATATCATTGATTAAATCTGGGATTGGTGTGTATAAGAGATGGGCCATAACTTCAAATTTTACATCTGGATCCAAAGTTTATTGGGTTTTAGAAACAGAATTTTGATTTAATATAGTTGATAATTTTGTTTATTTAAAAGAAATAATTTCCCCACTAACAGGTATCCATCCTATATTCTGGACACCTTTACATTAATGAATAATAATAATAATCTAATTCAGCAAGTATGAGGACAGCTCATTCCATCATAGGTCGCTAAATAGATAATGTCTCTCTATGCTCCCAACAATCAACCCAGCTCCCTTGAACTGCTTCCGCCCTGAGAACTTGGTAGAAAAGTTGGACCTTGCATTGTGTCTGGAAAACTAACACATCCAGACTGTGGTAGACCCAGAGGGAAACAAGTTTCATAATAAATGGGCCTTCATGGAGGTTGTCATGCTAGCAGCCCACCTCCATTTACAGAGAGGTAGTTCCAGCTCCAGTGTTTCTGCTCTTTGCTACTGCATCAGTATGACATGGGAGAGAGGCACTCATGAGTCATTTAGGGCTTCAAAAGGTTGAAACTGACACCTAAATTCATTGTTAAATGGTGCAGATCCTGGAACACAATGGAATGCACTTTGGGCAAAATGCTTCATTCAAACAGGCCACTGAATTCTGCATCAGCTTCAATTTCCATGTTTCCTCCAGCTGTAGCCCTATGTAGAACACATCATAAAAATCTAATCTAAGGTGACAAAAGCATAAAAATTATGTAGCAAAGTACACGTCCTGAAGAAAAAGTACTAGCTTCATCAAAGGCAGATGACAAAATGTCCAGGTAGCAGACAATACCCCTCAATTTTGGCCAAACTCCCTAATCAAGGATGCCAATACTTCTGCTTCCTCTTAGCTAGGCCACATCCTGAGGTGTCCAGCCAAACTGCAGCCCAGGGGTTCACCTTTACACACTTTACAATTATGGGGTTGTTGTGTATGGAGAAGTTGGGTATTATTTCCCACCCCACCCCCAACATTTTGCAGTGCAGGCACCAATGTAAACCAGCTGTATACGTAAACATTGGAAAATGAAACATTTCCACATATTAAATATTTTGGGGGGATGCTGTGGCTTTGCATTAAAATTAAGATTTTACAAGTCTTATGGAGAGTGGTTACTTAGATTTAAGAAGATGTAATATTATATTCAAAAATAACTATAGATCCTATTGTTTAATGACAAAACAATTGTGATTGTTTCATAGTACAGATCTCACTGCGGTGTGCTACAGTGTCAAATTAAGAAGGGGAATTTTAATGATACCTGAAAGGGTGCTGAAGCCCTGCTAGAGTTAACTTCCTGTCTAGGATAATCAGGTCAGACTGTTGGATGATAATTAGACAAGTTAGTTGCTCAGAATTAAACTAGGACACTTTATTTAAACACATTCTCTCTCTCGGAAGCTCCTCAGGGAAAGAGAATGAAAAGATGGAGCATAATTAGAGGATTGAGCTGGAAGCCATTCCTGATGGGTGGGGGTACAGCTGTAGAGGTTTGACTGCTGCAGGGGTTTGGGGCTGGTGCTTGGGGTATGCGCTTGCTGCCTCATGGCCACGGCGAGGGGTCAGCACCCAGAGCCAGCACCCACCGGAGCCCAAAGCCAGCACCAGGGATCTGCACCCAGGGCTGACAGCTGCTACAGCTTAGGGTTGGCGCCGGGGGCTGGCACCCGGGGGCAGTGACTAAGGCTGGGGGTCAGCACCTGAGGCCAGCAGCTGCTGGTGGGATTGGGGTTTGGCACCATGCAGCCAGAGCTGGGGATCAGGCCTGCCGCTGCCACATGGCCAGGGGTTGGAGTCTGAAGCCCCATGGCTGGAGCCCTAGTCTGCAGCCAGGCTCCCAGCCTGGTCTACACCAAAGAGTTAGGTCAAAGGAAGCTGCCTAAAGTTGACCTGTTAATGTATGTGTCTACACTACTGGGGCTTTTGCATCGACCTAAGTCATCTCTGATGTCAATTTCTGTAATCCACCTCTGCGAGAGGCGTAGCACTTAGTTCGATTTTCATGGGCCGACTGCAAGGTAGCAGTTGAAGTGTAATTCAACTTCATTGGCCTCCAGGTGGTGTCCCACAATGCTCATCTGTGACCGCTTTGGAAATCATTCTCAACTCTGCTGTACTGCAGCCAGGTACACAGGAAACAGCCCCTGCTAAAGCCCTGGGAACTTTTGAATTTCGATTTCCTGTTTGATTAGCATTAGGAGTGTGCCAGCTTGAGCACAGCCGATCATGGAGACTACATGCCCCAAACGTGCTCCAGCCTGGTCTGCACAGGAGATGGTGGATCTCATCACTGTGTGGGGAGACGAGTCTGTGCAGGCAGAGCTCCAATCCAGCAGAAGAAACACTGACATCTATGCAAAGATTGCTCATGGAATGGGGTAGAAGGGCTATACGAGGGACACACAGCATTGCCGTGTGAAAATAAAAGAACTTTGCCCGGCGTACCAGAAGGCAAGGGAGGTGAACAGTCATTCTGGTGCTGACCCCCACACATGCTGTCTTTATAATGAGCTGCATGTGATTCTCAATGATCTGGGAGGGGGAGGGAGAGGGCTACTCACCATGGCTGGAGAAACAAAGCAGCACAGTGAACGGTTACGGATTCTGATTATGTTATGGTTTGTACCTAGTGTAATAAGGGGTTTTTATTTAGGAAAATGGCCTTGCTATGGAAACATTTTATTCATGTACAATGGCTCCTTTATTTTTTCCCCTGACTGACGGCTGGAAATGTGTCCATTGGTGTGTCATCAACATCTGAAAGCAGACTTTCACTGATTAGAAGGAGGAGAAAGAGAACGCGGGCGGACATGTTCAACAAGATAATGAACGCCTCCAGGACAACTGATGCAGAGCTGAGAGCGTGGAGGATTTCACTGTCTGAGAAGTTAGACATGGACATGAAGAACAGGAAAGCTTCCAATGAGCGAGAGCGTGCGGCGCAGAATGAGATGCTTCGGATTATGAGGGACATGTTATCAAGCAGACATGTTGAGGCATCTGGTTGAACTGCAGGAACAGAAGCAGGAGGGTAGAGTCCCTCTGCAGACTGGTGGACAGCCATCCAGCATCGCCTGGTGCAGAATCACCCTCCCCTAAGCTTTCCATGAGGCGTGGGCAAAAAGTCCATTATCCCTTTCACTTAACTTGGGGCGGGGGGAGGGGGAAGGAACAGAAGGCACCCATTCCTTCGATGGTCTGTAATGCAGTGTTATGTTACACAGCTGAAAATGTTTCTCCCGTTCCAACTTTACAACCCCTTTTTCCCAAGGTTACCTTTTCTTTCTGCTCTCCCTCTTTATTTATGTTTGTTAAATAAAGTAAATGGATTTGAAAAATAAATGTTCTTTATTGAGTAGAAACAGTGGGCTTGGGTGAAGGGTTGGCTTTATAGGGACAATGATACAAGCCAGGTGAAGGTTTGGGAAAGCACAGTGCAAACAAGCAGCTTATGTTACTGTGTCTCATTACTGAAATGGCTTTTTCAAAGCCTCGCAGATACGCAGCGCCCCTCACTGTGCTCTTCTAATTGCCCTGGTTTCTGGCTGCTCAGAAATGGCTGCCATGTGATTTGTCTCAACTGCCCACCCCTGCGAAAAATTTCCCCCCTTCTTTTCACAGATATTATGGAGCACACAGCAGGCAGCTATAACCATGGGGATGTTCTCCTCACTAAGGCCCAACCTTGTTATGAAACTTCTCCAACGTCCTTTCAAGTGACCAAAGGCACATTCAATCACCATTCTGCACTTGCTGAGCCTATAGTTGAACCATTCCTTAGTGCAGTGCAGACGGCCGGTGTATGGCTTCATGAGCCATGGGGGCAAGGGGTAGGCTAGGTCCCCCAGGATAACTATCAGCATCTCAACATCGTCAATGTTAATTTTGTGGTCTGGAAAGAAAGTCCCGGAGTGCAGCTTTTTGAACAGACTCGAATTCCTACAGATGCATGTCATGAACCTTTCCCGACCATCCTACGTTGATGATGGTGAAATGCCCCATGATCCACCAGTGCTTGCAATACCATTGAAAAGTACCCCTTTCCGATTATGTCCTCTTTGGCAAGGTGGTATGGTTCCAAGATGGGGATATGTGTGCCATCTATCACCCCACCACCATTAGAGAACCCCATTGTGGCAAAACCATACACTATGTCCTGCACATTTCCAAGACTCACTACCCTTCATAGCGGAAGTCTATTAATGGCCCTGCATACTTGGAGCACAGCAGATCCCACAGTTGATTTACTTACTCCAAATTGATTCCCCACTGACCAGTAACTGTCTGGCATTGCAAGCTTTCAAATAGCGATCACCACTTGCTTCTCCACCGTCACAGTAGCTCTCATTTTTGTGTTGCTGAACTGCAGGGCAGGGGAAAGCTCTGCACAAAGTTCCTGGAAGGTGGCCTTCCACATTTGAAAATTCTGCAGCCACTGCTCGTCATCCCATACCTGCAAAACAATGTGGTCCCATCAGTCAGTGCTTGTTTCACAGGACCAGAAACGGTGCTCGAGTGCAGCTGCTCTGTGACTACCATCATTGTTTTTTTCAATGGCTTGCAGCCGGGCTGCTTGCAGGACATCACTATGTTCTGCACGGCAGACCCTACTCCGGCTCTGGAAATACTGCAGGGGAAGGCGCAAGGTGTTTGAGATGCTCACAGTAAGAGTGCACGCTTGGCAGTTTTAAAGCACGAAGACCACTGGCTTGTTTGCTGTTGATATGAGGGAGGGAGCACAGTGCATCATGGCATGATGATGCAATGTTCCCATTCTCCTCTGTGACAATGTTTTGGTCCCATGAGGCATTGCACAAACTTCCCAAAGCACACTGCGGCAAGTTGTACTTTGGATAGCTACCAATGATGCACTCCTTTGTGCATCGATGCAGGTGCTGCTAGTGAGGACGCACTCCATCAAGACAATGGCCACGTACAATCGACTTCATTAATTCGGGGGCTTGAGGTCGAATTAGATAAAGTCAACTTAATTTTGTAGTGTAGACAAGCTTTAAGTCCCCACCACCCAACCACCCCAGGGCTGATGTCTGAGCCACACCAAACCCCCACTCCTCCCCAATCTCCCCTCTCCAGATAGAGAACTCACCTTGCTTCTTCAGTGTTATGCCCCACCTGTCTCTGGAGACATGCAGAGTGGCACATCCAGGAGCAACAGGGAGGGAGAGGGGCCTATGCTTTGCAAACCCTCCCCCAATCAGCACCCAGGAAGCTGTTGTAGCTGCAGGAAAACCCCCTGGTGACTGCATGCGGCCACAGTGGCCACATTTGAGAAATTATGTACTAGGCTCTTTGCAGAACAAGTAATGTTAACATTAACATTATATCTCATGTAATGTGATGACCAAGTAACACAAACAAGGAAATTTAGAGAAAAGGCATATCAGCCTATCTCATCTTTGACACAATCCATATGGGGCCTGAGCCACAGCCCATTGAAGTTCATGGAAAGGCTTTCATTGAAAACCCATTTAAATCAATCAGGCCTATAGCATGATATATGGTGCATCTCACTGTTGTGAGACCTCTTCATAGAAGACTTCATCTGCTACTATTGGTAGATATAGCAGCTCTTGCTGCTTTAGCTGATTTTTCTCTTACTTGTATGGGTTTCTGCTAGAACCGTAACATTTTCATGTAGGTTTGTTTGTGCATGTGTTTAATTATATATAGCTTGCATTTAATTTGGATGTCTGATTTTTAAAAAAAAAAGTCATTGCAATTATTTCAAAGTGAAGAACCATCACAAAGGTTATCAGTGGATTTTAAAATAAAATTACTATAGTGAGAACATACGAAGAGACACCGTGCCATTGCCAATATTAGTTCCAGAAGCCATTCATAGATTTAGAGCAATTTCAAATGCCGCTTAAAATGTTAATTTAAAATCTCTCCCTTTCCAGAGTGATCTACTTTTGTCTCACGTAGCATTACATTTGCTTGAAATTTTCTTTAATATGCAACAGCAGATAACACTTTTCCATTAATTCACAGACAATTCATCTCTTTGTTTCTTCTTAATAGACCACCTGGGACACTTTGATACATTACATATATCCTTTTAAGGGGTGAAGCTCTAGATAAGAAAGATGGACTTGGGCGCTGTATAAGTTCCTGGATTTTTTGTGTGGGTTAGAGTAAATGGTTGGTGTAAATACCACATAGAAATAAAGAACTGAGCTATGCAATGGAATGTTTTTGTATTATGTTCAGTTTGATTTAACTGGCTCGGTAGTGACTGCCATTTTGATAATAAAATACTTTCCTGAATAATTTACGTCTGACCTCAGTTTTGCATCACATATAAAGCAGACAACACAAAAGAAACTAGATCAGAGTTAAAATAATCTTCTAACGGTATATTGATGAAGTGATCCAACTTTTTAATTGATCCTGTTTTCCATTATACACTTTGTTGCTCCAGATTGATTAAGAGATAATTGCATTTGATGTAGATCTTATAGCAGTAAACAAATAGCTCGAACAAAAAATGATGATGATGCAGGTTGAACCATCGACTGATTCATGCTACATTTATCTCAAAGTTCTCCACATTAAACTTTAGTAGTACTCTATTCCATTAGAAAATGCCCTATTTGCATGGTTTTAAAGGTTTCATTCCAACATTTACAGATGCAACATTTACACAATTAGTCATATATTCATAAATGACTTGTCAATGTCTTCAAATTTCATTAAATGGCAATTGATTAAGTTCCTGCATGTTTATAACAGCTGCATTTAGGGTCTGATCTAATGTGCATTGACGTCAATAGGAGTCTATTGACTTCAATTTCAATGGACCTTGGATTAGGCCCTTGATAATGGCTATCAAAGCAAGCATTGAAAAGTTGATTTACTTCAGTCTCTTGGGGTATATCTAAACAGCAGAAACACCCTGAGAAGCACTGCCATAGGTCTACGTCTAACTGTAATAAGACCCATGGCTGACCTGTATCAGCTGACTGGGACTTCCAGGGCTTGGGCTGCAAGCTATAAAATAACAGATGAAGATATTCAGGCTTGGGCTGGAGTCCGGGCCCTGGGACCCTCCCCAGCTTGCCAGGTTTTAGAGATTAGGCTCCAGCCTAAGTCCAGGTCAACCGACTCTGGTTCATGCTGTGGAGCTAAAAATAGTAGTGTAGACATTTGGGCTCGGGCTAGAGCCCTGGCTCCAAGAATCCCCTCCCATTCCCCCCGCCCCCAGTCGCTGGGTTTCTGAGATAGACTGCTATTTTTAGGCCCAAAACATGAGCTGAAGTCAAATGACCTGGCTTTGAGACTCGCTGCTGTGGGGTGTTTTTTTTTTTTTTTTTTTTTTTTTTCGGTTGTGTAGACATACCCCTAGTCTCTAGAATCCCTTAGTCTCCTGCACCATGCTTTGCCTACTCTGAAAGATAAGGTGAAACCATGGCCCCATTGAAGTTAATGGGAGTTTTGCTGTTGATCCCAATGGGGTCAGGATTTCACTCAGTTTCTCTGAAATTATATTAATTTCTCCATATAGAAAAAAGCAGGAACAGCACAGATTTATTTAAAGCTCAGTTGGCAATTTACCCAGCTGAGATCATTTGATTTCCTTTTGTACCAAGGGAAAAATGTTGAAGAAAGAAAAAGTGAAATAATTTTGTTTTGAATTAACCGTTATTTTACTTTTCATTTTGATGCTTAAATCCAAGCAATCTAAAGTTAAAGTTTCATTAATTATGTTCAGTGATTTAATAGCACTTTTGATGCTCCCATTTTCACTGGCAAGCTTTTGGTGGAAAAAAGGACACGTTCTTCAGTGTACATAGAGCTCTTCTTCAGATATGGAAAAGGTATTCAGCCCTGGTCTACACTACAGAGTTAGCTGCCTTACGTTGACCTAAACATCTACATTAAAATGTAGCTCCCATCGATGTAACTCACCCACTACTCTCACTTAAAAACTCCACCGCCGTGAGAGGTGTAGCACTTACATCGATGCAGTGTCACTGTGGACACTGCATTGCTTATAGTGACTGTTGCTGCCTTTCAGAAACCATCCCACAATACCCTATGCTGATTGTTAAAACAGTGCAAGCGCTCCTGGTGAGGATGTGCACTGCGACACAAGGAGCGTCGTGTGGGCATGCAAAAGCAATTTAATTGCTGCGATGGCTATATGTCAATGTAACTTAGGTCAACTTAATTTTTACTTTAGACTGTCCCTCAGGGTCCCACAGCCAAATACAAGGGTGAAACAGATAAGGTGTTAACACATGTTGCAAGAGATCATTCAAGGCGAAGCAGGCAGTTAATATCTCTACAATCATAGGACAAAGGAGGATTAGGGGATTACAGGTTGTTTTAATGAGCCATAAATCCAGAATCTTTGTTTAATCCATGAATGTTAGTGGTTGGCAGAGTTATGAATGTAAATTCCCAGGTTCATCTTTTGAAGGTGTGTAGATTTCCTTTGAGGATAAGGATTGAGAGGTCAGATATGGAGTGATAGTTTTGTGAAAAGCATTTGCCAATGGGGGATAAGGTGTTTTTGTCTTATTTTTCTGAGAGAGTTTATTCAAGGCCATATTAACTGTCCCATTTCATCCACATAGCTGTTATTGGAGGATTAGGTGCATTGGAAGAGGTACACCACATGTTCTGATAAGCATGTTTAGGACCCTGGATTTTGAAAGTGTGTTGTAAGGTGTATTGATCATTGTAGCAATAGAAATATGTCTACAGATTTTGCATCTGTTATGGCAGAGTCTAATGCTGCTTTGAGTTGGTGTGTGCTGGTTGGTGGAGAGCTTGTTTCTGATGAGCTTGGTGAGGTTGAGGGGTGGAATATCTGAAAAATATCTTGTGAATTAGACCTCAGACAGTCAAATAAAAGAGATGTGAAGTTTCTAGACCAAACTGGGGTGAAGTTTTTTTAGATAAGTCTTCATAACAACAAATGAAAGGACATATAAAAGGAACTATTTTCAGAGTTCCATATCTTAGAAGCATTTTGACCAATACACTTCAGTGTCTACTAAAATACTCATCTGTGTTTTCCTATTCAATGCTGGCTTTGTGCTGCACCAAAATGCAGTCAGCCCAAAAGCCAATGTAATCTCCTCCCGTGGCATAGAGCCAAAGTAGGGATTTTTACACAACTCCCCTCCTCTCTGTTATGGTACCAGTGGAGCTGTCAGGGTTCACTCCCCACTCTGAACTCTGGGGTACAGATGTGGGGACCCGCATGAAAGACCCCCTAAGCTTATTTCTACCAGCTTAGGTTAAAAACTTCCCCAAGGCACAAATCCTTTCCTTGTCCTTGGATAGTATTGCTGCCACCACCAAGTAAGTTAGACAAAGATTCAGGAAAAGGACCACTTGGAGCCCTACCCCCCACCCCAGATATCCCGCCAAGCCCCTTCACTCCCTTTCCTGGGGGGATGAGGAGAGCTTGAGAATAATATACCAACTGTTAGGTTAACAAAGTGAGCACAGACCAGACTCTTGGGTTTTTAGGACACTAAAAACTGATCAGGTTCTTAAAAGAAGAACTTTATTATAAAAAAAAAAGTAAAAGAAGCACCTCTTTAAAATCAGGATGGAAGGTAATAAAAAGACTTAAAACACAGAGGAGAGTTGGTATGGCCAAGACATCCCTAAACCATACTAATCCCTTAGGTTGCTCTATCTTGTTGCAGAGTCCCTCATAAAGCAGCAGTAAGATCAGCGTCAGGGAAAAAGATATACAAAAGCAATTTCAGCAGCTGACCATTGCCACCCACTTACCAGGCTTGTGTTCAGTGTAGCCATACCTGTGGATCTGGCCCAATATTTTCTGGTAAGAAGTTCATATTCAAGTTTTTAATCAGAAAGGACTTTTCAGGTGGCAGGGTGGGGGGGAATGGATGAGTGGCAAAATAATCAGGCTCATACTGGAAAGCTAGTTACATGTTTAATTATGCAGTAGCTTCTGAGGCACAATGGCATCTATTTTGATGACAATTTTGCAAGCTAACAATTTAAAAAGGGGCAACATACCTATAAAAACACATTACACATGCAAGTATATCATGCATGATAGTTATATTGTCAGTTATTCAGATCTTCAGTGAGGGTAGTCAACAACTAGAACAATCTACCTAAAACTGGTGGATTCTCCATCACTAGCAATTTTTAAACCAAGATTGGATTTTTTTTTCTAAAAAGATATACTCTAGTTCAAACAGGAATTATTTTAGGGAAGTCCTATGGCCTGTGTTATAAAAAGGTCAGACTAGAGTCTCACAGTGGTCCCTTCTGACTGTGGAAGCTAATGAAACATCCATTCAGATTCAGCCATTGGCTTCAACAGAGCAACGAAGGTTTACACTAACTGCGGATCTGGCCTAATATCATTTCAAATAATTTTCTTTCCAAAAATGTGATTTAAGGGGGGAAAAGTAAAATTAACAGAGTTCAATGCAATTTTGACAAATAAATTTTCATTGAAGAAAATGCCAATTCATTGAAACCAAAACTGTTTTCAAAACAAGATTAGGATCAACACATTTCTTGACTCCAAAAAAGCTGAGAAAAAGGGTTGACATTCTCTATTTATTTATTACATTTTAAAATAAATTCCAGTTTTCTGATCCAAAATGATTTGTTCTGAAATGTAAGCTATTACACTGGAAAAGGTTAGGAAAAGGAAAAAAAGGTCAATATAGAAATGAAGTGTTTCAAATAATCCAAAAATAAATGATTTTGGTTTACAAATATTTAAGATATTGACTTTTTGTCCTGATTCAAGATGGAAAAAGATTTGAACTCTCAAAAATATTCATGAGATGTTAATTAACAGGAAAGACTTTTTCCAATACTTGAAGAAATTACTTTTATTACCTCATTATTAGTTGATTCCCAAGGTATCAGTCTCCTGCTTTTCTACAGATAAGGCTCTTATGTCATTTAAGCAGTATATTTACTAAAGTCAGTCAATAACCACAGCTGACTTCAAAATGTGCCCTTACATGCACAACCTAGATTGTGCAGAGTAAAAATATACTGAAATGAGTATTGGGAGCACCTCAAGAGATGCTGGAAATCCTCAGCTGAGGTAGTTACAGAATGGACCAAAAAAAGTAGAAGAAAAAACTGAGCAAGAGGAATACAGCTGAATTATTCTTCAGGTTGATAATTATTTATACAGTACTGAGCTCAATTGTTGAATATACTTTTCCTCTTTAATGTTTATAATGTTTTATTGCACACAAGTAAAAATAAAAATGTTGATTCTTCATTTGCCCCCAGTACACATCAATCTTTAATTACATGATCACATTTTCCACAGGACCCCTTGCTCTTCCATTGCATAGGTTGGACACACAAGGGGACAGAATTAAGGATGCATGGGCAACCATAAATATGACATTTGTTAATTTAAGCATTTCCCTTTGAAACCTGAATGAGTTTCTTTTAATTTTTTTAGTGTAATAAATTAACACTAAACATCAGGCTCAGTATGAATAGCTTCGAATACCCAACAATTCCATTCCATGCTGAGGACACCCTGTAGACCTATTTTTTGTTTCTCTTAGCCAGTTTTTATTCTTTCACTTACCACTGACTTCCTGTGTTACCTTAGGCGAGTCACATAACCTCTGTCTGTAAAACAGGTCTAGTGATTCTTACCCTCCATTGTAGAACGCTGACATCTATGGATGAAAAGTGCTGTACAACAGCTAAAAATCGTTAGTAATATTAAAGTAAATGATCTATCCTCAAGTGCTGCACTGAGACTAGAACTTTTCAGGGTGGAGTATTTCTTATCATCTTTGCTTCAAAATATGGAATAAACGTGAAGAGTAACCCAAGTGTGAAATTGTTAAGGGTAAAAGACATTAACAAGTCAGCAAACAAGGTGCCCTGGGGAAGTAACCAAGATGAAGTTGCCTATCTTGAATTGCTGTTCCGTCACTATCTACATGTACAATTCCTTCTTGGGATTGTAAACTGAATGCTACACTAGCTAGCTCTGCGGATATCAACT
This sequence comes from Chrysemys picta bellii, assembly GCF_011386835.1. NCBI lineage: Eukaryota > Metazoa > Chordata > Testudines > Emydidae > Chrysemys > Chrysemys picta. The sequence goes on along the minus strand of NC_088799.1, from coordinate 40,854,293 downwards.
GAATGCTTTGAACTACCTTGTGTGGTGGCGAGACTTCATTTGTCATGACTAAGAAGCACATCAGTATGCTCAGATGGTGTGTTCATTTGAGCCTTTCTGGGGTTTTGGGAGTGATATTATTCAAGCATGCTGTATCCTTTGTTTGTATGATGTTTAGTGTTTTCATCAGTTACTGTGGTGGAAGGGAAAAGATTTGGCTTACGTGTTCAATGTATTGAACTACAGACTTGGCGTGGTCCTTTGTAGTTCAGCTATATGTATTTCATATTCCTTTAATTATCCTTGGAAGTGTAAACGAATATGTTCATGTGGTGACTAATTTCTTTTAGACAGTTTGTTTTCAGGTAAGAGTCTATTTGTATAGAATCATAAGGCCAGAGCAGCCCCTCTGCTACCATGCACAAGGGATCCCACATTGGCATAAATTGTCCTGGCCCTGATGGAAAGGTGGATACACCATTTCTCCCATTACCCTCTGAGGCGCCTTGCTGCTTACAGAAACCCCTCCATAGAAGAATCTTTGTGGGGGCTTGGGGATGGGAGAAGATGGATTGAGGTTATTATCCCATACTGGGCCCCTAAATACCCGACTGGAATTCCTGCAGAGTGTTGCTTGAAGCAACATTAACTCCAGCAGAGTCTCCTGAGTGGCTGCTGCTTAGTAACTGCAGGGGGACTCAGCCAATGGGACCATGGCTCTTGTATCAGGCTGCCAAAAAGTTAGTGTACCCATACAAGTTTGCTGTGGCTTCCTAGAAAGCCATAGAGATAGCTAACATTGACTCTTGAAAGCCTCTTAAATTTGTAATTTTAAACACCTGCACAGGCAGTATTACCATCTTTAAGTGGGGAAAAAATGAAGTTGGGGAGCAAGGAATGTGTTAGGATGTGTGTGAATTAAGAGTCATTTCTTGAGATAGGCTAGAACTATTACAATATAAGAGGTTTGGCATGGCTGAGCAAACAGGAAATAGCAAAGACTGCTCAAACATGAAAGGAGACAAGCATGCAAAAGTGTATATGTAAAAAGTGTAATCTGTAAGCATACACTCTTTAGTGAGAAACCATGTCAATCTTTCAACACTCGGGAACTCTCTTGGGCTATTTTGGCCACATAAGTTGTTTGTTTGCTGCATCTTGATCCCCCTGGAATGTCCTCAGGAAGACTTGTCAATGCAGCTTTGCATTTTCTAATTTGATTGCCTCTAGAGTAAAGCAGTCAGAAGCAATAATTGTTCTAGAAAAGAAATCCTCCTAAAGTAGTACAAAGGTGATCTTAACATCTGTCTCAAAGATTTATCCAAGGGTCCACAATGTCTACAGTTTAAGAGCTGTTCATACCTGCAATTACTCATTGTGTGAGCATAAGTGCATGCTTTCTGCAGGCAAACCCTTGTACATGAATGCTCAAATAGAAGTAAGGCACAAGCCTAATTTCAGTGGAGTCAGTTGAGTTAAGCTCTATTTAAAATAAATAATTTAGCCTTTGACCCCATAAACCCATCTGTCCAGTACCCAGGGTGAATGTGAGGGTGCAAAGGTCCATCTGTGTTGATCAGCTGCAGGATCAGGAGCTGAGTTTATGAAGGATCCAGTGCTGTAATAGATAATAATCAGATAATCATCCCATTGAGTTTAATGCTCATTTTGATGACTAAAGATGGCAGGATCAGATCCAGAGTTCTAAATTGGTTAAAACACGAGTTCCTTTTTTTTTTTTTTTTTTTTTGTCAAATATCTTATACAGAGCCTTATTTATACATAAGTTAGCACTGAAGACTATGAGAATTTTGGATAATGTTCTTTAAAGCTGTGTAAAGTCACACTTCCTCTTTACTGGGTTGCAGAAGTAAATCTGCAAATAACTATTCCATTTTTCTCTAACCTATTGCCCTTTCCTCTGTCCCAGTGATCGGTGTGGCCATTTGAGGATCACCTGTTGGAAATCTGGTTTTGCTGTCTTCTTGTTAGCATGCCATGCACTTGTATCCAATTTGTTTAGGTATTTATTTATGGTAGAATATCTGGGAATGAGAACGTTACTATAACTTCAGGCAAACATGCCTATATCTAGTCAGGTTGCTGTCTGGGGCCTTTTATCCGGCAATGAAATCAGAAGTCTCTGTAGAACTTCTATTAAGAATTTGGGTCAGAACTCGTGGGAGATTAATCCCCTTAGCAGACTATATTTAAATTCAAATCCTACTGTGTTAAATACTTCTATAGTTCTTAGTAGAAGACGATCAGAAACAATACTGACTTTCAGAGAAACAATACACCAGTTTAATGCGTCACCTATACTAGCAAGTATACATGATCCTAGTTACTGATTTAGAAACTGGGTCAGAGACTTGACAGTGCTTTCGTTGCCCAGCTAGGTTTGCAGGCCTTCTATAGAAGAATGTCATTCTGAATGTAGACTATAGAATTATCAGCTTGTTATAAGAATCCTGCACCCTTAATGCATTTCTGTAGCTGGCAGCATTAGAGTGGAACAATTACAGTGCCTTTCAGAATAGTGATTAAAAATTAATAAGCCAAAAAGCAAATGGTAAATGTGTGAAGAGTACTCAGGAAACCATAAATAGACAAAAATTAAATCAATGCAAATTAAATGCTGACAAATGTCAAATCAAGAAAAATAGAGCTCAACACTGTAAATCTGGCCCTCACCCCTATAGACAACTCTGATTATGCAGGACATTTATCTAACTCTCTGTGACAAAGTGGTTCTCACTATAGGGCATCAGGGAACCTAACCTCTCTCCTCCTGGCTAAAAGAGAGTCAGAAGGATTTAGATCTTTGATGCTGAATAGATAGCTCATGAAATTCTCCTGCAACCTTAATTGTCACTGACCAGATGCCGACATAGATTGTCGGGGGAAGTTTTAAAAATAAAACTGTTTAAGGTGGACAGATGGTACTCATTCTGGGCCATATTCATGCTTGATGTAACTATGCTGATGTCAATAGAGTTATATCAGAGATGAATTTGTCCCCCCAGTGCTAAGGAATAGTTCATTGTAGAAGAACACTTGAAGGACCAACTCCTACTGTCAATTTTATGAGTGGAAGTGTGGCTTTCTAGGAAGCCACAGCAAACTTGTATGGGTACACTAATTTTTTGGCAGTGTAACAGAACAGAATTTGGCCCTAAATGTAAAAACTACACCTATTGTCAAACAGCTGAAAAGTAACCAATAGATCTAAAGTGATGTTTTAAAATATAAGAGAGACTTGCACTTCTACCCCAGTAAACTGGAAATTGCCCACAAAACTCCCGATGTAAATTCTTCAACAACTGCAGCAGGAAGAGGGAGGCAAGAAGCTATGCCTCTGCAAAGCTGAAACAAATTTCAAGAAGACTGAAACAGAAGCAACAGAGACAACCATTGGGAGACGATCTCATTCCAAACTTCGTATTTAAAACAAAACCAAAAAAGTAAAACGCCATCAGATTTCCAATTTAACCAGTGTAAGAAAGAGCAGAATTATTCTCAGAATGGGTATCCTCTTGATTATAATTACACCATTTTTAGATGTAAAACACAGAGGGAGGAAACAAATGCTGTCACTCTATTCAAGCTCTGCCCACATTCCCAGGATAGTTGTTTCATCAAAATAAATAAATAAATAAATAATCAGCTAGCTCTAGCAGAAACTCCCCCTATCCCCCATCTAAAAATACCATTTTGTCAAAACAAACATTTCATTGAAATATATTGGTTTTGACAAAAGCTCTGTCAGGAAGGTTAACAGAGTGGCTAGTCCCTAGGCTGACTCAGACAGAGCAGGGACTTGAAGCTGTGTATCCCACATTCCAGGCACATGCCTTGGCTCCTCTGGGCAATTTTTTTTTTTGGTCCAAAAAAATTTGCAAGGTCTGCATCTGATCAAAAACTAATTTTGAAACCTTTAATTTTTTCCCCACAGAATAGATTGCTTTCCCAATTTGCCCTAGATTCTGCTAAAGTGATCAGTAGTAGTTTGCTAGATTGCTAATTTAAGTTGTCATTATTAGACTTGAGAATCATCATCCATTGAGACTGAGGGATATTCACTAGAGGTATTGCTTCAGTCTAAATTCTGTGTCACTGAATGTCTTTGCCTCCTATTTAGGAGGTGTCTTCAAAACTATAAGGACTATTTTTTTTAAATGAAAAAAATATGTGAGAAACTCAGGAAGGCTGACATTTTGTATTAACCAACTGGAAAAGTCCCAGTAGGATGCACCATGCATACCTGCTCTTTTTAACCCCTGCTCCTCCCGATTTAAAAAAAGTGTGTGGGGGGGGGGGGAGGAAGAACCATTGACTAAGCAGATGCCAAGAGAAGACCAGACTAACCTTTGAGAGTGGAGGAACCTGTTCTCCCAATGACCTAGGACCCCTGTACTTATACTAATGATTGACTTTGGAGCAAGAACTGTCAGAGCCTGTATCAGCCTAACTGCATCCAAAGAACTCTCTGCCCACTCTTCCCCCACCTCTGAAATATAATGTTGCTATGCATGATACCGAGGTTGAAGAACCCACCACAGCAGATGGTGGTGAACCACAGCCCTGCGAATGCTCGAGAAGGAAGATAAGATCCTTCCTGTGGCTCTGCCGAGTTGCAGGTGAAAAGGCTATAATACAGGAGTTGTTACTGCCACTCCAGCATCCTCATCCAATCATCCCTTTAGTGCTACTACAAGTGTCATCTGCCCTAGCTGCTTTTTCCAGTGCTTTGAATTGGTGCCAGTAGAAATGATGCCTTCTTCCCCCTCCCTTTCTTTGGCTTACCTTCCAAAAACAACAACAACCATTTGTTTTGTAACTGCAAGAAAAGCAAAGGCGCAATGGAGAGAGGGAAGGAGCACTTCAAGTACAACTCACTGGTTTGGGCATTTAAGGATTTACCACCTGGCCTCTCCCTGCACCTCCCTTTTGTTGCTTTCCTGCAGTGAAGTGAGTCCTGCTACCACACAGGCATTGACTCTGCTCTTGAAAAGCTGCCACAGCAACCAATCAGGGCCGGCTCCAGGCACCAGCCTGGCAAGCAGGTGCTTGGGGTGGCTGCTCCGGAGAGGGGCGGCACGTCCAGGTATTCGGCGGCAATTCGGCGGACGGTCCCTCACTCCCACTGGGAGCAAAGGATCTCCCGCTGAATTGCCGCCGCAGATCGCGATCGCGTTTTTTTTTTGTTTTTTTGGCTGCTTGGGGCAGCCAAAACCCTGGAGCCGGCCCTGCAACCAATATTCCCTCCCGACTTTCACCTGCTGTCCACTCTGATTCCCAAGGCTGAGTTTTTGTTTGTGGAGAACATTTTTGTTAAATTACATCATCATTACATCATGTAACCTTATCCCTGGGCAGTGGGTCTTGGGCTTCAGCCCTAGGCAGTGTGGCTTGGGCTTCAGCCCTGCTGGGGCCCAGTGCCAACATCAGCCTTGGCAACCCCATTAAAACGGGGTCGCGACCCACTTTGGTGTCCCAACCCACAGTTTGAGAACCCCTGTACTAATGTATTGTAGTCACTGGAGTTCCACTAGTGGGAAAATGAGATCAGAACAAGTCACCTATGATAGTTATAATATTACTCCATTGTAGAGAGCAACAAAGTATTTTTATACAGCAGTTCCCAAACTGAGGTCCAAGGAGGGTGGATTTGATTTAAAACAAATTGATTTAAATCATGATTTAAATCACTTGTCAGGAAGACTCGATTTAATCATGGTTTTCTACATAAAAGTGCATTCTTGTTGGTTGTTATAACCTTAATACATATTCTTCACAAGTCAGAGATAGATGTAGGTTTCATTTTTAGAAGGTACACACTATACATTTTTAAACAGTGATTTATTTTGAAAACTTTTCAGATTAGTTTTACAGCTATATCAGAAAACGAATGATTGTTTGGTTATTTCATTTACCAAAGGTAATTGAAGCAGATAGTTCACCTCCCAATGACTTCATAAATATCTCCAATTCAACAGGCTAATCATTAATATTTGGAGGATTTTCTTGCCATGATGTATTAGGAGGAGAACATCACCAGACAAACATTTAAATGTTTTATTTAATTAAAACAACAACAATGTTAAGTATTCTGGATTTTTCTCTTCAACAGCAAACATATAATATTTTAACAAAACAAGCATATGTCCCTTGCATCTCACATTTATCTCCAGACTTCTTCTCCTTGTCCAGATCTATTCTGCTCCCAACAATCTTCTATTCATTGAACTTTTTGAAACTCTGCACTGTTAGAGAGAGGTAAGGGATTGACTCTGTGTACACAAATTTGCAGAGGGACAATAGGTTTGAGGTCTGTTATTTCTCACCTCTATATATTATTTATTTAAAAACATTTTTGCTGTTAACAAGCATGTTATCTCTGGAGACACAAATCCACAGTTTGAGAACTGCAAAGCTAAGCATCTCTGATGGTATCTTCTAGATTGAGCACTGAGTCCCATTGGGTAGATAGAAAGATTAATCTAAATAATCTATACAGAAGCCCCTGGAACCCCATAAGATTGGGTCCCTAATCCATGATCTATTGGAACTCATTTACAAAACTTTTCTTAAACATTATATATATTGTCTCATACTATAGAATTAGAATTTATAATCCCTATTCCATGATGAGATATCTTTGAGCTATAATGTATCTTAATTAAAACTATCTTTCGATAAATCGGATTTTTTTAATAAAATGCTTCTAAGTAAAAAAAAATCTGTTTTTTTTTAAATCACTGATTTTTATCCACCCTGGGTCCAAGGATCACTCATCATATGGTGTTGACTCTCCTTTGTTTCCAGCTGCATACTTACATTAATGACAGCTAGAGATCCATTAAATATTTTCCCAACATCACCTTTTTCCATATCAGCAGGAGATACAAGGATGTCTTTTGAGGGGAGGTGATCCATGTGATCCAAGATGGGAGGGGAAGTGACTGGTATGATAATGAAAGGGAGGGGTTTTTGGTCCAGAAGATAGTGTTTCTATACGATGTAACCCACAAAATGGAGATGTTTCAGAATCCCTCTCCTAATAGAAACAGATATGAAACTGTGCCTGGCACACTGGACACTCCGCTTTAAAAAGCACAAATCATCATTCAGGTAGCCACTGATGGCCATGTCTGATCTTTAAGTGTCACCTGCCCAAATCATTTCCTGGCTTGCTCCAACCCAGACTTTCCCACTTATGTTGCCATTCTCTTTCTATAACTCTCATATAAACATCACAATATCTGTCAGAGGAACACAAAGATACATCTTTGGACGAAACAGTGAATTATGAAACAAATTCAACAAAAAGAATCATAATACAATAAAAAAATTAATGAAAATAAAACGGAATTCTTGGATCTGCACTTGAAATCTTATTCTCCATCTGGGACAGATGAATATGCAGGGTATCCATCTTACTCTCAGTGACACAGATTTTCTAGTTTCATAGACATCTCAGCTTGATTGCTCTTTAAAAGTATAATGTAACAATCAGGCCTCAGCATGTTAACAGCTTGTTAATTACAGCCCTGCCAAATTCTTGGGGAAGGCACACACCCAGTTGGATTTTAGGGCATTGTTTATTAGGTGGCCATCTTGGTCTGGATAAGAACAAGGTGACATCCATGTTGTGACAGTTTCTTCTTCCCCTATTCTGGGCAAAAGGTGGGAAAGTGAAAAGAGTGGGAATCAGTTGTTGCTAAGTAACCAGTTTCTATATAAACAAACGAAGGGAAGGGCCAGAAGCTCCTGAACGCTGGAATCTTCGGGGCTCAGGTGTCCAGAAGCTCTCTCTCTCTGTGGTGTGGTACACCTTCCATATGGGCAACTGGCCTGCAGTAGCCACTCACTGAACAAAGTTGTCATCTTGGAGTTCATTAGTTATTTTCTTTTGGGAAGCAGTCATGCACTCTCGGACTAGATCCGGTTAGTTAGATCTGACACTCACTCATAGACGACGCAAAAAGGGATAGGGTGGGTTTGAGATAGGGTTACTTACCTGTCTTCAACACCTGTTGGTGTCCATTGCTGATCTCACCAGTCCAGATTCTGCAGACTCGCTACCGGCAGTACCTGAAGAAGCTAGAAAAACATCTTTGCTTTATTGAGTGTGCGTGTGCGCATGCGCATGTGTATGCTTATACTGCAAATCTTCAGTGTCCTTAATCCATCCCCCTCCCCTTCCTTCTCCTTTAGTATATTTACTAAATATACTAAGTGTTGTTGTGAGTTCACATCCATGTGGTGTTTTCTTTATTCCAGTTCTGATAGATGGGCTTAAGGGGGGACCCAGTGGGAGGTATACTGTAAGGCTCGCTGAAGTCTTCTGGTCAGATAGACTCCCTAAAAATCCTTACAAGCTGGCCTTTTGTCTTTCCTGCTCAATTGGTACAAAGGCTTATACACCTCTACCCCGATATAACGCTGTCCTCGGGAGCAAAAAATCTTACCGCGTTATAGGTGAAACTGCGTTATATCGAACTTGCTTTGATCCACCGGAGTGCGCAGCCCCGCCCCCCCGGAGTGCTGCTTTACCATGTTATATCCGAATTTGTGTTATATCAGGTCATGTTATATCGGGGTAGAGGTGTAGTCTCACTAGCTAAACATTTCTCCAACTCCTAATACATTAAGTTCTACTGACCCTGCGGCATGTACTTACTTTCTGGCTGGGAAAGACCGTTCAAGGTTTTGTCTGAAATAGGCAAACTGTGAATTGTAGTTTGATTTGAGCTAACACTTTGGAAGCAGTCAAGGCTGTTGGTTTTCCTCTGATTACGTTCAATACACAATGTGCTGTCAAAACAGCAAACAAAATGTTTGGCCATATAAAGAAAGGAAGGAGAATATATGAAGAATATTATAACAGAGCAATATTAATCAGCGGTACACCCTAACCTGAAACACTGGATTCAGTTCTGGAAGAGCCATCTCAAAAGGATATGGCTTAAAATAGATGGGGTTCAGTGACGGGTGACAATAGTGATTAGAGATTATAAAAACTCCTCGGAAGACAGATTGGAAATATCAGGACTGTTCACCTTAAAGATGAAACAAATGAAAGGTGGCATGATTAAAACTATACAAAATTATGAATATCACAGAGAAGATAGATTGGGGATTTCTATTTACCCTCTCTCCCATAATACAAAACAAGGGAACATGCAATGCAATTAAAAGAGAGCAAATTTAACTGATAAAAATAGATCCTTTTCCCACACAATGCACTATTAGCCTGTAAAACTATTTGTCACAGGATGTCTTTGAGACCAAGAGGCTGAGTAAATTTCCATAGCTCCATTGAAGAGACAATTTCAACTGACATTTCAACTGACAATTTAGACCAACTCAGGATCTGCTCTCCAGAGTTTAGCAGGATTAAATGGATATTTATACCACTAACTAGAATATCCAAACATTAAGAATCAAGAGTTTTGGGAGGGATATCAGCCCTCATCCTTCAGGCCATAAGTCAACCTCTAGCTATTGGGGGAATAGAAGGAAACGTTCCCGGAGGGCAGGTTAGCCTATAATTTTGTACTGCAGGCTTTCTTGCACCTTCTTCTGAAGCAGCTCATATTGGCTACTGGTGATGCTAGGATAGTGAATTAGATGGAGCACTAGTCTAATCCAGTATGACATTTATGTTCATCTACTTTGCATTGCTGACATTAAAAGTAGAGGCCTACATTTTTCAACTTGGGTTCCTAAATTTGGGCACCCATTTGAAAATGTTCATGTTTACTTGATTAATATAACCAATTGCATTCATGTTTAGTTATGTAACTCTTTACTACTTAATCTATACTTACACATAAAAATCTAAAGGTTTATTTGGGAGAATTAAGATACAACAATATGCTGAGAACAACATTTCTAAAATTCTCAATTAGGAAGAGAAAAGCACAATTCATAAAAAAAAAGTTAGATATTCAAGGCCTTCAGCTGAATATATGTAAGGATACTTCCTCATTCTCATAGGCAACTGCTTGCTATATATTCAGCTCTCTTTTCTCTCTTTTGTGTTGGACTATGTAAGTGGCTATATTCACTGCCACAGCTCCCATAGCAGAGCGTTGCAGGACTCTTCATTACCAGCACCCATTTTTGACCACTTTGTCCCTGCAACGGTTTGTCAAGTTATGTCTTCTGTGGCCCAGCCCTCCTGCCAGGTCTCCTCTTTCCAGTTCTGTGGACATTTTCCCTTGAGGCCCCTCTTCCTAGCAGATTTCCCCATGGCCTCTCCTCCCCTGAAAGTCAGTGAGCTTCTTCCAGGGCCTCCTTACTTCTGACAGGCCCTATCTACAGGCCCCCTCACAGGAGCCTAGCCTGCTCGCTAGTTCTCTCCAGCCTGCCTTCACCAGGCCCTTCCCAGAGAGAGAAACAGGGAAGTTCCCTCTCTCCTGGGTCTCCTCACCCGCCACCCCTTTTGACAGATGGGATCACTAATTGTAGAGTCACTGGACCAGGATCAATTGCTACATCACCTGCAAGGCTGAGCCAGATTCCCCTTACGGACCAGCCAGACTTGACAGACTAACTATTGGTCAGTTATAAAAGTAATCATTTGCCCCCCCCCCCCAATTACCACAAACATTTCCTGTATTATATTGGGGGCTATTACCACCCAGTAGTATCCAAGTGGTAACCTTATAGCCTATAACCCTATTCCTTATTAAAAGGATCAGTTGTGTAGGCCTCCTTTGCCTTCCATAAACTGGTTTCTTTCCTGCTATAACCATGTCTTTCCAGCATCTAAATTACACCCTGGCTGACTTACTGGCGTGTAATTTAAACCACCATTTATGTCCCTTCTTAATTTGACTCAAAGTTATTCCAAATGGCAGCACGCTGTGCTATAGATAGATTTGCTGATCCTGGCCAGATGGGAAAAAATTTATGTTTCAATTACACTGTGGCAAAAAACCAACCAACTTTGGAATATTAGAAGTAATCTCTTACCATCAGGAATCTAGATGCAAAGTTAGAAGACAGACTGGTTTTTGTGATCTTTCAAATATTTGAAGCTTTATATAGTTACATCTTAGAAGTAAACTTTATACCAGTAATATGAATCCACCTGAATATTCCACAGCTCTGCAAAATGTTTATCACTAATATAAGAACCAAATATATATTAAGCAGTGCTGGTAGCTTCTCCTCTGTAAATTTACATGATAGCTCTTAACCTTTTATTTATTAGTATAAAGAAAAAGAGGTATGTGTTTCTTTGTGTACATAATGATTACGTTGAAGGAACAGATAGAGTATCCTGTTGAGATCGATGGATAAGCTACAGTCACTTATTGTGGGTTATAAGAACTCTAGGCCTGCACAAAGTTGTTTAAAGTGGTATTGGGCTGTGCACTAATAATCACCCCCTCTCATCCTTCATGGCCATATTGTACACTGGTGCAGAAAGTTGCAACAAATGGGCTAACAAATAAAGATACAGCATTTTGTGTGGTGCCTGCAAGACAGTCACATATAGAACCCATTGAAGTCCAAGCTGACCACAGCCCAGTGCCTAGTCTGTGTAGCAGTGCCAAAGATGGCTTGCTAACACCACAGCGGACTAAAGCAGAAAGCAGCTGCTCTACAGAAGTCCATAACTGGCTAGCGGGCCAGGCAGTCCCTGTTTGAATTTAGAGTATGCCTTCTCCTAGCCCAGCCGCCTGCCAGGGCTAAGGAGTCTGGTCTACCCCAACAATGGATTGCTTTTTGTCTGATCCCTACCTTTTGACTTGTCTGGCTGGGGTGGCCCTACCAGGAGTTACACTCCTGCCGGCATAGCTCTCAGAGTCATTAGCGCTCACAAGCCTTCCCAGCAGGTCAAAGCATAGCCCTCAGGGAAGGAAGTAGCATTTAGCAATACCCACGTATGCTGTATTTCTAAGTGCTATAAGGAAAAGTCTCTGCTGTCTCATTAGAAACCCAGAAAATTCTTCCCTAGAATTTACAGGTGCCAAACCAGCACTGTAAAACTCAAATCACTTAACAAAACACATTAAACCATTTGTATTTTCCCTAAGTGAGGAATCCCAGGACTTGAAGGGAAAAGAATAGAGCTGACTTTACATTCAATAAAGACAAAGAGGATGAGGCAATATCTTTTATTGGACAATTTCTGTTCGTGAAAGAGACAAGCTTTTCTTGTGGACCTGAAGAAGAGCTGCGTGTAAGCTCGAAAACTTTTCTTTCACCAAAAGAAGATGCTCCAACAGATATTACCTCACCCACACCTTGTCTCTGCAATATCCTGGACCAATATGGCTACAACAACTCTGCAAGCGACATTTATACTCAAGAGGAGTCTGAAATCCTAATTTCTCCCATTTCAGCTGCTCTGTATTTATCCCTAGGCTTCACATCTAATCTGTCATCTATCCATCTCATATTCATCAGCATAACCTCCAAGTGATGTACAGATGCTCAGTTTGTCATGTTCCATCCCACCAGTAGTGCAGTGCTACTCAAAAAAGATCACTTGCCATGGAACTTAAGCAGCAGACCTCTTCTCCGTGCTCTAAGGCATAGGGAGATACTAAGGTTGCAGGAATAAACTTCTTTCTGGCTCTGCTCAGCACAAGCAATACTTCCTTCTCTAGCTGGTTTCTTACTATGCTGCACTGGGGTCTTTGGAGCACAATGAGAGGGAAGGAAGAAGAGGGACAAATAGCTATTGCTCAGGCACCAAGAGCAGTCAATTAATGATTAGAAAGCACAACTGCAAGGGAAATAAAACCTCACCCTCATCCTGTCCTATCCCTGTTTCTGAGAGAGTGAGAGGGGGGAAGAAATCAACGATGGCTAGTTTCACTGCCCTTCCTCTCCTGCAGCTGCTCATTTCTGTCCCTCTAGTCCCTTGTCTCTGGTGTGAAGCAGATGCCAGCAGTATGCCTCACTTCTCTCCTCCAGGAGAGTTTGGGGAGGTCTGATAGAGGTCAGGCCCAGGCCTGAGGAAGTAGTGGACAAGTCTCCACTACTTGTAGCAGGACACTTTTAAAAGCCAGAGGACAGGGAAGCAGAGACAGTGGCTGTTGTGGGGAGGAGTAAGGAAGGTTTGCAAAAGGGTGAATCAGGGAAAGAGAATGGTCCACTAGTTGAGGTGCTAACTTGGGATACTAGGTTAAATTCCCTGCTCCAGCACATACTTCCTGTGTGACACTGGGCAAGTTACTTAGGCCCGATCAACAAAGGTATTTAGGTTCCTAACTTCAATGACCCACAAAGATATTTAGGTTCCTAACTTCAATGGATCTGGGCCTTAGTCTGCCTTGCTTCTATAACCCATCTGTAAAATGGGGATAATAGCACTTCTTTCCATTTATCCTTACAGCATCCCTGTAGGGTAAGGAGCAGGAGTGACAAACAGGGGAGTTCCAGAGCATGTAGCTGTAGATTCTACACTTGGAAGTAGAGGTACTTGGTGAGTGGTGTGTTTGGTCCATCTATTATTTGTTCTCCATCGGATTGTGTGATTGGGCTGTGGGACCCCAAAGCAACCCAGGTGATATGGGTCTGTTAGTGTTTTGGGGAAGGCTTTGTGGCTGAGACTCTTGAGTCTTTACCCAGATCCAGAATTTGAAGCCTGGGTGGTTAATCCCTCCCTACTGGTAAGGGGCAGAGTTGAGCAGCCGGGCTTAGTACATAGATCAATTGAAAGGTGAACAGGAACAGTAAACAGGGGCTTTTATGGGAAGGAATGTGGTTATTTCTCTTTTTAGTATGGTTCTCCACATGCATTGTCTGGTCTAGAATGAGGTAACAGCTGCTGCAACCTGCCTTGAATGTGCTGTGTTTTCCTTTCTGCTTGAAGGCAGAAGAGTTTTCTAGTGCATAAAATGCAAGCTAATGGCAATCCTCAAGAAGATACATGCTGTAGAAGAGCAAGTTTCAACACAGCACAGCAGCAGAGAAAATGAAGACTTCTTGGACCACCAGATTGGATAATCATTGTCACACGTGATAAGGGAACAGGGCAGATCAGAAACTGAAGGAGCACAATTTGCAACTAGAAGGGGAAAGAGAACCAGGAGGCATTCAATCTAGCTAGTAGTATTGAATTATCTGATACTCAGTCAACTACCGAGAATCTTCTCTGGAGGAAGAGAACACAAAGCTACCGGGAACATACCTGATGGCATCCTAGTGGTATGTAGCAAAAGCAAGTAGCTACCAAGAGATGTTCTTCAACCATCCAAAGAAGGCAAACAAGATAATAATCAATATAAGTTAGAAGTTATGAAGTGGGAAAACTATTGCTGGCAAGGCTAAAAGGACCATACTTAAACTCCTTTAATCTTTTCTTCTTTAATCTTGTCCATAAGTATGATGGAGGAAAATGAAGTCTTCGTACTACTTTCGGTCTTGTACTATCTTCTTGGTTTCATTCATCTTTAAACCTTTTTGTTATGTCATTCTTCACCATGTCTATTCAGCACATCCTCGGGCGTCTTCTATTTTTAGTTCTTAGCACTCTGGTATGTATTGCCATGTCTGATGTCCTTTCTGGGACCATTCTTGACAGGTGTCTACCAGTTGTCTTTCTTGAATCTTCTGTAACAGCATTATTTCTTCTCCTCACTGTTTTCTTATCACTTCATTATTTTCTGCAGTCTTGAAACTCTCAGTATTCCCTTCAACCAGTTCATTTCTGTAGTCAATTACTAGCTTTTAAGTTTGGCAGGAACTAGATGGAAATAGTAAAAATTTTAATAACTATGCAGAAAAGAGACATGTTCAATAAATATTTCTCTTCTGTATTTGCAAAGAAGCAGGATGATGTATTCATATCACATGAAGATAAACTATCTTCCAGTCAATTACTGGCTGAGGAGACTGTTAAATAACATCTAGTAGGATCAAACATTTTTAAATCAGCAGGCCAATATAACCTGCACTTATGAGTCCTAAAGTAGTTGACTGAGGAAATTTCTGGCCCTTTATATTAATTTTTAATAAATGTTGGAACACTGGAGAAATTCCAGAAGACTATAAGGGTGATAAATGTGCCAATATGCAAAAAGAGTTAGTAGGATGACCTATAGACCAGTTAACTCAACATCAATCTGGGGCAAAATAATGGAAATGCTGATAAAGGGTTTAGTTGATAAAGAGTTAAAGGAGAGGAACATAATTAATACCAGTCAACATGGTTTTATGGAAAATAGGTCTTGTCGAACACACATGATTTCATTATTTTTTGAGATTACCAATTTGGTTAATAAAGGTAACTTCATAGATGTAATATACTTAAGACTTGTAAGATTTAGTGCAGCATGATATTCTGATTAAAATATTAGCACTATATTGGATTAAGAACTGGCTAACTAACAGATCTCGAAAAGGAAATGTCAATGGGGAATTGTAGTGAGTCGGTGTGGCTCCCCTCCTGCCCAGCAGAGGGAGAGCCCTTACAGACACCCAAGTGGACGGAGTCACCAACGCCTGTTCCCGCCCCCCCGGAAGTCAAGGGGCGGGACTGGAAGTATAAAAGCTGGCCGCCAGAGCTCAGTGAGAGCCTAGCCACCTCGGAGCAGATGTACGGCCGGGAGCCCTCTGAGGCCGTTGCCCTAGCTGGCCGGAGCTGCCCTGAGCCCACTACGAGGAGGAGCTGCTGGTGCCCGTCCGCTCCTGTTGTTGGGAGGAGCCGTTGGAACTCCCCCACATCAACCCCGAAGGCGAGATGGCACCAGAGCGCCTCCGCCCCTACTGTTACCCGGAGGAGCCTTCCGAATGCAAGTGGCCGGATTTCCCTGAGGAGCTGCCGGACCTGCCACCAAGCCCTGGCCGTGAGGAGCCCATGCTGGTGGACTGGACTGGGCCTGGTGCCACGGATAAGGTAGGCTTTGAGGGGGAACCTGGAAGTAGCCCGTGGGTAGCCAACCCCGGTCAGGCTGCGGACGGCTGTGAGCCGATGTCAGTGTGTTTCGGTCAGGACATCCCACTGACCAGCAGCGACACGAGCCGCTGCTAGGGCCCCAGGCTGGGAAGCAGTGGAGTGGGTGGGCCTGCGTCCCCCCCGCCACTCCACTCTCGGGTGGCAGGTTTCCCCCCTCACCCAACGCTCAGGTGGTAGGAACCTGAGTCTACCTAACTGATTGTTTGGTCAGCCCCTGCACCAGAGGGCCTGAGCTGTGACTGTTTGTGCCCCGCCCTGATCCAGGGCCTGGGCCTACCTAACTGATTGTTTGCTCAGCCCCTGCACCAGAGGGCCTGAGCCCAGAACTAACTGTTTGCTCAGCCCCTGCCTTAGGGCCTGAACCCTGGACTAACTGTTTGTTTGCCCAGCCCCTGCATGAGAGGGCCTGAGCCCTGAACTAGCTGGTTGTTTGTTCTACCAGTAGTGAATCGGTGTGGCTCCCCTCCCGCTCAGGAGGGTCGAGCCCCGGCACAAACCTTCTACATGAATCATCATTGAATGGGGGTGTTTCTAGTGAGTTCTACAGGGATTGGTATTAGGCCTGATATGATTAAATATTTTCATCAATGATCTGGAACTAAATATAAATTCACTGCTGTTAAAGTATGCAGATGACAAAGATTGATGGAATGGTAAATAATGATGAGGACAGGGCAGTGTAGGAGTAAAAGGGGTATTTCAAGTGGTTGAGTGCCAAGTAATTTCATCCCCCAAATTACTAAAATTCATAGTCTAGGTAAACAAGAAATGGTAGGGCCCAAATCTTAATAATTGTTTCTCACTGTCAATTCAGGGACATGACGCCACTATTTTGATGACATAGGGTTTTTTCCCCATTTCTTAGGCAACACTATGATTATAAACAACAAAATAACCACAATTATTAACTATGACTCCTTTATTAACAAAGAAAGGAAAAGAAATTAAAAGAAAACAAAAACAGAACAGAACACAAATAGTAAGAGGAGGTTACTCACCCTGTGCAGTAACTGACGTTCTTCGAGATGAGTGTCCCTGTGGGTGCTCCACTGTAGGTGCTGGTGCGTCCCTGCGCCTTCGCCCGGAGATTTTTACAGCAGTACTCATAGCGGCCACGCATGCTCAGAAGCTGCCCCCCCGGTGTGCCTCTAGGTTAATAGTACGCATGCGTGGCCGGTCTCCTCAGTTCCTTCTCTACCACGGAGGCCCCCAACTCCGAAATAGAGGGGAGGAGGGTGGGTAGTGGAGCACCCACAGGGACACTCATCTCGAAGAACGTCAGTTACTGCACAGGGTGAGTAACCTCCTCTTCTTCTTCGAGAGATGTCCCTGTGGGTGCTCCACTGTAGGTGACTTAAAAGCTGTGTATCTTAAGGAGGTAGGGACTTCGGATCTGGCAGGAACGCCGTTGAAAGTACCGTTCTGCCCAAGCGTATGTCAGAGAGAGGGCCTTGAGTAAGGGCATAATGTTTAACAAAAGTGTGGTCCGAGGACCAGGTGGCTGCTTTACAAATGTCAGCCAAGGGAACTTTGCGTAAGAACGCGACTGAGGCAGCCAGAGATCTAGTGGAGTGTGTTCTAATGCTGTCTGGAGGTGTAATCTCTTTCAAGTGATAGCACAGTCGGATACACTGGGAGATCCAGTTCGAGAGTCTCTGGGTGGAAATAGGCGTGCCTTTAGAGCGGTCAGCGATAGAGACAAAAAGTCTGGAGGAAGCTCTAAAAGGTTTGGTTCTATCCAAATAGAATGACAAGGCTCTGCGTACATCTAGTGTATGCATGGAGGTTTCAAAGGAGTTCGCATGTGGTTTCGGAAAAAAAAGTCGGTAGGTGTATGGGTTCATTAATATGGAATGACGAGTGGACCTTCGGAAGAAATTTGGGATGTAATCTGAGGGTAACCTTGTCTTTAAAAAATATCGTATATGGTGGGTGTGCCATGAGAGCTGCTATTTCTCCTGCCCGTCTAGCAGAAGTAATTGCCACCAGAAACGCTGTTTTCATCGAGAGGTGTAAGAGGGAGCACGTGGCTAGGGGTTCAAAAGGTTGTTGAGTTAGGGCAGATAGTACCAGATGAAGGTCCCACGGGGTGGTCGGTGGTTTAATGTCTGGATATAAGGTTTGTAGACCCTTGAGGAAACGCTTCGTAGTAGCGTGAGCAAAGACAGACGTATCATCAATTCTGTCGTGGAAAGTCGTAATAGCAGCTAAATGGACCCTGATGGAGCTGAAGGAAAGGCCAGATTGCTTAAGGCCCAAGAGATAGTCCAATATAAATGAAAGAGGTACCGAGGTAGGACAAAGATGTTGAGCAGAACACCAATGTGTGAACCGTTTCCACTTTTGAAGATAGGTCTTGCGAGTAGATAGCGTTCTACTATGTAGGAGTACCTCCTGAACTTGTTTGGAGCAATCTAATTCGCGTTGGGAGAACCACGTAGGAACCAGGCCTTGAGGTGAAGCATGGGCAGGTTGGGGTGGAGAAAACGGCCGTGCTGTTGAGATAGAAGGTTCGGAATAAGCGGCAGGGAGATTGGTGGTTGGATTGACATTCTGGTGAGGAAGGGAAACCATGGTTGTCTGGGCCACGATGGGGCAATGAGGATCACCTTGGCTCGATCCGTTCGTATTTTTATCAGGACCCTGTTGAGAACTGGTATCGGGGGAAACGCATAAAATAGGTTTTGGTGCCATGAGATCATGAATGCGTCCCCCAGGGAATGTTTGCCCAGTCCTGCTCTGGAGCAGAAATTGAGACATTTCTTGTTTTTTGCAGTTGCAAACAAGTCTACGGTTGGGTAACCCCAGGTGTTGAATACATCGTGAATGGTTTTCTCGTCTATCTCCCACTCGTGGTCCCATGGGAAGCGTCTGCTCAGTTCGTCCGCTGTGGTGTTCATGATTCCGGGAAGATAAGCTGCTGATACCCGGATGTTGTTCGCAATACACCAATTCCAGAGCTTCATAGCCTCTGTGCACAGCGAATGGGAACGAGCTCCGCCCTGCCTGTTCACGTAAAACATGCATGCAATGTTGTCCGTCATTATGCGTACGTGATGATGTTTGATTAGTGGCAGGAAATGACGGCACGCGTTGCGAATGGCTCGAAGTTCTAGAATATTTATGTGCAGGTAGGTCTCGGTTGGTGACCATAGTCCCTGTACTGTGTGATGAGACATATGTGCACCCCACCCTGTCATAGATGCATCGGTGGTCAGAATGCGTGATGGAGCCTGTTGAAGAAACGGGACTCCAGAACAGAGGTTGGAGTGGACGGTCCACCAATGTAGCGAATCTTTGACTGGAGTAGGCAAGGAGAGAGTCTTGTTTAAAGAATGCATATTCGGTTTGTAAACTGTTGCCAGCCACGCTTGGAAGCACCTCATGTGTAGGCGTGCATTCTGGACGACAAAAGTGCACGAGGCCATGTGACCTAGTAGTTGCAGGCAGTCTCGGGCAGTTACCTGAGGGCTGTTGCGAATAATTGTGGCCAGTTGGTGTATGGAATTGAAGCGATCGGGTGGGAGCGATGCTAGCCCCGTCCGAGAGTCGAGATCTGCGCCTATGAACTGCAGGTGCTGGGTGGGGCGTAATGTGGATTTGTCTCTGTTTATTTGTAGGCCGAGAGAAAGAAAGCACTCGACTGTGAGCCGTGTGAACCGGAGTGCCTCGTCGAATGTTGAAGCTTTGAGGAGGCAATCGTCGAGGTACGGGAATATTACTACCCCTTGTCTCCTGAGGTGAGCAGTGACTACAGCTAGAAGTTTGGAAAAAGCACGGGGGGCTGTAGATAGTCCGAAGGGGAGTACCCTGTATTGGAAATGTGTGGAACCAAGGGTAAATCGGAGGAAACGTCTGTGGGCCGGATGTATAGTGACGTGGAAATAGGCATCTTGTAGGTCGAGGGCAGAAAACCAGTCGCCCTGCTCCAGCGCTGGGATTATGGTAGTGAGGGTCACCATCTTGAACTTTTGCTTTTTGATGAATCCGTTGAGCCGCCTGAGATCGAGGATTGGTCGCCATCCCCCATTTTTCTTCTCCGTTAAGAAATAATGGGAGTAAAAACCCTTCCCTCTGTGTCGCTCTGGCACGATTTCTACTGCTCCCAGATGACGGAGATGTTGCACTTCTTGGAGGAGTAGCTGCTCGTGAGAAGGGTCCCTGAAGAGGGACGGGGAGGGTGGGTGGGTGGGAGGTAAGGAGAGGAAGGGGATGACCTATCCAATTGTAACTACCTCTAAGACCCACTTGTCGGAGGTAATCTTCCTCCATTGTTGGAAAAAAGGTCGTAGGCGGTGTCCAAAGATTGGTGTGCCGGCTGAAGTGAGGGCATTGCTTTCTAAACCCTCGACCAAGTCTTCAAATCTGCCTATTAGCTGGTGGGGGTTGAGGCGCCCCTGTAGAGTTTGGGCGACGTCACTGGAATCTTGGTCGTGGACGTTGCGGCTGTTGCTGTTCCTGCGGTCTATGGGAAGGTTGTGTAAATGCGGGATAACGTGGCCGGTGGTATGGTTGGTATCGATATTGTCGTCTTCTTGCCGTAGGTGCCTGGAGACCTAGAGACCGGAGGGTTGTTCTGGAGTCTTTCATTGAATGAAGCACTTCATTCGTGTTAGAAGCAAAGAGTTTGTCACCGTCGAAGGGAAGATCTTCAATTGTGTTCTGAACTTCGCGAGGAAAAAAGGAAGAGGAGAGCCATGAGCCCCGTCGCATGACTATCGCTGTAGCGGTAGATCTTGCCGCTGTGTTGGCTACATCGAGGGCTGCTTGGAGAGCGGTGCGTGAAATGGCTTGGCCCTCAGAAACTATAGCTCTGAACTGTTGTTTTCTTTGTTCTGGAATGTCATCAATAAAGTCCATTAACTTATTATAGTTTATATGGTCGTATTTTGCCAGGACTGCAGTATAATTAGCTATACGAAATTGGAGGGTGGAGGATGCATAGACCTTGCGACCAAACAGGTCCAGTCGTTTGCTATCCTTGTTAGGTGGGGCAGAACGAGAATACTGTTGTCTAGCCCTCTGGTTCGCAGCGTCTACTACCAATGAGTTTGGTGCTGGGTGGGTAAAAAGGAATTCAGAGTCCTTTGGAGAAATAAAATACTTCTTGTCCGCTTGCTTGCAGGTAGGTAGGCTTGTCGCTGGAGTCTGCCAGATGGACTTAGCGGGTTCTAAAAGGGCTGCGTTAATTGGGAGTGCCACTCTGGAGGAAGAAGGGGGCTGTAGGATGTTCGTTAGCTCATGCTGTTGTTCGGGAACCACGTCCAGGTTAATGTTCAGGTCACTAGCAACTCTCTTAAAGAGGTCCTGGAATTTTGTATATTCATCAGAGGGAGTGGGAGGAAGGGGAAGTAATGCTTCCTCAGGTGCTAACTCCGGGTCTGTTGGACCAGGAGAAGGGCTAGGTTTATCCTGGGAACGTGGCTGTGTTGCCAGGCATCTCGTGTCACTAGCATATGCATTAGGAGACGGCGCTGGATCAGTGTTGCGCCTGGTCGAGTGGCCACGGGGCATGTGTTCCCGAGGGTATGATGCCCATGGTGTCCAGTATTGCCATGGTGGCGGGTAGGGCATAGGTGGTGCCATCCAGGGGTTCATCCCCCAAGGGGCAGGGTCCTGAGAGTGGGATGAGGTAGTATTTCCATAGCCCTTATTGCTCTGGGTCCGGGGCTGGGAGTCATGATATGGGGAAAAAACTCCCTGTGGATCTGCTTCCTCCTCACTGGAGGAAAACTGCTCAGATCCTGACTCAGGCATTGAAAAAGAATATGCATTCATGAGCGGAGACTGCAAGGTAGGTGATACTAGAAGATCAGCTGTCTGGGTAAAATGAGTGAATGCAGCCCCTGCGGGAGATGAAAGCTGAGCCGATAGAGGTTGCTGCACAAGAGCATTCCTGCAATCGGGGCTTCTGGCTGTGATCTGTGTGTCAGAATGCCCCGCAGGCGTCGGTGCCGCGGTCGGTGCCGGGCGAGAAATGTTGGGCTGCCTCGGGTGAGGCGCGCTGTGGAATGTCGGCACCGTCTCATTCGCGGTGCCGAACGGTGCCGTCACTGAGGCAGGCAACTGGAAGCCTGATGCCTCGGCACCGGAGCTTCTCGGCGGCGCTGAAGCCTCAGGCGGCTTTTGCGCTGTTCCGGAGGAGCCTGGCTCATGGAAATTGCTGAGGCGAGGGATCACAGGCAGAGAGATCGTCGATCTGCCTGGAGAAACTTTATGCCTCATAGTCTTGCTCGGTGAGGAAAGGTGCCCCTTCTTCATAGACTTCTTGAGCTTTTTTGAGGGGGGGGGGCTGTGTCGGGTAGCGGAGCCGGCTTCAATGCCTGGGTCTGAAAGTGACCCGATAGATTTTTGAAGCAGGAGCAGTTTGAGTTTAAGCTCCCTGTCTTTCCGTGCCCTGGAGCTGAGTTTACAGCAGTGGGCACATTTTTGGGGAATGTGAGCTTCCCCCAAACATTTTATGCACTTTGAGTGTCCGTCCGACAACGGGATAGCTTCCTTGCAGGTAGCGCAGCGTTTGAAACCTGTGGAGCCCGGCATAGCCGCGGCTGACAGACATTTTTTTTTTTTTTTTTAAACAGATGAACTGAGTAAGTAACTATACTAACAGAGAAAAACTGACAAGAACTGGTTACTAAAAGGTAAGAGTGAAGGATTTGCTAATGAGTCTGCTGAGCTCCGTCTCAGGCCGGGGACGGTTGAGAAGGAACTGAGGAGACCGGCCACGCATGCGTACTATTAACCTAGAGGCACACTGGGGGGGCAGCTTCTGAGCATGCGTGGCCGCTATGAGTACTGCTGTAAAAATCTCCGGGCGAAGGCGCAGGGACGCACCAGCACCTACAGTGGAGCACCCACAGGGACATCTCTCGAAGAAGAAACAATGGTTACTTTAGTAACCGTTTCTTCTGTACGCTATTGTGGAGAGCTTTTAACAGAGATTACACTTTTGAGAGTAGGTCTGCCTCTGTTGGGGATATTCTATAATCTTATTCTTAAATATTTCCTTTTGTTTCATAGGGCTTAGTTAAATCCGTTACTTAAAAGAAGCCATTCAAGTAGCTGTCAATAAATGAATCAATGAACATTAAGAATCCTAAATCTGAAATTAAATCCAACTATTTATTTCTATAGATCCAAGTCTCTTGTTCCAGAATACATGGTATAAACTATTTCATGTCTAATAGGAGAAGCCTTTAGTATCTTAAGTTATGATAGTATATCACTATCGCATTAAAATCATTACAAGAAAAAAAAACTAATTTATTTTATTGGACCAACTTCTCTTGGTGGAAGAGACAAGCTTTGTGCAGACAAGTTTGATAACTTGTCTGTTGGTCCAATAAAAGGTATATCTCACCCACCTTGTCTCTCTCTTATCCTGGGACCAACACTACACACATTTTATTTCTTGGCAGTGCTTTCGCAAACTTCCATTTCACCAAATCATGTTGAAGTTGTGCTGACGCTGTCATCTGATTTGGAAGGCCACTGCTTCTTGAAGCTTCTATGTGACTATGTTCTTAGAGGTCTTGCTGAGACAGAGGGTGTTGCATGGACTTGAGAGTGATGCTGGATGCTGAATTCAGAGTGTTTTTATAACCCTTTGTCATGGCATCCACTCACCAATTGTCACAGGATGCTCTACTCACTGCTAGATGGCACCTCTTTCTGGCAGTTTTGAGGATTAGTTTTGCGAGCTCTACAGCCCTTCCTGCCGTTGCACACCATCTCTATGTCTTTCTCTCTCTCTCTCTTTCGTTTGCCCCATGAGCTGCTGCCCAAGTCACTATATGTGTTTCCCCCTTCTGAGGTACCAGTCTTTTGGAGCAACTCTCCCAGGCAGTCCACTTTCCTTTGCCTGATCTATGCCACTTCTCCAGTAGCTGGAAGGAGAACCTGCCTCCCCTCTAATCTAGGTTCCAGCTCAGGGGCCCTCTTGTCAGCAGCCAAGATCTTCCCTATCCCATACCTTGCTGCTTTCCCCCTGAACCTTTCTGGCTCTCCTCTGGCTCTGGGTTTTCCAGCCCAAACTCTCTCCTCCTAGGGAGTAACTGTAGGCTGCCTATTGCTAGAGCCCCAAACACACCTTCCTTCTCCCAGGGGGTGACTGCAGACTACTTCTGTGCTCAGCTCCTGGGCTTTATACAGGCCAGTCCTGTTCCTGCCCAGCTGAGCTTCATTTAGTTAATCCCTGCTCCCTGGCTTCTCCTGCAGGTGCAGCCTGGGGAATTAACTGGCCCACCTGGCCATCTTAACCCATTCAGAACTTGTGTACGGTGAACACCCCATCACACCCTCACTTTCCTCTAGTTGCATAGAATGAAGGGGGAAAACTGCACCTTTTTCAGGGGTTTGTCTTGA
Source organism: Chrysemys picta bellii (assembly GCF_011386835.1). Lineage (NCBI taxonomy): Eukaryota > Metazoa > Chordata > Testudines > Emydidae > Chrysemys > Chrysemys picta. The sequence goes on along the minus strand of NC_088799.1, from coordinate 40,830,022 downwards.
TTCAAATTTTAAGATCCTTTCAATGGCTCAACACCTTTGTAGGTTGGCCTTAGTAATATTTTCAGCTCATTAATATGTAGTCTGTCAATGCATATGCAGCAGGGTTGTAATCTTTCCCTTAACTTAATTGGTATATTGGCTTTGTCCCAGGAAATTCTAAGAAAATTTTAAAGTGTTAAATTTTTAATTCTCTCTTTTATGTAGCCCATTTTCTGAGAGATTCCTTCACTTCCGTCAGTGTTTAATAGGAGTTCAAATTCTGTTTCAAGTAAGTTCAAACACTCCTACTTCCTATATAAAAGGGGTTTTGTTCTCAAAATAATCTTTTTAAACTTAATTTTAAAGAGGGTCTTTATATGCAAATAGCTGGGCAAGATGGTATTGTCTCTTCTTCCTAAGAGTCTTTGGAAAGATGATTCTGGGCTTTTTTGAGTTTGGTAAGGAAGCTGCTTAGGCATTATCAGATAACTAATTAATTCCTCATTATAAAATATCCTATGTTATGATGGCTTTTTGTGTTAGTAACCAGTCTAACAAAGTCATTGGATTCCATGCTGGTACATGAAGCTACTTACTATTTACATAGCAATGATATTAGGAAGTTACTACATTAGAAGCTTTACATTTAGATAAGATATTTGGAAATATATATTTCAAAAGGATCTGATGCCATGTTCAAACATTTAAGGTTTGCACCACCGAGCAGAAATCTGAGTTAGACAGAAGTAACCCACATCTTCCATAAAATATTTCCTAGCCATCAATGTTTTTCTTAAAGATGACTCTATACTACTTGCCAAAGAAATTACTTTCAGTAAGAAAATTCTTTAGCACCTTTTTTAATAGGTTTAAAATTAGAGGCTCTTTCTTGCAACAGGCAGGTAAAAGAGAGCCCACTTTTGTAGTTTAGTTTTATGGCTTCTGATAAGGATGCCTACATTCCTCTTTGCTCCTAAAACAGAACAACCTTGCATTTTTTTTAATTCAGGATTTTCTAAACCATAATATCTTACAAAGTTATTTTTCAAGGTAAGATAATATCTACATGAACTGATATCTTATACAAGATAATACCTTTTGTGGTTTTGTTACCTTTGGTGTCCGGGGGTTTAAGACCTGTCATTTGCAGTGTATTTACAACTTGCAGCTAGCGATTTCTATTAAATATTGTACACATAGCACAAAGCACCAATGCTTTTATACAGTTTCAAAACATAGCATAAAAATACTATAGAGTATATAATAAATAGAAGTTATGAAAGCTGCATTTTTGAACCTATATATCATGGGGCGCAACTCTCACCGGTGGGCTGGCGCCTCCTTCTGGTCACTGGGGATGAGCTCAAGACTAATGTACCCCACCTCCGGCCATGTCACCATGTGTGTTTTCCCCTTCCGAGGATCAATATCGCAGTTCAATAATCATGCCACTTCCCCAGTGGTGGTGGGAGGGGGGACCCAGGCCCGCCCACTACTCCAGGTCCTGAACCAGGGCCCCTTTGATGGCAGCCTCATGCTACTCTTCTTGCAACCTCTCACTACTTTTCCCTGGGTCTTTTCCCCATGGCCCATGTGCCTACTTCACTCTTACATCTACACTACAGGGGGGAGTCGATTTAAGATACGCAAATTCAGCTACGTGAATAGCATAGCTGAATTCGACGTATCGCAGCCGACTTACCCCGTTGTGAGGACGGCGCCAAAAATCGACTTCTGCGGCTTTCTGTCGGCGGCGCTTACTACCACCTCCGCTGGTGGAGTAAGAGCGCCGATTCGGGGATCGATTGTCGCGTCCCGACAGGACGCGATAAATCGATCCCCGAGAGGTCGATTTCTATCCGCCGATTCAGGCGGGTAGTATAGACCTAACCTTAGCTCAGGGCCTTCAAGCATTATGCTGTCCATGGTGCTAGTGCTTCTTTCACCTGCTGGGAGCCTAGTGTTCACTCCCTGAGCCCTAGACAGCTACCGACCCTGCTCTGCCTTGCAGCTCCTCTTATCTGAGCCTGCCAGACCTGGATTGGTTACTCTCTGTAATTCCCCCCCTGATCGGCTGAGTCTCACACAGCCTCTCCAGGCAGCTCGGAGGACTTACCTCCACTTCTCCCTGCTGAGGTTAACCTGTTCAACACCGGTGGGGGCAGATACCCCATCACACTATACAACACACTTGTGTTTTATGGCTGAGGGTGTCATCTTCTTTGACACTTTGGGAGCCTGTCACTAGTTGACAGAAAGCAGAAGCCTCCTGGAATTTCTTTAAATAAGCCTGATATTTAATTTAATAAATCAACTAACCAAAAACGGAAGCATGTGATATTCTCCAAGTATCATGGGTATAAACATTATTGTAGTTATCTCTTAAAGATTCATGTAAGTTTGCAATGACCTAACATAAGAATAAAATAATACTAATTGAATTAAAAACTATTTCCATCAATACTGTGGTTTCTCCCCTACAGCTGTTATATAGAGCCTACTCAAATAAAATGTGCTTTAATAGTAATCCAAAGTTATACATCTAGGAATAAGAAATGCAGGCCATACCTACAGCATGGGGGACTGTATCCTGGAAAAAATGACTCTGAAATAGACTTAGCAGTCATAGTGGAGAAGCAACTCAACATGCACTCTTAATGCAATTATGTAGCATAAAGGACTAATACATAGGGCAGTAAGAAAATCACAGGCCATGATTTTGTTGCAGAAACTACAACGTCCAATCCTTATCTCAATTTCCAGAACTCACATCAGCTTCCAAGGGTCATTGCAACATTTTCTCCAATACCTGATGGAGGGGTGGCTGGGCCAAATTTCAGAGAGTGGCCTGGCAACCTGGGGCACATGGTGGAGGTGGCAGGTAGACGGACGGGACTGGGCTCCCCTGGAGGCTCGCCCCACTAGCTGTCTTGGCTCTGGGTCGAGTGCCACCACTTACACCCAGCACTGCTGGTGTTGACCTTGCACTTCATCCAGGTGCAGTTTAGCCTGCGCTAGAACAGAAACAACTCCTGAGCAACCTCAAGAACTTCGCCTTCCACAGCTACTAGTGAGTGGAGCTGGATGAGCCGGGGTTGTGCCTCCCACAGGGCATGGGGCTGAGACAGAGGAGCCCTGGTGTTGCCATCCCTCCACACAGAGTCTCTGTGAGTTTCTGAGCTGGGTCTGGGTCTAGGGTGCAGGGGCTTGGGCCCCACACCTCACTTGGGGATTGGTGGAATGGGAGGATATTCAGCCCCCATTGCCAGGAAAAATCCTGCTGCCAACTTGACATCTAGTCAGTTACAAAGAAGAGTTTAGGTTCTACAGCTCCCAAGACACTCATCCACACCTCCACCCTCATGCCTCTGCCCTGAAGGCAGAATATGTTACCTGAACTGACCGTACCAAAACCGCAATTTTAACAACTGTGGCTGCAACTTTTGAACCAAAACATCACAACTTTCTTACAGCCCAACTAATGCTGTCCTGGGTTGTATGAACAGGGGAATAGTGAATAGGAGCAGGGAAGTGATTTTACCTCTGTAGAGGGCACTGGAATGCTCCATACAGTTCTGATGTCCGTATTTTTAAAAAGGATGTTGAAAAAACTGAAGAGGGTTCAGAAAAGAGCCACAAAAATGGTTTGAAGGCTGGAGAAAATGCCTGATTAGTTGATTAACTAAATTGTATTATGCTGAGAAATCCAGATGTTTTCTCTACCTAGTATGTAGGAGTTATGATGAAATCCTATAGATTTTGTGGCCTGGACGATGGAAACACTTAGCAGTGCAGGTTTCCAGTCTAGGAATGATGGAAGGTGCTTATTAAAATGGGTCATCTGTACTGTACATTATTTGTTTCCCTGACATATTGAACCTACAAAGCATTTTCAAGATATCAAGTAGATTATCTGATTTATGTCACAGTGTGATTCTAGTGTCGTATATCAAACTCCTGCTGAGAGGCTTTGAATAGTGTCCATTTTATGAATGTGTGGTATACTACACATCCTTTGGATCCATTTCTAAATCATTGTGGTCTTGGCACTTTTATATGGAGGGTTGAAGAGTTTGCTTGCACAAGGCTAGGTTACATGAGCTAACAGGCACAGGGGCTTAACTCACTAGCCATTCTTCTCTGCAGACCCAAATGGCTTTGATAATCTTTTTCTAGTCTCCAATGCACTGTGGGCAACATCACAGAACTATTTGAGTTTAGATTTTGGAAATCTTTGTTAAAATGAGGTTCTGGATTGGGATATTATTTACACAGCATTTGCACAGACAATATAGTAAAGACCAGATTTTCAAAGGTATGTAGATAGTCTTCTAGAGGGATTTAAAAGTGCCTAGATACCAAACTCTCATTGAAATCAACCCAAAATCTCAAAATTTAGTGTTGCCAAAATCCATTTTTTTCTTTTATTTTCCATTTAAATTGTTCAGTTTGGGTTGTGAAAAAGCCCTCCCCCCCAAAAAAGGTTTGTTAAAAGTGGATATTTCCTATGAAAGTTTCTGGTTTTACAAAACAAACAACAACAAAACAAATGAAAACAAACAAAAAAAAGCTCATTTTCTTAGGTAGGGGGAGCACAAAACCTTCAGTAGTCCAAATGTGTGGTCCCTGGCCCTATCTAGCATATTTCAATAGTACAAACTCAAGATAACAATAGCATGGATGACAGTAGCAAGATCTTCCTCCAAAAGACAAGTCACAGTGTCTGTCAGATGTAGATGAGCATCCAGGAGCAGTCCAAGAACTAATAAAATCCTAATCTAAGAACATGTGTATTAAATGTCAGATTCACCCTTTCAATCAGGAGTGAATATTTAGTATTAATAATTAATAATTGATTCTAATTATTCAAATACGAGTGGCACCTGGCACTATGATTAAGGTGCTTCTTTACCTTTGTCCATAAGGTTCACAATTTAGAAGTACACCTGGATCTCATCTTTTAGCTTAGTTTCAAGTTTGACAGAGGATGTGATAGAAGCATCTGACCCCCAGTGACCATTTAGTAAAGGACCCAATCCTGTGAAGTGAGGTCCAGAAGCTTCCAGAATCCAGGTCTACATCTGTAATTAGCACTAAAAGGCAGGGCTAAGGGAAACTATGCAGTGGAGATAGGGAGATACTAAATTTCCACAGAGGCAATTTTAGTATTAAATGGGAAATTTCGGGCTGAGCGTGAAAATGAAAAAGGTAAAGACATAAAGAGGACATAGAAAATGTTCAAAGATTCATGTTGTGTCATGGATTATGTGAGACACTTAAAATAAAATAAAAAGCAATAGTGGAAAATAAAGGGTATAGAAAAAGTTATGAAGGTAAAGAAAGAGGCATCTATAAGATATAAAGGATTTGCTTCCCCAAAAAGGAGCATACGGTTGTACAATTATTTTAAGTTTAAAAAAAACAACCTTTAAAGAAATCAAAGGTGGAAAATGGAAGGAATATTGCACAAAATAAACTAAGAAAAATGTCAAGCTCTAAGAAAGAAGAGGTCAATAACGGAGCCTCTTAACGATAGTATAGATATTTTTTCTTCTTTTCTATATTTTATTGAGAGAGATAGACATGGCAAAAAAAAGATGAATTTTCTATTTCAGTTTTCACAATGAAGTATTACAAAGGACAAAAGAGATCACACATACCAAATAGGAGGACCCTTAAAGTCCCTCTTATTTTTTTTGTTTTTTCCTAGAGTTTAAGATTTTCATCTCTAGAGATTTTCTGTTATTGTGAATATTTGAAGTATGGTAGTAGCCTTCCTGTTTTACTGGACTTTCTTTTTATGAGGTGGCCATGTAATCTGTGATAGTCTAGTTCTAGAAACTGGCAGAATTTATTATTTTTAAAAGACTTTATATTATTTAAGAGCCATGCAAGTGTATAAATACTTATTTCACTGCCTTGATTTTATAAAGTGTACCCTATTGAAAATGTCTCCACTTATGTGAACACAAGATAACAGACATATCTTTTGCTCCTTTTATCAAAGTGAAAAGATATGATGATGTTCATCAAAAGCAAGCAATTCCCACCCAGGAAAATATATGAGAAAAGAGGTGGGCCTCTCAGTTCTGGGCAGGAGTTTTGGACTATGTTAGACCAGCAAAGAAAGTGAATTCCAGCATCCAAGGTCCTCTGCTGAGGACTCTATGCTTCCAGGTATATATACTTAGATACTTTTAGCTCAGCTGCTCTGTTCTATTCAGGTTCATATGCAACACCAATTTCCATGGTCTTCAACTGCCATGACAGTACTTAGGGAGGGGAGAAGTCACTTATTTAAGTGACGCAAAAAAAGGCCACATTCTGGGCTTCATCTAAGATGCATTCAGGAACATGACTGGAGCCTAAATAAGTTTAGAAAGAGGTGTGTTGTAGGTGCAGATGCGGCATAACCAGATCTTACTAGTTCATGGCGAGTAGCAGCCATGATAGATGGGGACAAGATAGATATTCTGCCTCAGCGATCAGCCTACTAAATCAGGGTAGGCTGTGACCTAGGACTTCTAAACTGTGAAATGCAAGAGGGTGTGGATGCATGTAGCATGAATGCTACATTTTCCATGAGTGTGGTCTTTGAACTGTGGAGGCACTGATACAGTGTTCTCTTTTGGAGTGGAGATTTTCCCTTTGTAGTGCCAAGCTATTTTACCAGTACTTTTTCCTTCCTGACAGGGCTCAGTCTGGTATTCCTCTGGGTACTCCCTACTATAACTAACAGTTGTGTATGATTGTTTAACTCAGATTGGTCTGTGTAGGCATTTAGCCACTCATCAGTACAGTGTAATCCTACGGCACTCAGACAATGTGCTTACTCACATGAAGTACTTTACCTACCCTTCACAGGACAACTATGGCTAGCCTGCCAAGTGCTCTTATTTTCACTATTGAGTGCAAGATCTATAATATCCTGCATTTATATCCACTTTCTCAGCAAACTGCCTGTGGAGTGGATGAATAATTGAATCATGCCTGATTGATTCCATACATATTTATCTTCTTCCATTCTGAACAAGATTTGGCCCATTCTAAGAGGGCAAAAGAAAAACAATAAGAGGCTCTTCTGAACATGATCCTCCTCCCAAATTTTAATTTCACAGACAAATAATTATAGTGATGATATTTTTATGGTTATCTTGGAATATTAATATTGATCTCTCTCTGTAGATAATCATTCATAACATTCCTCCCTCTATATGAATAATTAATTATTTATATTAGTGCTGAAGATAGAGGATATTTTCTCCCTAAGGGTCAGTAGAATAACTGATTCAGACTTATAATATATTAATGTGAATTAACGTTAGCTACAGCTTTTGTCTTCAGTGATACAGGATGTTTAATTTGGTTATTGTAATATGAATGGTCTCCATCATTAAGGATCTTTTCTATTCAATATTGTATGTATAGATAATGTGTGAAAATTAGGATGGTTTGGTAGCTGGATAGTGTGGTCTGGTGACCTCTTGTCTCAGGAGGCTGTGTTCTGTACCCAACCCTGCATATGGGTTCATCAGTGCTCAGATACTACAGTTATGAACACAATATAAATCTCTAGATCAATAAGCAGGATACTCAGCCATTCTATGGCTTGCCTTACCCATCTGTAAAATGGCAATAATTTTACTTATCACCACTGTAAATTGCTTTGAATCCCTATAATAAAAATGACTGATGGGAAGATTATGACCATTTATTTATTGCATTGTTTGACACTGTACATTTAGGTCTTGATTGTAATGTTTATTGCAACTAGATATCCTCTGTTGTCATTAGTCTGTTTATTGATCATTCAGCAATTTTTTGAAATTGTATTGGCAGCAATGGAATTTATCATTAAATTTTGGCTGACCTGGAAGATGGCTCTTGGGGACAAGTGATGGCATCATTCTGGCTACTGTCTTGCTTGAGAAAATAAATTGATTTTTTTTTTAAATTTGAATACCCGTTAACAGTATTCTACTTTTTTTAGTTTAGCAACATAAGTTTGTTTGCTTAGACTAGTCTTTCCAAAAAAAAAAATTCAGAAAATATTAATTTTACTGAAAATTGCCAATACTTTGCAATAACAGCACACACAAAATACAATCTGTATAGCATACAATATATTGCAGAAGAAATTCAGCAATCTTCTGTAATAAGCAAAATGCTGCCTCCTTTCATAAGATTAGATATTAAGAACAAAAGAAACTGAGTTACTGATATTATTGTAGATGTTCTACAGGAGAAAGTCTTTGGAAATCTGGGTATAAATAAGTACAAATAATACAGGCCCAAAGGTCAAGAAAGGAAAGAATCTGTCCTATAGATTCCTGGCCCAAATTCCTTTAAAGTCAATGGGAGCCTATCCGTAGACTTTAATGTGCTTTGAATAATGCCCTGAATGAGTCTGGCTGATTATATTGTCAGATGGATAGAAATCACAAAGCAGTGAAATTAGACTACTCATGACTCCCAAGCTGCTACCAGAGATAATGGAGGTGGAGACACAATACCTGCCACAGGTTCACCACCACAGATGTTATTGTTGAAACACTTAAAGAATCTGGTGCAGGCACAGTTTAAGAATCTATGTAAACTTATTAAATTCCAGTATGATTTTATGAACTCTGCATTATACTGGAATGGTTGTCTTTCACGATATCATTATATCATATCTCTTGTGTTCATGGGAGGGGGACTGGAATCTGGGTGTCTGGCCTTTTATGGGACAGTTGTTAAGTACTATCAACAACTGAACAATGTCAGAAAACAAGCTGACTAATGCCATGGGGAAGTTGTTCTTCCAAGGAGGCTGATAACCAAGCAATGGATCATCTGATGAGGGACTTAAAGTCACTGAGGTGGTCACCTGACAACAGTGACAGCAACATTATAAAAAGGATTCACCCCTGCAAGGTGGGGCGCGGGGAGTTGAGAAGGCTTAACTGGAGGAGTGGAGGAATCCTGGACTGCCGATAAAGAGACTGACCACATCCCAAAGACCTCCTGGAGTGATAAGGAAACTGAGGCACGGATTTGTGTGGAGATTTTGTTGTTTTTCCATAGATCTGTATGTCTTCTGCTATATAAGAGCACAGTGTGTGCATGTTTAGACATTCCTTTGCAGAGTCTCTGTGTTACTTGCTTTCATTGTAACATATTATTTGAAGAGGGAAGCAGTAAACCAGGGGGTCCACAGCTTCGATGGAGCTCTGAGAGCATGCAATAGCTACAGGGGAGACTTGGGTGAGCTGGCAATAATTTCAGTGCCTAGGCAATTGGACCACAGCATCCCCACTGCTAACATGGGTGTCAGACATGGGGTCTGCACCTGGAGTGTAATGCCATATGTATGTATTTGCATATGCATAGTGGTATCAGGGATAGTGCCTTTAAGGGTTGAGCTTCTAGACTGAGAGTCTGGGCAGGGTACTGTGAAACTCCTGTTATGCGCATGTTACGGAATGAAACTCCGAATAAAACAGTGGTAAGCACTGAGTGATCACTGAACACCACATGAGCCTAGAGGCCCAGAGCCAGAGAGACAGTGCTGAAAATCTGGCCGGCCCCAGAAAGACCACAGCACATAGGACCCAAGATGTCAGTCCATTTCAGCAGTCTGTTGACTGTCCACTATGGATGTAACAGGCAAAAACTCCACAAAAGCACAACTCAAAAAATAAAGAATCAAGTGTCTGAGAAGAACAATACCCCGCATCAACCTAGAATCCAGAACTTCCATTTCTTCCTTAATTCCCTTCACAAAACACATACAACAATTTTGAGGCAAAAATATATAGGAGTATCATCCAAGTGAAGTCGTAAGGCATTCAAGAAACACTAGACTAGGCTGTGTTTCATCTAGGGTTAGATGAACTAGTTTAGATACAGTAAGACCATTTGCCAAAACCTCAATTCAGACCCGAACCCAAGCCTTTTCTAAGGTCAAAGATGTCCATCTACGCTATTTTGTTTAAGCCATATCCTGGATTTGGAAGAGACTGAAAGCAAACTTACTAAAATACACCTCTACCCTGATATAAGGCGACCTGATATAACACGAATTCGGATATAATGCAGTAAAGCAGTGCTCTGGGGGGGCAGAGCTGCGCGCTCCGGCGGATCAAAGCAAGTTCGATATAACGCTGTTTCACCTATAACGCGGTAAGATTTTTTGGCTCCTGAGGACAACGTTATATCGGGGTAGAGATGTATTCCCAAAAAGGCTGTTTTGGTGGTAGTTCTACCCTCACCAAAGGCAAAAAATGTTGTGACAAAATTTAAACTTGGAAGATAGCCACTCTAAATTGCTAAGACACAGGAAGTTTGGTTAAGTATGGATAACCTTCCAATACCCTTTCAAAACTTTGGAAGCTTTTGTAAGTCTCTGAACTTTGTGGTTCACCCAAAGCTAAATTCAAACCCTGAAAACATAAGGCCCCAAAAGTTTCCTTCTCTTCACTAAGGTGTATAAATATTGACATTAGAAGCTCTAAAGAAACATTTCCAAATGATCTTTCAGCTTTTTAAAAAAATCATAGTACAGACAGCCAAAGTAGTGCAGGAAATAACAGTGTTTCTGTGAACATCTTGATCTTCAATTTTCATAGCTGAAAGAGACATATTTGAGACAATCCTCAAAGGAAAACAAAAGGCCCTGCAATCCCAAAAAAACCCACCACAGCCATGTTGAAATAATTCAGCTTGGTATGAGTTTATCAGAGGTCAAGAAATAAAGGCTGTTGGTATTTTTCAGATGCTTTTGTAAAACACAGTTTTTTAATGTGTGTGGATGTGTGTGATTTTGATGCTCATAAAAGGTGTCAGACTGAAAACCCTGATCAAAGAAATCCTCTGTTTATCCAAAGTAGAGATGCAGTTTCCTCTGCCAGTGCACCATGTTTATCCTGCATATTCATGCAAATTCTTATTAATTCATATCCAGTTTTTCAATTTACAACTGAGGCTAGATTTTTGAAGACCGCTCAGCTCCCATTTATGCACCTAATAAGGGGCCAGATTTTCAAAAGAAGTGAGAATGTTGGGTGCTGATCTCTTTAAATTCTGACTAGAAATATCACAACATGACCTACTGGATGATGAGCTCTTTTGAGAATCAGGCTGCTAGCGAAGATAACTTTGACCCCACCAGCCCAGTGCTGGGTGCACTCCTGTATTTGTGACCTCAAACTATTAAAAATCCTAACATTTCATACACTTTCAACAAAATCACTCCTTTTTTTTTTTTTACAATATGGTTTGCAGCTTTCTGCCTTTCTTGCAATAAATAAACTTACTTAGCGGCTGCGAAAGTATTCATGAACAATACACCATACATTCAAATATTTCTGACTAGGTGGTTGCAAGTTTAACAATGTTATGCATTTCTTTTTGGTTTCATACCCATAGAATGCACTGAACTGTAAACTAGTTAATCCTCTTGAATCTGAAGGTTAAACAAGCAATCAAAGACCATCATTATACATGGATAATCCCACACTATTTTGAAAGGTCTCTAAACAATAAGCTGACTGTTTGGTTTTTAGCATGTTAGGAATATCATTAGGCAGGGACTTATTTTTCTATTTCTAATGTGCACATAGAAGCATGTGGATGGTCTCTTGCTAGTACCAAGAACAATCACATCCAAACAACTGCTGCTGCCTCCAACCTTCATTTCCAGCTGTCATCTAAAGCAGAGCCATTTCATCCCCAGGGTTCCAACTACCAGTGCCTGGAATAAGCTGAAGTTCTTAATGGTGTCAGGATCCTAAAGTGTTAATGACACAACTGTAATAAAAATATTTTGGAGAAAACAATATCCTAACACACCAACCAACTGTGCTCACTCTTTTTTTTTTTAAAGTACACCAAATAATCAAGTGCATACAATCAACTATTTGCCAAGCTGTTCTGCTCTGATTCACACAGAGCAACTATCTGCAGTTGCATCTTCTTTTTGTCCTGTATTACCTGTGCAGCAACATCTATCTTCCCTCCATTGAACTTTGGTAGGGTCTGGATCAATAGGGAGAAGGAAAGGAAGCCGGGAGGTAAAGGGATCTGACCTGTGCTGGGCCAAGCCATAGACAGGGCCAATGGACAGCACAAAGTCACCCCACAGCCATGAGGGAGATAAAGAAAAAAATCAAATGCAGTCTGGGACTCTACTGACTTTCCTGCATAGGCCTCTCCCCCACCTTTAAATGATGATCTGAAGGGACGCTGTAGCCAGTAGAGGTTCTGGTAGCCACTCCACTGGAGCAGTGCTCCTTCTATGTTCAGGAGATCTTCCCAATCCCAAATCACTGACCAGCCAACAGAATCTTTTCTCACAACCCCTGATTTGATTCCCATATGAAATTATTTTTATTATATTTATAGGAGGAAAGGGAAAACTATCCCATGTTATTCCCTGTCGTGTCTTTTTGTCCTTCTCAGACATTAGTCCAGTGGCTGTTTACATTTTACAGTCTGAACACATTGCTGTCATTTAATAATAACTAAACATTCATAAACAAACATTTCATATGGTGCTGGGGTCCTTCAGTAGCCATACTTCAGAGTTGCTATGTATTCTGATTTAAGGACATCTCCTTACTAGTCTGGGAAACTTTTATTGTCAAAACACTCCACTACTTCAAGTTCTCTCGGTTTCCATTAGCATCTCAGCTCAGAATATATATGTTAAGTGGAACTATTTTGTGCTTTTCCCTCTGTGATTTTGTTTAAGAGATCTATTTTTAATTATATCAAGAAACTCCAGGGTGAGATTATACAGTGAGATCTAATCATGCTCTGTAGAGTCTTGTAACTTAATCAAATTCAAATCAATACAATGAGAAGTTTGATAAGGAAATTAAAATGCCACCCGTATCTTCTTGGCTTTCTCTTTCAAATACTTCCTGCTTCTCTGGCTTATCTGAAAGAGATTTATACAAGTCTCACTACTAGTGGGAATTATAGTACCTACTGTATGTCCACCACAACTTTATAATAATAAATATATTACTTACATAGCAGTGTTCATGTTTTGAAGTGCTCAACAAATACTACGCTAAATTTTGTTCCCCTTTGCAAAGGTTCAACTGCAAACATTAGCTGATTAGGTCTCACCCTGCTATTATGATAAAGATATCCAGTGTAAACAATTATATCCCTATTTTGCAGAAGCTGAGACAGAAGTTAAGTGATTTGTCCAAAGTCACAGAGGAAGCCAGTGTCAGATTTAAGATTAAGATTTAAGAGTTCTTTCCTGTCAGTCATGTGCTCAATTCATACCTTTCTCAAAAGAAAAACTATGGGGAATTAAAGACATTAGTGTGCCAACCATTCTATATCTGTACAACATTTAGGTGAAACCTCCATAGGCGATTCACAGGTTGCCAGGCTCCAAAGATATTTTTTAATGGCCTGGAAAATTTATTGTAAAATAAATGAAGATAAATTTTTCTTTTGTGGAGCTCTCATGTTGACTTCCCTTGTCTAAACTAATTAGATTAGTGTTTTGCTTTAAAGTATCTTTTCTTTTATTAACAGACTTTCCATGAATTGCAATGACACGTATTACTGTGATAAGAGCTTTTCTGCAGTTTTATTTAGTCATCAGCCTGTTCCATCACTTCATGATTTTGCTTTTTGCTTTTGTCAAGCCAGTAGAGTATTTATACAACAAGCCACTATGGACCACAAACAAATGACTTACTTTCAAAGCTATGGGGAACCAAAACATACCAGTGGGTAGTCAGGTAGACCTGCGTGCTCCACAAACACAAAAAGTTACTGGTTGTGAGTTTAAGATCTATGTTATTAACCCAGTGTACCCTTCCCAGGTTGGTGCCATGTTTTTATTGTTGCTATTCAACACCACTGTGGAAATACAGAAATATAAAGGAAAGCAAATAAAAAGCAAGTGGTAAGAAGATAAAAAGAAAGCTATGAGGAGATAAAAAGCTTCTTAACTGTGGTGTGGATTTTATCCTCTTTTGTTCTTGCAACCCACATTAAATTAAGCTACCAAGATGTGATATTGTCTGCAGATGAACAAGCAGTGTGACTGTACACCTACATCATACCAGTTAATATATGACACATATGCATCTCAGGTTGATTTAATTATTTGCTAGCTTGGTACAGGAAGCATATTTTTGGGTGGGCTAGGAAGAATGATTTATATAATTTTTTTTCCAGAAAAATGGAAAAAAAGCAGTACTGTCCATGCCCAGGGTTTGCAAAGAATAACAATTATTGACTAATATATGCTGGGCTATCATATATAAATATCACATTGTCAATACGTATTATATATCAGTATGTATTAAGCACATAATAGTAATGTAAACACAGTTCTACAGCTTGAATTGGTCTGTGATTTTTATATAACTTTGCTCACTTATTCTAAGTATCCCATGGTCCCTTGCATTCACTGAAGTAAGTTATGGCTTGAGTAAAAAGGGAAACTGTCAAGACCAGCATCAATGAATGCTTTACCACTGCAACAGAAAAGGAGTTGCTCTCCGAGGCCTGTACTGGAATGTCCCACAGAAAGAGGAAAAGACATATATGATTGTTCTACACTAGTACAGACCTAGGAGAGCCTTCATGCCCTTTCGTAATGGGGAATCCTGTGTTCAGAACAAAGATATGGGATATAGCGTGGTACCAGCAAAATAAGGTAGAAAACTGACTGGTTAAATCTAATTTCAGATGATGTACCTTTTAATTGTAAACAAATAAAAAGATGGCTTTAAGGGTGTAACTTTGGGAGCACATCTTCTGCATAAAGTGATTGTAACAATGCTGCATGAGACAGCTTCCTGGAGACTGGTATTGTATAGAACCTTTTTCCTGTATTATATTATTATTGACTTATAGCAATAAACCGGACTGACATTGGTTATTTGGTCTATTGAGTATATTTCATAATGAACCAAAGTGTGGTGAAGCAATTGACTAGGCAATTTACCATAGACTGGCGAGCCTAGCCATAACAGACACCAAGTATAAGCCACCATGATTGCTTTCACTTTCTTCTAGACACTACCACCTTCTGTATGGATCCATATGTGGTTGGTGGGAGTTTGGGTTGGAAGACAAGGAGCTAAGGTAGTGCAACACACTGCAAAATCTTTACTTTTTCATCACACTACAGAAGCTGAAACAGCAGAGCTTTAGCAGAGATGAACCGGAGGGAAGAATGCTTGGGCCTGAATTAGATTTAAGCTAGAGTTCATGATATAGAGCTGGCTGAAAATTTTCCAACTAAATTTGCAAAAAAGACTGTTTTGTCTAAACCATGTGTTTTAAAGAAATGTCAGTTTGACAAAAATTTCTCAGATCCAGGATGGAATTTTGAGACGCCTCCACCCTGGAATAGCAAATAGCCTGGTGATAGGGGAATCACCTGGCAAATAGGAAATCCAGGTTCAAGTGTCTCTGATCTGCCTGATTCAGAGCAGGCACTTGAACCTGGGTCTCTGATATCCCACATGCGTGCCCTAACAACCAGACTATAGACTCAGTTTCTTTGTTGGGCCCAATGAATATTATTTATACAAAGTAGAACAGCTCCTGTGATGCTGGCAGAAAAGTTGCCTGCTTATTCCAAGACTTGACTTGAACAATGCATAACTGGAAACCAGTCTAGCTCACCTGTGTTAGTATTGTTAAAATAAATGTTACGTTTATAAGAATGTGTTTAGACATTATGAAATGCTTGTAGGATGCTGCATGTAGTAATCTCACTTATAACATCAGTACCCCATGTTACAAGGTTATACTGAGTATTTGCATTGTAAACTTCTGTAACTGTGTAACTCACCAAACAGGAAAGAGGCATTAACTAATGTAAAATGCTGGCTTCCTACAGAAGGAATTAGGTCCTGCCCATAAGAAGGTCTGTGGAAACCAAATGAGCCATTGTGGAACATGAGAGGACAAAAGACTTTGTTGATTGCTCCCCCACCCCACCTATGAAGAAGAGACATGCATGTGGACTTGGCCCATGAGATCGAACTCTGGGGGAAGGGAATAAAAATCCCTGACAGCTGCTTGGACTTTGAGAGGGCAAGATGTCTAAGCATCAGAAAGGGATCCCCAGCTGCTTAGCCTGGATTTGCCCTAAAGGAAATAAAGAGCTTGCATATTATAGCAGCTTCTATCACCTTTTGGAATCTAAGAACCGTAACTCATTTGTGTGTGTATGTTTGTCCGCTTTAAACTTATAAGTAACTCTTGTTTCCTTTTCTTAGTTAATAAATCTTTAAATAATTTATTATAGGACTGGCTCTAAGTATTGTCTTTGGTATGAGATCAAAGGTGCAATTGTCCTAGGGTAGGTGACTGGCCCTTTGGGACTGGGAGTAACCTGAATATTGTTGTGATTTTGGTGTAAGGGACCATCTATCACATAGGCAAGCTGGCCTAGATAGCAAGGTAGACCAGAG
Organism: Chrysemys picta bellii; assembly: GCF_011386835.1. Taxonomy (NCBI): domain Eukaryota; kingdom Metazoa; phylum Chordata; order Testudines; family Emydidae; genus Chrysemys; species Chrysemys picta. The sequence goes on along the minus strand of NC_088799.1, from coordinate 40,813,598 downwards.
TACCCAATGGGACTGTCTGTTACTCCATATTAAGGTTTTTCTAGTGCTTGAGGAGTTCACACTTGGTGCTTGATTGGTGAAAACTTAGTATGGAACTCACAATCTGTTTGGGGTTTGTGCCCTGGTTTGTAAAAATCTACCTTGAGGTTGGTATTCATGCTTTTGAGCCACTCCAGATAGCTTGACAGCTCCAACAGGAGAAAGAGAGAGAGCAGAACTCATAGTGTAGCAGTTAGGGCACTCCCAAGGGAGTATCTAAATAAGGATATGTCTGCACTACATTGTAAACTCAGGTCTGTGGGACCCACACTTGTGAACTCGATATTTCTAAGCCTGCCTTTGAGCATCCACGTTGCATTGTAAACCCAGACTTATGATTGCTGGACCCGGGTTGCACAGCCATTCTAACACATCCACACTGCACCATGCAGACCTTCTGACTTGGGACTGTGGCATGAGCTGCATCCACACTGCAAGATAGCAGGGCTTGAACCTGAGTCACAGCAGGTTCTGACCCACCTCCCAGCAAGGTCCTAGGGCCTGAGTACTTGCTGACCCAAGTCAGACTGGTGTGTATATAGATGGAAGGGAAGCTTGAGCTCAAACCTGAGTCAGAGCCCAGGCTTAGAGTATAGTGTAAACATACCCTAACAGGCTACTAGATATTCTGTGGTCTCAATCTCTCTCTTTTTGCAAAAAAATTTCAAAGCACCTTGGTTTCATTCTGCCTTGGACTAAAACCGAATTTTGAAACCTCAATATTTTTTGTTAAATGGAATTGTTATTTTCCAGCCTGCCCTACATGGTTGTCATGCAAAGCTAATTTAGGACCTGGGTTTAGGTTTGAGTTCTGCGGTATTGAAATGTAGTAGGCTTAGCTCATGAGATCTCAGTCTACAGTGACAGAAATGTCTCTGAAAATACTGCAAATTCCTGAAAATTTGAATGGTGGAAATCTTGGGAAACTAGGAGAAATCACAAAAGACCATTTATCTTGGACTTAAATATCACTAGGTCTGGTCAAAAAATGTTAAGTACCATCAACCAACGTTCTGAAGAGAAATGAAAAAAATGTTTTTCTTTGATTTTTCTGGTGTTTTTCAAGTTTTGATTTAAACAAAAAATTTAATTTCAATTAGATTTGAAATGAAAAATTTTCATGTTGGTCCCCCACATATTTTCCTGACCCTCTTTCCTAGTGGAGAAAAAAGAAAAGAACAAAGGGGCTAATAAATAAAAATATTTTGAAACAATATGAAAAATTTCATTTTGAGGAAAAATTTTGAACATGAACATTTTCCATGAAAATTTCTGACATTTAAAAAAAAAGCATGAATTGAAAACTTTTAAGCTAAAGTTTTCAATCAAACCCAATTATTACAATTATAACTGTCATTCTGAGATTTCTGACTGGCCCATTCTAACTGATCAATAGAAAAGTCCCATCTGAGCCTTTCATTTGTCCAGGTCAAGTTCTACAAACATATTTCAGTAACTACTATTTCAACTTTTTAAATAAATTTGTTTAATCCATATGTATGATCTTTTTGTGCTTGCTTTCTGTGAACATTTCACCATTTCAGTTTTACAGACATAAATGTTTACAAGAAATTATTTTCAAGGTGATATGTCAAGCTGCAGATAAAGTTAATTCCATTTCATGGAGGACTTTGATCATTTGAAATTTGGTTTTGTTCCAGTTCAGAATGGAAATCAAAAACTTCTAATAGGAATAGAGTTGTGTCTGTGGGGCAGAGTGCCTGGCAGGCTGCCCTGGAACTGTGAACCCTGGAAGTCCTGGGGTCCCCAACTCCTTGGCAATCTGCTGGTGGGCTGCTGCAGACCCTCAGACCTTTTGGTCTTTGGGCTGAGGCAGTTCAGGAGGCAAGCTGCCCAGGAAACCAGGCAGGTAGGGTTCCACTGGAACTCCATCAAAATCGAACCATCATATACCATTGCAATTTTGATGAACTGGCAAATTCTGGCAAACAAAAGTTGTCATATTTTTTCCAACGAGCTCCACTGCCATACATGCACTGTTGTGGAAACTAATTTAAATTCACACACAAACAGCAACAGTAGAAGTGCTTGCAGGGAACAGACTAAGGTATCTAATTACAACTAAGCAATTGAGCTCAACATTTGAATATTCTGATTCAATCCTTAAAGAAAAAAACAAAGATCTTCACTAAAGAAATAAATGAATACGTTGGTTAGAATTGCAATCTACTCATCATTCATCCACCAGTAGAAACAATGCTAAATTATTTGAATATAATTATGTGTCATGAACTATTAGTTTAGCTCTTCCTGGTCTGGGTCTGATTAGACTATGAGACTTTTTCCCAGAAATTCAAAGGAAAGGAGAGATGAGGTTCCAGTTTCGCCCCCATCTCTAATTGGGAGTTTGGGGATGTTTTCCAGTTGTCAGCCAGCATTACTGTCTCAAATGAAATGTTCTTTTAATGTACAGTTAACAGGCACTGGACACAAATGCAGTATTAGAGGCAAGAGTGGTGATAACATGACCCTTCTATCTTATGCTACAATGAGGTCCTCAACATCTGTCTGCATAGAGCTCATTAATTGATCAGAGCCTGACTGAAGCAGAAAAATCTGTAAAACTTACGAACAGCAGTATTATGAGACCCCCATAGCCAACTTTCTTATTTTTAATTCCTCTTTTTGTCATTATTTTTGCAGCTGAACTTTGCTACGTGAGAGGAACTTTGCTACGTGAGATATTCCTATAGTATAGAATACACAAAATATGTATGACAAAGGTCAATTACCAAGTGATTATTGGTAGCTTGTTTATATGACATGGAATGAGTAGTATTATCATTAAGATAGCCTGTTATGATAAGGTTAAATGAAATTAGTCTTAAAAAAAAAAGAGTCACAACAGGATTTTTCAAACTTGAAAGTATTTTTCTTCTACTCTTTTAGTTTTGTAACTTAACTTTAGTGTCAGTGCAGAACAGTGACAGTCAAATGGGTCAACATGACTAGCACTTTGGCAATGAAGAACTTTTAAAAGGCGACAAAGATTTGCTTTTTTTTTTAATGTTTTTTTTTTAAACAAACTTACAGGTAAATTACTTTCCTAACTATGCAGAGCAATGAAAATGAAATCAGTGATAGTGACTGAGACCCTAGGAAAGACATCAATCAAATTTTCCTCTTATTTTTTTTAGTCAACTGACTTTAATAAAATGAAAGGTTTCAGAGTAGCAGCCGTGTTAGTCTGTATCCGCAAAAAGAAGAACAGGAGGACTTGTGGCACCTTAGAGACTAACAAATTTATTAGAGCATAAGCTTTCGTGGACTATAGCCCACTTCTTCGGATGCATATGCATCCGAAGAAGTGGGCTATAGTCCACGAAAGCTTATGCTCTAATAAATTTGTTAGTCTCTAAGGTGCCACAAGTCCTCCTGTTCTTCTTTTTAATAAAATGATTGTAATAAAACAAAATAGCCCTGCTCCCATGGTACACTGAGATGTGGTTTGCTTTTTTCTCACTTTCATTTTTTTTCTTCCCACAGCAGACAGCTACCGCAATGGCATAAACCAATATAAATGGCATAGAAGCGCTCCTCTTGCTCTTGTGTTATAAGACTAGACCCAGGGCCAATCAGGGGATGGAGGGTGGGGGTGAGAGAGGAGAGAGGGCCATTTGGCATGGGCCTCAAGCTCAAAGGGGGCCTCAAATTTAGACACTTGTTAATTTTTTGGGCATTTGATAAGTTTGCAACTTGTTTTTATGCACATCCCTATCGGACCAAAATGTGACACTCTCTCTCAGCTTTGAACTGCAAATTTAAGCAAATAAGAGATGTGATTTGGTAAAAGACAATTTTTTTTGTTAACTGATATAGATTTTGTCATATTAAAGAGTTAAAAATATTCATAAATATTAGTAAAACTATTTCAGTTCTGATGGCACAAGATTAGACTATGATGAACATGTCCTCTCAGATCAGCTGATTATATAAACCACTACTAGTGGCTGGTGCTGGATCAAGTGCGAATTGAAACAGAGAAATGTTACATTTTAGTGTCTTTATAGTTTTACTAAGCAATTATTTATGTGCGAGAATTTCCTCATTATTATCTTCATATGGTAGCTAAAAGAGGTGACTGGTTGATTGGTTGAGCCCTAGCTTGGCCATCGTCATAGGCTTTTCATAGGTCCAGATTCAAGGTGAAAATTTGTGAGGACAATCTTGTACAGTGAGTTTCGTGATGATACACATTTGAAATTTTTGGACATTATCCCTCTGTCTGTATCCATGTCTGTGTTTACTATATATATATGCCATCCCTTTGTCTTCAGCTCAGCCTGTTATATTATACCTTGTGTGCTTGAGTTTTGATTCAGTGATAAGGAGAATAACCTGTCCGACTGTTTCATTTTGTGTTCTTAATTAGTATTCCATCATTTTAAATCTTTTCAGCATTTGTGTACATGTTTACAGTAGAAGATTTCAAGTGTAGCTAAGCTACTTATTTACAGCAGAATATTTCAGGTGTGGATAGGCTACATATTGACCAGATAGATCACTATGAAGAGGAGATTTGAAAATAGTGCAAGCAAGAGACGGTGAAAACAACTGAGTGAAGCAGCAGCTAAGAGCTCAAAGCCAATAACTTCATTTCTCAAACCACGGGAAAACACACCATACCCAACAAACAATGCTACAGATAATGAAAACTCCGCAACTGCAACAGGTGATATTTCAATGCCAATACCTGAACATGTGGATGGTGGTCAAGAAGGAGATGTGCCAACAGTAACAGATGCAGCAAAAGTTCCTGTGTACGATCAAGAAACTCAACACAACAGGAAGATGTAGATCTTACACAGCAAGGGCAATTCATGAGTACTACAGGTTTGACTGTGACTGACATTGGAAGTATTGTTAAGAGCAATGCTGCCCAAATGCAGTTTTTTCTTCAAAATAGTTGTTTTGAAATTCCAAGTAACATTCTATGAGATGCTGATAATCAATCTTTCTCTACTTGTCTGCTGACAAAAACTCTTCCAAATGGTGAGACCTGCACAAGACACTGGTTATGCTGGAGTACGGAAAAACAGTCTCTGTACTGTGCACCCTGCTTCATTTTGAACAAAAGTGGTGCAAATACATCAGTTCTCTCTGATCAATCAGGATGGAACATCAACAGATGTTGGAGGAAGTTGAAAGACGGAATACCATCACAGGAGAGTTCAATGTCACACAAAGAAAACTATGTTGCATGGAAATCAGCCAGTGGGGCAGCATCAGCTGAAAGTTCAGTTGAGAATTTGCTCTTAACTGAACTCTCTACAGATCCTAATACCTGGAAAAAACTTCTTGAGCGCATCCTGAATGTCATCCTTTTTCTTTCTGAGCAGGGATTGGCTCTCTTTGGTTCCAGTCAACATATTGGCGATCGTGCAAATGGAAACTTTCTAGGCATAGTTGAGCTCCTCAGCAAATAAGACCCACTTTTATCAGAGCATGTTAAACATGTTCGAGAATCACAAGAGAGTCAAAAGCTCATGCAAGTCCATTATCTCTCCACACGCATACAAAATGAGTTTATTGAGCTATGTGGGTCATTCATACAACAATTCTTCATGAGATTCGAAATGCCAAGTATTTTTCAATCACTGTTGATGCCAGTCCAGATTGTTCTCACAAGGAACAGACTACTATGGTTATTTGATATGTTAAGATTGTAGACAGCTCAACATTATCAATTGAAGAAAGGTAAATTTTGTTTGATAATTTCATGAGAAAAACTGGAAAAGAAATTGCTGCTCAAGTACTAGCAATTCTAGAAAGTTTTAAGTTAGATTTTCAAGTCTGCATTGGTCAAGCCTATGACAATGGATCTAATATGGCTGGGAAGTACAAAGGTGTACAAGCATTTCTGCTTGAGCATAATTCAAACTGTATTTTCTCCAGCTGTGGAAACTACACACTAGTTGTAGGTGTTGACTGTGCTGAATCATGCAAGGAGGCAATTACTTACTTTGTACATTTGCTGAACAGTTCCAATCTCTTTAGTAGCAGTCCACAAAGGTGAGAAATTCTGAAGCAATATCTTCCTGTATTACTGCATGGGATGCCCAAAACTAGATGGTCTCCATGGATTGATGGTGTTCAACCAGTTGCACAGCATTTGAATTCAGTGAGAAAGGCTTTAAATGAATAGGCTCCAACTGAACTTCAGTTTATTCAGAAGCACATGTCCAAATTTGAATGCATTTTGATGTCATCTTTGTGGATGAAGCTACTTACAATGATCCACCAAACTAATCTGGTAATTGAAGCACACAATGCTACACTTGATGTTGAGAGGGATAACATTGAAAGTCTTATCAATGACATTCAACAAATTCGTGAACAATGGAATGCAATCCTCACTGAGTCCAAATTAGTAGCACAGAATATTGGCATTTCATCTGAGTTCTCCACCAATCACAACTTACCTACTGAATCCGATGCTGAGCAGCATTATAGGGTCAATGTCTTCCTTGTCGTCATTGACTCTATTCAATCAGGTCTTACACGTCGATGTGAGTCACTGCAACTGATTTGTACCCTTTTGGGGTTTATCTGGCAGTTCAACAACCTGAGTAATGAAGATCTACTTTCTGCAGCTGAACAATTTCAGCAACAGTACAACAAAGAAATCTCAAAAGATCTCAGAGACGAGGTCATCTTCATCAAATGAATATATTCCACAAACTTTAAACTGGATTGCAAGCCAAAGGTATTGCTTCAAGAAATACTCAAACTTAGACTCTCTGGGGTGCTTCCTAATATCACAATTGCATTGCGTATTTTTGTCAGTTTGCCTGCATCAGTGGCTTCAGATGAACACACCTTCAACGTGTTGAAGCAGGTAAAGAATTATCACTGTTCAACTATGGGACAAGAGCATTTGAATGGGTTCGCCGTGCTTAATATCAACTGTGATATTGCACGAAAGCTAGATTTTTCCTCAATAAATTAGTGCATTTGCACAGAAAAAAGGCTAGAAAAGCATTTGTTACATAAAAAAAATATTCAAATTATGTCTCACTCTTTTTTTTGTTTTGTTTGGTGCCTTATTTTGTTTTCATGTGCTGTCATTTTTTATTTTTATTATGGCTAAGGGCCTCAAAAGCTGGAAGTGGCCTAGGCCTCTCTGGACCTCTGAGAGGACCTGACAAGACCACAGAGACATTCAATGAAACTAGAAGGTGGAAAATCCAAATCCAAATTTGTTTTAAGGCAGTGGAACTCATTGCCATAGGGTGTCCTTGAGCCCAAAAACATAGTAATATCCAAAGAAGGATTGGACATTTACATGTGTCATAACTATAAAGGGAAGGGTAACAGCTGTCCTGTGTACAGTACTATAAAATCCCTCCTGGCCAGAGACTCCAAAATCATTTTCCCTGTAAAGGGTTAAGAAGATCAGGTAACCTGGCTGGCATCTGACCCAAAGGACCAATAAGGGAACAAGATACTTTCAAATCTTGGTGGGGGGGGGGAAGGCTTTTGTTTGTGTTCTTTGTTTGGGAGTGCGTTCACTCTCGGGACTGACAGGGACCAGACATCAATCCAGGTTCTCCACATCTTTCTAAACAAGTCTCTCCTATTTCAAACTTGTAAGTAAATAGCCAGGCAAGGCATGTTAGTTTTCCTTTGTTTTCTCAACTTGTAAATGTACCTTTTACTAGAGTGTTTATCTTTGTTTGCTGTACTTTGAACCTAAGACTAGAGGGGAGTCCTGTGAGCTCTTTAAGTTTGATTACCCTGTAAGGTTAATTTCCATACTGATTTTACAGAGATGATTTTAACCTTTTTCTTTAATTAAAAGCCTTCTTTTTAAGAACCTGATTGATTTTTCCTTGTTTTAAGATCCAAGGGGTTTGGATCTTGATTCACCAGGCGTTGGTGGGAGGAAGGAGGGGAATGGTTAATTTCTCCTTGTTTTAGATCCAAGGGGTTTGGATCTTGATTCACCAGGAGTTGGTGGGAGGAAGGAGGGGAATGGTTAATTTCTCCTTGTTTTAGATCCAAGGGGGTTGGATCTGTATTCACCAGGAGTTGGTGGGAGGAAGGAGGGGAATGGTTAATTTCTCCTTGTTTTAAGATCCAAGGGGTTTGGATCTGTATTCAGCAGGGAATTGGTGAAGGTTTTTCAAGGCTTCCCAGGGAGGGAATCCATTGGAAATGGTGGCAGCGGAACCAGAGCTAAGCTGGTAGTTAAGCTTAGAAGTTTTCATGCAGGCCCCTACATTTGTACCCTAAAGTTCAAAGTGGGGATACAGCCTTGACAACATGGATGATGCAAATAGCCAGAATGAGCAACATTAATACTAACAAAATCAAGTTTTGAAAGGGATATTAAACTTTGTGTTTCAAATATCTATTTACTAAAGGTTAGGATGAGAACTTCAAAACAGGCAGATTATCCCATATCTACCTGCTGCAGAATTCCTTGTGCCTGTCTCTGAGTCATCTGGTGCTGGCCGCTGTTAGAGACAGTATACTAGACTAGATGGACCATGAAACTGTCCAGTATAGCAATTCTTATGTTTCCTACACAGAGATGAGACTCCGTTGTTCAGTTCTTCAGTCTGGATAAGCATTAGAAGTTGTTCTCCAAAGCTTACAGTAGCGGAACCTTTCTAGTTTGGAACAGAGATAGCAAATTTTCTGAAAAAGAGGTTCTCTTGGGAGATTTTCGGAACTTCCTGCTTTGGACTGAGTCAGATATCCTATGAGACCGGCCTCTGTCACAGATGTGAGAGAGAACAATCCAGCCCAGCATTCTCAGAAAAGATTGGGACATTCCTACTCTAATGCCATGCTCTGGATTTTTCCCATGTTTTGTTCAGCATTTTATACAACTGATGCAATATTATTTTTTTGTGGGGGGGAGGAGGGGATTTTCAAAAGTAGCTAAGGGATTTAGGAGCAACAAATCACATTGGTAAGATTTAGGAGCATATTGTCTTTCACTGTTGAAAAATCTCCCTCTCATTCATTATTGGTTTATGTTTTGTAATTTGGGTCCTTTTTACTTGGTAGCACGAATGACATGTCAGGATTAGGATATTTTGATAGGCTGATCCCTTGACTAGTCTCTCACAAAATAAGCAATACGACATGTTAATGTGTTACAATGATTTTCAGTGCATCACAACAAGAGCAACAAGAAAAATAAAAGGAAAACTGCACGAATAATGAATTTTTCAGTTCATTAGTAATGCCAAAAATTGGGGCAGGGGGAATTCCTTTCAGGTCACACCAAAAAATGATTTTTTGTTAAATTTTTGGAAAAATCAACAAGTCAAAGAGAATTTGTTTTTCAATAAAATGTTTTGTTTGGGGACATTTGTTAGCATTTTTAATATAAAAAAATAATTTCAAAACAAATAGTGATTTTTAGTTGAAAAATTGAAATTACAAAATGTCTAAATGAACTGTTTGAGTGTTTCAGGCTTTTTTATTTAAGTTTTTTCTGATCCAAACAATTCAGAAAAATCAGTGCATATTCACAAAGTGTTTTGGTATCACCGAATATTCATTTTTTGCCAAAAAAAAGTTTTGGTAAAAAAATTTCATACAACTCTAACAATTCTAAGCTGACCTAGCACAGTGAGTGGCTACTTATTTACAAAGTACATACCTCACACCTCATTCTTGGATTCAGACTCCAGCATCAGCATCAGCTGCTTCCATGTGTCCTGTCTCTCTGAATTCTATCAGTCCACAATATTCCAGACCATAAAGGTGAAGCAACCACAAAAAGTTATCACAGTTATTAAATGTCTATATATCCCATGCTCTTCCTCCATTGCCAGCTCTGTTGGTTAGTTCATTTAAAGGCCTAATCCAAACCCCATTAAAATCAATGGTAAATCAGGTCTTTATGGAAATGAGGAAACAACCTATAAAAGGCTTATAAAGGCTTTAGATTTGATTTATAATCCCATTTCTATGTCATGCGCTCTCAATATGACTTCCTGGCTCTGGAAATAGTCAGTCTAGTTTGTTTATGACAGTGCCAGTCCACTGAGAGCTGTGCCTGTGTATCTGAATAGAGCCCTGTATCTGTAAATACCCATGCTTTTCTGAATCTTACATGTCAATCTCTAGCTAATATTGCAATACTCAGTGTTCGAGGAAATTAAAGCACGTAGGATTTCAAATTGTTTGATGACTGACAGGATATCTCTCTTTTGGGGGGGGGGGTAGCTTGAAAGTTTGTCTTTCCCCAACAGAAGTTGGTCCAATAAAATATATTACCTCACCCACTTTGTCTCTCTAGGATATCTGATAATATTGTTTCATATCAGGGCTTACCATTAAAAATCTATTTTCTTTTAAGTACATTTTACTAGGTCCTTAAAGCTAGAGAAAAGTACTGGGAGTAGCTTACAAGAGTATGATGAGTTAAGGACAACTTGTCCTTTCTCAAGTCTCAAAGGGCCTTTTTCCTGATCTTAAAAAAATTGTAATAATTTCTTTCCAAAGTGTTTATTGATATTACTATTCTGCTGAGAACATTTAAACCCTCTTCAGAAATGTCCTAAATCTTGAATGTTTTTTAAATGAATACCCGTACAGTGACAGTAACAGTTGTTTAGGTCACACCTTTCTTTTAGTAGAGGCAGGACTAAAAGCATAACTGCATCTACAGACAGAGTAGAGGGTGGGAGCAGGAGGGAGGATCACTTTTTAATTGTTCAGACAATTCCTTTTTTGTAACAAATACCTATTGATTGGCTTGACGTTCTTGTTTTGTCTGTTTACCATTATTTTGACATTATACTATGGTTTAACAGTTGTAATATTTTGTTTGCTTGCTTTAACCATAACCCTGTAGGCAGTAACTATACTCTGATAATGAGCTGTAGAGTGATACACTAAAGAAGAGCAGATTTTACTAGAGAGATAATCAGCCATTAAGAAAAAACAAAACCAAACAAACCCTCCACACCAACCAACCACATCCCAGCCAACAATTAAGCATATCTACAAGATCTAAGACAAACATTCAGGAAAATATATCTTACAACTTTATCTGTAATAACACCATGTGAGGAATCCCAAGAATATTGCAACTCTCTTCTTATATGGAAAAAAACCTAAATGTATCAAGTTTTTACTAACAGACTTGAAATTAGCTCTAACCCAAGGGTTTGCAAAACTTTCATAGCATGAACAACACTTTACTAGACCAAATCCAATCTCCATTTGTGATTGCAAGTACTCCTCTCCTCTACCACCCATGATTACATAGCACTCTTGTAGCAACTTCACAACTGTTTACCAGGGAAAGTAAAGGGTGTCTTAATTTTTTTTAGATTTAATACAATTTAGTAGCTGTAAACAAGGAAGAGGGCCAGCAACATTTGACCAGCTGGATTTCCAAATTGTTCAAATATTAACTTCATCGTCAATTTTTATAAAATCAGTCTGTCCACTGGCTTTACAATAAGTTCAGACTGGGTAACATAAGGATTATCAGTATCTTTTGATCCCTCAGCATATTATGGCAACAAACATTTTGGTGTACAGTAGTAAAGACCTAGGTCTCCAAAGTCTAGGTTATTCAAATAGATGCTAACTAGAAAATAGGATCCCAATCTATTCTGAACTCCCCTACTTGATGTTTGAGGGGGTTGTCTTCTTTTGACACCATCTCTAATTACAATTTATATTTATTTTTGGTTGCAACAAGTTGTTATTTCTGTGAAAAATGACACTACTGCCAGCTTCCATAAAGGAAAAATATCAGAGAGTGAAGCTATTATTTTATAACAGTGTCATCATTAGTCTCCCTCATATCGGTCTCCTCATTTTTTTCCTCACCACATTTGACTCAGTTTCTTCTCTAATGTCAAAAGCCAGAGTTTAGCAAAGTTACTTTATTCACAATCATCACTTCTTATTTAAATGGAACTGCGCTAACTCTTCCTCTTCCTGAGAATACCGATGGCTTTTTCTGTCCCACGGCTGTTCCATTTCTGCCTGCCCTAAGCTGTTGACTCGGAATCATTTTGAGATTTGTGACCTCAAATTCTGATCACACTTCCACATAAAATGCCTCTTCCTTGACAGCTAATCTCAGAATGCTGAAAGTTTGGCAACAAAAGTGAGAATCTGTGTGTTGTAATTTTGAGATAACTGAAAAGACTAACAAGATCTGGAATCTGTCCACTTCTTGGATGTGGGTGCAGAATTAGTAGATTTGGTCACAGGGGAGTTTCTTTGTTGGATATCAAATGAGCTGACTGCGGTATTAAAAAGAATTCTGTGTAACACCAGCTCAGAGGCAGAAATACACAAGGCAGATATTACATACAGCAAAACTCAGCTTCAATGGTTTATAAAGAAGGAAAGTAAATCAATGCACTGAGCAAAATGAATGAATGACAAAAAAAATCACTTATTTTATAGATTAAATATTCTACTGATGCTTCTGTTTTAAGAAAATGGAGATTTGTCTTAAAGCAGGCAATTTATGGTATAATATCTCCTGATGGGGAACAGCTCTGTCAATTTCCCAGAGAAATACAGTTGCAAAAGTGATCACTAGTAAGAAGACAGAAGAAAAAATAAAAGAATGGAATTAAAAAGAAACAAGATGAGTGTGATGTTTTATTTAATTATGGGAAATCAGCCAGCATTGCCATTTCCTCATGTTTCTGTTTCAGGAGCCAGTGGGGTTAGATTTGATCATATATGTTTATTACCATTTTTATTTTTGCTGCAGCAAGTTGTCATTTTTGAGAAAAGTGAAATTGCTGTCAGGTCCCATAGAGCAAAGACAGCTTCTTTGTCATCTGTCTTTTTAAAAAGTGGCTCTTTCAAATCTGTGTCCTTGTTTCATTAGACTTGGCACACATTCTTCACTAAAGTCAGAGGCTAAAATGCTTTCAGAATTTAGAAAAATCTCCTTTCCTGTCCTCCCTCCCTAACAAATGCCCCCCACCTCAGACTACTGAAGCTCTATGGAGATGTGCTTCTTTCCATTCTGGCCTTTACTAGAAATGAACTGGAGCTGCACTTCTGAATAATGCTGCTTTCAGGGGCTCAGATACCAATCGCTCATCTAGAAACCCAAGTAAAATACATTTTGGCCTTTGTGTTATATAGCATCAGGGTTTCGGCAACAAACATATTCTACTCTGCATTTCAACATACTATGTATCTTACATAACATATTTCATGCAGACCACCACATTGCTTTTTACAAAGGCAACCAACATGATTATAAACAGCTTTTGAGTTCTGGCTTCAGACGCCAAAAGGCTAGTAGTTAAACACAGCTTTTAAAACATACATTAAAAAAAAGTGATAATCTCCATACTCCTAGTGGAAAAGTACAACATTTTACCCATGCAATGTATTTGGCATGCAGTTCGTGGCAAGCTGGTGTATAAATCTTCCTCACACTAGCCGGCCACGAATTAAGTGTCTGTGCGGACTCTGCTGTCACACAAGTTCTGTAGTGTGCTTTGATCTACTCTTAGGATATGTCAACACTGCCGCTGGAAGCAAGCCTCCCAGCTGGCTAGACAGATTTTTGCTAGCTGGCCTCAGTAGCCATGTGGATGTTGCAGCTCGAGCAGCACCTCAGGCTTATAAGTCCACTCAGCCCTGGGTCTGAACTCAGGTGGCTAGCTCAAGTCTCTGCCAAAGCCATAACATCCCCATTGCTATTTTTAGTACACTAGGCTGGGACATACTGTAAAAGTTCCTTAACGGCCATTTATCTATTCCCATTTCAAAGCAGCATAGATCGTAGTACACACAGTGCACAGCAGGGTAGTGTGAGGAAGATTTACCCCACACACACCCCACCCCCAGCTTGCTGAGAGCTAAATGTTTGTATAGACAAGTTTGTACAGAGATTTGTAGACTATCTGCAAGAGCCACAACATACATTTTTAAAATTTGGGTACGTGACTCAACATGTTTGGGGCTGATTCACATTTACACCATTCTAGCAGTGCAAAGGACTTTAAACGGGGCATAAATTACAGTTATACCCATTTTAAGGGCTGTTTACACTGTCAGAGTGGGGCTTAGTGTAAATGTAAGTCTGGTGTGTACACAGTCAGGTCTGGAGCCATACAAAGAGACAGTTAATTTGATCTAATTATTAGATTTCTTGAGTTACAACGTACATTTCCCTTATTCCCCAAAATGTGTCTGTGCTTTACAGAGCAGTAGAATTTGCAACTTTTCAGGATATTATTAGGTTACTTTGCCATTTCCGACACCTGCATCTGGAGAAGGCTATGGTCTGTGCTCAATGCTGTGGCTCATCTGAACGCAGTATGGGCAGTATTCCAACCCACTTTGGCTCCTATATACATTCCAAGTATAAGTCTCCCGTGCACAGTACACCTGGTTTTCATTTCCATAGATCAATCTAGAATCGATGCCTAATCTGATTACATGTATTGCCTTCCATTTCAGTGTAGGGTAAGTCTAAAACCATTCCACTTTAGGAAATGCATCATTTTGGAGGATCTTTGATCCACTTTCCTGTACCCACTCCAGCAGCAGTCAGTCAAGATATATTTAACCTCCTCCCCCATTCTCAATTAACTATGGTGTTATGGAAGAATCGAGGTACAAAGTCTGGAGTGTTGGACTTACTGCTTAAGTGGGTGGGCGGATTCCAGAATAGATGGTTTTTTTCTATTAGCATTTGTGGGAGAACTAATCAGAGCTTTTGTTCTTCAGCTTTTTGATATGGTCTGTTCTTAACATTTTACTACCTGACATATCCTTATAATAGCAGCGAGCAACCTACACCAAAACAAAAGAAAGACAACTTCAGAAGTCTTCCCTTGCATGGGATGCAAGAGGCAATCCAACAACAAAACAATACAAAATGTTTCCTTCCCATTTCAAGTCTATTTGAGCTCAATAAGGGTATGTCCAGACTACCTGCCGTATCGGGTAGCCCGGAACTCCACCGGAGCGAGCGGTGGTAGCGGAGTCGACGGGGGAGCCGCGGCCGTCGATCCCATGCTGTGAGGACCCAAGGTAAAATCGATCTAAGATACACAACTTCAGCTACGTGAATAGCGTAGCTGAAGTCGAAGTATCTTAGATCGACCCCCCCCCCCAGTGTAGACCAGCCCTAAGAGTCTAGAAGGGCCCTAGAAGAGGCCTTCCCTTAGCACAACAATGGCTATCCCCTCAATGAGAAAGAGGAGGAGTCAGAGTACATGGTTAAAAATGGACAGACAGGGAAGACTCTGTGGGATCAAATATCCAACAGAAGATTCCAGCAGGGGTCACTAAGCAGACCACACCACATACACAGCCTCAGAATGTCTTTATAAAATAGTTCTCCCTCTGTTGGATTTAGGCAACATTTTTTAAAAGTCAGACAAGAGCCCAACATTCCCACATCTCTCCTACCTGTCAGGGTTCCGCTGCTGCTTCTTGTTGTGTTTTATGGCAAAGCAGACTCATCTGCTGGTCTATGAGTGCCAAGCACTGCACACCACAGATTAATTCTTGAATTAAAGTCTTTCACCTTTCCAAGTATTTTTAAAGATTTGCAATATTGTTTGTTGTTGTTTTTTTAAATAGGGCCACATGTTCTCGTGCTCTTACTATATGTTACAGAAAAAAATGTGATACTCTAAGGACTTTAAGTTTTTCTTATAAATACCCTCTTTTGATGGTACACTCTTTGCACTCCCAAGATGATCAGCTGTTTCCCAGACCATGCACATCCCATGTAATCATCTTTATTTTTGTTTATTAAAAACAAATTACTATTTAAGCCACAATGACCATGTAGCGGGGCGGTGACTCATCAGTACGGCGCCTCCTGCTGGTCGTCCAGGGAATTAGCTCACCAGCCTCTGGAGCGCCATCTGCAGGCAGGTGTCTCACCTTGCCGCTGGCCCCCATGTCCCTCCCGGACCCCTTCTCTCGGGGTTCTGCCCCCTGCAGTATCCCACAGTCTCGCTGGGTCTCCCCTCCCCAGGGAACCCCCAACCCCCTATCCCCACCTAGCCTCAGTTTTTGGCTACTGCCAGTCACCATCTAGCCCCCACCCCCTCACTGGGGCAGACTGCAATATAATTGCCACTCATCATCGGCAAGGAGGGTTTGGACCTGCTGCCTCTGCCTACCCTTGGGCTGCCCCTCTACAACCCCAGTACCCTTCTTGGCCTTTAACAAGGCCTGCAGCCTGGGGGTTTTCCAGGCTGGAGCTCCCCAGCTCCTCTGGCCTTTCCCCAGCCCTGCTCCACTTTAGGTACCCTGCTCAGCTCCCAGCAGCCAGGCCCATCCCTCTCAACATCCAGGGAGAGACTGTCTCTGTTTAGCTTCTGGCCCCAGCCTCTTATAAGGGCCATCTGGGCCCTGATTAACTTGGCCACAGCTGTGGTCACCGACTCAGTCGGCTTCCCACAGCTGTTCTCACTCCCTTTCCCTGCTGCAGCCCTCTCCAGGGCTGCTTTTAACCCCTTCAGGGCTGGAGCGGGGTGACCACCCCGCTACAGACCAATTAAAATTCTAAACAGAGCCACTTCACTCTTTCCTTCAGGGCCTTGCAGTATACCAACATTTTTGACTCTTGGGCATGTTTCATAGAATCTTTTCCCCCTATGTTTCTTTTGCCCATATTTCCTGCCATTCCGCTCAACTCCTTTTTAACTAGGTTTTTAAACTCCAGTTTACTTAAAGGGATCTCTAGATCAGCTTGCTCCTGCTTGACATAGTTTTTGCCAATTTGCCTGCCAGCTTATTTCCCACTACCCATACATGCACGGAAATCCATGCTATTACTTTTAATATCCACACTGTAGATTATATCCAATCCCATCCATTCTGTTGTTAACAGTAATATTTCGTAACGTATATCATTTCTACTAACTGAAATGCCATTTCTGATCGCCAGTAGTCCTGATAAGCAATCAGTCAGGGTGACCAGACTGACGTGGTGCGCATTTAGGACCCAATTTAATGGCAGCATAATTCCTCACGTATCAGCCACCAAAATGGCTACAAAAATTGTTAGCCTTATAGCTTTCTTGTTTCCCAGCAAAGGAATGCAGACTGCTGTTCCCACTCTTCCTGTTCTTACATCTTTGGAGCTGTCAGTATACATTTGGCAGTAGGTTCCCCACTTATAGCAAATCAATATGTTTGTGATATCTTGCACTTTTAACACTCCTTTCCCCCTTAATTGCATTTTATGATTTCATGCCTATAATGCATTTTCCCCAAACTATAGATTTTTAACCTCTTTTAGGTGACTCTTTTCAGTAAGATTCTTTGCCCGTGCTTTAATCTTACTTACATGAGACATTTTGAGTTTCTTCCTTACACATTGACAACATAATTCCCAGCATCCATCATATATTAGCTTAGTGTTTCCAACTTCATTGTTTCCAATGACTTTAGCCCAAAAGGTTAAGACTAAAAGCTTCATTTTTAAAATAATATGCATTTCACCTGCAGCTCTCTGCAGCACACACAGTGGCATTATGATGAAGGCACCACATGCAATTCTCAACATCTGAGCTTGGATTGAGTCATGCTTTCTCAAATTTGTTTTTGATGCTAAAGTGAAAGCCCAGCATCATACTCAATGACTGGTCTTATTACCGGCTACTGCTGCTCACTTCCTTCTTCTTTTACACCTTTTAGCTGTGCCTGATGGGATATCAAGACCAGCTGCATATACCCCACATACTTTAATCCTTCCCTGTCTGTTTTTTCATGCCTTCAGAGCAGAGGCCCTGATTCTGGCACAGGTCAGGTGGCATGAGAGACACAGGGTGTGGACAAAGGAGGTTTTAAATCATCTTTGCACCTACTAGTATTGGGCCTGGCCCCAGCACAATGTACAACAGCCCTGTGAAAATAGTAGCTTTCCACAGGCACCTAGGGGCCACTCCACTAGCACACTTTGGCCACCATCCCTTCTGTGCTCCATCAGCCCTATGCCCTCAGAGCATTCTCTTTATATAGGGGTATTTTTTCCTGGTGGCGTCGCCACAGTGAGGCCAGAGTGAGAGAAACAATCAGGGTGAGGGAGGTGAGCTGAGATTTCTCTGGTGGATCCAAGACCCAACCCAGGGGCTTTGGGAGTTCCAGCAGGGTAATACTCAGTGATACCAAGGAGTTATGTATATTATAGGGTTTTTGAAACAGGTCAATTGAAAGAAAAAAAAAACAAAAGATGTTGCTCATATTCCAGGCATCAGTTACAACTGTATCATCCCTATCATCCTATCATCCCAAAATGCGATATTTCTAGGAATTGTGCACCTCTATAGGACTCTTTGATAAAGAAATGCCCATGACTGATTAACAGAAACTAAGGAAGAAAAGAAATAATTACAAAGTCTCTATGAGGAGTTACAGTGTGCGAGACTAACTTCGTAACAGCCATTTCCCCTCACTCACAGGGAAAATGGCCTGGGCTGGCTACTCTTTGCAGTATACGATGAGCAGCCTTATAGTTACAAACTGTAGCTACTAGTACACACACCTCACTGTATCTATTTTTATTATTTGTAACCTGTAACACCTAGGCGCTGCAGTCATGGATTAGGATTCCATTGTGCTAGGTGCTGTACAAACACAGAACAAAAGCTAGCTGTGAATATAGGGAGCAGGGATTACCTTAATTTACCCGAGCAAAGATAATTCTTCCAGGCTGCCAAGCTCCCATGCAGGTTAGTTCAACACATATGGTACTGTGTGCATCCCTAATGCACAGATTAATTACACTTCAGGACTGAGCCCTAGTTAGGGCTTGATCAGGCTCCCACTGCAGTCAATGTCAAAATTCCCACTGGATCAATATAAGCAGTTTTAGCAGTGTGTTCTCTCAGCTGATAGTTATCCTCTACTGGAAGCCTTACAGCACCCACCTGGGGAAAATTAGGCACACATTTACACCAGTGTAGCCTCCATTGACTTCAATGAGGCTGAAGGGCTATAGATAAGAGAAAACATGTCCCCTCCCTATACCATTTTGCAGTGCCTTATGATGGTGCTCAGTTACACTGTAAAAAAAATATAAAACAAAAATCAATTTGTATGCATATGAAAAAATCAACTTAGATCTGTAAACCTACTTGGCATTGTATGAAAAAGATATTTTTGGCTTGTCTACCTTCATCTAGATCCTAAGTAATATAATTCATTTTGGATGACTGATTACAGGAATCCTGCTCATATATCCCCCAAACATGACATTTTTAAAATCACATCTTCTTTTTATTTTTAAGGAAATGAAATGACTTTGATATCTTGACATGAGTTATCCTTCTGAGGTTCAACCACTTATCTATATAGGGTACAACCTATAGCTCCTAGACAGATTATATATTATCATACGCTATTAAAATCAGGAAAGGTGTTCTGCAGCTGTCAGAAAGAAAACAAATACCGGCACAAATATTTATTTTAAAAGTCTTGTTTTAGCGGCATGATCTATTTATTACTCCTGAGTTAAAAAAAAATCTGCACCAAAAAAAATTGTTTGCATACCATCTTTTAAAATTCTGCATAATTCTGCATATTTTATTTGTCCATAAATACATGTGGCGGCTCCAGTATGGCAGTGGGGACCACAAGCCACTGGCTGCATGGAGGTCAGAGAGCACCCTGCAGTGTCCCCTCCTGTCCCCTTGGACATAGACTCGGCAGTGAGACTGCACACAGCCCAGACAAAGCGCAAGGGCCAGGCCTGCCCTAGGAACACCCCGGAGTCATGACCCTTCGTGCCATGTGCAGAAAGACAGAAAGTGGGAAGGACAGAGTCTCACATATACACCCAGTCCTAGCCCCCAGACCAAGTGTGGGGTAGGCAGGTTCAGCCAGGCCGGATCCAGGTGTGGAGGGGTTTAATGTGGAGGGATCCAGGTGTGGGGTGACAGGATTCTGTTTGGGGCAATCTGGGTGCAGGCAGCTCAGTGGGAGGGTCTGGGTGCGGGGGGGGGGGGAATCTGGGTGCACAGGGGTTCATTGGGGGATTCAGGTTGCAGGGGCAATGGGACTCTGCAGGAGAGCCTAGATGAAGGTGTAAAAAGCAACAGAGGGTCCTGTGACACCTTTGAGACTAACAGAAGTACTGGGAGCATAAGCTTTCGTGGGTCAGAACCTCACTTCTTCAGATGCAAGTGGTTGAGGCTCAGTGGGGGGTCTGGTGTGGGGCATGGGGCTCAGCAGGGTGGTCTGGGTGTGGGGGGCTCGACAGGGGGTCTGGGTGCGAGAAGAGTGTGGCTTGGTGGGGTGAGGGTCTGGGTGAAGCTGGCTGGGTCTCAGTAGGATGGGGATCTGAGTTCAGGGGGCTCATCAGGGTGGTCCAGCTGTGGGGGGGAGGGGGCTCATCCAGGTGGAGGGCTGAATGCAGGGGCTCAGTGAGAAATGGTCTGGGTGCAGGGACGGTGGTCTGGATGCAGGGCGGAGGGGATCACAGGGGGGTCCAGATGCAGGGAAGGTGGGGCTTTGGGATAGTCTAGGTGCAGGGGGGCTCTGGATCCACAGGGTTGGGTGATCTGGGGAGCACTTCCCAGACAGTGACCCTTTCCCCTATGTCTGAGGAGCAATGGGGGGCAGGAAGCAGGGGAGAATCAGAAATTCCTGCAGCCGGGGGAAGTTTCTGGGGGTGAGTCTGACCCAGTCCGATCATGCCTTCATCCTCACCCATCTCCAGCCCAGCCAGGACTAGCAGCTGAGCCCGGCACAGGGTAGGAGCCACTGGCCAGAGCATCCCCAGACCCATGGTCATTTACCTCTCTACTGGCTGCTCTGGGCACACAAAATGACACACCCACACTGCTGGGGAGGGGCATGCAGCTTCCTTTGCTTCTCTGTCAGAAGTTATTTTTCTGTGGGAAAGCAAAGACTTTGCAGGGGACATGAATTCTGCACATGCACAGTGGCACAGAATTCCCCCAGGAGTAATTTATTTCAATAAGTTGCACAGGTAATATGCTATCTGATGGGAGACTGAATGGCTAACGGGATTGATATAAGATATGGAGACTTTCATCTCTCAGTTACTAATTCAAAGAAAGCTGAGGAAGGTAGTAACTAACTGTTATTGCCATCTGATGACTGTATGGTGGCCTGTGTGAGACCAGTTGATGACTTCTGTCCTAATCCCTAGAGGGCGTATCTAATCATGAAGCCACCACCATGACTGGCATCCTTGTTACTAGTCTCAACAAAAAGACTAAAATTTGTATGGGTATAGAGACTGCATTGTTTATACAGACGACAAATGCAATGTTACATCCTAGAGAGGCAATTGAACAAAATGAAAAAACAGGTGGCCCAGGTTTCATTGGACAAATTTGGAATTAATTAGAGAGGGGCCCTCATCCAAACTCCCCTACAGCTGGGCCAACTTCAGGTCTGGATCTGAACTTCACAGCTCTAGAGCTAATGGTTTTTGTGGACTATAGCTGTGAGTTTCTGCTACCTACAGTAGAAAAGTCTTTAGTCAAAGCTTTATCAAAGTCACTTTCAGCTCAGTGATGATAATAAATCCTAGGATGTCCAGAGTATAAAATGTTCCTTCAATAAATGCTTTAAGAAACTTGGTATCTATGGTTCATTATGTTATTATATGGAATATCAAAGTACAGTAGCACTAGCATCCTTGAAGGTTGAATCAGCATTTTCATTAGAAAATCTATTTTCCACCGATTTATAATTTGGCCATAAAAAGTTCCTCCAGGCTGAATTTTAACAATGGCTACTTAGCTCAGATGCAAATTCTTTCTGAAAATTTAAATTATGGTTCAGCTATTTTAGAAAATGACAAGCCAAATAGCAGAAAGCTAAATTATTGGATTTTAGATGCTTTTCTCTCTCTCCCTGCTGAAATTCCAAAACAGTGTATATTTAAAAATAAACAAATACAAATTAAACTGGCAAGTGATTGATCTGCAATGTGCCAATTTTAAAAGTATCTATTCAGATTATATGTGCAAATCCCACATCTGCCTACACAAACAGGCAGTTAGGTTTGGAAAATGGGTGTAGCAGTTACCTGCCTCAATATCTAGCTGCACTTCATATAGATTTATTCAAAGAAAGCAAGATCCCAAAAAGGATTGGTCACAGGGTGACACAGGCCCTGTGAGTGGGAGCAGGGCCACTGTACCCAGGCTTCATCATTTCACTCCAGTTGGGGTTAAGAGTGCACCTGGGCCCTAGAGGTCAGAGAGGTGAGTAGGAGCTGCCATCGAGCACAGATTGACTCAGTTGGCGAAGGGTTGCTGGCAGAAGGATGAAAGCAAGAGAGTAGCAGAGAGCTGGTTGGCATCCCAAAGCCACAGAGCCAGGACTGAAGAGGGCTTAAGGCAAGAGAGCAGCAGAGGGGTGACTGCTGGCTGACTGAAAGGGCAGTGGGGGAGCTTACCCACTGACATCTCCAGGGCCAGAGAACTGGACCCAGAGGAAGAGCAAGAGAGTCAGGGGAATGAGGGACACTCAAAGATGATTTCCCAGCAGAGAGGCTGTGGTGGTTCCCACTGGGAAGACATATTAGAATTGGAAAAGGTACAGA
Organism: Chrysemys picta bellii; assembly: GCF_011386835.1. Lineage (NCBI taxonomy): Eukaryota > Metazoa > Chordata > Testudines > Emydidae > Chrysemys > Chrysemys picta. Next base: position 40,791,025 of record NC_088799.1, on the reverse strand, counting down.
GAAGGGCAACAAAAATGATTAAGAATATGGAACAGCTTCCATAGGAGGAAAGATTAAAAAGACTGGGATTTTTCAGCTTGCAAAACAGATGACTAAGAGGGGATATGATAGAGGTCTATAAAATCTTAACTGGTATGGAGAAAGTAAATATAGAGATGTTATTTACTCCTTCATATAGCACAAGAATCAGGGGTCACCCAGTGAAATGAATAGGCAGCCGGTATAAAACAAACAGAAGGAAGTACTTCTTCACACAATGCGCAGTCAACCTGTGGAACTCGTTGCCAGGGGATATTGTGAAAGCTAAATGATAACAAGAGTCACAAAAGAAATAGATAAATTCATAGAGGATAGATCCATCAATGACTATTAGCCAAAATGGCCAGGGATGGAACATCATGCTCTGAGTGTCCCTACCCTCTGTTGCCTGAAGTTGGGAGTGGACAAGAAGAGATGGATTACTTGATAATTGCCCTATTCTGTTCATTCCCTCTGAAGTACCTGGCACTGCTCACTGTGAGAAGACGGGATACTGGGCTAGATGGACCATTGATCTGACCTTGTATGGCCATTCTTATAGTTCTTATGAAGAGTGGGATTACACTCCAGCTGGAAGCGCTGGTCAGGGCGGGGGGGGGAGGCTGAGCTGGCAGAGGGACTCACAAAGAGACTGGGTGTGGCAAAAGGCACTGGTGTTTGGTACATGGGGCATTGAGTGATGTGATACCTTTGGATTTTAATGCCTGCTTGCACTAGGGTGATACAAAGACTGTATGTTTTAGGCTATTTGCACAATGTTTTTGTAATAAATCTCCCCCAAGGAGGGTTGTTATTTAACCTACAAAGCCTCAAATGGCGTTACTGGGGACTTGGGAAGAGGAAACTGAGGTAGGCTCACCTGTCATGGCATGGCTTTCAGTAAGAGAGAGGGCCAGCTGGGGCAGCCCTATGACAACTGGACATTTAGATGGATAACACAGCCAGAGCTATAACAGCAAGAATTAAAAACCAAACAAAAATAAATAAGCTTTCAAAAGGTTTTCATGCTCCCAGGCATAGGCCAACCTCTAAGCAATCAAGGTCAGGATAGAAACTTTCCCTGTGAGTAGGTTATTTCATAACTGTCTACTACAGAGTTATGTGCATCTTCCCCTGAAGTATCTGATACTTGCCAATATCTGAGACAAGACCGCAGGTTTGGTCCTATGTTCCTATTCATTAATCCCCCTTTGAGACAGGCATTAAACCCAGGATTAGAAATCAGGCACTTGTTCCTTGTTAGTACCTCAAACCATCTAACCATGCCTCTCTGTAACACAAGGAACCTTCACTTTTCAGAAAGTCAGCCTCCCTTCTGCAGTCACAGACTTTACTGGCACCAACTAGACTACAAAGAAGAAGGTCCAGGGCCTCACTCTGTCAGCAAATTAACTCCAGAACCTCTCCCTCAATACGGCAAGAGCCCAGAAAGTTTCAATACCAATACTGTCCTGTTCTGCATGTGAGATGAACAGGAGCCATGTACAAACCACAACCTTTAACATTTCAGCTCTCCTGTAGAGTTTCCTGCCCTATAGGGTGAATCCAATTCAATAACACTGAGCTCCTATAACAAAGAAAAATCCCTTCCTAAAAGACAAAAGGAATTAAAAATTCCAGGGGCTCAATTCTGCCTAACACTAGAGCTCCACTCACAGCAATGGATTGGGGTGCTTGCCAAGACAGTTGGAACTCCTCATTCCTGTTTCACCTTGTCCCAACATTAGTAAGAGCATTTGGGTACTGCCCTAACTTATGTCATTGATCTAATTAGGATAATTCCAGTGGAGAATTAGCATAGCTCTGCCACAATCCTCAAACCACCTGCCCTGAAGCTAGGGCAGATGGTACAGGAGCCACCTCTGCTACCTTTATCAGACTTAGGCCTCTGAAGAGTTCCTTCGTGCAAGTCAGATTCTCCTCTGGCCACGTGCAGCCAGGATCTGTGCCTCATGCAAACCGGAGAGTCCAGGCCCAAACAACAGTGAGGCTGGTTTAGAGAAAGGTTAGCCTTTTCGTCAAGCTGCTGCAGATTTCCCAAATCACATTTAAATAAAGAAAAACCCCATTTTTTTTATTTCATTTTCACACAGCTTCTACCAATACAGTATTGGCCTGTAAGAAGGCCACGGTATATAACAGAAACAGAGCCATAGCTTTATTCAATTTGAATGTGAGAGTTATTCAAACCATGTCAAATACTACACATAAGATTACTTTGATATATAACTGTCCAAGACCACTGTAGCATGATCAGAAAGAAAAAGGTTGGTGTCATTAGATAAGACCTATGGCAACACTTCAAACTAAGTGTTGCCATTATCTTTAGTGTCTGAAAAGTCCAGCCAGCTTGTTCTTCTTTATGTTGCTCCCAGGAGTGTGACCCAGGAGAATCAGTGCTTCTGTTTGTGCCAATTCCCAATTTTGCCGTTCCTGGGATAAATGCCTTGAGACCTTTATCATCAAATTATTTCTCTAAACAGCAAGTTCCTCTCTCTTGGCAAGGTGCCTGTGGGAAAACGTTGCTTTAATCAATTGGCCTGTGTGCATTAGATCCTTGTGGCCTATTGGTCAGAAGTGGCGATCAGGATCACACTTCCCACCTGATTGTCCTTAATATTTCTCTTCATAACACTTCAAGATGCCCTTTCAGAGTCAATGGGATTTTCTTTAACAATAAATTTAGCAATTGAGGCAACAAAACCAGGATAAGAGGCGGTAGGAGGTGCTACTGTGGGGGGAGGGAGGGGAACATTGTGCTGTTGGATTCTGATCTCCTTTGACTTTGACATGCCCAGGACTTCACAGCCTGCCAGAAGAAGACAATGATAGTGCTCAATAAGTTGTATTGGTCCTACAAAACCTGGGAACTATGCACATAATCTTCTACTGGTACCTTACCTATAAACTAACTAACTAGCTAACTAACTAAACTAACTAACTAGCTATATACAGGCAATAGCAATGGCTACTTAGCTAAGTAGCTGGAGACAACTTATATTTAACAACCAAAAAAAAAAATACCAAAACACATGGAACTAATGAAACATGTCAGTGATTGCCCCAATCACTTGGCTCACCTGGCTTTGTATCCTACTTTGTCTCCCCCACTTTCTTTTCTAGCTGTCTTTCCGTATGTGTATGTTCACTGGGTCCCAATCCTGATTGGTACTTTTCTGCACTAATGGAATATATAGAAGTATTAATTGTTTAAAGGGAATCAAGAATGTTCTCTATTTACTGGGAGGGAGTTCATGAGTTTCCAGATATGTCTGGCAGTGATATGCTAGCAAGCTTGTTAAGTCACTTTCTGGTCAGACTGGTATACTATCAAGCATGGCCTTCACTTTTTCTAAGTGATCATCCATTTTCTTTATTTTAGAACAGATTTCCTCCATTTTGATTTCCAGGGATGTCAGAACAGTCCACATGCCATTCTGGGTTAATCTGTTCTACCATCTCAACTACTGACCTACCAATAATATAGGAACCAGCAAGTTATGCAGACCTGGAACTACTTGTGTGAAGAAGTTCTCTATTGCTTAGTTTTTAATCTGTCTCTTTGTATTCCTAAGGATTTAAGATGGAATTATACCCCATTTTCTGCACACAAGAATTGAAACTGCATTCCCAAAAGCAAATAATCGATAAGCTGAAACAGGATCTTTAGAAACACCCATCCACTTCCTCCCCATTCTTAAATATGTAGTCCTACCAGGGTTTTCTGCTTTTCTGTATTCCCCATCCTTTATTGATTTAAATCACCCCATGTAGGCCAAATTCTGTTCTCGGTTATACAGGTGTAAACCCCAAATAACTTCATTAACTTCAGTAGGGTCTCCCCAGATCAGAAATGAGCCTCAGAGAAACTGAATACACTGTACCACATTCAGCTGTCATGTATTCCTGTACAATCCTATTGACTTCTTTGGGCTTGTACTGGTGTAATTTGGCCCACTATTTGTATCTCATAACAGTAATGAACAGCCAGGCAATACTCTAGCAAGTTGACCTAATTCTAGCGGCTACAATCTGTGTGTAATACGATCAAATGTATAGGACTACAATTATTATTTGCCACAGCCACTTCACAGCAAGTATATAATCACATTTATTTATCTGAAATGCCTAGCTGTTCCTGTGGTCAGTGTATAAACGCTTTGTGCAGACCTGGGCTAAGCTACATGACAGATGCTAAAATACAGAGGATTAGTTTCTGAGAGAATAAAAAATTGTTAGTTCATTGGGGACCGCTTTGAAGAAAAAGCCTTGCCTAATTCAAATAGATTACATGTCCTTTGGAACTCTGAAAGATAGCAAATTATTATTATGTGATTATAACATATCAGTGTATAAACATTAGAGCTTAAAAACTAGGTTGAAATAGCTCATATTCAGACTAATCTTCTGTGTGACACATTTTCAGCTGCTCTAGCTCTGTTACTCCACTAGAGCTACGGTGGCACCTTGTGGCCAGAAAGATATGCCTCAAAAATTTCGTCTTTGTACTTCAGCTGTCTGCAAAGAGTCCAAATGGAAACAAAATCCTTCCTCTGCTAGAATATTGAAAAGTGACCTCTGCACTATCAAACTAAATAGGGTGATAATAAAATGCTGAGTTCCATCACAAGCTAGTGGGCCAAATATTTAAAAATCCTCTTTAATTAGCCCACATCTCACGAAGAAATTTAAATATAAAACCAGTGATTTAAATACTGCAGTCAGAAGTACTCACCTCTGGGAATTTGCCAGAAGCTGGGAATGAGTGACTGGGGATGGATCACTTTATGATTATTTGTTCTGTTCATTCCCTCTGGGGCACCTGGCACTGGCCACTGTCAGAAGACAGGATACTGGGCTAGATGGATCTTTGGTAGGGCCATTCTTATGTTTATCTCTGTTAAAACTTTGAAGAAATCAACCATCAGATAATTTTCAAACTACTGTCAGTTATTGTGTAGAGCCCTTCTTTTTGTTCTGTGTCTGTACAACAACTAACACAGTGAAGTTCTGGTCCATGACTGAAGCTCCTAGCTGCTACTGCAACACAAATAATAAATAATCTCATATGAACTGCATACCCACAACTCCTAGACCAGTGGTTCTCAAATTTATTTAATCATCCCCTGCTTCTTTGTGGCTGTAGTCATTTATGTCCCTCCCCTCCCGCCACACAAGTACATATACCAATAAAAAAAATCAACATGCAACTCTAACTAAATATTAAAAACAGTAAGGCCAATTCAAACAGAGCCAACCATCCATTGTAATAGAAGCAAAACTGTGACTGAGGTCAGTGCTAACAATTAAATGTGCAGACAGCATTGTAGCAAACGGATTAACATACAGATGGCAACAACTTTGTATGCTATGTAAGCTTAACAGAAAAGTCAAAATGCACAGCGCCACCTAGAGTAAAATGTACAGTGCCTGATATATCTGGAGGAATCAACTTTGCTTGTTATTCATTGCTGTGAGTAAAATGTATGCAGTATGTCCCCCCCCACCCAAAAAAAACCTTCTCATGCCCCCCAGTTTGAGAACCTCTGTCCTAGTCAATAAACAGGTCTATGTCTGGAAAGAGTTTCCCATCTCCTTAACATTTTCCAAGAGGAATTTTCTGAGGTCTAAATATAATTCATCTTACTACCCATCTAAAGCTGAAATGTCACAGGATCTTACTTTCCCACTCCCTCAATCAGACAATCAAATTGCAGGAAGCTGATTTATTGACAGAAAGGCAAAAATCTTGGTGTCCACACCTAATGAGCTTTTTAAGAAAATTAATCCTGAAGTAGGTAGGAAAAGGCAACATGCTAGGAAACTAGAACAGAAGTAATGCTATGACAAGAATGCTAATCAATTACTCCCTTTACAAGTGTAGAGAATGGCAGATTTTATACAGAAAATGGTGGCAGGCTTCTATATTAACAGCTAAATCATGCATTCCAATGTCTAGTGCTATGATCATCCATATAATAGAAAGAAAACAGAAGAGAAACACAACCAAAGAGGACACTGGCTCTCTGTTTCTTGAGGCCATTCAGAGTGGCACTAACAGAAACAACTGTCCACCAGCCAGTCTCTAGCAATGCAAAACACCAAGAGCAGCATATACAGACCCTAGGTGACAGATTCTTCTCAGCAGCTGGGCAGACAGCAGCAGAAAGGAATTGTCTGGGGAATAAGTAAATGTGATCAGAAAGCCAATGGGGTTTCTAAGACAAAATAATCTTTTCACCTCTTAAGGGCATTCAGGTAAGTTCCCTGGCACTCATCCGAGAAGTCACTATTTGTGAATTTTTATCAATTGGCTTTATTAGATTATGATTGCTCTTGACGTTACATATAGTATGATTCGTTTTCATTTAATTTTTTTTAAAGGCAACGCTGTAACAGTAGCCACTGGAGTCAACAGCTTCATTATTGTGAAGTGACTTTCCTTCCTTTATCATTTTTATTCTCTCACCACAAGTTTCTCAGTGACAGGCTCCATGGACATACCCACTTATGACAGAAGGTAACCAGTTGCACAGAACTCTGTTGAATTGCTGTCCATTAGTCAGTAATACAATCAGTTTTTTCTTGTCTTGTAAGACAGAGATATAATCTTTTGTAAGGAGTATAACATTTTGCAATATGACAGGATCATAGCCTTTTGCAACCCTGGCACATATCATGGGATATAACCTTTTGCTATGTGACAAGGGTATTAAACCTTGACACATACCATGTGACTGGGGCCAGGAAATAAAGAGTAGTATGTTTCCAGTGCTCCTGTGTGTCAAACTTTATTACATGGGGGGTGGGGAGGGGGAGAGATGAAGGCAGAATGATACAAGATAATATTCACAGAGGTAGTTGTTTGAATATTAGGAGGGAAACAGTGAATATACTAGGGCTTTGGTTCATAAATTTGCAAAGCTTAGTAACTGGTCTTCATAACAAAAAGTCAAATCAATATAGTCTAACCAGTAGAATACATGTGTGAGCAATTTTAAAGCCTGAATATGAACAACAAAACTGGATATTTTGCAAATAATCCATAAAGTAACATTTATTAACTTGTTATATCTTCAAACATCAAATATATTTACAGATAATGAAACAAAGCCAAAAATAGTCAACTTTTTCTAAATTTTGTTTGTGGCAAATACTAATCAACCAGCTCTAGTAGAAATGAATACAGTTGTATAAAGTACAATATTTCAGCTTACTGGATGCTGTTTTGTCATTTTTGTTTACCTCACTTGTAAAGGGACAACATTGGTTTTAAAGCTGTACTAGGCAAAATAAGAAGTAATGGAAAGCATATAAAGATCACATGGAACAATTCTGAACAGGCAACAAGAAAAAAAAGCAAGCACTCCAGACCTCATGAACAGGTGAAAGAGATATTGTGGTGGTTTTATATCAAGAATACATTTGTCCCCAAGTGCATGTGTGCTTCTGTTCCAGTTTTAGTAGCTTTGGAGACACTGAAGCAGATCCCCAAATATCTACTATACATTAAACCTGCCATTAACCTAGAAAAGTCAAAGCTCTGCAATAGTTTGGCAGCGGTGATTAGAGATGGGTATGAACTGGAAACTTGGAACTGAACATCCTCAAACTTTTCAAGCATTCAGAACTGGGATTATAGATTGAGATCCATCTTCCTGATTTTATATCCAAATTTTAAAGTGGCTAATTTCTATTTCCATGGTTCAGAAGCACCCATGGTCCCAGCCCTGGCCAGTCCTCACTCTACTCCCCACTTATCATTGCTTACTTCTAGGAAGAGATTCACAGGCATCCAGTCCCTGCTTAGTTCTTTAGAGGGTGCTAGCTAACCACGCCTCTAGTTTCTGCTTTAAGTGGTTCTCCACTTGTGAAGTAACTCCCTGCTCTCCATGTGTCAGTATATAATGCCTGCATCTGTAACTTTCACTCTATGCATCCGAAGAAGTGAGGTTTTTACTCACGAAAGCTTATGCCCAAATAAATCTGTTAGTCTTTAAGGTGCCACCAGACTCCTTGTTGTTTTTGTAGATACAGACTAACACGGCTACCCCCTGATACTTGACAGTTTCTGCTTTGTGGCTGCTATCCAGTCTGGGCTCCACACCTCACAATTGAATGGGAAATCTTCCAATGAGATGTAATTTGCCTTCCTCCAGCCATTTCCTCATTTCACACACACTTTCTGCTGATAGTGGGGGCCACCAAAACTTCACAGAAACACACCACGGAAACTTTTGTGAGACAAGGTAGGTGAGCTAATGTCTTTCATTGGACCAATTTCTTGTGTGCAGAGCTGTTTGGCATATTTGGAATTGTATGTAATGGTCTTATAGATAGTAAGACCTATGGGTCTCTGGGGTGTTTTATTTCTTACAGTGACATCTACTTCCTGAGCAAATGTAAAATATTACCTCTCCCACCTGGTCTCTCTAATATCCTAGGACCAACATAGCTACACCACTGCAAAAATGGTTGTGTGATTCCTTAGTAACTGAATTGAGAACAGCTTCTTTCTGATTCCGATGCTGGAACTGAATTTGGATCTGAACACCACTGAGTTACCCCATCTCTAATGAGAATATGAAGCCACCACAAATAAAGTGCTGAATATGTTAGGATGTATCTAAATGGACTTTTCAAAAGTTAACACATTTCTCATAATTCTTTTTCTGTTAGTTAAAACCAGCTGACCTATTAATTTTGGATTTGAGCTCAATCTGCTCTCCTATGTTATGAAATATTTGGTGCCTATTTGGTCCCTCTTTATTGTGTATTTCTATAAATTCAGGGATGATTCAAAACCCACTGAAGTGAGTGAAAAGAACACCGTTGACATTAATGGGCATTGTACTGGGTCTAATGCTATCTTTGGCTATCCATCTGTCATATTTGTAGGTTACCCATCACTGCAGAATGAATGCCAAAATGGTGCTATTTGCAAGTTCACTAAGGGAAAACAAAATGCAATTTGACAGGTTTCAGAGAAGCACCTGTTCGTGCTCTCTGTATGTGTGTGTATATATATCTCCTCAATATATGTTCCATTCTATGCATCCGAAGAAGTGGGATGTAGCCCACGAAAGCTTATGCTCAAATATATTTGTTAGTCTCTAAGGTGCCACAAGTACTCCTGTTCAAAATGCAATTTGATTCTCAGTGGTGGGGATACAAGTACTGAGGAATCCAACTTGATACAAACCATAATAAATTGTTGACAATTGCTATGATAATGGATTTGCCCCAATCTTTTTCCCTTTTAGTCTCTCCCTATTCTTTTCTCAGGGGATCCAATGGATATTCCTATTTATGATAGAAAGTAACCAGTTGCACATAGCAGAACTCTGCTTCATTGCTGTCCATTAGTCAGTGATACAGACAGTTTTTCTTCCCTTGTAAGATCCCCCTCCTGGACAAATTGTTTGATTTGTGCAATCTTGAAAATTGACAGTGATAAAGTTTGTTATTCCAAAGGACAGTCTTGGGGACTTCAGTGGAACAGAGAAGTTGTATATGTGACTGCTTGCTTAGTTTAAAGGCATCATCCAAGTGGCCTAGTGGCTATTTCCGAAGAGTAGTTTTATCAATGATAATGTCTTTATTTGACTATTGGGATCTTGTTTTTATTAACCTTTATAATTTACACCTTAAAATTCCAAATTGATTAATTATGCTGGGGGGTATAAATAAATTACTATTGCTTAATAATTAAGACCTGCATTTTTGATCATACATCTTATTTCTAGGATACTATTACTTTTGCTTTTTCCTTTTACCAATATGTCCCAAGAAAATAGATTCCCTTTGTTTACATCACCTAGAGAGGCAAGGCACCTCCTTCACCTCATCAGGCTCAATGTTTCCCCCTCTGGCTGGGGGCTGGAATAAATCAGTCCCACTCAGGAGTTTTTATTCCTCACCTGGGTTTATTTTTCAATATTACAAGGTTGGCCACAGGGTAAACTAAATATTACTCTTCAGCCAAACAAAAGAAACAAATTCATAACACAAGAAGGGAATACCTTTCCCTGTCCCTCTCTGGAGTGTTGCCTTGTTATGCTAGCTTTTGGGTGCCAATCCTTCCTCACAGTCACTCAGCTTGGTTGCTTTCCCCGTAGGGAGGGGAGCAGCCTTCCACACAGAAGATGCCTTTTCTCCCCACTGCCACTAGCCCTACTACGCGTGTCTCTCATCTCTCCCCCTTCTCCCTCACCAGAAAGGGGGAGGAGGGTTTAAAGGACTCAGGCAGTCCTTATTTGGATTCAGGTATCCCTAATTTACCTGAAGTAACCTCTTTTCAGCTCATAGGGAAAAGGACCTTTACTAGCCTAGGGCTGATACACCTCCCTTCCACCACACTCTTATAGCTGTCCAATCTGACTTTGTCACACTAGGTATTTTAATATGTCAAAGCCATTTTTTATTCTGCTGCTGCTAGTAAAATCCAAACCAGTGCACCAAGACCACGCCTAGCTTTGCATATCAATTTAAGCCCTTAGGATCAAAGCCTTGATCCCACTGGAAACTGTAGATGTTTTGCCATTGATTTCAGTAGGATGAAGATTTAACAAAGTTTATGTGGGGCTTATATCGTCCATAGGGCTCTATAAAAGCCCTATGCACTACAGTGAATTTCACCGTTCATTTTCCTCATTCACCTTTTAATACCAATACACTGATTCCAGCTTCAACATTAAAGTACACACTTTTATTGGCATGACTGATCCAAGGAGATGCAGATCCAGAGATTGCCATGTATTTAGTAACCCTATGGTACACACTGTTCTCTGTAGATGCAATGTTTAACAGCTGAAGTAGATCTACTAAGTATACATATACTTAGTATTTTTAAAAGGCTAATTTTGCAAAGCTGAGGAAAATTATGAGCAAAATTGATTGGAAGTAAAAATTTAGAAGGAAATTTTTGATTGAAAATAGGGACTTCTTTACGTAGAGTTTATTGGATGGCCAAAAAAGCACAATTTGACAATCAAGAAGGAAGACAATTCTGGTTATAACTTAGCCTCTTTCAATGTTGAAGGCAACAATTAGAAATAAATAAGCAATATATAAACAAATGTTAAAAGAAGGAAATAGACAGAAATTGATATAAATTAACAGTTAAGAAGCATGGAACATTGATAAGGGAAGCTAAAGACCCCAGGGAGAACTCCATGACTGGCAGGGCTAAGAAGTATATTAGAAACAAAGGAAATCCTAACAATGATACAGGCCCATTAATAGATGAAGATGGTAAAACTGTTAATAATTATGTTAAAAGGCAAAAATGTTCAATAAATATTTCTTTTTTGTATTTGTAAAGAAGCAGGATGATGTACTCATATCACATGAGGATAATGAAGTACTTTCTTGTTAATTAGTAACCCAGGAGGATGTAAAACAACATCTACCAGTGATAAACATTTTTAAATCAATAGCCCTGGTTATCTGGCACCCAAGAATCCAAAAAAAGTTGGCTGAGGAGGTCTCTGGATTGCTGATATTAATTTTTAAATAAATCTTTGAATATCAGAAAAATTTCAGAAGACTGGAAGAGTGCTAATGTTGTGCCAGTGTTCAAAAAATACAAGACCCAGTAATCTGGGGCAAAACAATGGAAAAGTTGATACAGGATTCAACTGATAATGAAGTAAAGATTACAAAAATAATTAATGCCAGGCAACATGGTTTTAGGGGAAATAGGTCTTGTCAAACACACTTGATTTCATTCTTTGATGAATTTTCAAGTTTGGTTGAAAAAGATAACTGCTTAGCTATAATAAATTTAGACTTTTGTAAAGTATTTGACTTAGTAGCACTTGATATTCTGATTTTTTTAAAAGTAGCACTATACAACATCAATAAACCACATGTGAAGTGAATTAAGAACTGGCTAACTGGCAAAGCTCAAAAAGTAGTAGTCAAGGAAGAATCACAATTGAAGGGGGGGGTGTTTCTAGTGGGGTTTCACAGGAATCAGTTCTGGGCATGACACTATTCAATATTTTCATCAATGATCTGGGAGTAAATTCAGGCCATACTTGTAAAAAGGGGGACTGTATTCCAAAAAGTAATGACTCTGGAAAGGATTTGGGGGATTATAACGGACATGCAATTGAACAAGATCTCCCAATGTGACGCTGTCACAGAAAGGGCTAATGTGATCTCTGCATGTATAAAGAAGGCAGTAGCAGTTAGAGGTATGAAAGTGATACTTCTTCTACATAAGGCATTGGTGAGACTGACAGTGGAATATTGCATACAATTCTGATATACATATTTTTAAAGGAATGTTTAAAAATTAGAGAGGGTACAAGAAAGAGCTGCAGAAATGATTCAAGGGCTGGAGAAATTGCACTGCAGTGAAAGACTTAAAGAGCTCAATCTATTTAGTTTATGAAAAAGAAGATTGAGAGGGGCATGATTACAGCGTATAGGCATCTACTTAGGAAGAAAAAGATTGTAAAAGGGCTCTTTAATCTAGTGGGGAAAGGCAGAATATGAACCAACGCTTGCAAGCTGACGCCAGACAAATTCAAATTAGAAATAAGACACCATTTTTTAATAGTGAGCATGATTAACCACTGGAACAAATTACCAAGGGAAGTGGAGGATTCTCCATCTCTTGATGTCTTCAATGGCAAAACTCCCATTGCTTACAGTGGGATCAGGATTTCACCTCCGTTAGTGGCTAGCTGAAATCGACTCTATTTTCAAACAGCAGACTATTATTCACTGGAATACTGAATTCCATTTGAAGCCTTCACATAATTTAACAGTGCTGGCCCATTACAAAAATGAAATGTGGTTCACTTTGTCTTTCCATAAGATACCTAGCTTAGATTGTTCATTGGCTACCTTAACAAATGCTTATTGGTTTTAAAAAAAAGCCTATGACTGTAAATCTATAAATGTCTGTTGAGCCATGACAGTAAATCCTCTGGCATTTTATCTTAATATAATAGTTTGTTTTGTGCCTTAAAAACCATCTTCCATGAAAGCTTTTTGGTGTTTTATTTTTAATAGGTTATTTGTCTATTGGTGGGATAGAATAAAAGCACATTGTTTTTACTAAAATAATATGTTCTTCTTCATTCATAATAACCTCTGTAAGCATACCTGCGTATTCAAAAAAATCCCAAAGACAATCTATATATCTAGGTATTGAAACAAAAATTAAAAATGTTAAATATAATTAGAAGTATTTTATGAATTAGTGACTTAATTACTTGTTTTCAAGCAGTCAACAATTATGAGTATAGTAATTAACCTATCAAACATTCTCACATTAATCAAATATAGTCACATTTTGTCAGCATCTTACTAAAAACAGACACGTATGAACTGCCAATTTTTACCCCCAAAAATTAATATAGAGAAGGATTTATGAAAGGCTGATTCCAGTGCAGTTCTTTAGAACCATAATTTGCAAATGTCAGTCCTGAGGAAGTCATATTACACATATTCTTTCTCTAGCATTTTAATAGCCTTTAATACAAAATTGTCTTGAAACACTTTGTAGGCTTTCCAGTGTAAGTTTCCATAAGCACTCCAATAAAAAAGTGGCTAGTGGGATATATGGATGTTTGCAATCCATTCTATTTCGTGAAATCTTAACTCTTTGGTCAATGTTTGCAACTGTGCAAGATTAATAAAAAGGGGGGGAAATCTCTGCCACTCTCCATTAAAATATCTCAGGATGACATAATTAAGTTCTAGTGATATTACTCAGATAATTTGTTGGAAGACAATATTAAAATGTATTCAATTAAAACATTAATACAAATAAGAGATATTGATCTTCTTTAATACTTCTGGGATCCAAAGTTAGGGTTCAGAAGTCAATTGGGATGGACTGAACAATAGATGCCAATTTGTTTTGGTTTTAAAGAGCAGACTGCAGGCCAGTACTCTTGGGAAGAATTTACTCTTCTTAGGACTCCTCATACTTCATCAAAAGTCAATTTTTTTCTTGCAGGGACTGGCAAAGGTGCAAATTTTGATAGTTCACATTTTTCTTAACCCATCTAGAAAAAGACTGGAGAAAGTTTGGCTGTCTTATAGACTGTATACACAACAGACCCGGCTGCTTCCATTTTAGTTAGTGCATGAAATTAGATTCTCCTGTCTTGTTATATATAAGAATGTGATTGTTATTTATAAAGGTAGATACTTTAATTATTGCATATCCTTGGTAATATACTATAGATGAGTTCACCAGCCTCAGTTTGGTCAAAATGGTGCAAGTTGCCTGTTCTAAACTATCACAGAACACTGTTTTTCCTTTCCCTCCAATGGTGTCTTGTAAGGCTTCAACATGTTTTGAAATTTTGATTATTGAATTTAGAATGGACTCTGAGACTTTGACCCTTCTCATAACTTTGCTTTGTTTTTTCTCAACCTTATAGCCCAGGATGGGCTATAAGATCTTTATTTGCTGGTTTGTTAGTCCTATTAGTTAGGATTGAGATACCAAGTTAAAAAACCTTTGTTGCCCATCATCAAAACCCCATCCTCTGTATAGAACACCATCCCTCCAGATGTTCCTGCAACTGACTCATAGTCTGTTTTCAAATCCATTCTCCATATTCACATATTCACTATGGCCTGTCTTTATTAGTTAGAGATGCCCTTCTATTTATAAACAACACATTGGTGAGAAATGAATGGCTATAAGAATTTTATTGTCCGTGATAAAACTGATATTGGTGATGAATAATGCAATTAATTTACAACTATTTTCCATTATCTTGTAGCTTGGTTGGCATATGCAGACTCTAAGTATTGAATCCCTAATTATAGGAGCTTGTGAGAAATTATTTGAGATGGGTGTATATCATCATTTGTATAATCAGGCACTAAGCACCCAACAATTCTCTGGTGTATTTTTTTAAATCATTATTATTCCCAGCTGTTCTTCTACCAGGAAACGTCTTCCAGCCTCATTAAAGTTTTCTTGGTTCTGCATGTTAACATATGGGCACATCTTTTCAGAAAGCCATCATTTTGTGCTAGCAAAGAGTAGTCACTCAGCTCATGCAGACACATGACTCCCCATTACATCCTTTCCACAAATTAAATCTCCACAATTCTGAATTTGAGCCAGTTAAAAAATTTAAATAAAAAATAAACAAAACAAAATTGAAAATGAAAAATTTCA
The DNA here is from genome assembly GCF_011386835.1 of Chrysemys picta bellii. Taxonomy (NCBI): domain Eukaryota; kingdom Metazoa; phylum Chordata; order Testudines; family Emydidae; genus Chrysemys; species Chrysemys picta. Next base: position 40,775,826 of record NC_088799.1, on the reverse strand, counting down.
TGAGAATTTGGATTTAAAAAAATAAATAATTTGTTTCAACCAAACCCTACAGACAACAAAAAAAATAAATTTGCAGATTTTATATTTCTGTCCTTTTCCCTCCATTTCCCTCCCCTGCCTTCTTTCTACTATAGAAAAAAAAGGGGGCGGGGAATGGTGAGAGTAGAAAAAGAAGAAAATGGAAAACCCATGGGGAACAAATTTAATAATGGGTGTGTCAATCTAGCAAAGGTATAACATGATCCAATGGCAGGAAGCTGAAGCTAGTCAAATTCAGTCTGGAAATAAGGCATACATTTTTAACAGTAAAAAGCGACAAAGAGTCCTGTGGCATGTAGTGGAAGTTTCCAGAGGCAGGTATAAATATGCAGGCAAGAATCTGGAAACTTCCACTACATGCATCTGACGAAGTGGGTATTCACCTACGAAAGCTTATGCTCCAATACATCTGTTAGTCTATAAGGTGCCACAGGACTCTTTGTTGCTTTTTACAGATCCAGACTAACATGGCTACCACTCTGATACTTGATTTTTCAGTGAAAGTAATTAACCATTGGAACAACTTTCAAGGGTCATGGCGGATTCTCCATCACTGACAACTTTTACATCAAGACTGGATGTTTTTCTAACAAACATGCTCTAGGAATTATTTTTGGGAAGTTCTATAACCTGTGTTATACAGGAGGTCAGACTAGGTTATCACAGGTTCCTTCTGACCTTGGAATCTAAGGGTACGTCTACACTACGAAATTAGTTCGAATTTATAGAAGCCGGTTTTATTGAAATCGGTTGTATACAGCCGATTGTGTGTGTCCACACAATAAAATGCTCTAGGTGCTCTAGTCGGCGGACCGCGTCCACAGTACAAGGCTAGCGTCGACTTCCAGAGCATTGCACTATGGGTAGCTATCCCACAGCTATCCCACAGTTCCCGCAGTCTCCGCCGCCCCTTTGAATTCTGGGTTGAGATCCCAATGCCCGGATGATGCAAAACAGTGTCGCGGGCGGTTCTGGGTACATGTCGTCAGGCCCCTCCCTCCCCCGTCACAGCAACGGCAGACAATAGATTCGCGCCTCTTTACCTGGGTTACCTGAGTTACCTGTGCAGACAACATGGAGCCCGCTCAGCTGAGCTCACCGTCACCATATGTCCTCTGGGTGTCGGCAGACGTGGGACTGCATTGCTGCACAGCAGCAGCTGCTAACTGCCTTTTGGCGGTAGACGGTGCAGTAGACTGGTAGCCTTCATCGGCGATCTGGGTGCTGGCAGCCGTGGGGCTTGCCTTTTGGCAGTAAATGGTGTATTACGACTATTAGCCGTCCTATTACAAGTCGGGTCATCGCACATTAGCAGAGTCTTCCCCGAGCAGCCGATTGTGCAATAGGCCTGAAGACCATCGTCATACGCCGCCCCGTATTTGCTGCCAAGCACCCAGAAAGATGCCGAGGGCTATCAGTCACGCTGCACCGTCGTCTTAAGATGTAAAAAATAGATTTGCTCTGTATTCATTTGCTTCCCCCTCCCTCCGTCAAATCAACGGCCTGCTAAGCCCAGGGTTTTCAGTTTAATCTTTGGGGGGAACATTCTGTGTGACAGTTGTTTGTGTTTCTCCCTGATGCACAGCCACCGTTCTTGATTTTAATTCCCTGTGCCTGTACGCCATGTCGTCACTCGGCCCCCCTCCCTCCTTCCCCTAGTCCGTCAGATACTACGTTTGCGCCACAGCTCAGAGAGCCGAGAAGCGGTTCGCGCCTTTTCTTTGAATTCTGGGTTGAGATCCCAATGCCCGGATGATGCAAAACAGTGTCGCGGGCGGTTCTGGGTACATGTCGTCAGGCCCCTCCCCCCTCGTCACAGCAACGCAGACAATAGATTCGCGCCTTTTTACCTGGGTTACCTGTGCAGACAACATATCACGGCAAGCATGGAGCCCGCTCAGCTCAGCTGAGCTCACCGTCACCATATGTCCTCTGGGTGCTGGCAGACGTGGGACTGCATTGCTACACAGCAGCAGCTGCTAACTGCCTTTTGGCGGTAGACGGTGTAGCATGAGTGATAGCCATGGGGCTGGCAGCCGTAGGGCTGCATTGCACCAGCCCCTTGCCAGGCGATGGTATATTATGACTGGTATCCGTCGTCATCGTATTGGTGTGGCTGTCAATCATGGCCACCTGGGCAGACATGCTACTGTTTCGATGATGATGGCTACCAGTCGTAATATACTATTTTCTGCCAATTGCCCAGTATTGTCTGCTAAGCACCCAGAAGAGGCCGAGGGCGATGCTGGGTGCTGGCGGACGTGGGGCTGGCAGACGTGGGGCTGCATTGCTACACAGCAGCAGCCCCTTGCCTTTTGGCAGATGATGGTATTTTATGATTGGTATCCGTCATCGTCGTACTGGTATGGCTGTCACTCATGCTGCACCGTCGGCTGCCACCTTAAGATGTAAAAAATAGATTTGTTCTGTATTCATATGCTTCCCCTTCCTCCGTGAAATCAATGGCCTGCTAAGCCCAGGGTTTTCATTTTAATCTTTGGGGGGACCATTCTGTGTGACAGTTGTTTGTGTTTCTCCCTGTTCCTGTACCTGTACGCCATGTCGTCACTCGGCCCTCCCTCCCTCCCGCCCTCCCTCCTTCTCCTGGTCCATCAGATACTACTTTCGCGCCTTTTTTCTGACCAGGCGCCATAGCTAGCACTGGGATCATGGAGCCCGCTCAGATCACCGCGGCAATTATGAGCACTATGAACACCACGCGCATTGTCCTGGAGTATATGCAGAGCCAGGACATGCCAAGGCGAAACCCGGACCAGGCGAGGAGGCGATTGCAGCGCGGCGACGAGAGTGATGAGGAAATTGACATGGACATAGACCTCTCACAAGGCACAGGCACCAGCAATGTGGAAATCATGGTGTCACTGGGGCAGGTTGATGCCGTGGAACGCCGATTCTGGGCCCGGGAAACAAGCACAGACTGGTGGGACCGCATCGTGCTGCAGGTATGGGACGATTCCCAGTGGCTGCGAAACTTTCGCATGCGTAAGGGCACTTTCATGGAACTTTGTGACTTGCTGTCCCCTGCCCTGAAACGCCAGGATACCAAGATGAGAGCAGCCCTCACAGTTGAGAAGCGAGTGGCGATAGCCCTGTGGAAGCTTGCAACGCCAGACAGCTACCGGTCAGTCGGGAATCAATTTGGAGTGGGCAAATCTACAGTGGGGGCTGCTGTGATCCAATTTGCCAGGGCAATGAAAGACCTGGTGATAGCAAGGGTAGTGACTCTGGGCAACGTGCAGTCAATAGTGGATGGTTTTGCTGAAATGGGATTCCCAAACTGTGGCGGGGCCATAGACGGAACCCATATCCCTATCTTGTCACCGGAGCACCAAGCCACCGACTACATAAACCGCAAGGGGTACTTTTCAATGCTGCTGCAAGCCCTGGTGGATCACAAGGGACGTTTCACCAACATCAACGTGGGATGGCCGGGAAAGGTACATGATGCTCGCGTCTTCAGGAACTCTGCTCTGTTTCGAAAGCTGGAGGAAGGGACTTTCTTCCCAGACCAGAAAGTGACCATTGGGGATGTTGAAATGCCTATCGTGATCCTTGGGGACCCAGCCTACCCCTTAATGCCATGGCTCATGAAGCCGTACACAGGCAGCCTGGACAGGAGTCAGGACCTGTTCAACTACAGGCTGAGCAAGTGCCGAATGGTGGTGGAATGTGCATTTGGACGTTTAAAAGCGCGCTGGCGCAGCTTACTGACTCGCTCAGACCTCAGCGAAAAGAATATCCCCATTGTTATTGCTACTTGCTGTGCGCTCCACAATATCTGTGAGAGTAAGGGGGAGACCTTTATGGCGGGGTGGGAGGTTGAGGCAACTCGCCTGGCCGCTGATTACGCGCAGCCAGACACCAGGGCGGTTAGAGGAGCACAGCAGGGCGCGGTGCGCATCAGAGAAGCTTTGAAAACGAGTTTTGTGACTGGCCAGGCTACTGTGTGAAACTTCTGTTTGTTTCTCCTTGATGAACCCTCCAAACCCCCCCCACCGACCCGGTTCACTCTACTTCCCTGTAAACCAACCACCCCACCCCACCCTCCCCTCCCGCTTGCAGAGGCAATAAAGTCATTTTTTTTTAACATTCATGCATTCTTTATTAGTTCCTTACAGAGGTAGGGGGATAATTGCCAAGGTAGCCTGGGATGGGTGGGGGAGGAGGGATGGAAAAGGACACACTGCATTTTAAAACTTTAACTCTTATTGAAGGCCAGCCTTCTGATGCTTGGGCGATCATCTGGGGTGGAGTGACTGGGTGGACGGAGGCCCCCCCACCGTGTTCTTGGGCGTCTGGGTGAGGAGGCTATGGAACTTGGGGAGGAGGGCTGTTGGTTACACAGGGGCTGTAGCGGCGGTCTCTGCTCCTGCTGCCTTTCCTGCAACTCAACCATACGCTCGAGCATATCAGTTTGATGCTCCAGCAGACGGAGCATTGCCTCTTGCCGTCTGTCTGCAAGCTGACGCCACCTATCGTCTTCAGCCCGCCACTTGCTCTGTTCTTCCCGCGATTCAGCCCGCCACCTCTCCTCTCGTTCATATTGGGCTTTTCTCATCTCCGTCATTGACTGCCTCCACGCATTCTGCTGTGCTCTATCAGCCTGGGCAGACATCTGCAGCTCCGTGAACATCTCGTCCCTCGTCCTACGTTTTCTCTTTCTAATGTTCACGAGCCTCTGCGAAGGAGAAACATTTGCAGCTGGCGGAGGAGAAGGGAGAGGTGGTTAAAAAAGACACATTTTAGAGAACAATGGGTACACTCTTTCATTACAAGGTCGCATATTTCGGCTTGCAGGCAGCCATCGTAGGCCACAGTGTTTTGGCTTTTTTAACCTTCTTAACATGCGGGAAAGGTTGCAAACAGCAGCGCATTTCCCATATCAAGGATGAATTGGGTTGTCCATTTAAAATGGGGTTTCAATGTAAAAGGAGTGGCTGCGGTTTCCCGGTTAACATGCGGCACAAACACAAGTAAACCCCCCCCCCCCACACACACACACGATTCTCTGGGATGATCACTTCACCCCTCCCCCCACCGCGTGGTTAACAGCGGGGAACATTTCTGGTCAGAAGAGCAGGAACGGGCGCCTCTGAATGTCCCCTTAATAAAATCACCCCATTTCAACCAGGAGAGCTTTCTGGAGATGTCCCTGGAGGATTTCCGCTCCATCCCCATACACGTTAACAGACTTTTCCAGTAGATGTACTGGCCGCGATTGCCAGGGCAAAGTAATCATTAAACACGCTTGCTTTTTTTTTGTAATGTTTACAAATAGTTACAAAGTTACACTCACCAGAGGTCTCCTGTGTGCCCTGAGGGTCTTGGGTGAGTTCGGGGGTTACTGGTTCCAGGTCCAGGGTCACAAACATATCCTGGCTGTTGGGGAAACCGGTTTCTCCGCTTCCTTGCTGCTGTGAGCTACCTACAGTACCTCCATCGTCATCATCCTCCTCGTTCCCCGAACCGTCTTCCCTGTGTGTTTCTCCAGTGAGAGAGTCATAGCACACGGTTGGGGTAGTGGTGGCTGCACCCCCTAGGATCGCATGCAGCTCCGCGTAGTAGCGGCAAGTTTGCGGCTCTGCCCCGGACCTTCCGTTTGCTTCTCTGGCTTTGTGGTAAGCTTGCCGTAGCTCCTTAATTTTCACGCGGCACTGCTGTGTGTCCCTGTTATGGCCTCGGTCCTTCATGGCCTTGGAGATCTTTTCTAATACTTTTCCATTTCTTTTACTGCTACGGAGTTCAGCTATCACTGCTTCATCTCCCCATATGGCGAGCAGATCTCGTACCTCCCGTTCGGTCCATGCTGGAGCTCTTTTGCGATCCTGGGAGGACTCCATCACGGTTACCTGTGCTGATGAGCTCTGCGGGGTCACCTGTGCTCTCCACGCTGGGCAAACAGGAAATGAAATTCAAACCTTCGCGGGTCTTTTCCTGTCTACCTGGTCAGTGCATCTGAGTTGAGAGTGCTGTCCAGAGCGGTCACAATGAAGCACTGTGGGATAGCTCCCGGAGGCCAATAACGTCGAATTCCGTCCACACTACCCCAATTCCGACCCGCAAAGACCGGTTTTATCGCTAATCCCCTCGTCAGAGGTGGTGTAAAGAAACCGGTTTAAAGGACCCTTTAAGTCGAAAGAAAGGGCTTCGTTGTGTGGACGTGTCCAGGCTTAATTCGGTTTAACGCCGCTAAAGTCGACCTAAACCCGTAGTGTAGACCAGGCCTAAGAAAAAAATGGAGTGAAAGGGGAGGAAGGGATGAAAAACAAAACAAAAGGCAAAAACTGAAAATGTTCAATAAAAATATGTATGAACAATTATGAACAAACTATAACGCATTCCCCTTTTAAACTTGTGGAATGAACATTATTTTGACATAAAAATCGTTACCATTTTTCACCTAACTAGAATCTGAAGTCCAGGAATGCCTTGGAGCTTGGAAAAGTTCGCTGCTCATGGCGCCACTACAATCCAGGATAGAGCAGACTGCAATGTTTGCAACTGCTGTTTAGTAGGTCGACAAGATCCAGCACTTGTGTTTTCTACATCTGTTCATCAGCTTGTGCATGCTGGCTAACTCTGAGCTGTTCCTAACAGCTGAGAAAAATCAGAGCTCTACCATTCACAGAAAAAGGGGCATTTTCTGATAAAATCTAATTCCATTTTCTACTAACTGTTCTCAGTTAAAACACAAGAGTAAAGTTTAAAGTCTTACCTCTTAAAAGACTACATTTTGTTGAAAAGAAGATTATCTTGGTGTGGGTAAAAAGAAAATCATACCATCATATGGGATCCTGCTCCATGATTACAGTTCCTAGTTCCTACAGTTTGATAGTAATATAAATAAATAATAAAAATTATGCCAAAGCCATATATTATGTACTAATATATACTAATAGTAGTAATTAAGTCTGTCAATTAATCGTAGTTAACTCATGCGATTAACTCAAAAAAATTAATCATGATTAAAAAAATTAATTGTGATTAATCACAGTTTTAATCACATTGTTAAACAATAGAATACCATTTGAAATGTATTAAATATTTTTGGATGTTTTTCTACATGTTCAAATGCATTGATTACAACACAGAATACAACACAGAATACAAAGTGTACACTGCTCACTTTATATTATTTTTTATTACAAATATTTGAACTGTAGAAATGATAAACAAAAGAAACAGTATTTTTCAATTCACCTCATTCACTGTAGTGCAATCTCTTTATCATGAAAGTGCACCTTACAAATGTAGATTTTTTTTGCATCTACGTAACTGGCATGTAACTATCTTGCAACGCTGGCTACAATAGTGCCATGAGAAAACCTATTCTCACTTTCAGGTGACGTGCACAAGAAGCCGGCAGTATTATCTCCTGCAAATGTAAACAAACCTGTTTGTCCGAGCAATTGGCTGAACAAGAAATAGGACTGAGTGGACTTGTAGGATCTAAAGTTTTACATTGTTTTATTTTTGAATGCAGTTATTTTTTGTACGTAATTCTATATTTCTAAGTTCAACTTTCATTATAAAGAGATTGCATTACAGTACTTATATTAGGGAATTGAAAAATACTATTTCTTTTGTTTTTTACAGTTCAAATATTTGTAATAAAAAAGAAATATAAGGTAAGCACTGTACACTTTGTATTCTGTGTTGTAATTGAAATCAATATATCTGAAGATGTAGAAAACATCCACAAATATTTAAATAAATGGTATTCTATTATTGTTGGTGCGATTAATCGCAATAAATCTTTTAATCACTTGACAGCCCTAGTAGTAATATTAGAGTAGCATCTATAAGTCCCATTGTGTTAGACGCTGTCCAGACACATAGTAAAATATAGCCTTTGCTTTAGATCTTACAATCTAAATAGACAAGACAAAGTAATTTGCTCAAGGTCACATAGATGGCCAGTGACAGAGTTGGGAAGAGAACTTCTTCTTAGTGTATGCGCAACGTGCCTCAGGTGAAATGTGACCAGAATTCATGACTGAATTTTGGGTTGGGTACTGACAGGGAGTGCAACATACATGGTGATCCATGCCCCCCAGGGAAGAAAACTGTGGTATCCTGAATTCCATTTCAGTGCCCTATTCAGAGAATATCTAGCTCTTTTCATACAGTACTTCAAACCAACTACCTTTTATTTTTCAAATATATCTGTGATGTGCATAAATCTTCAAGGATCAGTGCAAGATATTTTGCAGAATCCAAGGTGAGTCACAGGGAGATATTACTGTTGCCTACAGGATGACAGTACACCAGTAGGCATACGGACAACCCCAAAGATGGCCACACCACCATCTGTAGAGTTTATCACGCGGCCAGTTGCTTCTTGTGCAAAATTGTCTCACGCAGCATGGCACCTCGGCTCAGTGCCTACCATCTGAACAGGAGATGTCTGATTCTGATCAGATTTGCACCTGTTTGACATGGTGTGACACCATTGGTTTCACTGGAGTTACTCATTTATATCAACATGGAGCAGAGGATGGGGGAGGGTGTCAGAAATATGCCCTATGTGTAGGGGAATAGTTAATGTTGTCAATAATATCACATTTTTTTTCTTCTCCAGTACTTAAAATTTAAGGCAAAAGTTTAAAGAAAAGGGTGCATCAACTGTACAAAACCACATGTATAGCAAGCAATACATAAACAGAATGCTCTATAGCAGTGGTGGGCAAGCTGTGGCCTGTCAGGGTAATCTGCTGGCGGGCTCCAAGACAGTTTGTTTACATTGTCTGTCCGCAGCCACAGCCACCCGCAGTTCCCAGGGACATGCTGGCCGCCGCTTCCCGCAGCTTCCGTTGGCCGAGAACAGTGAACCGTGGCCACTGGGAGTTGCGGGCAGCTGTGCCTGCAGGCGATCAATGTAAACAAACTGTCTCGCGGCCCGCCAGCAGATTACCCTGACAGGCCATGTGGGCCGCATGTTGCCCACTCCTGCTTTATAGTGAAGGGTCGATAGAGTTTGTGTCAGTTTCCAATCTTGTTTCTCAAATGAGGTAAAGAGCCCCGCTGAGAACAGTGTCAGGCTTATCTGTTGACATGTGACATTAAAGGAGCTGCCTAGGGGATGCAAATAATTCTACCTGTTCCCAGGAGATTGTATGCTTACATTTTGAATCTTTTCCTTTATGTTGGGATAAACTTCTTTTGCAGTCCAGGAACACTGGTTTGAAGTCAAACTGCATTGACATTTGTCTCCTAAGGAGCTTTTGTGAGTTTGTATCAAGGATTACTAGGAGAAAGAGAGAAAAAAATACAGCCAACCTTAATTTACATTTCAAAAAAAGCATCACTTTGTATTTTTTTAAATTAACCGAATATTTGTGCAAGAATCCCTTGTTAGCCAAGTAGAACTAATTTATTTAAAGTACATTTAAAGGAAGATTATTGATGCAGGAGATTTGAAAATGATCTGTGATGTGGTCTTTTTAATGTCCATTGGCTGTAGCAGATAAAATTAATGATTATTTTCTGAATTAACCTGGTATTTTTCTATGTGATAAAGTATCTGATAAAATACTAACTTAATCTAACCAGGGATTACTTTGAACCATTTTACAATTAAATGCCTTGCATATCTTACAAAAAATGAGAGCCAAAATATACCTGGGGAAAAAAAGGCAGTATTTATTTCTTTTATGAAAGATGGGATCTACTGTTAATAAATATACACAAGGCCCCATGTATTCACAGGCAAGCAAGACCTAATTGTCATATAAGGTCTCTGGATTCTTCAGAATGGAAAATGTGTAGGAGCTTAATTTATAAAAAATAGGTTTCAAATTAAATATGAAAATCAATAGCACAACTGGCATAGTAGCCTTTGTGGTGGTGGTAAAAAGACAAAAACAGACATAATCACTAATAGTATTTTCTCAGCATCAGAATTCTTTGCATCACTCACTAAATTTTTGGTTTCACAGGCAAGCACCCATTTTCCTCCAGAACAATCACTCACTTTGTCAACTATGTAGGCTCCAGAAATAAAATCTACCATTGCACTAGTAATGAATGGATGCTGCCCTCTCTGATCTCCTCTAAGTCTGTGGGTGCCACCATGCCAAAGAGACCAGGCAAAGCCAAAAAGCAGCATAGTGGTTATTGATGACATGGTTAATGTAAAAAGCAACAGAGGGTCCTGTTGCACCTTTAAGACCAACAAAAGTATTGGAGCATAAGCTTTCATGGGTGAATGCCCACTTCATCAGACGCATGGTTAATGTATTTAGTAGACAGAAATTAGAGTGGCAATTAGGACCCAGATTTGGCTGCCTTCATCAGATCACTCATTAGCAGTGTTTTGCCATGGGCAATGGGCCTGCTGATAGCCTCAGGTTGATGCACATTTTATTTTGTTCAACTCAGGTTATTTCTTTCATTAAGTTAATTATTTTAAGAATTTTAAAGGGTTTTGATTTGACTTTTCATATTCTTTATTATTAATTCTTATACAAAAGGAAGAGAACATAAAAGAGAGCAGATCTGATATACCACCTTTTATATAAAGATAGGATCTGTGTTTTATCCTCTTAAATATCTGTCCCTGCAAGCACTTGTGCGTGTGCTTAACTTTATCCATAAATTTAGGTATGTTGGTATGTGTGTGTTTGGAGCTTTACAGTCAGACAATTACATATCACAATGACACTCATGGTATAAGAAGCCACAAAGAATAGATTGAAATACTGGCTTTGATCTCATGACACATGGTGTCATGGAACGATGAGCATGCTCACTGTTCTACATAAAAGGTATGTCTACACCGCAAAGTAAGCCCAGGATTAGTGGAACTCGAGTTAGCAGACCCTGCGTTTGTTAACCTTGTTCTTTAGAGTCTACACTCATTTGTATCCAGGTTAGGAATTGTTGAACCCTTGGTCCCAAACTGGGGGTCCAGCATCTACACTGCATTATGCAGGTCCAAGTCCAACCATCCATATCCCAGTCTTCCTAGGGTGTGTCTACACTGGAATAAAAGACCTGCAGCATGGCCAGGCCCAGCTCCAGTCAGCTGACTCTGGCTGGTGGGGTTCAGGCTGCAGGGCTTAAAATTTGCTGTGTAGATGGAGTCCCAGAGCCCAGGCTTCAGCCCAAGCCCAAACTCTACACCACGATTAAACAGCCTTGTAGCCCAAGTCCCGTGAGCCCAACTCAGCTGATATGGTCCATTCGCAGGTGTTTGACTGCAATGTAGACATACGCCTAGTGCCCTTCTCCCCCTATAATGTGGTGCAATGTGGGAAAACTTGACTGTCCACAGAACTTGACTACCTAAAGGACAAAGAGAGTCAACCCATGGGATTGTGGGATGCTTTTGGAGGACTACCAGAGCAAAAACAGCCTGTGCTGCTGCAGCTGCACTTAGGGCAGCCACTCATCCAGTTTTAAATCAGATGGTCCTACTTTTGTAATGCTTCTCCCGCTTTCTGAGACAAAATCAGATGGGTTTTGTCCAGTATCAGATGAGGGAATGCCACAGTGGAGAGCGTGCCTTTCCACCCCTGCCAGAGTGACAGGTCACATTCGGGATTGGGGGACAGGTAAGGCAGTGTACTTTTCAAAATGGTGCCCCCCACCCCATGCTATGTGACCTTGCCTGTACTGTGCATGTGAGGTCATGCCTGTGGGGGCAGGCCCATGCCATTCCTGGAAGTACCAGAATGTCCCATATTCCGGGAATGAGTGAGTGTTCACCCTAGCTTCACTATTATTGTTTTTTGAGCTAGCTAGCTTGGGTATGTCTACACATGCTGCAGTCACACCCCTGACTGCAGAGTAGACATACCTTTAGAATGACTTCATTCTTGTACGTTTGAAAGGATGAGTTAAGGGAGCATGAGTGTGGCAGCCAGTTGTCCATGTGGCTGAAACAACAGAGGGTTTTTTTTAATTTGGGGACAGATTCTGCTATTCTTACTCACACTGCATAGAACCTTTCTCCACAAATAGTACCACACAGCTGGTTTCAGGTGGCACAGCTCTAATGAAATCAATGGAGCTATAATGATTCACACCAGTTGAGGATCTGGCCTGATGGAACAACTTGTTGAGTAAGATGCTAGTAAACATAATGCATTTAGAACCTGACCTTCATTTATTGAGATCATTGTGGAAATACTATGGTCTTGTCTACATGGGGACAGTCAGAAAAGTTAAGCTGAGTTAACTAACGATGTGATGTTAATGTGCTTAAATTAAAGTGCATTAAATCACTCTATGGATGATTTCATTCAGAAGTAAAGTGGCCTTACTTCACTGTAGCTCCAGTACAATTTTACTCAATTTTACTTCTGAATGAGAATGTCCACATAGGGGGTTAATTCACTATAATTTATTAACATTAACTTCACACCTTTAGTTTATTCATCTTAACTATTCTGAGTGTCCTCATGTTACCAAGCCCTTAGAGTAAGCAGCCTGGGTGAGGCAGGGCTAAGGTGGCTCTAAGCACCTTTGTAACCTCATGATCCTGCTTGCTTGGAAACTCCCACTGGGCTTGTCTAAAAGTTACAACAGCTTCCTGGAGCTGCCCCTTGTGTCTCATCACTGCTTGGCATTTCCAGAGCTCTGGCCCCTACCCTGCCATGCTAGAGCTTGCAAAACGTATCTCTGGTAGACAGACTTACAACCATCTTCCACGGTGCCTGGGCTGGGGGAAATCCTTCCATGGTCAGAAGCAAGGCTTTGGGAACCTCTTTTGCCCTGCATAAAGAGGCTGGAGTGTGTATAAGATCTCACTTTTCCTGTCTGGAATGGATGGTTTCTGACTTTAATATTTTAGAAGCTCAACTTTTTGCTTCATGATGCATTTTTTTATTTTATATTATTTTAACAGAGCAGTATGAAATCATCTCACTCGTCCATGAATGCGCTTCACCTCTAACTTAGAGGGAACAGCTCAAAGGGTAAGATGGTAAATTGGCTTCCATGCATTTCCATTTTTTTGGTTTCTCTTGAAACTGCCATCAAAGGTTCCAGTCGGTAGAAGTGGACATATGTCCAGAAGGAAGGGAACCAATCCCAATAATTCATTTCATACACACACCATTGAAGAGGCATCAGAGGCTAATGAGCATTTCTTATAGATTTACACCAATTTACACAATAACCTAGATGTGAAATATTCCTATTAACAACTGATAATTAGCCCCTTGAGATGTCTAGCCACTCAACCTTTATTCCCTGTCTTGGAAAAAAATATTATGTTTTGCTTGTGAGTTGCTATGGGATACATTATGTAACCACAAGCTATAGAACATTTCACAATACTAACAATGTTGTGGCGTTTTATTAATATTTGTAAACAATCAAAGCTTTTAATTTGCAGTCCCATATTTCACAGAGCTCTATTTAGGATATAGAACAAATATAACAAACCATACTTCATCACTTATTTGTAAGCAGAACTCTCTAGTGGATTCAACAGAGAAAAGGTATGGTCTTTTGATTAAGGCACCAGACTAGGCCCTAGGATATTTGGGTTCCATTCCTGACTATGCTACAGACTTACTGTGGAACCTTAGGCAAGTTATTTAATCTCTCTGGGCCAGGCTTTCAGCAGATTTAGACAGGCCCCCAGTGGGATTTTCAAAAATGGCTGCTCTGTCACTGAAGACCCCACTAGGCCCCATTTACATTTTTAGGCATCTAAGTACCTTTTGAAAATCTGGCCCTCTTGTGCTTCTGTCTTCTCCAATCTGTAAAATTAGGAGTTATTGTCTATCTCTTCTGGTCAGACAGTAAACTCTTCACTTTCTATTACTATGGTTTGTACAGTGCCTTGGGGTCTAGCTGAAGGCACTCCTGTAGCACATAATTATTACTACTAACAACAACTCTCTGCTTCAAACGAAATACTTCTAAAAATTAGTGCACAATATGTCCCAAAGGAATTTGGCAACTCTTTAGTTAAGTGTATTTCACATTAACTATTTTTTTATACAAAACCTCATCCTAACTATAATTTTACTCAAGACTATTGGGAAAAATATATTATAAGAAAAATTATTATTCCACATACAGCAGAGTGTTTGTTAAAAATGGAAATATTGTCAACTTCTCTGAGTCACAAGCTATGATTAAAGTTTCCAGCATTTTTCATTCCATTCCCATTAATACATTTGATTTTTAGTGTGAAATTGGAACCATATTATAATTGTATAATATATTCTGCTTTAAATCAATTGCCAACATGCCTCAACTTTAAAATACTTATCGCCTAAGTTCAAGTGAATATTTGTGTCTCTTTATTCATGAAACATCTTTCACATACCATTTATGATTGTAGCTTGATGTTAAGTCTTCCCTGTCAGTGAAATAAAGATAATGCTGAGGTCTATTATCTTTCTTCGTTTTCCATTTTCTCTCCCTAAAACTGCTTGAAATGCCGTTCAGTGGAACTACTGTAGTTAGAACTTTGGCATTTCAATAATGAATGCTCTTACTAACACAAAGATGTAGCTCAAATATATCATAAAGCAGAAATATGCCAAATTTTTACTCACTGAGCTAGAGGTGAGTAAAAAAATATTCTTAGATTCAATGGAGTTGATCTCCAGTTGAATCTCTGCAGCTGCAGAAGAAATTTAAGCAGATACTGCAGCACCTGGAGAGGAAAGGAAAGATGGGTTTCAGTCAGACTTACCATTCCTCCTAGTATCTCCTGGATCTAGAACTGTGCAGGGGAGACTCCAGCTATGTAGCCCATGGGGGGGCGGGGAGGAAGAAACTACAGGGAGGAACCAGCCAGAGACTGAAGTTGGAAACAGTAGTTACAGAAGCAGCTTAAGCAGGAGCTGTCGGACATGGATGGTGTCATCACACAGCTTTCTACACTTTTACATCTGGACATTCCCTCCACTGTGCTGCTTGACTGTTTGCACCATCCCTGCCTCACTCTCGCCTCACCTCTGTTTCATTCCACCTGCCCTCTATACTTCCTTTCCTCCATTTCACTGGCCCATCCCCCTGAACGCAATCCCTTCGATGACCCCACTCACTTCCTTTTTCTTTCCGTTCAACTAATCACCTCCCAACTAAACCTCATTCCAAAAATTAAAAAAAAAAAAAAAACCCACCCCCCACCAATCAACTCCCCCTCCCACAAAAAAATAATAATATGGAATTATCATGACATTTACCAGAACTGTGTACTCTGTATGTCATATCACTTTCCCCCTATTTTTCATCTTTCCTGCCTATGTCAATTGTAAGTGCTTTGGGGAGGGGACTGTCTACTACTCTGTGTTTGTACAGCCCCAGCACAATTGGGCCTCATTCTCATTCAAGGTGGCCCTTTGGCACTGCTGAGAGAATAAATCAGTGTAGTGGCACAGTTTTCCTATCAAATGAAATTCATACCAAATTCATACTTAAATCCTAATCCAGCCAAGATCTTAAAGTTAACCAAATGCTTTGCTCTATTGAGATCTTAGGGCTCAAAGAGGGCACAGTGAGGAAGGAAGTGTTGCTCAAATGCACAAACAGGAGCAAAACTTCAAAATGTTGGTGAAAAGCCGGGTGCTTAGATGAGGAGGGCAACACTTAGAAGTCAGCAAATTTTACATAGTCTGATCTCCTAAATGCAAACATTTAACCTAAAGTTCAATTTGATGCTAGAATGAATTTAATATCAAAACTAATAACACCAGGGTGTCACCACTTCCTCTCCTGTGCTGGGGGAGGAGAGCATTTTAAAAGGGGCTCCACCACATAATTCTGTAATCCCTTCCACGGTGTTTAGATCTAATGTGCCACACAGGACACCAGACTTTTAGATACTTGTATAGAGCTCAAAAAAAAGAGTGACAACTTTTATCTAGTAGTGGAGATTAATATTTTGTTACCTGCCCAGTGGCTCTGGTCTATATTACTGTGATCAGCCAAGTTCTAAATAATGGAACTCAGGCTCACTACTACCATGTTATAGTGTGACTGGAAATGCTTGTTCTTCTCCTGTATGTGCAAGGTTTACTAGGACATCAGAGTTTGAAAAACCTTTGCTTAAAGAGTCAGGAACCCAGAAACAACTCACTTTTATAATGTTCATCCTGTTGCTAAGAGTATTTGGAAAATGTTCCATCAGCTTCTGAATTTCCCCATCTCTTGTGTCCCTTCTCTCTTATCTCCTTGTGCTTTCTCATTTTAGAAAGACCATCACTCACGAGTAGACTGCAATAAGAGATAACCTTCTACAACTGCTTAAGCTGCTACACTGATTATTTGTTTAACTGATTAAAGGATGAATAAACAATAGCATCTATTAACAAATATTGATTTTTTCTTAACTTCAGTGCAGATTTGACCTTGTGGAAATATTATTATACCAGGTGATAATGTCTGCATTAGACAAAGCTTACCACAAGGAATTAAACCTGTTAAAGGGAAAACTTTTAAAAGATTCTGTTGGATTATATTGTCTTAAATTTGGTCATGCTCTGCTTTGAAAAGATCCAATCTGTATTCTTGTTTTTCTCAATATAGCCTATTATGCAGCCATACAATGATGTTCAGGTAATTTTACATGTCTGCTGCAACCTTGCAAAAGCAAGGAAATGAAAACTCCCTGGTGAAACAATCAATTTTTCACTGAATATCCCGGAGGACATTTCTGCAAAACGGGCTTGAGAGATGGGATTGAGAGAGATCAAGGAACATTTTGGCATTATTTAATTCTTCCCCAAAGCTTTTTTCCCATTTAAGGGTAGTACCATCACTTAAAAGTAAGCATTAGGCTTCATACTCAAAGCCCTAAGCAATCAATAAGTGTGGCTCAGAATGGATTTGCCCACCTCTCTAACTGTCACTAAAGGAAAAGTCTCACAGGAATGCCTCAGTCTCAGCTATATCTCCTATTAGCCTAGCAACATGATGGTGCAGTTCCAGGTCCTCACTGACCCCCTGGAAGATCTCCCACAAACCATTCTCAAGTGGTCTAGGTACAAGACAACACAATGAAGGGCTAAGGCAATAACCCAGTTCATGGCACTAGTGCTGTACAAGCTAGACATGCTCACAGCAGGGGCCACAGTGCACAAACTCAACAGAGCCTTACAGAGCAGAAATAGATGTGATTCAGGGGATGTCTACACTACCCGCCGGATCGGCAGGTAGTGATCGATCTATCGGGGATCAATTTATCGCGTCTAGTGTAGACGCGATAAAATCGATCCCCGATCACTCTGCCGTCGACTCCAGAACTCCACCATGGCTAGAGGCGGAAGCAGAGTCAATGGGGGAGCGGCAGCGGTCAACTCACCCCTGTCCTCATGGCCAGGTAAATCGACCTAAGATACGCCGACTTCAGTTACGCTATTCGCGTAGCTGAAGTTGCGTATCTTAGGTCGACACCCCTCCCCCAGTGTAGACCTAGCCTCAGCTGTGTCCTAGGAAATGCAGTCCTGTCTCTGAACCCTGCTCATAGTCTTATGGTCTCCTGACACTGTAACAGTGGAGATTTCCTAAGGCAGGGCACCCTCGGAAGCTGCTCCCAGTGCTGTTGTACAGTGATTGGTTTACCTGGTTGCAAGAGACTTTCTAAACCTTGCTTACAGTACGGTGCACTAGGACAATCCTGTATCCGATTTTCCTTTCTCTTTAAATTCCACTGTAAAATAAAGAAAAAAATAAGTATCTTTTAAATAAACTTTTTAAAATTCCCAAATCATTTCTTTGCCCTGGACCATAACAGTGTTTACCTTAGACCAGGCTCATTAGGGCATTCTAAAAGTTACACTATCTATAGAAGTCCCACAGAGGTCCAAGATCAAGAAGAGTACCAGGCACTCCACCTTGCTCCACCAGGACATGACTCTGCCTTGCCAGCTCCTGACATCCCCCTGCCCTGCCCTGACATATGGACAGAGAGGTTAAGGGAGGAATTCTCTTCTTCCCCATAGGGCAGTTTTCAACAGCACAAAGCAGCTGGGGCCAAGAATCTGGCCCCTTGTGTTCAATGGAAGATTTATTTTGTCCTTAACTATTTATCTCCTTTCCTTGCTATTAAGTGCTTATGTTTTGCCCGTGATATGACCAGTAAGTCCACTTACTATTCATCAATCTTCACTAAAAAATAAACCTCTGGGTTTTCAGAATAGTAAGAAATGTCGGCATGTAAAAGGATAGGAGGCAATGAGGGGAGTAGAGTAAACCTCCAAGGAGTTTTCTAGTAGATATTTCACTTGTATTTGTTGTTTGCTTGCTTTTGTTTTGTTTTGAAGTCAAGGTGAGGCTCTGAAAGGCCATCTGTTTGTGGTGCTACAGAAAAAGAGTGAAATGGATTCCAAAGTCCTGGAAAATCCATTTACCATCCCTCTAGAGCATACCATGACTGTGGTTTTCTTTCAGAAAAAATGTGAGCAAAGATATATACATAAAGATAGAGCAGTCGGAGGTGGCTCAAGCCAATTATGAGAACACTTTTCATAAAGGTTGGCAGAAATAAATTTAATGATGTGATAACATTGTTCACCTAGGTAGGAGGTATCTCCCACAAGTGATAAAGTTGAATTTAATCTGAAGCGATTTCTTAGTATTCTTCTGTACTCCTTTCTGATTTTCCTCCATAATAATGTTCCTGAGGCATTATCATACATAATGTATAAATGATCTTTGCTCAGCATTACATTTATTGCAATATGAAGTATTCAAAAAGTTCATCATATGCTGTCTCATAGTGATATAGAGTCCTACGTTTTAAAATGTGGATTCCCATGGTGCCCCGAAAAGAAACTGTCCATACCTGTTGTGCATGCAAATGAATACATCTGTATGCAATTACAAGGGTTGTGCAAGATGTCTCCAACAAACCCCCAAACCATGCAAAACCTACCAGGCTTTGGGTTTCTTTTATTGTGGAAATCGGCTCAAATTACAAGACGGATATCTAATTTTCCACTATTCCAGTCTTTACACAATGTTCAGATGTGAGTAGTTGTTTCTTGGCCTAAAATAACATTAAGGGTCATTTACAAAATCCAGATCCTAAGCTAACAGTCTGAGGAGGATTTGGATTTGGACTTATTCCTTGGGGATATTCTCTAGTTTTGTTACATACAAATTCCATGTTTGTAGAAAGAGAAGCTAAAGTTTTCAGAACTTTGCAGTAGCCATGGGCCTGTTTTCAAAAGAACTTGCCTAAATTCTTGTCTAAAACCAGGTGAGACCTGTTCAAAGATGAAATTCAAAGAAAAACTTGGAGGTAGCAGTAAACTCCTGCAGTCAAATATTTGGCAATATCTGATTTAGATTCCTTCCTAAATTATCCTTTCTCTTGCTAAGGTTTTATTCATACATACTGTTTAAAGGCAATAATAAACAATATAGTAAATACAAAATGTTTTCGCATATATAGAAATATTTCACATCGAAACCTTCATACAGAAAATATTTTTTTAGTACTAGTAATGCTAAACAAAAGGGTACGTCTACACTACCCGCCGGATCTATCGGGGATTGATTTATCGCATCTAGTGTAGACGGGATAAATCGATCCCCGATCGCTCTGCCGTTGACTCCGGAACTCCACCATGGCGAGGGGCGGAAGCAAAGTCGACGGGGGAGCGGTGGCCGTTGATCTCGCGCCGCGAGGACGCGAAGTAAGTGATTCTAAGTCGATCTAAGATACGTCAACTTCAGCTACACTATTCTCGTAGCTGAAGTTGCGTATCTTAGATCGATCACCCCCACACACTGTAGACCAGCCCTGAGGAACTGGTTGTGAAGTTACTCTATATCCCAGTCATCACTACTGACTTTGTGTGCATATTTGTGCAGTGCTCTACACAGGTCCAGGATAGAATATAACCCAGAGAGCTGAACCTGCTCCCAGTTAAGTCAATGGCAAAACTTGCTAATTTCCATGGAGTTACTCCAGATTTACAGCTCTACAAACCTTGTTTTTAGAGCATGGCAAAAAAATTTTCACCAAAACCCTTTTTCAGCAAAAAAAAATGCCGATTCAGTGATGCTGAAACATCTCAAATTTTTTTGGCAATTTTGCAAAAACAAAAATATTTTAGATAGAAACAAAGACAACTCCTAAAAGAGAAGTCCTACAATAATTTCATTTTCAACATGTTCTAAGTGTAGAATTTTGTTTGAAAAATGAGTTTTTCTTTAGTAATTTCCCTTGGTTTTATTTTATTTTTTAACTTTTTTTTAAAAAGGCTCAAAATCAAAACAAAATGTCTGTTTGGCATTTTGGTTTGACACAAAACAAAAACAAAAAAATTCTGATTGATTTTTCTAAAATGTCAGCAAACTAAAAAAACCTATTATTTACCCATCTTTTCTTGTTCTTTCTCTTCACTCTAGATGGCATAATTTCTAAGGGCTACTGGTACTTACCTGATCTAATTCCCATTGACTTTGCCTGAGAAAGGATGGAGTAGAAACTGAGTTGAGGCTTCTGGATTTGTCCCTAAATATAAACAGAAAACATGTCCTGTCCTGTCAGTTGAGAGTCTTCCATTAAATATATTTAAAATCATCCTTAAAATAAATTATCTACTAATAACCTACTCTGTGAAACACAACACTAGCTGATAGCATGCATGGGACCAAAATGCTATAGTGATTTCAGTCACAAAAAATGTGCCTGACTCTTAAAGACCTAGACAGGAATGTATCATTTGAGCAACTGCCTATGGAATATGATCTTACAAAACACCATTTTAATGCTTCCACCTGTATACAAGAAATAATATATCGAACGCGCACAAAGTAATTACTGAGCACATCTGGTCGGGTGCTAAAAAAGGGATAACTTAATTTCTATAGAAAACTAATTATACCCCTTATGCATCCTACAGCCAATCGGAAAACATCTTCAAGTCCTATGGTCATTAAACTCTAGCAATTGTCTATAATACATGATTGTTCACACCTGAAAAGGTATCACTCTATATTAATTTCAGGCAGCTTTAAAATATGAACTACAAAGTAGAGGGGAAGGAAATTTTAATATATTTATTGCAAAGCCTGGACTAAATACTCTTAACAATTAAAAAACCCTCTGTTAGACATGAGAGCAGAGCAAGATACACCTCTACCCCGATATAACGCGACCCGATATAACACAAATTCGGATATAACGCGGTAAAGCAGTGCTCTGGGGGGGTGTTGCTGCGCACTCCGGTGGATCAAAGCAAGTTCGATATAACGCGGTTTCACCTATAAATCAGTAAGATTTTTTGGCTCCCGAGGACAGCATTATATCGAGGTAGAGGTGTACTTAAGCCCATGCCCAACTCTGACCATGACTGACCCCAATGAAGTTGGCACCTTCACATGCATAAAGTTAGGCACATATTTAGTACTTTGATGAATCTGGGCTTAAGATAGATAGGGAAAAAAGAAAATTTTGTTTGATTCCAGTTTTCCTCTACTTTGAAGTACACAGATCTTTTTATCTAGATCTCTTCCTTGTGCCTTTCATTCTTTCTTCTTTCTCTCCTCCAGCTCCTAACAGAACAATTCACCATGAAGTACAGGCATTTTCAAAGTCAATTCTTACTGTCCATAGGGGATGGAAACAGATTGATGAGAGATTTCCCTTTCTTTAATTCAGAGTGGCAGCTGAAAGCATCGTTTTCCCACTGAAGCAAAATAACAAATGCAACACAATGTTGTGAACTCCCAGTGCAAAGCACAGAGATTTAATACTGCAACATTTGTATTAATGAGTCATGTGTATCTGACTCTCTCCTCATCCACCCAAAACAGTTTCTAATTATATTCATGTACACTGCACATTCAGTCACACAGTGGCATGAGTTTATTACATGAACCAATCCAGATGTCTTAATTCAGGCACAAACTCCCCTTGCAGTGAGTGAGAGTTTTACCCAAATGAGAAGTAACAATGACATTATATTAAATTTTTAGGGCTAGATTGTGCAAACAGGCAAAAGAAAGGACACCCTCCCTGCTGCTTCCCAGCTGAATTAGGGATACCCAGAACGTAGCTCCAGGTGCTGAGGGAAGCTCAAGAGCAAGTGTGGGGGCGGGGGTACTAGGCAGGCAGCCATGGCATTGTTCTAATGGCTGGCTGCTCTGGGGAAGTATGTCACACTTTGAAAAAAGGATTATACCTATGACGTGTCTCTGAGGCATAAAGTCGCTTGTATTCCTCCTGAGCCAATGCACCATCTACTATTCAGGGCTGTGCCTAAAGACACAATCTTACCCTAACACAATGCAATAACTTCACATAGCAGTGTGCAGATAATTTTAAAAGTCACAGCCTCTGCCTCCAAGAGCTTACAGTCAAAACCAGGCAAACATAGTACGTGCTAAACAAGGAAGTAGTCACGCATGAAAAGAAATAGGAAAGAAAGGAAGGTCACATGTTAAAATAAATAACTATCATGAGAATCTTCTTGCCGGCAAAGTTGCCAAGTTCTGATAGTTTATAAACGAGAATCAGATAATGGAAGAGGGGAGAAGCAGGCACTGCAGGAGAGGAAACAACAGTAGGAAGCCAGGCAAAACGTTTTGAGGAGGAATTTGAAGTGGAGATTGAGGATGTTTGGTGCACAGAAAAAAGGCTGTCAAAACAAACCTAGGCAGTAGCATAGTAACATTCAAGTGTACATGGGAAGGGAAGCAAAGGAGGAAACAAGGCAATTGGGGGATGGGAGCCACAGAGATGGCAGATAAATATGCACATGAGGATAAGCTGTACAGAGCATTAAGAGTGAAGCTGAGTAACTTGAACTTTAACCAGAAAGTAAAAGGAGGTCAGTGAAGAAACTATATAGAAAATTATGTTATAAGATACATTATAAATCCTGGTGGACTCAGGAATTCACTTGCATTCACCAATGGACACCACTATTCCCCATTGTATAAAGAAGCAACACTTTGCTAGGAAAAAAACATTTCTCAAGAGGCGAACCCACTTCTTTTATCTTACTTCACAGGTTTTCTGAATCCATCTTACAAAATGGCTGATACCTCAGAAACCTACGAATGTCAGAGGGCCAATCAGTGGAGCCAGAATTTCGCCCTACATGTCCAGGTCCAGTGTGTGTCTGTTCCACCAAAGTCTCTGAGCTTTATGGGGAAAGCTAACTCCTTTGTCCTCCCCAAAGCACCTCCTCCTCCTGACCTAAAGCTTCTGATGTTGACATATAATTTTATCATCATCTGCCCAAACCAATTTGGAACTGCATCATCCTTTGGATCGTTGCTTGCTTCTTTTATGTCCTGCCTAATATCAAACAGTCTGTTAATTCCATGTTAAATGCCTCAAATTTTAGGGGATTGTTTGAGATGTTTTTGAAGTCAAGAGTATTGACTCTGGCACCTTTTACCTGGACAAAGAACTCTGGTGTCTGAAGTGTGCTGTTTATTCCTAGAACGAGTGTAGCATGGGCAGTTTTTCTTCTTCTTTAGAGAGCCCTGCAATGGGGATCCAGGACAGGCTTGCTCTCCTTTAAAAAAATATGAGACGACTAATTTTAAGTGCCATACAACTTTGCCCATCTCCAGCTATCGATTGCTCCATACTTTGTACTTTTTATTCTCTGAAGCAATGAACTGAATGATGCATTTCTTTTAACTAAACTAGTGTTTGAATTTCTTTTTTGAAAGTGTGACGTACCAGTTGTGAAGAATGTAAAGTATAATTTATATTGTACAAAAAAATGGATCATTTGGATGGTACATTGTTAATTTTATATTACATTGGCACTATTAATTTTAGTAAATATTTTGGTCCAGGCCCTTAGATAGTGTAAATTGGCATAGATCTTTGAATGGAGCAATGCCAATTTATACCAGTTGAGAGCTAATCATTTTTTATTCAGGCTAATGTCAAAAGGCAGTACCCTAGCAATGAATGACTGGAAAATGGATGAGACTTTCCAAAAAATTTGACAGCAACAACACAGTTGTTTAAGGAACATATTTATAAAAAGATACCCCTAGAAACCATATTAAAAAGTGGACCATATTTAGTGAGTACTTTGGAGAATTATGCCACTTAGTTGTAACACAAAGATATGTAGTTTGGAAGCAGAAATTGGATAGTAAAACAGAGAAAGGGCTTATGTGTAAATCAACTGGAAATAAAAACTTACCCACAAATTAGCAAAAGTATAGATCTAAGGCAGAGAGAGGAATTTATCTAGAAATCTCTACAGAAAGGGTTCAGCTTCCTAGCAATCTTGAAGTTTTATTAGAGGATGGATGAATGGATACAAAAAATTTTATTAGGAAAAGAAACAACCTAGAAATGTTTCCTTGAAGAAGGCAGTATAATAACCCAACAGCAGCAATCCATGATTCATGCAAATCAATCCCTGAGTGCAAACTTTTAAAAGTCAGGTCTTTGGGTGCTGAGCACTGTAAATATATCATTATTATGTACTAATATTGGTTTATGTTAAACCACACTTACCTTGGGTAGCACTTTACTCTGTGAGTAGCCCAGGTGAGAGGATTACTTACAAAATAAGGTCCTACTCATTGTGGATAAAGGTAGTAGAATATTACCCATTGTTATGTATGTGCCACTACAGGTCAATTAAAAATAATATCCCATTTGATTTTAAAATCATGGAGCCCAATTATGGCTAGGTCTGCCAGGGTGCATTAGAGAGCCCTATCCCTTTATAGTGCATTGCACAAAGAGAGCAATAATTTGCATACAAATGCTGGGAGCACAAGTGATTGCCAGTTAGTGCTGCTTACAACACTCCTGCACCTGTGTACTAGCCAACACATGAGGGGAGCTCTGACTACATGCTTTAACAGTGTAGCAATTCCTATTGCCCAGAACTTCTTCCCTTCATCTCTACTTTGCCTCTGGAGGTCTTGTACCCTATAAAGGCATAATGGCTCTTGACAGAACCACTCGGACAGTACTTTTCATCTCTCTCCCTATAATAATTTGCCCCTTGGTAATTTCCTGACCTTATCACTTCCTGTTCATATCTTTTGAGTGCCCTCACAAAGAAATGACATTTTCCACCTCACACGTTTTCACCAATCGCTGAAGTGCAATCAGCTAAGGAAATTAATTTGGAAACATGAGATTAGCAGGCAAGTGTATCCCACCGAAATGTCAGAATCATCTAGAATTGCAGCATTACTTTGTTCTGCTCCTAGACATCTGTTTCAGAGTAAAATCTTTTATCTTTTATTAAATATCATATGACACATTAGGGCACTATAGAGTAAAACAATAGTAAGACTGCTAACACTGAAGAGAATACAAATATAAATGACAATTGTGTGGAGTATTTGGTTGGTTGGTTTTGATTTTGTTTTTCTCAGCAATTCAAGTTTTGCTTTTGAGGATGATACAAAATGTTGGTTTTTTTAATCAGGAATGGGTTAAGTTTAAACTCTTTCCCATTCTTATGTCAATCACTAAGGATTCATTTTGTGTCATTTGCTGTGCTCTTTGCAATTTCTGTCACAAAAATGATGTATTAGAATTTGAACGCCTCATGTGTTTTGTAAATTATTGTTGTGTGCTGTACTGCTTTGACCTTTTCAATATTCTGTAATTTCATTTGCTGCCAAGGCTATTTAGGTTCTTTTCTCATGTTTCAGCCTTGCTAAACTACAGCTAACAGATAGGAATGGTCAAACTGTCAAAATATAAAATGTTTTAAAAAAAAATCTGAAAGTATAATCAAAAATATATCACTATTTCACAATGTGTGTTAGGTATTGAAATTCTGATGTCTCATCCCCTCATCGAAGATTGTGATGAAAACTGCAGTTGTTACCAAGTGAATCTAATCTTCTGGCAAAGCTTTTAGTAAGAATGGTAAATGAAACAAGACTCACCCATTCTAGATACAATCTTAAATGTACTCTCTAAGTCTTCTTTGGAATGCTCAATATGGCATCAGCAGACGTGGGTGCTTTTGTGTTTATGCTTAAATATTTTCTTTAGCACAAATTATCCACAAAGGAATCTATCCACAAGGAATCAATTACTCCTTGACTTTATTTTCCTAAACCCTATTTTGTGTGTCTTTATCTTTAACAGAGTCAACCAAAGTGACTCAATAGAATCAAAGCAAAGCCTAAGGAATGAGTGTTTGCAAAATGCAAACCCAAAGCTATTGATATTTGGGCAAGTTTGAATATGAATCCAACTTGTCCATCTCTAGTTTTCAATTGTGGAATCATTGTAGACACTTCATATTTAAGAGTTTCAATGCTAGAGTGTATATCCAAAAATATCTTTATGCCTTTTTACCATTAGGTAAGGTATTAACAATATCAGTGGTATTCCCTATTCTGTACAAAATATGCTGGCTCATATTATTAATCCTGTAACTGTAGCAGACTAGTTTAGTGTTTCAGCTCAGCTCCATGCATCAGTGCATTTATAGATTCCATGAATTGCAGCACTTTTCCAGAGTTATTAAAAAATAGAAACATGGTTTATTTAAAATTATGGGTCAAATTCTGGTGTAAATATAGAATAACTGTTGATATCACAGGGTCACTATGGATTTGCAGCAGCATAACTGAGAGGAGACTTTGGCTGTCTGTTTTTATTTTAACTCTAAGGAAAGGGTGAATAGAACATAGCCACTTTTCTAAGGAAGCCAGCAGTAAGCATTTTAGATTGTACATACTGTGTGTTGAATAATACATGTTCAACTGAGTGCCTAACTTCCTCACGGAACTGATTTCAATGGAGTTATAGGTAAGACTGATTCTTTCATGGAGGTCGCAGAAGTCATGGATTCTGTGACTTTCCGCAACCTCCATGACTTCCACAGTGAACGGTGCAGCTGACTTCACAACCAGCCAAATTGGCCGCTGCTGGAGCAACCCAGGTCCAGCTGCTCTTGCGGTTTCTGGGGCCAGCCACACTGGCTGCTACTCGGAAGGCCCCAGGCAGCTGGTTTCAGGGACTGCTCCAGCAGTGGCCGGTGTGGCTGGTCCCGCAGATTGCCTGGGCAGCAGTCCTGGGGGCAGCCCCGGGGAGCACCCAAGCAGCAGCCCCAGGGGCAGTCATCTCCCAGCACTGGAGCAGGGCACGACCAGCAGAGACTCCCCAAAGTAGAGATTTTGTCAGGGGTATTTTTGGTAAAAGTCATGGACAGGTCACGGGACATGAATTTTTATTTATTGCTCCTGACCTGTCCATGACTTTTACCAAAAATATCCATGACTAAATCTTAGACTTAATCATAGGCCCTGATTTTCCATTTTCCAACATCATTTTGATTTGGTAGCATTGGTAGCATTTTACAGTGACCTTTCACTGGTATAAGCTACACAAGATGCACAGCAACAGAAAAGAGGCAGAAAAAAACAATGAAGTAGAAAAGTAGAAATGACAACATCCAAGAGAAGTGAGCCAAATCTTACAAATGGTAAAAAAGAGAGAGATGGGCAGGTGTTCTTAAAGGGAATGGAGAATCGAAGGATTTACAGTGGTTCAGAGACAGCTGCTGGCTGAGGCAAGCAAAATTGTTGGGAAGAAACACCTAAAGAAATAAACTAATGAAAACTGGCAAGGGGATATAGAGCCTTTTACCTCTAGGACACTGGCTCAAATCCAGTAGCCTGAGTTGGTGATCCCATAAAGATGTGTCTATTTCACAAGAAAGCACTGCTGTATATAGTACCGAACAGCAGAGCTGCTAATGACTGAATGGGCTTGGAAATGGAATTGTATCCTCTGACCTCAAGAGGCAATCCCTCCAGAACAAGGAAGTGCTGGAACCTGTGCACTGCTTCTACAGACACAAGAGAAGACATTTGTCTCCAGCAATGTCAAGCCAGACCCTTTCAGAACTATTCAGTGCTGTATTATCTCTACTCCCATTGAAGTCAATGGTTAAACTGACTTTGATAGGAGCAGAATTAAGCCTGCAATGAGCATTGAGCACTTTTTAAAATCCCACCCTGAATCCCACACACAACATTTTATAACGTGGGAGGGAGTGTTTCAGATAGATGGAACAGAAGACAGGAAAGAACAACCCACACCCCTGGAGACCAGTAGGAGGGTGGAAGGCATGGGAGCGTGAGACTAGAGGATTACATTGAACAGCTGAGGAAGTAGGTGGCTAAAAGAGACAGAAAACAGAGCCCATCCATGTAGAATTTTGAAAACCAGGAGAGCAATCTGAGCTAGATTTAGAGGTCGATATAGTACTCTATTACAGGTACCTGTCCTGGGGCCAAATCCTCAAATTGTACTCAGACAAAGCCCCGTGAACCTGTGTCTGATGAAAGGGAAATGAGTAAGATGGAGACATATTCATTCTAATTAATTTCATAATTGTTTGTGTTTAACAGAAGCCTGTAGATTGTAGTAATTTTATTAATATAATGGGCTGATTTTGATTTGTTGGAGATAAGCTGCCCCTCTGACTGTTAAAAGTTATTTCTTGGTAATTTTTTGTTTCTTTGTTTGCTTAATTATTTGCTTCTAACAAAGGTGATTTTAGGATCTGGGAAGTGAACACATGTCATTAATTGCTTGATCACATTAATTGTTCAATGGAATGTAAATTTTTTAATGTATAAACAACATTAAAGCTGCCCTGGAGAAAACTACTTGCCTTGTGCATAAACTTATTATGATTGCTAGTAAATAAAATATGTTCACTTCCTCTCATTTTGTTACCTTTGGCAACTGTACTGCAAAGTGTCTTCCATGCAGTGTACTTGAGATCTCTGCTTAATTCTTTTGAGTGTTTATGTGCTGTACCTTGTACCATTTATCAGCTGGTATGAGCTGGGTCTGAATCAGCCTATCTAGAGTGGCGTGACCTGGGAGAATTGGGGAAAAAAGAAAAATATACAAATTTAGCAAGCCAGCTAAAGGAGCCTTCTCCATACTGCAGCTCTGTCCCTCTCCTTCCTAAATCCTAGTGTCCTATGTCATATTTCTTCTCTTCTCCTTCCTTGCTGCATCACCACTAAAAATCACTTCACCCTCTCTATTCCCTCCCTCCAGCACAGTGAACAACTGGAACTCAGAGGGTTTGTCTGGTCTGAGATTAGACCAAGTACAGCTATCTGAGCACAGCTGATTCCAGTCTCCTGGAGACCCCTAATCTTTCAGAGAAGTAAAGGATCTCTCCACTTCGATGGTGAGGGAATCCACCCCATGGCCCAGTTGGTAAGCATGTCTCGCTTTGTGACTGAGGGGACAGTGAGTGTGGGCTGATGTGGCTGTCTCTGTATTTCTGAAGGGAGACAAGTAAGGAGAGAGAGAGACAGAGAGAGTGTGAAGGGAGCTAGTGAGTGCATATGTCAGGAATAACTGGATTTGGATGAGTATTTTAAGGAGTGAGTGAGTGGATAGGTATATATCTGCCTGTGTGACTAAGGGCAAGGGGCATGGGGGGGAAGAGAGAGTTTATAAGAAAATGATAAGTGCTAAGGGGGTGAGAAGCAAAAGTAGGGAGGGACTGATGTGAATTATGTGGGCAAGAAAGGAGGAAGGGAAGATTGGAGAGGAAGAAGGAATGCAACATAAAAAAGGAAGAAGTAGGGTAGATGGAGAGAAAGGGTAAGACAAATTAATACACTGTAGGAAAAGAAGTTTGAGAGGAAAATAGAAAGAGATGGGGGAGGGGGATAAAGCTAGAGAGTTTGTGTTAGAGAGATTAGAATGGGAAGGAGAAACCCAAAGAAGACACAGTCCATTAAAATGTATTTGCTTAGTGGAAATCTTAATGCCAATATGATAAACTAAATAAACCCATACAAAATATAAACCACGAGAGAGGAAGAAAGATAACATAGGGAGTTGGGTAGTGAAAAGTGCAAAACTGCTTCTCACCTGGGCCAGCCCTACTTATGGGGGGGGGGGGGGGGGAAGCAGCTGGATCTTTTGGATCTTATTTTGGATCTTTTCCTAGAAGCCTGTTAGCAAATTACCTCAGATTCAAATCTGGCATTGAATGGATAAAATTAGGTGCTGTCTAACTAAAGTAAAATTGTTATTGATTGGCCCAAAGCACTGGTGTGAGCAGTTCTGGCTTGCACTCTGAGAATAGATTTATATTTTTCTTTAGTCAGAGACTGTCCTGGACTACAATTTTTCTGTGTTGAAACTCATTTCTTACCCTGAAATTCAGGGGTAAAATCCTGGCTCCAGTGAAATAAATGGAAACTTTGCCATTGATTTCACCCTAGTTTCTACCATTTGAAGAAGAGTATTATTTAAGTCTTTGCTTCAAGTGACTGATGTAGGAACTCTTCTTTGCATCTTCTTGCAAGTGCACTAAATTAGTGTAATGTCCTTTGTACTTGCCTTCCTGATGCTTGTCACCAGCTATCCTCGATACAAGAATGATGTCAGCCAGGGACAAAAGTCACTGATGAGACTTAAGATAGCCAAGGAGTCCAATTCATACTTTACAGGTTTTTCCACATATGTGACAAGTGGTTGCTTGGAAAGGGCACAACTGCTGGCCAGGATGCTGTACCCTTTCCTTCCTCCTTTGCTGTTTCTCAGCCTCTTGAGCCAGGTGATTCTCTTCAAAATGGGCTGAGGCTTGATGTATGATGTGATGCTATTGCAGTCTATTGCCAGCCAGCTCTTCCCAATCCGTGGGGTCAATGCCTCCCTTAAGATATACTTCAGAGTGTCCTTGTAGTGTTTCCTCTGTCCCCCACAAGTCCTCTTACCATGGGTCAGGTTTCCCTCCCCACTCTGGGGTACAGATGTGGGGACCCACATGAAAGACCCCCTAAGCTTATTTTTACCAGCTTAGGTTGAAACTTCCCCAAGGCACAAATCCTTTCCTTGTCCTTGGACAAATTGCTGCCACCACCAAGTGATTTAGACAAAAATTCAGGAAAAATGGCCACTTGGAGTTCCTGTTTCCACAAAATATTCCCCCAAGCCCCTTCACCCCCTTTCCTGGGGAGGCTTGAGAATTATATACTAACCAATTTGTTACAATGTGAGCACAGACCAACCCCCTGGGTTTTTAGGACACTGAAAATCAATCAGGTTCTTAAAAGAAGAATTTTTTTTTTAAAGTAAAAGAATCATACCTGCAAAATCAGGATGGAAGGTAACTTTACAGGGTAAATAAACCGATTTCAAACACAGAGTGCCTGTAGCTGCCATGGATGTCAACTGAAGTTGTGAGTGCTCAGCACTTCTGAAAATCAGATTCACTTTCTTATTAACTTTAGCTAATGGATGAGATTTGCTTATTTTCCTTTTAATTTTATCAATTTTACTGGAAAGAATTTTAGTTTTCCACTCAATAAGACAACTTACTAATTCCATTGCTTTGACAACCAACCACCAACATGCCAATCTGTTCTTACATACACCATTTTCACCGGTACAGTAAATGGAGATGGCTTATTATAATATACAAAACTAATGAAAAATCCTGTTTCAGATGTTGATTTGCTGAACTTGGGGGGGGAAGTCACAACTATTGACCATCCAGTCAGATGTTGAAAACAAACCTTGAAAATCTCTCTCTCAAAAGAAATCTAATTATTTCATGGAACTTACTGACAAAGTGCTTCCTTTTACTGCCATATGGGCACTATCAATGTGCTATTTCTGTGAAAGAAGGTGTTTTAGCAAGTGAGGAATCACCTTTGTTCACTGCACCAGTTCCAGTTTCTGCAGTATCTAATGAAGCAAGGATTCGAGTTGCCAAATGTACTGGTCTCCAGAGCAACATTTGAAAACTGCTAGGCTAATTTTCATCTTAAGCAATCTTGACTGTGAAATGAAGCATCAGCTGGCAAATAGACAACATATTTCCAATGATACGTGGAAAACAAAAAATGTAATACTGCATATTTTCAAAATATACCAACTCTTAGAAACAGTCAAATATATTCCATGGCCATTCATGAAACTTACATTGGTGAATGAGTAAAACGTTCCTTTAAAGGATGAATAACAGCTATCAAGTCTTAAAAGAGCTGGATTGTGTGACAGTCCAATAAATGATGGCAAGTATTTTTGAAATAACATAGAACAGGATCTCTCCTAATGAATTAACAACTATAAGGTACACACCATAGAGTGTGCAGTGAAGCGCAGGCTGAAGGCATGATTGGCTCAGACTAATTTTTGGTTGTTCAATACTAATTATATAATAATCTATCTATCCTATTTATAGGAGACCAATTGCCAAATATCTATGCAACAACGTGCCTAGTAGCAGAAAAATAAAATCAGAACTACACTATTCTCTTGCCACCCTATGGCTCGGCTACGCATGTTGGAGTCTGAGTAACCTTGATCGTTATCCCTAGGTAGAGGGAATTAGAGTAATCCAGTCTTGGTGTGATAAACATATGGATTAGGGCTGTGAGGTTCTCATTAAAGAGGAATGGACCTCATCTCCTGGCAATCTGTTATTGCCACTTCCTTGTTTTCAAGGTAAAAGCACAAAAGATCCAGGTATAGCAGTTGCCCTCAAAATAATAAACAACCTCTAGGAGCAGGGGCATGTGCAGGAATTTAAATTTGACCTCTTTTGGAGGAGCATGTTAAACACGCACATATTATACACATTAAACCATATCAAAAAACGCACATTCATCATATGCATAGAAATAGCAGTACGTTCACCATTTCAACAAAAATCCATGAGCGATGGAGCCATCTAAATAAAGGTATCCACAGCCTCTTCTATGTTAACACTGTTGGTTAAGTCAGTCTCTACTGCAAGAAATAACAGTTGATGAAAACAAGCTTCTGTCAGGCTGCTGTGAAGTCTACTAAGGATACGCTTTTTAGTGCTAAAACATCTTTCTGCAGTTGCAACTGTAACAAGTAGCATTGCCAAAAGAACCAATAGGTCAATACATCAGGATACATAAGTTCCATGTCATGTTCTTACAGACCTTCATGAGTTCCAGAAAAGATACTGCACTGTCCGATCCCCAAGCATTTGAAATAGGCTCAATATGGCATACAAATAAATTGTACTACATTTCAGGAACTCTGCACTGAAATTTTTCATTCAGTTTCACAAGTGTTTCTTTTCCTTTTGGTATATTAACAGTTTTCAGGTTTTTTGCTGTGAGTATTTTTAGCGGCTTTGAGTATTACTGTACTTTTCTGATTAAATCCTCTGTTGATTTCTCTTATTGCAGCATCGAGTGCAGAGGAAACGAAATTGACTTTATATTTCTTTTCTAAAGATTCAGAAAGGTAGGATTCTCTGCAACTCCTGTAAAAATGATCCAGAGTTTTTGTCGGTTGCCTTTTCCTGTAAGTTGGCATTTGCAGATCCAATTCAGTAGTAGCCCAATGTTCAGATTTTATGAAGTATACATGGAAGTTTTCATCCATTCTCATGCTGTGCAAAACTTTTAAACAACTTCTTGTTGCATTTACTGCAAAATCAATGTTTTCCCACTGCAAGAAAGTGATAGCATAATGCACACAGTTTAACACATTCAAAAATACCAAGAGGCAGATTGTGAATTTGAAATCCATCTGTATCATAAGCCCCTTTCCTTCTGCTGACACATTTGCTTTTGGTGGCGTTCTGCTGAATATTGACCAAAGTTTCTCTAATAAGAGAAAACTGTTAATCTATGACCTACAAAGCTCGGCACTGCGAATACCAGCACACTTCGTGAAGAGCCTGAAGACGTCACTCTCGACCACTATATTCATTACCACTGACACGTCTGTATTTTTTTAAAGATGGTACTGCAGTGTCTGCTACTGTGGATGAATATATACAGGTTCTGAACAAGTTCTAAAAAGTTCTATGAAATGGTATTACATACCATAGTATCATACATGACTAAATTTAGACAATATGCATAGCAATGTGTAAACAGCAGTTAGTGGGTTTTTTTCTGAACAAGAGTTCAGATACATGATACATGATCACTTACATTTTTTGCCCCATCATAGTACTGTCCTCCTACCTTGTCAAAAGACAGGATAATTTTAATAAGCGTATTCTCTAAAATATGAAAAAGTTCTGCAGCTGTTGTACTTGTATCTTGCAAATTTACAAGCCTCTCAATAATTTCACAGTCACTATCGCTTACATACCAAAATGCAACTGCTACTTGTTCCCTACAAGCAAAATCGAGAGTTTATCTAGTATCACACAGTGGCTAATTCATTTCTTATATTCTGTATAACGGTAGCTAAAGCATATATCATGTCATTTTTGAGAACTATTTGATAAGTAGATGGCATTTTTCTGCACAAGTCATTCTTTCTTGCATAAAGGAATCCCAAAGATTAAGATAATCAACAATCTCTAGGAAAAGCTACCAATTCTCCAAAGTTGTGTATTCATCATGTCCATGAAGTGGTAAGTAAACTTACCCCAATGTACGACACAGATCTAGCAGACATGTAATATACTCCCTGTTTTTCTCATTTTCCATTTTTTCTTTTTGGTGTGGTGCTTGCATTGCTTCACTTAACATCAAATCCACATGCAAATTTTTAAATTTAAAATGACCAATATGTTCAACTGCCATTCTGTGCTGGCTAGTTTTTGCATGCCCCTTAATTTTTTCAGGTTGCTTTTTCCAGTTGTAGCAGCCAGATGATATCAATATCTGAGCTAGGTCATTTTTGCTCGTTAAATTGCACAACAACACTATACATGCAAAACAAAACAGTCTGTCATTTTTTTGGAGTAGTCAAACCAAAAGGCTGCTTCTGGTATTTTATACCATGCTGCATTAAATGACTGTACTTTATTTCTAAACATTTGTTGGCGATACCTATTCAGCACTGGTTGATGTGGCCCTTGCTTTACAATGCGTAAGAGTTCTATTTGGTTATATGAAAAGGGCAACCCATGATGAGAATTACTCAAATACTCACTTTCAGAGAAGCCTTCAGCTCCTGTAATTAATGTCGTTTCAGTCGCTACACATTCGGTTCTCTCGCTGAAGCTTCAAGTTGAAGCACTGCCTTCTACTGAAACACGTGTGCGAAGCTCTTGGTTTTCTTCAGTGGAAGTTGAGGATGGTCCAGACTCTTGTAATCAGACGGCTGAACCTCAGATGTTGGTGACATGTTTTTAAAGAATTTTCTTATGTCCATTGTCATGATTTTTTTCTTTTGTTTTTCTTCCCGTTCTAGCACTACAACTGATGTCTACCATGAAATCGACCATGAATATGCACACATCCTTAACATTATGGGGAGAATATGTACAAACCAAGTGCGTGCTTATCTATAACCTCATGTTATGAGCGTACATGTATGACCTAAGTGAGTTTGCGTGTGCTCATAGCTGCATGTTATTGAGGAAATACATGTACTTCAGTTTGTGAGCACCAGTGATAGAAAGCACAAAAGGCAGTGACTTGATCTGCAGAAATACATATTTTAGATTAATATTGGGGCAGTCATGTCCCCCCCCCCACCTGTGCATGTCTCAGTTTAGGAGGAAGAGCTATAAATTGGGAGAGGCAAATCAGTTAGTGTATCTTTCTATACACATCAATGCACATTTTAATGCAAAATGAAATAGAAAATAATATAGGCAAGAGCCAACAGGAGGTCAGGATTGTATAATGGTGTGTCTCTTTAAAGTCACCAAGCTACAGCCGAGAACCCCAGCAGTTCTGGTAGAATCAGTTAATAGTGCACAACCTGCTGCTTAATGTAGCCCAGGTTACTGGGGCTCTACCAGTGAAAATGTGTTGGATTTGTTCCAGCACATGTGCCTGAATTTACTTCCCACAAGGCAGTACAGCTGATTACAGATGGGGATGGAAATGTGTCCTACAGTGAGGTGGGATTTTAAAAAAGGGTAAGAGACCTACACATTCTGGCAACCTGCAAAATGTGTGAAGAAATTGACAACAAATTTACATACTAAAACTAAAACCAGAGAAAGAAGATGGAGTCCTGCTACTCGCCGAGCCATCTGTAATGTAATAATCCAAATAAGCAAGAAAACAATTGACAGCTGGCACTTCACAGCAGATGCTGTTTATGTACCAGGTCTGAAGCCCTCTTCTTCCTCCCCCTCCCAAAAAAATATTTTAATTTTTTTCCACTAAGGTTCTGTAGAAAAAAAATTCAAGCACATGCAGAATTATCAGCAGAAGAATTTAGCTGACCCATAGGTCCCAGGAGATCTTGCAAGAAAAAAAATTACATTACAGCTACTCACTTTCTTGTCTCTAGGCCTCATTTGACATTCTATAGGTTTGGGCTGTATTTCCAAGTGGCCTTCCATTTGTGTACAGAAACCCACATGACCAATTGGGTAACCGCACACTGAGTAACCAAATATGCACATGCAATTTGTGAGCATTCAAAATTTGTATGCTCCGCATGAAAGTATGCCCTATTACATTTGTTTGGAAAAATCACTTGGAAAACTAGACAATGTCCTGAGAAGCTTTTACAAGCTAGAACAGAGCTTCAAAAACTCTACCTTCTTAGATGGAGAGTGGGTATCCATAATGGTAGAGAGGACTGGCAAATTCCTGGACAACCAGGTAGTTTGCCTTGTGAGTCACTGTCATGTTCAGATCCTGGTGCTATATAATTAGCATCATAACCATTTAAAAAAACTGTTGGAAAAATAATGTGCTTATTTTTATATTGTGCATGAATATAGTTCTTATTGACTGGAGGGATAAATAGCATTTATCTGAGCCAGTTATAGTATAAGTGGATGCTGTTCAAGCTTCACTACACAGTTCTGCCAAGGCAGCTCAATCATGACCTACATCACCCTAATTATTCCACTCCTTGCCCTCACTTGAGCAGAGAAACTGCCAATGAAAAAAAATTGACAAGACATAAGCCAGAACTAATAGCAAAAGGCAATGCAATGCCCATTGCTATTATTAAACCAGCAGTGCCTACGGCTCAGCTCTGCCATGCCTTCTACAAAAAAACCAAAACAGTAGTCATCAACTTCAGTCAGATCCTTTTACCTCCACTGCTGCTACAGCCCCACTGATCCTTTTCAGCTTTGCTTCTAGCTTTGCCTAATCTGTGTCCATGGCACAAACACTACAATAGCTCAGTAGTAGTACAAGTCCACTCATTGCTCGAGACTGACCTGGACTAATAGGGGCACACTGATGATACCTGTGACAGGATCCCCGGGGTGCAGCCTGGGACTGTGGGGCTGCTGTGCCCCCTGAACTCTCTCCAGCCTGGGCTGTCTCTCACAATGCCTTGCTAGTGACCAGCAGCAAACCACTCCAGGTGCTGTTATCACTTAGCACAGCACCATGTGGAGCCCCACACCCAGCTAGCTTGCACGAATTCTCCCAGAACCACTCATGAATCACACAGGGAAAGGCACCAGCCAAATCCTCCCAGCTCCCAGCACTGTACCTCAGGAATATACCATCTTGCACTGCTCAAGATGGGCAGTGCAAATGTATTAATTGGTTCACCACTTCATCAGTGGAAAGTGGACATACACCAGCCTTTGCAAAACCTGAGCAGATTTACCACACACTTCAGGCAAACTCACTGGTAAAGATAAACAGTAAAACAAAGTTATTGACTACAAAAGAGAGATTTTAAGTGATAGGCACAAAGTCAGAGTTAATTACCAAAAGAAATAAAATATAAGCATGGAGTCTAAACTCTCAACCCTATTAGACTGGGCAACAACTAGACTATGCAGTTTTTCTCACCCCATTGGATATTGAAGTCCTTAATATGCAGATTTCTCCCTTGAAATCCGGCCAGTCCCCTCAGTTGGAGTCTTCACCGTGTCCTTGTTGCTTGCAGCTTGGCTGGGTGTAGGAAAAAAGACCAAGCATGTAGCCAGGGGTTGGCAACCTTTCAGAAGTGGTGTGCCGAGTCTTCATTTATTCACTCTAATTTAAGGTTTCACATGCCAGTAATACATTTTAACATTTTTAGAAGGTCTCTTTCTATAAGTCTATAATATATAACTAAACTATTGTTGTATGTAAAGTAAATAAGTTTTTTTTTAAATCTTTAAGAAGCTTCATTTAAAATTAAATTAAAATGCAGAGCCCCCTGGACCAGTGGCTTGGACCCAGGCAGTGTGAGTGCCACTGAAAATCATGTGTCAGCCACGATTTACCTCAGCAGGTCTGACCCTGCAATTCTGTTCCCTCCGTGGCAATGACATTCAGTGACCAAGCCAGAGGTTGCCTACCCCTGATGTAGCCACTGTGTCTGTTTTATACCCTCAGTCCATGTGCTTGGAAAACACAAGTCCAGGAATGTATGGGTGGGCATTACTGAGTGTCCAGGCAAGATTTAGCAATTCCCCTGGTGTGGCCTCATGCAGGTGAGTCATTGAATTGTAGCTCCCATGCTGGACAATGGTTGTTGATGGGTTGTTTCACACCCCGCCCAGGAGTTGGTTAACTTTCCTTGCTGTTGCCTCTGGGAAGCTAATATCTGGCTGAAACTCCAATCTACAGTACGTTTTAGTGACAACCATACAACATAATCTTCATAACTTCATATGTGTTAATGATATACGTTTATAGATAGAGAAAAGACTTTCAGCAAATTATAACCTTTCCCCGATACCTTACAAGGCATGCTTTATATGTAAGATCACGATTATATAAAATGAGGAATATGGGGGTTCCAGGATGCTCCCCCAAGATACAGAATGTCACAATACCCTCATAGGGAGACAGAAACTGGTAACAAAACTGACCCTAGTAGATATTTTGAGTTAATGCTTCTGGAAATACAGGAACTATTGATCAACGTCTCTTCACACAGGTCTAGACTGTGATAGTGAGGGCACTCAAGAGGGAGTATGCAAGGAGCTTCACTCCTTGTAATTTACACAAGGGATTATCATAGTCCAGAGAGTTCAAGTGATTGCAGGAAGTGGTCGGTCAATGCTTCTCCAATGGCACACAGTCCCACCCAAATGGAGGTAGGGAGGCAGCAGGCCTCTGGCCCTACTCCTCTGAGCTGCACTTCACCGGGGGAGCAGGTGCTAACGCATGGTTCAGCCTGTGCATTGAATCACACAAGGAAACATTGTGCCTCCCTAAGGAACAATCCCTTCACCACCTCCTAAAAATCAATAGAGTTACACCAGTTTACAACTGGAATAACGTGGTGGTGAGTTGAACCCATTAACCACAGAATCAAGGGCAAATAACCAGTCAACAGCAGTGTAAATATAAGTGCTCTGAATACTGACAGAGATGTAAGCTGCATGCAGTGTGGTTCCTAGAGAAATGTAATATAATATCAAACCCTACATAAGTGTAATTAATCTAAAATACATAATGTCACTGTTACCAGGCAAACTGCACCTCTCGCCTCTCTCACCTGCACCTTGGTCTTTCCTAGCACACCCCCTCTAGGTTTCAGGACTGTAGCCATTACCTGTCTTTTGGGTGGAATCATGCAATTCTCCCATTCTCAGACTTTGAAGTCCCCTATGTATCAGCCATGATTTACCTCAGCAGGTCTGACCCTGCAATTCTGTTCCCTCCATGGCAATGACATTCAGTGACCAAACAGCCTCCTTAAAGCAAGCTGAAAAGCTTACCAGGTGTTCAATCATCTTTCACATGGGAACCCTGGTAGGACTAACTCCCTATGGACTTTTGCACAGAGCATGTCTCTGTATCAGTTTGTCTGCCTGTTGCAGTTCATTCACAACTCCCTAGACAGCCCCTTGCAACTCCCCCACCTTTGCAGGAATGAAGCCACTTTTTAATGGCTTATAGCCCTTTGATCTGGTAACTCTCAGCTTTGGAAAAACAAAGTTTACAACTTGTTGGAAACAGGATCCCTGAAGCCAACAGCTTGGCCCTTTGTCTTTCAAGTGTGTGCTTGGTTGTTCTTATCTGGGAAGTCATCTTCGTGCACAGATCCCATTGAATCTGAGCATTTATAGGCACATGCTAAACATTTTACAACTCCCAATATAAGTTAGCTCAATATAGTCACAAAGGAAATTCTAATAACCCAGGTTTCAGAGTAGCAGCCGTGTTAGTCTGTATCCACAAAAAGAACAGGAGTACTTGTGGCACCTTAGAGACTAACAAATTTATTAGAGCATAAGCTTTCATGGGCTATGCATCCAAAGAAGTGGGCTGTAGCCCATGAAAGCTTATGCTCTAATAAATTTGTTAGTCTCTAAGGTGCCACAAGTATTCCTGTTCTTTCTAATAACCCAATATATAATCACTTCCCCTCGCTGACTTGATCATGTACAGTGTTCATAAAATTTTTACATCACAGTACTTATAACACTACATGTCAGCTGCACTACAGTCACATATTTCCCTTCTTTCATCTCTTAATTTTATCTGTTTTTCTCTCATTCCATCTCTCCTCACTTCTAATATTTATTTTTCTTACTTTCTCTCTCTTTTTTCCCGCCTCCATTTTGTCTCCTGTTGCTCGACAGTAAGTACCTTTGATGGGAGCAAAGAAAAGGAGAAGAGGTTTGGAAAATAGAGAGGACTACCATAGGTCCCTAGACCTACAATGACAGGCTTCATTTATATTCTGAAACCCCAAGTGTCTTGTGTGGGCAAGAATGGTATTTAAAAGCACTATAATACAAAGGAATGTGAAGAGTTTTCAGTGTTGTATTACTTGCCAAATTCGAAAGCACCATAAGCTTCATGAGGAAAGACACTATGCCATGTTACTTCTTCAGCACAGAAGATGGGAAAAAAACAGAGATCACATGAATGTTTGCACAGCCGTGACATCTTCACACTGTCCTTCTTTCACAAAATATTTTAGATGGATGTTAAATAGAGATAGAAATATGTCAGACTCTCTCAGGTAAGTGAAATATGCAAAGAACAATATGAATAAGCCTTCAGCATAGACTCTGTCCTTCACTGCATTATGCCCATGACTCAGAATGTTCATATTAAGACTCAAGTGTCCCATACCTCACAATCTAAGGGCTCTAGCTGGATATGGATGTAATTTAATATCCATGTAATGTCAAAAAATATATTAAAATAGTGTTAAGGTTCAGACTTCACCCACCAGAGCAAGGAAATTCAGAATGAAAGTTGCCACTTCACGCTTAGTTTATTCAGTTGTGTCTAGATGGTGCTGTTCAAATATTATGAAAAATGACCCCTGCTCTTCACCAGCTGAGCACAATGGGATCAATTAAGTTGTGTTGCACTGTCTCTATTTTTTCCAGTTTTTGGTTGCATAGCTTGAAAACAAGTGGTTGAGATTTAGGGAGTTTTTTTGTGTTCAGTAGCGCAGCTTTTAAAGTCCTTACTTTTATGAGTTTTCAGCACCTTTAAAACTTCCTTTAGTCTTATAATTTCTCATAGTAGAAAATGTCATCACTTATTTAATAAAAATATCTATTTTTCCATTAGGAAAAATAAAGAGCATAATAAAACTAACCTCTGAAATTCAAGTCTACCAAGATCAATAATTGTTCTAAAAGGAATAATAAACATATGACAATATTTATCTCAACTATTATTTCCTACTTGTAACCCTCAACGTTAGGTGCCTGAGCCACAGAGTTCAGAACCGGACCCAAAGTTCCCTAAAATCTGGAACAGTCTGGAACTAGCTTTTTGGTTCAGACTCATCCCTACTCAATATATACATAGGTATAGCTAGTCAAAATGATGACAATCAAAAGGACATGGGAATAGCAGGGGTATTCCAAAATATATAGGAATGACAGAGTAAGTCAGGGATCGTCAACCTTTGGCACGCGGCCCATCAGGGAAATCTGCTGATGGGCCAGGACGGTTTGTTTACCTGCAGTGTCCATAGGTTCGGCCGATCGCAGCTTGCACAGGCCACGGTTCATCGTTCCAGGCCAATGGGGGCTGCAGGAAGCGGCGGCCAGCACATCCCTCAGACCACGCCACTTCCCGCAGCCCAGAATGGCAATCTGCAGCCAGTGGGAGCTGCGATCAGCCGAACCTGCGGACACTGCAGGTAAACAAACCATCCTGGCCCACCAGCGGATTTCCCTACGGGCCGCATGCCAAAGGTTGCAGATCCCTGAAGTAGGTCATGCTGGGGGTGGGAGGGAAAGGCACTATATGTGAAAAAAAGCATAGCCAAACACAGTAAAAATTTTAAATGAATCAAACTGTACCATAGAATCTCTAGGGATAGACATTCCCTACTTGCATAATAAGAGTGTAGCAGTAGGAATACACTACCGGCCACATGACCAGGATGGTGATGATGATTGTGAAATGCACAGGGAGTTTAGCGAGGGTATAAAGATAGACAACTCAATAATACTGGAGGATTTCAACTATCTCCATATTGACTGGGTACGTGTCTTGTCAGGATGGGATGCAGAGATAAAGTTTCTAGACACCATTAATGACTGCTTCTTGGAGCAGCTACACCTGGAACCCACAGGGGAGAGGCAATTCTTGGTTTAGTCCTAAGTGGAGCACAGGATCTGGTCTAAGAGGTGGACATACCTGAACCGCTCAGAAATAGCAACCATAATATAATGAAATGTAACATAAGGGAGGAATGCCAAAGTTTCTATCTGTTTTGCTTCCAGTGACTCAGATTAGTCAGTCACCATGTTAAAATTGCACCAAATTGTTAGGATGTGTTTTTCTCCCCTCTTTTCTGATAACTCTACATTTTCTGCAATATCATTTTAACACCCTACTAGTTCCAGCTCTTCCAGTTTGTGAGTAATTCTAAATGTGGTGCTTTCCATTAAAAATCATTTTATCAATTGCACATGGATCACAGATTTTATATTAAAATATTCAGTGATCCTAATCCTCAAAGTTTTGCAGCAACACATGGCTTCTTAAATGACTGACACATGGTGCATGTTTAGCTCCATTATGCTTTATAATCACCCCAGGGAATAGCTTTTGATGGCACTATATAAACTGTAACCATCATAATTAAATATGAAAACATACTGGTTAGTATCATAGTGGCATGACAGTAGTCATAAGCAAAAATACGTGGTTAGAGAATAGATCAAGATGCAGAACTTCTAGCCAACTATAAAACAAATTGCTGTATCACCCTTGGTTTTCCAGGAGCTTCACAGAGTGAAGCCTGCAAGCTACATGGAAACTTTTAAAAAAACACCATAATAGAGGCTCATATTAAATATATACCCCAAATTTAAAATAATTCTAACAGGACCAAATAAAGTGCTACAATGGCTACACAAAAGAGTAAAAGTGGGGGGTTAGAGGCAAAAAGGCATCCTTTAAAAA
The DNA here is from genome assembly GCF_011386835.1 of Chrysemys picta bellii. Taxonomy (NCBI): domain Eukaryota; kingdom Metazoa; phylum Chordata; order Testudines; family Emydidae; genus Chrysemys; species Chrysemys picta. The sequence goes on along the minus strand of NC_088799.1, from coordinate 40,732,626 downwards.
TTGAAAGTCAAATCCTACTGAGGAAAATAGAAAGCAGCATAAATTCTGGCAAATCAAGTATAATTAAACAGGTCAAAAAGACTTTGAGGTGCAACTAACCAAAGACTCAAAAATTAACAGCAAAAAAAATGTAAGTACATCAGAAGCAGGAAGCCTGCCAGTGGGTCCATTGGATGATTGAGATGCTAAAGGAGCACTCAGAGAAGACAAGGCCATTGCAGAGAAGCAGCTCAATGGATTCTTTGCATCTGTCTTCACTGCAGAGGATGTGAGGGAGATTCCCACACCTGAGCCATTCTTTTTAGGTGATAGATCCGAGGAACTGTCCCAGATAGAGATGTCAATAGAAGACGTTTTGGAACAAATTGATAAATCAAACAGTAGTAAGTCACCGGGACCAGATGGCATTCACCCAAGAGTTCTGGAGGAACTCAAATGTGAAATTGCAAAACTACTAACTGTGGTATGTTATCTATTATTTAAATCAGCTTCTGTACCAGATGACTGGAGGATAGCTAATGTGAGGCCTCTAGAAAATACTGTAAATCAGTGTGATTTATTAATTCTATCGATTATGTGCAAGTAAGCACTAACATCTTCCTAGTTTCCACTTTCAATTATTCCTAAGTCTCACCACCCAACTTTGTGCTGTAGTGTTTTCATAAACTGGACCTGGATCCAAACTGTGCAAGAGGTTTAGTAAAAACCAAACTACTGTTAGTTTTCTCCTTCTGTAACTGAGCCAAAAATCAGGGGGAGATTTAAGGGAGGCACTTGGGGGCAAGGGAGGTAGGCAGAAATGTATAAAACCCAATTCAAAATTTAAGGTTGCGCATTTTTTCTTTTTCTTTTTTGTCTCCCATTGAAGTCCATAGGATCTTGTTCCAAGTTTAGCTTACAAAGTTGGGTCTATAACCCAAAACAACACAAATATAATCAAAACAATGTAAAATAGGTGAGTTACTTCCCAATGAGGTACCAGCAATGTAGTTTGCACCCAGGCCTTATTAATGATAAGTAGAGTACAGGGATGACAAAATATTGTCAAATGGGTCAGGTGGAGCAGATCTGTTTCCTCTCTTTCCCATAGAGGACAGTTTTGGGAATGAGGCAAGGCTCCTGTGTGACACAAGCATGGGGCAGAGAATTCAAGGCCCTAGGGGATTATCTCAGACCCAACTGGGGTCCCCATAGAGGGCCAGAAGAGAAAGAAAGAGGGGCAGAGAGAGAAAGGCAAATAAACGAACGAACAAAAAACACCACCACACGTTTTCCAGTCTGGGAAAGCAGTGGTTGGCTGGACTGGGGGAAAGGAGGTGGATAGCGGGCTACAAGCCATTCCCTGTTTCAGTCAAGGAGGGAGAAGGGGCAGGAGCTGGTAAGCAGTCTCAGCAATGCTCCAGGGGGACAAAAAGGGGAAAGGAATGGGTGCAAAAAAGGGAAGGCTTAATTCTCCTTTTCCTCTGGCACCAGTGGAACGGGGTAGCAATATGAGAACAGATTCACAAAGTGAGGTAGAGTTGATTAGAGGGGGTATAGGTACAAGAAGGAAAAGGAGGGGGGAGCGGGCCCCTCCCATAGCAGTTGCAGTGTACATGGATGTTTAGGGAATCATGGTGCAGTTTTTCCCTGCTGTAGCCAGAACACAACGGGATGGGGGCAATTTGCATCAGCCCCCACCCCCTCCAGTTAGTTTTGTTACCACAAAAACCCAGAAAGCAATCAAATCACACACAGGGTGGACCCAATGCAGTTGGTTGGCCCCAGGGCAAGCCAGGGGCAGAGTCCATACAGGAAGGGCAAGTGGCTGGGGGAGTGCACCAAAGTATCAAAGTCAGCCTACCAGGCTTGGACAAATGGGGACACCAGGTGCAGCATTTGCTCACCTGAGTGCATTGGATTGTCACAGATGGCCTGTCGGGCTTGGGGAAGTGGGGGTTCCAGGTGCAGCTCTCGCTCACCCAACTGAGCTAGCAGCATCTGATGGGGAGCCAGTTAGCATGGAGCTGATATGATTAATTAAATGTATTGTGTATGAGGTTGTTTCCACAGCACTACAGGCTGTACAAAGCATAACGGGTCATGCAGATCCAGGACATCCCGCTTGGGTGATTTTAGGAGCAACGGTAGACGCACAGGGCAGGGATTGTCATCCACGAACCCAGACAAATGCTATTCATGGTAGGGAACCTTGGTGTAGGACAGTTGTCAGTGTGGTCCAGAGATCAGTGGCACCATGCACGTGGCACAGCTGGGAGAAAAGTTTTAATGAATTCATACAATTTCAGGAGCAGGAAGGCCAGTCGGCAATGTGCCCCATGACAGAGGAACAGGTGCTGCAGTACATGCTGTCATTGGCAACCCATCAACTGGTGTCGTTCACAATTTCGACTCGCCTTTTGGCCATTACATTTGTCAGTAGGGTAAATGGCTACCCAGATCCTTGCGGCAGTTTCTTAGTTCGAAGGTTTTTGGTGGGATGGTCACATAGCGGTGGACCCAGGGAGGATTCCTGTCATCCCATCAGGGTTTCCACACTCAGGGACCTTCTTCACATCCTCGGTGTCATATGTCATAGCGCACAGGCGGTGTCCCTATTCAGAGCAGCATTCTTGACAGCATTTTTTGGTGCTTTCAGGATCAGTGAGCTAGTGCCTGGGTCCATCAGGGATTCTAGAGGAAGGGCTTTGGAATTTCATGACATAAGCTGCCACAAGCATGCAGTAATAATACACTTGTAAAGGTCAAAGACTGATCAAGTCGGCTGGGGTGCACTCGTTACCCTATGGGAGAGTGGCGAGCCTGGAGTCTGCCCCGTTCGGGCGTTGAGGGCCTACATGGCAATACGGTGGAAGTGAGAAAGTCCCCTTTTTGTGCGCAGAGATGGATGTCCCCTCATGGAATATCAATTGATTACCATGTTGAGACAAAAACAACAAGGAGTCTGGTGGCACATTAAAGACTAACAGATTTATTTGGGCATAAGCTTTCGTGGGTGAAAACCTCACTTCTTCAGATGCATCCATGTTGAGACGGGGGCTAATGATGTTGGGACTGCCAGCCCATGAATTTGGTTCCCACTCATTCAGAATAGGGGTGGCTATGGCAGCAGCGCAGACAGGTATGGAAGCAGAGGCTATTCAGGCAATTGGGCGTTGGCAGTCTAATGTATACCAACCGTATATAAGACCTCAGGTGGAAAATCAACTTTAATCGGTTGTGTTCTCATATCAGATACAGGACAGCCAGCTCTACACACGAAGGTGTGGATCTGTGGGCACAGTATTGTGTTCTGGGTGCACAGGCACACATCCAGGTTGCCCGAGGGCTCTCAGCTGGGATTCAGTGGCTAAGCATTACTCAGTTGGCACGGAGGGGCATGTTATGGGATCAACTGATACCGCTGTTGTATGCTGTGTGGGCGCATCAGCAACCACCAGATATATTGGTGATACACCTGGGAGAAAATGATCTGGGAAACACTTAAAGGGGTGGAGTTAATGCTTCAAAGTAGGAGGGACCCGAAGCACATCCTGGCAATTTTTCCGGGCATTAACATTGTCTGGTCAGATATGCTTCAGCGCACGGTCTGGTGGGGAGCCATGAACCCCACAAGGGTGAACAAAACCAGGAAGTAGGTGAACAGGGAAGTGTCCAAATTCTTGTTCCCCTTGGGGGGAGGGCAGACAGTAATTTCACATCCTACCATATTCTATGGGGCACCGGAGTTATTTTGGGAGGATGGGGTGCACCTGTCGGACTCGGGTGCTGCCATATTTTTGGCTGATATAAAAGAGGGCATTGGGAGATGTCTGGGAACCTGGCTGAGTGTGGGGAGGAGGCAGCAAGCTAATGGCTGGTGCCTCCTTATGGTGGATATTCAGTGCAGGTGCTCCATAAATTAAGGCACAAAAGAACAGATAAATGGCTTGGGAAAGGAATTAAGGAGAGGTGCTTGGTAATTGAGCAAGCTGGGGGCAGTTGGAAACTCCTCTGATTGGTACAGCAGGGAGTTACCCTCTCCCCCCCCCCATCATTATAGTCCACCTTAACCCCTCTACAAGGGTGGGGGGCTGGTAAAGTCCCAGCAAGGGAATTGCTGGAGGGACCTGGATGAAAAGGGGGGGGAGCTGGTGGAAGCTCCCCCCACCCAGATTTGGAGGTTCCCGGCAGTGGATCTGCTGGAGGGACATGAACGGAAAGGTGGGGAGAGGCTGAAAAAAGCACTCCTGCCCCCCCAGTGAATTGTGGGGGGTTTCACCTGCACTGCACATTTTATCCGCTGGGTTAGTCCCAAACATCTAATAATAAAGTTGCAGCCTGATTAAACCCATATCTAACGTCTCCTGTCATTCTTTCAGCATAGCCAGACAAACCAAGCTATGGTTCTCTGGAGACACCTATGCCACTATACCAAGTGTAGCTCCTCCCAAGCAGGTGCCTATGCAGGTGTTATATGGAAGTGATTGGTCTTTTGGAACATTTTAGAGTGTTCCAGAGTACAATGATCTCTATACTATTCTGCAGTGCTGTATTTGTGGCTCCATTGAAAATCAGTGATTGAGTCAAACATGAAATTGTATTGAGTTTTATACAATAGAATACTTTATTCCTATAGGTTAAACCATTTTTAGCTGGACATGTATTAATGGATCCTTGCTAGCGTATTGCTCATCAAGATATGCAATTTATTAACAAATAAGAATCTAATCTATCCAGGTGCTATTAAGATGCCTATTACCATACTAACAGATAAAATAATAAGGAAACATCTGTGGAATATGTTACATTCCGCTAATTTGAGTGTTATGAAACTTCTCAATGTGATAACTCAAGCAGCGACAGGCCTCATGTCTCTAAGGACAATACAAGTATCTTCCCTTGGAGTGCTGAAGTGCTGTTCCACAGAGATTCAAGAAGCATTTCAGTAGCACAAAGAAGTAAATAATTTTTATTTGCTTGGCTTCTGTTTCAAACTTTCTATAACTCATTTGAATGGCATAGCCACTGATGCTGAATTACAATGAAGAGCTATGGAAATACCAGAGACATTTTCATGAATACCAAAGTGAATTCATTAAAAAAAAATCTGCTGTTCAGAAAACTGCAGGGCTAAAGAGCTCACATTAGCTTGAACACTCATGCCAGTCCATGATGATGAAACATTTTATTTCTTCTTGTTCATTTAAAGAAATCACAGTGTTTCACTTTTTGATTCTAACAAATGAAATTTACTTCTTTGGGAGGGAAAAGTTCAGAGTAAAAAGACAGGAGCTGGCACTTTGCTGTAAGGAATTTTCTCCTGATGTTTTGAAACTAATTAGGAGAAAAAGTCAGTGTAATATATTTCCACTTCCCTTATGCTCACACTTAATTAAGAGAAATATCCCTACTGTAGAACTACAGGTCTTAGTGCAGGACATCTCACCAAGTGTATTGGAATTTAAAGTGAGAGACCGATTATATCCCAGTTCATTTGCAATATCCCAACCTGACCTCTGAAGGTCAACTCAATCCCAGAGAAAAGATTAGTTTCTCTTCACAGTGCTGTCAGTTAACATCTGAGCTTTTGATTTACTTGAAGTACTTCAAGCATAGAAGTAATTTTCATATATTCTCAGTCATCTAACTTTAAAACTCCTCCCCCCCAAAAAAAATACCCTTTGGCTAATTTTAGTCTATGAGTGAAGTTCAGTGTTGCAACTTTTCAGCTCTTGCCTTCTTTAGGGAATCCATCCACTCAGTTGGATTACAAAAAAAAGTATAAGTGTTTTGAAATGAAACATATCTTGACAAGTGACAAACTTTGCAAAGAAAAAAAAACAATCAAGGACTATAAAGAGTGAGTTTCGATGGAAACTATTGCAGGTATAAAGACCACTGATTTCCTGCTCTCCCTCCCTGCCCCTTTCCCCTTCCCCCCAAAAAAAGTTTTCACTGTAAAAGGAGGACAGAATGGGATGGGTATAGCACATACAAACATTGTTCCCTCCTGATCTTGGTCTTAGCTTAATTCATCAGCTAGTGCAGCTTATGCAGAGCCTCTTTCCATTCCATTAGTTCAAATTTATCAGTCTACAACTGATGAATTGTATTGTCAGTGGCCATAAGCCAAATGCAGTACAAATGAAGTTATCAACCTCCAGAAATATCATTGCTATTTATTTTTTCCTATGTGGTACCTCCTCTGCTCTTGCTCCCCTGCAAGAGAATATTGAGCATATTACTGAAAAATGCCTCATTTTAAATACCATAGTACATAAATGGCATTTAGCGTATTACTAACTGATACTGATCACCACTTATTTAATTATAGACTTTGTCTGACCCTCTACTGCTTGACCACAAAAAAGATATGCAAAGATGATAACATTACAGTAATATAATGGAAGCAGTCACTGTGGTGGCTAATCTATATTAAAGCAAATTATGGACTGATTTAAAATGACTAAGTAAGAAAACTTATAGTTGAGACTGCCATTCATTCTTAATTCTTCTTGGGTGACATTCCCTATGCAAAGCCCTTTTCACAAAGAAATAATAGAGGGAGACTGCAAATATCCTGTAGCGGTACCTGTGCACTTTTCGCATGCTACAGAAAGTGTTTCAATGCCAACTACAATGCAAGTGGCCTGCAGATGTAGGTGAGGACCATAGTAGCCATCTTTATAGCTCCAATAGCACCCAAAACCTATGCAACAGGTGTAGAGAAGCAGCAGCCACTGTTGTAGCTTGCATCATTGGACAGCCCTTCAGCTATGTGCTTTGGGCCCAGATCGGAGGGTGGTTTTCTTTTTCTAAACCTCGCTGCACTCAGCTGCATAATATCAGATCACCTGAGGTTTATGGGGTGAAATCCATTCCACCTCTTGTGAGAATATAATGCAGTTCCTATGATCTTCTGTAAAGGACTTCCAAATGATGAATGATCTGCATACTCATTCAGTACCTCACTTTTGACTATTTAATTTGTAACCTTAATGCCATTTTCAGGACATTTTTGTATTTAATGCTTTTCTAAGATGATATGGGATATTAAACTATATGTAGTATAAAGTATAGGGGATATTGCCAATGATGTTACAATGAAGCACTTTAAGAAATACTCTAATTTACCTTGTAATGGCTCAGTTGCAGCATTGCAGCCATTACAATGTTATTGACAGTGTATAGGACAGTGCAATTGACTTTATCAATGAAACTGTGTATCATTTCAATTACTTCAGACACATTTGTGGATACTGTAATGCCTCCACAGCTAGAAGTCCTTGATGTCTTGGATTTCATATTGTCAACACCACAAAATATTATGAAGACTACTGTTGCTCCTATGCTAGGCATTTTCAGTAGCTGACTTTTATAAATCTCAACAATTTAGCCTTTCTGCAACATGCAAAAAATTAAAAAATATTAAAAATCATTATCTACACTAAGGTGCAACAATCTAAAAAATTGTTTTCTTTTAAATTAAAAGGCATATCATCATACTTATTAGGACAAAAATATGAACTTCTTTGGAATGGTTTTCTTTCTTCAGATCATTTCTAATGGATTAGATATTGCCAATGATGGTGAAAATGACCAGTGCAACATCCTCCCATTTCAATAGCAATGGGAAGTCATTACCAACTGATAGCTGTTCAATACACTATATGAAAGCTGGTAATTGCATTCCATTTCCCAATTGGGCCGGTGTTCTCATCTGAAACTCACCATCATAAGTCACTCTAAGTTGAACACTTAATTTATTAAACTCAGGAGAGTGGCTAAGAATGGGCATGGATGGAGAATGAACTGGCTGCTGTGCATTTTAGAGTACATCTACATTTCAAGCTGGGAGGTCTGATTTCCAGCTTGTGTAGACATACCCATGCTTGCTAAAATCAAGCTAGCACTTAAAAACAGCAGTGTGTCAGTGGTGGCATAGGCAGCAGTTTGGGCTAGCCACCCAAGTAGTCACCCAGGGGGTTGAGCAGGATTGTCCTCAGAGTGGCTAGCATATGGGGCTGCCACTGTCATTGGCAGACACACTGTCATTTCTAGGTGCTAGCTCAAGCAGAGCTAGCATGGGTACATCTACGCTAGCTGGGATTCACACCTCCCAGCTCAAATGTAGACATACTCTCAATGATAGTGCCTTCACTAGGCCAGACAAGACAACTGAGGGGATAATGATGTAAGTAAACTTGCACTAACTGCTGCAATAAGGTCTTCTGTTTAATCACAATAGAAATTCTCTGTAAAATCACAATGTATATATAGTCCATGTGGCTAGCAAGTGGGGCAACTTTCAGAAGCATTACATTAGTTTACAATAAAATAAATGTTGAGGCCAGGTTTTGCTACCTTTACTCGTGTTGGATAAGTACTTTACTCCAAAACTCTCTCAGTTACTTCAGTGGAACTGTTTGTGGAGGGAGTTGTGACAGGTTGAATCACAGAACCCCCCTTTGGAGCTGCCACCTGATGTGCCAAGACTACTTCTGCCCCTTCTTTCCTGCCCTGTCAGCTTAGGACTTCAGTGCCTGCCTGGTTTGAGCCAGACTCACTAGCCTGCTCCAACACAGACCCAGGGTCTGAACCATGTGCCCCAAAACTGCAAACTTAACTGAAAGCAGCTTACAGAAGTGTTCCTGTCTTTAACACTCAGATTCCCAACTCCCAATGGGGTCCAAACCCAAATAAATCTATTTTACCCTGTATAAAGCTTATACAGAGTAAACTCATAAATTGTTCGCCCTCTATAACACTGATACAAAGATATGCACAGCTGTTTGCCTCCCCCAGGTATTAATACATACTCTGGGTTAATTAATAAGTAAAAAGTGATTTTATTAAATATAGAAAGTAGGATTTAAGTGGTTCCAAGTAGTAACAGACAGAACAAAGTAAGTCACCAAGCAAAATAAAATAAAACATGCAAATCTATGTCTAATCAAACTAATTACAGATAATCTCACTCATAGAGATGCTTCAGTAAGTTTTTTCCTCAGACTGGACACCTTCCAGGCCTGGGCACAATTCTTTCCCCAGTATAGCTCTTGTTCCAGCTCAGGCGGTAGCTAGGGGATTCCTCATGATGCCCCCCCCCCTTTGTTATGTTCCACCCATTTATATATCTTTTGCATAAGGCGGGAATCCTTTGTCCTTCTGGGTTCCCACCCCCCACTTCTCAATGGAAAAGCACTAGGTTAAAGATGGATTCCAGTTCAGGTGACATGATCACATGTCACTGTAAGACCCCAAGCCTTCATTCCTCCCAGCCTGACTCACAGGAAGGCTTGCCTGCAAACAGAGCCATCTACAGACAAGTGTCCTGGTTAATGGGAGCCATCAAGATTCCAAACCACCATTAATGGCCCATACTTTACATAATTACAATAGGCCCTCAGAGTTCTATTTCATATTTCTAGTTTCAGATACAAGAGTGATACATTTATACAAATAGGATGACCACACTCAGTAGATTATAAACTTTGTAATGATACCTTAGAAGAGACCTTTTGCATGAAGCATATTCTAGTTACATTATATTCACTCATTAGCATATTTTTATAAAATCTTATAGAGTGCAATGTCACAGGAGTATTCAGTATTAATAAGGTTATTGGTATTAATACGGTTGATGTGTCTGCGCTCCCTGACACATCAACCCCAGATCAGTACTATTCTTCTGACTTTTGTTTCTCAGATAAATTATGAAGATGGGCCCCAGCTTTGATAGCTCATCCTTACTGTTTGGACAGCAAGAAGCATGTCATATCATCTTCAAAAATGAAAAATGTTACTGGATTTGACAAACATGGAAGAACAAAAATACATAAACAATTTACGAATGACCATGATATAAAATGAATTACAATAAATAGTAACAAAAATTCCCCAAATATATTAAGTTATAAAGTTATTTATGAAGAAAGCACCTCATTCTCATTACACAATACAGATACCACTTAGAAAGCTCTCTGTGGTCATATACTAATTTTATTTCTATTCTCCATCCTAGGAGTTTTCAATGTTAATTCAACTTTCAATACCCATAAGAAGAACATAAGAATGGCGTACTGGGTCAGACCAAAGGTCCATCCAGCCCAGTATCCAGTCTACCGACAGTGGCTAATGCCAGGTGCCCCAGAGGGAGTGAACCTAACAGATAATGATCAAGTGATCTCTCTCCTGCCATCCATCACCACCCTCTGACAAACAGAGGCTAGGGACACCATTCCTTACCCATCCTGGCTAAAAGCCATTAATGGACTTAACCTCCATGAATTTATCCAATTCTCTTTTAAACCCTATTATAGTCCTAGCCTTCACAACCTCCTCAGGCAAGGAGTTCCACAAGTTGACTGTGTGCTGTGTGAAGAAGAATTTCCTTTTATTTGTTTTAAACCTGCTGCCCATTAATTTCATTTGATGGCCTCTAATTCTTATATTATGGGAACAAGTAAATAACTTTTCCTTATTCACTTTCTCCATATCACTCATGATTTTATATACCTCTATCATATCTCCCCTTAATCTCCTCTTTTCCAAACTGAAAAGTCCTAGCCTCTTTAATCTCTCCTCATATGGGACCTGTTCCAAACCCCTAATCATTTTAGTTGCCCTTCTCTGAACCTTTTCTAATGTCAGTATATCTGTTTTGAGATGAGGAGACCACATCTGTACGCAGTATTCAAGATGTGGGCGTACCAACGATTTATATAAGGGCAATAATATATTCTCCGTCTTATTCGCTATCCCCTTCTTAATGATTCCTAACATCCTGTTTGCTTTTTTGACTGCCGCTGCACACTGCATGGACGTCTTCAGAGAACTATCCACGATGACTCCAAGATCTTTTTCCTGATTAGTTGTAGCTAAATTAGCCCCCATCATATTGTACGTATAGTTGGGGTTATTTTTCCCAATGTGCATTACTTTACATTTGTCCACATTAAATTCATTTGCCATTTTGTTGCCCAAGCACTTAGTTTTGTGAGATCTTTTTGAAGTTCTTCACAGTCTGCTTTGGTCTTAACTATCTTGAGCAGTTTAGTATCATCTGCAAACTTTGCCACCTCACTTTTTACCCCTTTCTCCAGATCATTTATGAACAAGTTGAATAGGATTAGTCCTAGGACAGACCCTTGGGGAACACCACTAGTTACCCCTCTCCATTCTAAAAATTTACCATTTATTCCTACCCTTTGTTCCCTGTCTTTTAACCAGTTCTCAATCCATGAAAGAATCTTTCTTCTTATCCCATGACAACTTAATTTACGTAAGAGCCTTTGGTGAGGGACCTTGTCAAAGGCTTTCAGGAAATCTAAGTACACTATGTCCACTGGATCCCCCTTGTCCACATGTTTGTTGACCTCTTCAAAGAACTGTAATAGATTAGTAAGACATGATTTCCCTTTACAGAAACCATGTTGACTTTTGCCCAACAATTTATGTTCTTCTATGTATCTGACAATTTTATTCTTTATGATTCTTTACCCATAGAATTTAATTTAATGTCTCTACTATCAGATCAGTAAATATTTAGTACTCTGATGGGATAGATAAACAGATCTTAGACAGAGAGATTGACAATGCAGTACAAATAATACAATTACCAACTGCAAGTTATCAATTGCATATCCCAATTTCTTACAAAAATGTATATAAAATATTGTATAGAAACTCTCCTGTTTACTGAAGTTTTATTATTTACTTTCTCTTGATACAACAAAGGTGAACATTACACTGTTTGCCATAAAAAATTATTGCCCTTTTTCTAGACACCAGAAAAACTAGGATCACAGACATGTTCATTAATTTAATCATTGAACGCCATGGCTGAATGCTGCTGGTAAAATGGGAGAAAATTCCACCATGATTAAACATGTTTATACAAGTTAACTATGTTTCAAGAATGTTTTATTCTAACAACAAATTGATTTGGATGTACAAATGTACCCTTACCCAAATAATTTTCAAAAGTATCTTAGATCAAACAAAAATGCCATTTTCTACACCAGCAGAGCATGTAATAGTTTGTCATTACAAGTAAAGTTTAATTTACACAAAAGGCTCACTTGCTAGCTTTATTTTATTCCAGAAACAATGGATCAGCCTGCACAGTGACATACTGTATTGACATGTTATCTACTTGTTCATGTGCATTTGACAGTTACCGTCTTAGAAGGATGGACAATGCTTTATTTTTTTTTTAAAGAAAGGTTTCTTTTACTTAATGGAATCCTTTTCCTATATATTTTGTGTTTATTTTAAAGAATAAAAATTTAATTGTAATCACTTACCCACCTGGCACAGTTAAAAGAAAAAATGTGAAATGCTTGTAATATGCAGTTGGTAACATGTACTTACTTCAAAGTATAATTGCTGCTTAGCATTCACTTTGATCAATTGGGTATGATTTGTGGTAATTTTTAATTTAATTAATTCCATAGAAAGAAATCCTTTGAATCGAGGCTCATTTTATATCCATTTGACAGGATTTCTAATGAACATTATTTAAATGTCTATTGGTTATTAGAAACATATTTTATATTAACTACATAGTAAATATTTAAAAGTCTGTTGGTCCCATCAATGTGAAGTGTATTTAAATGGGTAACTCTCATTATTTGAATGAATGTTCTTCCATGTACAGAAAGTGGAATAGATCTCTCATGACCTAGTATAAAATTATTAGCTCCCATGCTTTTATATGGGAAAGGTTCTGAATGTTAGGTATATAAGGAACCTGATCTACTATAGACTATTAGCAGATGAAAGTCATACTGTATGCTCCTATTTGACTGCTCACTATTTTTGGTGTGCTGTGTTGATCCCAGAATATTAGAGAGGTAAGGTGGATGAGGTAATAACTTTTATTGGACCAGCTTCTGTTGGTGAGAGAGACAAGCTTTCAGGCTTTACACAGAGCTCTTCTTTAGACCTGCAGAAGTTCGAAAGCTTGTCTCTATCACCAACAGAAGTGGGTCCAATAAAAGATTTTACCCCATCCATCTTGTCTCACTATTTTGGTGGGTAGTTTGTTTGTAGAGTGTGCCAAGATACTATAATTATGATATAGAATGTGGTATATAGAATTATAAAATAATGTAATGATAAATAACAATAATGCCACTGAAAGACAATTTCCCAAAGACTCATATTTTACTGATGTACTCACAATCATGAGTTATATATACACTGTTTAATTCAGGCAGTTTGACTGTATGAATAGTTGAACTTAAACTCTTTCTACACCAGTCATTCAGAAGCTAATGTTCCCTGTATTTGTAACAAAGTTTTATGACCTTGCTCTCTTGATAATGAATGCTACCAGTTTTTGAATAAGCAATTTAAATTTTACTAAAAAAAGAACAGGAGTACTTATGGCATCTTAGAGACTAACTAATTTATTTGAGCATAAGCTTTCGTGGGCTACAGCCCACTTCATCGGATGCATAGAATGGAACATATTGTGAGGAGATATATATACACACAGAGAACATGAAAAGGTGGGAGCAGGGCCAGCTCCAGGCACCAGCCCAGCAAGCAGGTGCTTGGAACGGCCAAGGGAAAGGGGCAGCACATCGGGCTGTTCGGCGGCAATTCAGAGGCGGGCAATTCGGAGATGGAAGCACCTGCCACCGAATTACCGCTGAAGAAGAAAGCGGCACGGTGGAGCTGCTGCCAGAGTGCCGCCGATGGCTATTGCAATCGCGGCTTGCTTTTTTTTTTTTCCCCCCACCGCTTGAGGTGGCAAAAACCCTGGAGCCAGTCCTGGGTGGGAGTTGCCCAACCAACTCTAAGAGGCTAATTAATTAAGATGAACTGTTGTCAGCAGGAGAAAAAAAACTTGTGTAGTGATAATCAAGATAGCCCATTTAAGACAGTTTGACAAGAAGCTGTGAGGATACTTAACAGGGGGGAAATAGATTTAATGTGTGTAATGGCTCAGCCATTCCCATTCTCTATTTAAGCCTAAGTTGATAGTATCTAGTTTGCATATCAATTCAAGTTCAGCAGTTTCTCGTTGGAGTCTGTTTTTGAAGTTTTTCTGTTGCAAAATTGCCACCTTTAAATCTGTTACTGAATGGCCAAAAGGTTGAAGTATTCTCCTACTCGTTTTTGAATGTTATGATTCCTGATGTCAGATTTGTGTCCATTTATTCTTTTGCGTAGAGACTGTCCGGTTTGGCCAAAGTACATGGCAGAGGGGCATTGCTGGCACATGATGGCATATATCACATTGGTAGATGTGCAGGTGAATGAGCCCCTGATGGTGTGGCTGATGTGATTAGGTCCTATGATGGTGTCACTTGAATAGATATGTGGACAGAGTTGGCATCGGACTTTGTTGCAAGGATAGGTTCCTCGGTTAGTGTTTTTGTTCTGTGGTGTGTGGTTGCTGGTGAGTATTTGTTTCAGGTTTGGGGGCTGTCTGTAAGCGAGGACAGGTCTGTCTCCCAAGATCTGTGAGAGTGAGGGATCATCTTTCAGGATAGGTTGTAGATCTTTGATGATGTGCTGGAGAGGTTTTAGTTGGGGGCTGAAGGTAACAGCTAGTGGCATTAAGTCTGGGAATGGCTGAGCCATTACACACATTGAATATATTTCCCCCATGTTAAGTATCCTCACAGCTTCTTGTCAAACTGTCTTAAATGGGCTATCTTGATTATCACTACAAAAGTTTTTTTGTTTTTTTTCTCCTGCTGACAACAGTTCATCTTAATTAATTAGCATCTTAGAGTTGGTTGGGCAACTCCCATCTTTCCATGTTCTCTGTATGTATATATATCTCCTCACTATATGTTCCATTCTATGTATCCAATAAAGTGGTCTGTAGCCCACAAAAGCTTATGCTCAAATAAATGTGTTAGTCTCTACGGTGCCACAAGTACTCCTGTTCTTTTTGCAGATACAGACTAACATGACTGCTACTCTGAAACCTTCCATTTTACTGTGAATCTTGTAAATGGTGCTTTGAACAACTACAAGAAAACAGCACTCATTTGGCTCAGTCCAGCATGAATGAACTATGAAATGTATTTGACAATAAAGTTTTTAATTACGTAGGCATTTCTGAGCGTAGCAATGATAGCTGTCACTTAAAAACAGCCAGTAAACAATACACGTCAATACCAATATCTTCTAGATATAATTGCTTACAGCTGTCTTAGATTATGTGATTCTTTGCAGTGCATAGATATTATTTCTGTTTCTTCCTCTTTCTTTGGTTGGGCAGGTTATTCCATTAACTGTATTGTGGGGGGTGGACATCTTCCTTGAAAGCATCTGGTATTGGCTACTGACCACTTCTCTGACCAGAATGGAAATTTTGTTGTTCCCCTTACCTCTCCCCATGCCTTTGTTTAATAGTTTAGCTATGCCACTTCCTTGCTTCTTCCTATCTTGAGATGGTTATCAGAAGGTCCACCTTGAATCAATCTAATATTGTCTACTGCATGATCTTGGAGCTTTGTGAAGCACATGCTCCTGGAAAACCAAGGGTGATACAGCAATTTGTTTTATAGTTGGCTAGTAGTTCCACATCTTGATCTGTTCTTTAACCATTTATTTTTGCTTATAACTACTGTCATGCCACTATGGTACTAACCGGTATCTTTTCATATTTAATTATGATGGTTACAGTTTATATAGTGCCATCAAAAGTTATTTATTCCCTTGGGTAATTATAAAGCATAATGAAGCTTAGCATGCACCATGTGTCAGTAATTTAAGAAGCCATGTGTTGCTGCACAACTTTGAGGATTAGGATCACTGAATATTTTACTATAAAATCTGTAATCTAGAGCAATTGATAAAATGATTTTTAATGGAAAGTACCACATTTGAATTACGCACAAACTGGAAATGCTAGAACTAGTAGGGTGTTAAAATGATATTGCAGAGAATGTAGAGTTATCAGAAAAGAGGAGAGAAAAAACACATCCTAACAATTTGGTGCAATTACAACCTGGTGACTGGCTAATCTGAGTCATTGGGAGAAAAACAGATAAGAACTGTAAATTAGTTGCACTAGGCATATAAATTCTACTCCAGCTAATATCCTATTGTGACATTGTACTCTATATGATTTTATGAAAGTATGCTGATGAGTATGAATATAACATAACTGGAATATGCTTCATGCAAAAGGTCTTTTGTAAGGTATCATTACAAAGCTTATAATCTATTGAGTGTGGTCATCCTATTTGTATAAATGTACCACTCTTGTATATAAAACTAGAAATACAAAATAGAACTCTGAGGGCCTATTGTAATTATGCAAAGTGTGGGCCATTAATGGTGGTTTGGAATCTTGATGGCTCCCATTAACCAGGACACTTGTCTGTAGATGGCTCTTTTTTACTTGAGAGTCTTCCTGTAAACGTGTTTGCTGGCAAATGGGTAATGAAGTCTAACAGTGACGTGTGATCAGGTCACCTGAACTGGAATCCATCTTTAACCTGGTTGTTTTCCATTGAGAAGGGAGGGGGTAGGAACCCAGAAAGACAAAGGATTTCCGCCTTATGCAAAAGATATATAAGTTGGTGGAACAGAGAAAAAGGGCAGCCATCACGAGAAATCCCCTAGATATCATCTGAGCTGGAACAAGGGCTGCACCAGGGGAAAGGATTGTGCCCAGACTAGGAAGGCATCCAGTCTGTGAAAGAAAGTTAGTGCAACATCTCTGAGGGTGAGATTTTATCTGTATTTAGTTTTATTACTGTATTAGACTTACATTGGCATGTTTTATTTTATTTTACCAGGTAATTCACTTTGTTCTGTCTGTTACTACTTGGAATCACTTAAATCCTACTTTCTGTATTTAATAAAATCACTTTTACTTATTAATTAACCCAGAGTATGTATTAATACTTGGGGTGCGGGGGGGGGGGCAAACAGCTGTGCATATCTCTCTATCAGTGTTATAAAGGGTGAACAATTTATGAGTCTACCCTGTATAAGCTTTATACAGGATAAAATGGATTTATTTGGGGTTTAGACCCCATTGGGAGTTGGGAATCTGAGTGTTAAAGACAGGAACACTTCTGTAAGCTGCTTTCAGTTAAGTTTGCAGTTTTGGGGCACATGGTTCAGACCCTGGGTCTGTGTTGGAGCAGACTGGCATGTCTGGCTCAGCAAGACAGGGTGCTGGAGTCCCAAGCTGGCAGGGAAAGCACGGGCAGTAGTAGTCTTGGCACATCAGTTGGCAGTTCCCAAGGGGGTTACTGTGACCCAACCCGTCACACCTATAGCCTGTCAATGCAGGTTGATAAAATCAAAATGCTCATGAATAACTTGTTTTACCGAAGCCAGAAGCATATTTTGTCTCATCATTTGTATGTCTCTGACCTAAATTATTAGCTGTCATTCTTTTCCATAGTCTGCCACGTATTGAATATCTACCAGTAAGGGCAGGTAGTGATTGATATTTGATGCTTTCTTCTTTATGATGTGGTCCACTTTATCATATCCTGATTTATAAATCAGAACTTTTAAATGTCTACCACACATATAAGTTTTTGATTTATAGAATAGACAGCTGATTTATAAATCATAGCAGTAATTTATAGGTCAGATAACTACTTTATCAGTCATGCACAAAATATATGTTACCCAACAGCTTCCTAAAGCATGCCACTGATTTATAAATCATTTAAATAATTTATAAAGAATAAAACTAAATTGGTGGCAGGAGAGTTTGGAAAGTAAGGTGAAATGGGAAGGTTGCTTTCTGAGAGGCTAACATAGCACTTTTGTTCCCCATCTTCAGTGGGATGGTAGTGAACTTAAAAATTAGTTTCCTCCAACACTTAAAAACAGTTCGTTTATTCTAGTACATCAACCAGTGACAGTTAACTACGGAGAAAATATAGCCTTTATCTATTTGTTCCTTCCATGTTAGCAAGTGTGTCATCATTAGAGCAAGATTTTTTTTTTCACTATTAACATTTTCTGTTATTTTGAATTTTAAGAATTTAAGGCTTTTTCCACTGTAGGATCAAGGTATCAACAAACAGCTGAATAATTCTCTCACCTCCATTTGTGTAAATTGTTGGGGAGTTGCTAGTGGTTCCCAATACATTCCACAGTTGCTGAAAGCCTAGACTTCAATGGGAATACTCACATGAGTTAAAACTAATTATATGAGCACAATAAGACTTCTAAGAAGCAGGATTCCTAAGGATACTAGTGTTCCAATCTGGGCCAGCATATGGTTGTTGGTTTTCCCATGTACCACCAGGCTTACGCTTTCCATTGGGTAATTTTAATAGCTATTTTCAGATCAAATCTGCTGATGTCAGTTAGTAAACAATAAAGGTACCTTAGAAATCTGTCATGCAGCTTCAAAGCAGTAGTGCCAGATGTCTAGAAACTTGCCCAAATGGGGTGCTGAAAACTAGCAAAGAAAGACAGGACTTTGACTGGACTCTTTAACCAGTCAATACATTTGAGAGCCAATCACTTAGAGAAAATGAGCACTCTTGTTGGGTAGATACCAAGGCGGCATGTATCCTAGAAATATATGTAAGATAGAGAGATAAGAGGAACCTAAGTAAGAGCTAGAAACCTGGAAAAGTAGGAAGATTAACAGAGTAGAAGAAGCCTGCTGCAGTTCTGTCCCAATCTGATGTTATTAGCTATCAGAGCTGTAACTTAGTTCCATTCTTATCACAAACAGCCCAGGGTTTCTGCCTTCATTCATTGCCAGCAATGATATTGAAAAAAGCCATGGATAACTCTAAAAATAATCTAGTTTACATCCTACTTCTGTTAGAGTGAGAAAAATACTTAGACTCTGGGTGAGCAAGCTGCCCAAGAACATGGGAAGCCTGCACAGAAGACAGCAAATTGGGTTCAGATAATGGAGAGGAGAGTTTGATAGACCTTACTGTAGTTCTATCCATATTGTGTGGAAAATTAAATGATGGCACCACTTTGGAAGCCCCCGCACTTGGGGAAACGTGTCATGTGCCACCATTTAGGAAGGAGCTTTGTATGTTTCTCTCCATGGAAAATTGTTGACCACTGTAGAGGGATGGCAGGGTAATCGTCCTTCCTTATTCTGACCCTCTTTTGGGGTAACTTGTTCAACAAGGTGGTATTAGCACGGAGTAGTCTTTGCATTCAAGAGAACAGAGGGATTGCAAATGTGGCTAGCTTCTGTAAGGGATGGGGGAGCATGCAGAGGGTGAAGACTCTCCACTGAAGCAAGAAACACAATCCATTGCATAAAGTTCAGACAGGTACAGAGGAAAGTCTTCTGAAGAATTACATATGAGGTTTAACCAAAACCTAGATCTCAACTGGGATCCACAAAATCACAACCTGTAGTTGGACCCACATTTTGCATATTTTCTGTCTTTATACTAAAACAGGATTTTATCATTTCTTGCTGCTCAAAGTGAAAACCTAGAGTCAGATATGATTGAAGCTAACAAGACAGTCTTGGGTCTGGTCAATACTACCCGCCTGAATCGGCGGGTAGAAATCGACCTCTCGGGGATCGATTTATCGCGTCCCATCGGGACGCGACAATCGATCCCCGAATCGGCGCTCTAACTCCACCAGCGGAGGTGGTAGTAAGCGCCGCCGACAAAAAGCGGCAGAAGTCGATTTTGCCGCCGTCCTCACAATGGGGTAAGTCGGCTGCAATACGTCGAATTCAGCTACGCTATTCACGTAGCTGAATTTGCGTATCTTAAATCGACTCCCCGCTGTAGTGTAGATGTACCCTGAGCAAGATCTGTCTCCTCTGCAGGGGAAGGATTGGCATGTGAGGGATCAAAATTTAGCTCTTTAAAGTAAGTAAATCCATTTATTCATATCTGAATATTGGTGATATCACAGCAGAATTTTCTAAAGTCTTCACAATCCAGCACTAATTTTACCAATCAGTAACTGACCTTCCAGTGACCTGCCATCCACCATCCATCCATCTTCTCGCTGATCACCTCCTACTATGATAAATCTCCACCATTCCTTCCAAAATAACGTTCTTACGGTTACTTATATTTCTACACTAATGTGACCAAAGTACTTATGTTACATTTCCTGATTTCTGACATCGGGGTTTGCTTCTCTTCAATAATATTTCAAACACAGGCATTCATTTTTTTTTTCTGTCCAGGAGATATGAGTCTTTGCCAGCACCGCATTTCAAAAGCTTCAATTTTTTTCTGATCAGCAACATTAACTTCCCACAATTCACATCCATAAATCACTATGGAAAAAAAATAGGCTTTCCACCAGTTGCACCTTCGTATATTGTGAGATGCCACTGTTTTCCCACACTTTAAGGAAGGCCATAACTGAGCAAGCAATTACTAGTCTTTTTTCCAATTTCTTTTGAACAGCCTCCTTGATTGGATATATATGATCCCAGATAATTAAATTCATCTACTGCCTCTACAGCTTGTCCGTTATTTGTGATGTCCACTTGAATCCTGTTTTTGTTTCCTGTGTCAATCTACATACATTTTGTTTTCATGGTATTTAGGAATAGTACATATTCCTCACTAACTCTTTTTACAGACTCCAACATTTGGAAAGCTGTTTCAGAACCTCACATCTGTGACAGTTAAAACCTTCTTCTCATTTCCAACAAGAATTTGTTCCTGGCCATATTTTTAAAGGATGTTTAGGGAGCACTCACAATAATGCTGTCCTCATCCTCACCCCCGAGGCAGTCTGCCCATTTCTTACTGCATAAAATGATTGCCTTAAACCACCAGATTTCAGGCATTACTGCAATCTTCCCTTTCACACCTGCTCCTACACACACACACAACTATTGTGCTCAAAGACATAATTTTGTCCTAGTATATTTTAAGACCTGTTTTTATAAACAGAATGCCTCAGGTTAGGCTCCTAGATGCCTGCCGCCTAAAAGGTAGTCTTATTTAAAGGTACTAAGAGTCTCCACCATTTTAAGGTTCTCCACCATTTTAAAAAAATTAGGTCACTTGTATTCCAATTCCTAAAAATGGATCAAAAACCTTACATTTAGTTCCTGCCCTTGTACCTCATGCAGTCAGTTACACCTGGGTAAAAGGAGTGCAAATGGGGGTTAAATGCTATCACAGTCTGATTTGGTACAAGTTTGCACATGTGTAAATTATTATATAAGGTGCAAGACAAATCAAACCCAATGCGTCTTCTTCCATTCCATTTTCCAATACGTATGCAATAATCTACATTCAAATAAGACTAGATCTGAAATATCAGGCAAAACAATGTCATAGCTCTAGTTATCCCGAATTAATTTAAAATTGCAGCATATTTTGACTACTTCTCTGTGAAATTGGGATTTCTGTCCCATGGGGACAATCTCATTGGGTTGAAAAGCTGAAAGTTTGACATTTTTAGCGCAATGTATATGCTGACAAAATTAATTCAGAAATGTCAAAATGTTTTCTTTTTACTTTTTTATCAAATCAATATATTTCTACAGAGATGAGCACAATATGTAAAGAGACAGCACAGCTTTTATAAAGGGAAATCGTGTCTCAACAATCTATTAGAATTCTTTGACGGGGTCAACAAACACATAGACAAGAGAGTGTATATACTGTACTTGGACTTTCAGAAAACCTTTGACAAGGACCAAAGGCTGGTAAGCAAAGTAGAGTCCTGGGATAAGAGAGGAGGTCTTCTCATGTTTCAGTAACTGGTTGAAAGATAGGAAACAAAGCAAAGGAATAAATGGTCAGTTTTCTCAGTGAAGAGAGGACCCCAGAGGATCTGTACTGGGACCTATGCTGTCCAACAGATTCATAAACTATCTGTTAACAAGGGTAAACAGTGAGGTGGCAAAGTTTGCTCAAAAATTACTCAAGATAGTTAAGACTAAAGCAGACTACGAAGAGTTACAAAGGGATCTCACAAAACTGGGTAACTGGCCAACAAAATGGCAGATGAAATTCAATGTTGATAAATGCAAAGTAATACACATTGGAAAACATAATCCCAACTATACATACAAAATGATGGGGTTTAAATTAGCTGTTATAACTCAAGAAAAAGATCTTGGAGTCATTGTGGATAGTTCTCTGAAAACAGCTGCTCAATGTACAGCTGCAGTCCAAAAAGCTAACAGAATGTTAGGAGCCATTAGGAACGAGATAGATAATAAAACAGAAATTATCATAACACAAGTATGTAAATCGCCAGTACGCTCACACTTCGAATATTGTGTGCAGTTCTGGTTGCCCCGTGTCTAAAAAGATATTAAAATTGGAAAAAGTACAGAGATGGGCAACAAAATAATTTGAAGTATGGAACAGCATCCATATGAGGAGAGATTAAAAATATGGGGACTGTTCAGTTTCAACAAGAAGAGTACATAAAGGTCTACAAAATCATGAAGGGTGTGGAGAAAGTGAATAAGGAAGTGTTATTTACACTTGCATAAGGCAAAAATCAGGGGTTACCCAATGAATTAGTAAGGAGCAGGTTTAAAACAAACAAAAGGAAGTATTTATTCACCCAATGTACAGTCAACCTGTGGAACTCTTTGCCAGAGGATATTGTGAAGGCCAAGACTATAACTGGGTTCAAAAAAGAATTAGATGAGTTCATGGAAAATAGGTCCATCAATGACTAGTAGCCAAGATAGTCAGAAACACAATCCCATATTCTGGGTGCTGTTATTCCTCTGACTGCCAGAAACTGGGACTGGATGATCTGGGATGGATCACTCAATAATTGCCCTGTTCTTGTCATCCCTCTGAAGCATCTGGCACTGACCACTGTCAGAAGATGGGATACTGGCCTAGATGGACCCTAGATGGATCTAACCCATCATGGCCATTCTTATGTTCTTATGTACATTTCTGAAATCAAAATGTTACCATTCCATTTGGTGAACTGACCCAAAATGCTTCATTTTGAATCAGTTGAACATTAAACATCTTTTTCTCGTGGTGATGCATTGCCTCACAGGAGTAGTAATTCAGGAGCCTGATGCCTCCTTCTCCCCTATGGACCAGACTATCTGTCCAGACTCCATCACTCATGAAACACCAGTGTCACATGACTACCATGACGCACCACACCACTTGGTCAGATGAAAAACACATTGCATTATGTGAGATAATAGACTTCGAAGGAGCCCAGACATAGCAGGGAATGGGAGCCCATCCTACAACTCCTATAAGACAATACGGGGATAGGGAAATGTAGTTCAATATTTTGTTGAACTGATTTGAAATAAAAGGTTTTGGACCACTTCAATAAAATGAAATTTTGTGATTCAGGTTGAACAGACTCATAACAAAATATTTCATTGATATTTCCCAATGGAAAATTGAAAATTTACAGCAAAATCCCAAACTGCATTTTGTATTGGAAAAATCATTCCACTTGAAAATTTCAAACCAGCTCTATTTAGTGGTATACATTGTTTATTGGATTTGATGTGGATTTTGTAAAAGTGTGGATTTTCTAGAGCAAGGTGAATATTGCTAAACAAGAATCTTTGAACATTTTAATAAAGACTGCAAGTCCATATCAAAGGATACAATCCAGAACAATACCCCAAAAAGCCATGTACCTCAAGCTTCTGCCAACCAGAAAAATCAAATTACTTGACAATCTATTACTCTGTTTCTTCTTTTTGAGGAAGATAGCTGAAGGACAAGGATGTTCACCATCACTAAGATTTATTAAGAAAACATAGTACATCATACTAATAGCTGGAGGGAATTATATGTTTTTAATTGCTGAAAGTTGGTCATCATTAATTATTTGTGATATATGTTCATGCCAAATCCTGAAGCTAATGTTGAGGCCAAGCACTCTTGGAAACATGTGGTGAATTAATCTTACTTCAGGACTATACAATGGGCAAGATTACCTGCTAGTGTAAACTGGCACAGATTCATTATTCAGTGGAATTCTGCTAATTTACACCAAGAAGAGAATCCATTCTATATCTTCATCCTTTTGCTACTATTGTGTGTAACCATCTCCTTGTAATGGTGGGGATCAGGGGAGGCACATATTTTGTGGGACAGTTTATGCAAAACTATATCAGCTAGGAAATAACCCTTTGAAAACAGAACTGAACTACTTTTAACTATGCTATATGGCTTTAGCTTATTTTCTGGATCAAATTGCATTCCTCCCCACTTCAATATCTGAAATGTTAAACATGCTTGGAAATAACTCTTTTAATCTATCGTCAGAAATCAATACGTACTCCGTCCCTTGACCTCTTCCCTTCCCCCCAGTACATATAACTGACTGTAAGAATGTTTCTGCTTGTTGTTTGAATTTTATAGCTGTATTGGGAAAGTATGCAAAGACATTCTGAGAGCAAACAGTACCTTCTCTTCCCTTTGTGACAATCTATCCTCCTTGGCATCCTGAGCAACTCATTAGTTTCCCTGCAAACAATATAAAACAAATTTATCTGCAAAACTACACACAAATGGCTGTCATGTGGTATATGTCAAGAACAGACTGTACACAGATCAGCACCCTCAAAGACTGCCCAATTGCATGACATTATTAAGCAGCTTTTAAAATGCTGCTTGATTTATACCTACACATTATTTAATGTCTGCAAAGAGATTATGTATTAATCAGAATATTTCCAAAAATAAACAAACAAACCAACAATGTTTAATTAGAGAGAGATTGCTGATAACAAGAAAGAGGAAGGAAGAAAAACACTGCAGAATAAGTTATAGTACACAGGGAAATTATTTGCAGAACAAATAGGTTATAAAATACAAGAGATATGTTTAAATAATTGCATGGGTAAAATTTATAATCCCAATGTACTAGTCTGTGATCCCAGAATCAATTAGGAGCAGTAGCCACTTGTGTAGCACTCATTCCTCCATTATCTGGCAGGCTGCTAGTTACATCTACAGCCTACTTTAGACAGGAGTACATTATAAAGGACAAAGTACATTATAGGAAGGGTTGATATCATGGTCTACTATTATTAAAGTTGCCAAACACTTCCCTTTGTAACACCACAATATCAGTTGCTTATAACTTTGCCAAACTATGTTTGCATATAGCTAATAAATGCAGTTATTTGGAACCCACCTGTGTCAGTGTGTTTCCTCTTATTCATAATATGAAGAATAATAGGGATAATGATACTGACCATCTTTGTAAAGCACTTTGAGATCTACGGATGAAAAGCACTATATAAAAGAGATAGGTATTATCATTATTAAAGTTGTATAAAGATCAAAGAAACAACAAGGAGATTGATGAGGAAACTAGAAACCCACCATAAACCAAAATGAAATATACTAGACAGTTTTTGTTGCGACAGGAAATTAAAATGGTAGAGAAACACGAGAATTATTTTAAATGAGATTTTTTTACAGTGCTTTCCCTTTTATTATCACACTGCCCAGTCCTGGAGCCCTTACACACACATGAGTATTCCCATTAACGTGAATGGAGTTGCTTGCATGACTAAGTGATCACGAGTGTGTTTAAGCCAGCCCAACTGAGTCCTATGTTACCAAAGTAAGGAAGCATGCCTTTTAAAAATATATGGTTACTGGTCTGATAGAGATAACTCTGAAGTTCCTTTCATAAACTTAAATTATAACCATAATGTGATTTAAACATAGGTCAAGATCTCATACATGACTGCCTAATACTAAGTATTTAAATCCACTAAATAAGTGGTCTAATATAAGTCCCAATCCAGCAACACACTTAAGCACAGTAGTCCCATTGACTTGAACAGGACCTTAAATCCATGGGATTGCTCATGCTTAAAGATCGATGAGTGCTTAAATACCTTGCTGAATACGAGACCTAGTGCAGAGCACTCTTAGCACCTCTGAAAGTGACCACTTATTTAAGTGGCTAAATATGGGTTTAGGTGTCCAACTTTAGGCACCCACATTTGCAAATTTTGGCCACAGGTTCAGTAATCATAATACTGAATTGCATGTTTCCTTGACAATGTAATAACTCCTTCAGAACTGATTCACTTTTGTTTCAATCATTATGATTTAAATTCTATTGTAACATGATATTGGTGGGTTTTGTGCCATTGATTAAACACCATTCTGAAAAATAGCTAATATGCATGTGAGGTAGTGTCCATACATATAAAAAGTCATGCTGCCATCTTGTCTTGGTTTATTTTTTAAAAGCTATTGTCCCTCTTTTGCAAAACGCTTCTATCTTTGTGCAATCAACAAAACAGATGCCTTTTTCCAGCCACTGACTTCTCCATATACATTTAGCTGAATTCATTTGGTGAAAGCAGCACTTTCAATCAGTCAATGAGAGAAAGCACAAAAGTACCTCCAGATGTACTAAGTCAGTACAACATAATGTGACAGTGGGCTAATGGAAGACTCTACTGGACTACAGACAAGCAGTACAGTGCAATCTGGGTTATGCATGGAGCAGCACTGATTGTAATATGGCCCTTTTGGCCAGAGGTAAATCCATAAAAATTACTCAATACCTGTGGGTTGAGAAGTAGAAAATGAGAGACAATGAGGGACCCAGAACAAAAAGATGGGGAAAATCCTTCAATCTTTGGGACAGCTTCAGGTCTCAGTTACATCAGCAGAGCCAAAGATTCCCTTATGTAAATGAAATCAGGATCTAGCAATCTGTCTGGACCACTTGTTTAGTAGTTTTAAAAAAGCACATTTTGATGACTCAACTCCCCAATAAAAAAGCACAAAAAGAAAGAACAGTAAGATGGATGAGGAGAAAGAAAAGGGTTGAAATAAAGGATGGGAAATTATGGGTAAGAGAAAATAAGAGAGCTCAGAAATAAGTGACGTATTAAGGAAATTTTCCATTTGCTATAGCAATTTCTCTCTATATTTACCAATCAAATATTTTATAAAATGACACTCCATATTTGCTCAACATACAATGTTGAAAATTTTACAAGGCTCCTCATCCAGTGTATAATCAAGATAAAGAACAACAGATATGAATGAATGGATTTTATTTTATTACTGTCTGGTTACTTGTGATTTATTGGCAAAATTTTTAGAAGCCTTCTTGATCCATTGCTAACTTTGCACAGCTAACCTCCCACTAATCTGCTGCACTCCATCTATCCATTACCTTTCTGGTTGTCCATTACTACACCCACCACTATTCCTACCATGATCTCCTTTGTCAGAGTTATATCCATTACTACACCTGATGTGACTGAAGTACATTCGTTTGCGGCTGTTGATTTCCAAGTACAGAGTCCATTTCTCTCCAATAATATTTCTAACATAATGTTAGTCTTCTTTTCCATCCAGGAGATAAACAGGAGTCTTCACCAGTGCCACATATCAATGCCTTTAATTTTCTCCTTGTCACTAGCATTAGTTTCCCAGGAGTCACATGAATAAGTTGCTATGGAAAAAAAATATGCTTTTCACCAGTCGAATAAAAGAGTCCAGTAAATTAATACATCACAACAAGAGCAAAGCTGTGCAGTTCAGATCCAGATCCAAACTTCCACAAAGTTCAGGGATGTTTAAAACTTAAATATTCATTTGACCATTATATGTATACTGTAGTGAAACGTAGAGTTTGTCTACAGATTCAGACCAGAACTTCGCAAACTCTGCAAATGTTCAGATCCAGAATATCAGTTTGGGTCCATCTCTTCAATAAAGTCACCCATGTACAAGCAGAGTGAAGTCTTCCTAATCATAACATTTTAAAGAAAAAATGAGGT
The DNA here is from genome assembly GCF_011386835.1 of Chrysemys picta bellii. Classification (NCBI taxonomy): domain Eukaryota; kingdom Metazoa; phylum Chordata; order Testudines; family Emydidae; genus Chrysemys; species Chrysemys picta. The sequence goes on along the minus strand of NC_088799.1, from coordinate 40,704,947 downwards.
TGGTTACATTGAGTAGTAGGGACAAAAAATACTTTTGGGGGTGGGGGAGGTTATATATATACACCAGTATCAATATTTCATTATAAAACCTTTGTTGTAAAAAGTTCTCTAATGCACAAAAACTGTTCAATTGAGCTAGAAAGGATTGTGTGTCCAGTAAGTCTATGGTAATAGTTTTGTTTGGTTGGATTTTTTTTTAAATTTAAACAATACTTTCTGTCTGAAAATCAGGCTCTGCTTAATTATGTCAAACTGCAAACAAGAGCAAAAGAATGTGATATGATTAGTCAATAGGATGCCACAATACAAAGTGATCAAGGGAAAATTATGAAACATATAAAACAGGGAGAACATTTTTAATTTGACCACAGGAGCCTGCAGAGCCTAACCCAGGTTAGACGATCTTAGTAAAACCCTTTGTTATCTTGACATATATTAACTGGAGCCATAAACTTAAAAAGCAAACACTTGCCAGTCTTTGTATGGGTTTCACCCTTGTGATAAAACTCACACAAAATGAACAACTAACAGGTAGATCATTTAAAGACTAAATAATTTGTGGTAAAACTGATAACCAAAGCAAGGCAAGAAATGTATTTGATTTTGCAAAGAACAGTAGATAGCTGTGTGCTAGGTTAAAGAGAAGCCTGCAGATGCATATGATCAAAAGGTGTATAATTTATCAGATGAATAGAATGCAGAAGGTATGTTTAAGGAATTTGAAACGGTTTTGAGCCTTATAACAAATCTTATTCCTTTTCTTTACTCTGTTCTTTTGCTTGTAGTATGTTTCCAAAAATAATCCAAAAAAAGAAAAGAAATAGATGTAGAAAATATATTGTCAGATTCTGTGACATTATAAAGTGAAGGAGAAATCTGAAAGGATTCCCTTTTTCTCATCACTGTATTGGCCTCTGACCACACTATTCTCTTGCCTTCTAGTACAATCACTCAATATAGTTTTGTTTGCCTTTCAAACACTAGAATCACATTGATCAAATTGAGAGAAGTACTCTCTAAATCTACCTTTCTAAAGAAGAGAAATTTAATAGAAAGTTGAAGGAGAAAAGTAATGCATTACAAACTGTCTGACAGCACTAAGACGCTAGTAAGTGTTTTGATTAAGGATAATGCAATTCTTCATAGAAAACATGGAGTTTTGTGAAAATAATATGAAATCAGAAAGGTTTGGGTCTGTCTGCGCACTTAGATGGCTCAGAACTTTGTGATAATCTTCCTTTGTGGTTTGAAACTATTTTGTGAAGCAAATTTGAGTCACCTTTGAAGATTGTTAAAGCATTTTATATTTCATTTAATTTTCATGTTCGGCTTCTCTGTCTTTATGCGAAACATTGATAGTTACTTCCTCTTCAATAAGTCAGAAAGAAAGGGTCATGTCTGACATATGGAGAAATATGGAAAATGTATCATCTATCAAGAAAAATCGCATTCTTTCTGATGTAGTGAGAATTAAATAGATGAGCAGAAAGAAGTTGGTGCTGTTTAAATCTGAGTATTTATTAACTGGTATAACAGCAGCAGTTCTTTTTCCAGTAAAACGTACATTGCATATACATGGAAGATTCCTTTTCCTTTTGATGAAGCTGAAGCTTTTAAGTCATCTTTGAATAATGTGACTGATGGGCAGAGTGACAAAGGTCTAAGTGGTTCACAGGACAATCCTATGCCATAGTTTATCCTTTCTGTTTTTTGTGGTATTCTTGTAGCCTCTCTATATTGCAATCTGTTTCTTCTTCCAGACTGCTATCAGCTGCTCCCTCTGGGAATCACAAATCCCAGAACCCTAGTACCTAGAAGATGGTACTAGTCCAAACCAGTCAGGTGGGCTTTTTTTAAGGGCAAATCCTTCACTTTCCACCTGCTGGAGCAAATGGCCCCCCATGCATCAGAACTGGTGTGGTCGCACAGTGCACAGATGACATGATTTGGGACATGATTTGCTGTCACACTCGGGGGCAGGATCAGAGGATCCACTGCTGGATGGATCCTCTTGTCCTTCCACTTGCTCGGGGGCAGGGGCAGTAAGGCCAAACTGCCTACCCAAGGTCTTACACAGGAGTAACAGCTGTGGCATAGCGTCTCTTCTGCTTTCCTCCACAGGGATCCCAGGGCTAAGCCAAATTAGTTGGGCTCGGCTTTGGTCCACACTAAGAAAATACATACAGTCCATTAATAAAACAGTGAAAAAACGGGTATATTCCCAACTCCATGCACCCACCCTCCTCCCATATGCGCTGTCAAACTTTTCCGTAGTGTGGACCATATATATGAACAGCCAGATTGTCTCATCGACCTTCTCCCCTCTCATTTGTGAACACAACTTCAGCAACTGCCCATATGGAAAAATGGTAGGAAGAAAACAGTTCATGTATTTTAAGCTGTCTTTCATTGCAATTTAGCAGCTACATACAAGAAGAGAGAAGGCACCATGGTAACAAGCACGCTGTCTGTGGACCACCAGCAAGTGCACTCCCTCTGATCCATAGGCCACTGACATAGGAGGCCTGGCTACCTTTTTACAGGAAATGCAGTACATTTGAAAACTCAAGTTGTGTAGAGGGAAACCAACACAGTTTTTATTTTAAGGGGGAAGGGAGATAAGGAACTATGATATGGACACAAGATTTGTTACATTTGGTCTAGAGTTTACAGATGTTTACAAACTGCTACAGTTATGTGGGATATAATACTTTCCATGACACACACACACCACACCTTACAGGAACAAATCAACATACACATATAATACCAATAATAAACCTATTAAAAAACAGTTATTATATAATCAGTTAAAAACATTTCTGGGCAACACCAAAGCCAATGGAATTAATCTGCATTCACCCTGGTTTAATTTGAGATTACAACATGGTCCTACTCTGCTTTAAAGACAGTTCCAAAGCTTAGAAGCATAAACTCAAATATAGTACCCATCATATTCAGGCAGAATTGCACATCAATGAAAATTCTAGAGGCAAAGAAGAGAATAAAATGTGACCGAAGGGTTAGGATGGTGTGGCAAATCATGTAAATATACCCATGGTCCCAAAGGTTCTTATTTGTAAGTCAAGTGAAAAATCTTAAAAATCAATAAAAAGCATGAACCAGAAGTCAATGTGAAAGACTTCAGAATAACAGAAATTTGACTTGAGCTTTTCAAGCAAGTAATAACCGTACCAGTGGCATTTTGCATTAATTGAACTCTTTTGACTGAGGTGTCTGGCAGATCAGTTAGAAGAGAACTGCATTATTCAAGCTTAAAAGTAATAAAGATATAAATGTCATATCTTAAAGGTACATAGCACAGACTAGCTATTCCATCTGTGATTAAAAAGAAGGCTTTCAGCTATGCAAAAAAAAATATTGCACATTGTTCTCATGGGGGGGGGGGTTAGAATAAGCAAAGAATAATGAAGAAAGAAAAATAATACTCAGAAATTGGGTATAAAGGATGATGAGGTGTGCTAGAGGTTGGCTAAATTGTAGCTCCACAAAGAAAGACGAGAACTCTTACATTTAGGAAAATTAGGGTTCAGAAATTATTGCTCTTTACAAACAGACAACACTGATTGTTGTATAAAAAGCAAAAGACACTGCAGAAATAAAGTTGGATGCACAATTTATAGTGAACAAGTTATTCAGTGATTATAGACCTACTTTATAGACCTCAAAATTGTCCACAGGCTATGGGACAGTATAACGAGGCGCCGACTCACTGCTGCGGCGCCTCCTGCTGGTCGTCCTGGGAATTAGCTCTGTCCACTCAGGAGCGCACTCTGCAGGCCGGTGTCTCGTTTGCCGCTGGCCCCGGTGTCCCTCCCGGACCCTGGTGCCCCTTCTCTCGGGGTTCTTCCCCCTGCAGTACCCCACAGTCTCGCTGGGTCTCCCCTCCCCAGGGAAACCCCAACCCCCTATCCCCACCTTGTCTCAGTCTTGAGCTACTGCCAGTCACCATCTAGCCCCCGCTGACTGGGGCAGACTGCAGTATAATTGCCACTCATCATTGGCAAGGAAGGTTTGGACCTGCTGCCTCTGCCTATCCTGCAACCCCATACCTTTTCTGGGCCTTTAGCAAGGCCTGCAGCCTGGGGCCTTCCCCCAGCCCTGCTCCACTCTAGGTACCCTGCTCAGCTCCCCAGCAGCCAAGCCCATCCCTCTCAACATCTAGAGAGAGAGACTGTCTCTGTGCTCCTGGCCCACAGCCTTTTATAGGGCTAGGTGAGGCCTGATTGGGGCATGGCCCCAGATGAAGCTGCTTCCCCAATCAGCCTAGGTTTTTCTCTTCCCAGAGCAGCCCTCTCCCAGGGCTGTTTTAACCCCTCCAAGACCAGAGCGGGGCAACTGCCCCGCTCCACACACGCCCCTCAAAATCCCCACCCCTGGGAGTGGGGGGAGCTCTTGGCTTGTGCTCCCCCAGGCTGCCCCTCCAGGGCCACACGCTTCCTCTCCGAGGCCTCCCAGCCTTGGGCCATCTCCCGGGTCTGGGCCTCTACCTTCTGGCGGGCCAGCTCCATGGCCTCCAGCTGTGCACGTAGGTCTGTGTCCCCTGGACCCTCCACATGCAGGGTCTGTGTCCACTTGGTGGTCTGTCCCACAACCACCCGGGTCCCGGCTTCTTTCCAGCCCCACTCAGTCTGGGTTTCCCCATTGGTGACCGGCTTAGCGATGGTCTGGGTCCCAACCTCCTGCTGCGTCCTCGCCATCTCTGTCTCAGACTCCGCCCTCTGTCTGGGCAATAGTTCCACAGTTCTTGCCCTGCCCCCTATATCAGGGGCAGAATGCCTATGCCCATATTCTCCACCAATCTGTAGTGGGGCGCCCCCTCCTGGTTGTCCTGGGAATTAGCTCTGTCCATTCAGGAGCGCCCTCTGCAGGCTGGTGTCTCGCTTGCCACTGGCCCTGGTGTCCCCAATCAGCCTAGATTTTTCTCTTCCCGGAGCAGCCCTCTCCCAGGGCCGTTTTAACCCCTCTGGGACTGGAGCGGGGCAACCACCCTGCTAAAGACAGATAGTAAACTTCTGTTCCCATCTCCTTGAACATAAGAACGGCCATACTGGGTCAGACCAAAGGTCCATCAAGCCCAGTATCCTGTCCTCTGACAGTGGCCAATGGCAGGTGCCCCAAAGGGAATGAACAGACAGGTTATCATCAAGTGATCCAAGCCCTGTCACCCATTCCCAGCTTCTGGCAAACAGAGGCTGGGATCCCACCATTGCCTCCCACCCCACATCACTCCAGTGGGAGGGACATATTGTGATAGGAAAGGATATGGGTGTGGCCAGAAAACTTTGAATTCTAGGCCAGCATAATTGTCCTTTAAGAGCCATTGAAGTTTTCACAGGTTAGAATACGTTGATGTTGATCTAAATTACCTCAGGGGTCAAACCAGCATCCAACTGATCCAGGATTGGGGGAGCACAAAGATGGCTTAGCCACCTTTGCCCGTCCTCCTCCCCAGGCCCTAAACCAAGCACAACTCTGATGGATCTGACGATCTGGCCCCATCATTTCATAAATTAAAGGATTCAACAAATGTTTTGTGTAAACACATTTTGACTCATTCACTGCTCATGAATTGTTTGCTGGGAGTAGTAATCTGAGCAGTCAACTTTCACAATTACAAATTTGAGCTGTCAATGTTTCTGTTTCCTGACTGGATGACTTCACCTTTGTGCTGTAAACCACTTCACCTCAAAAAAAAAATCCTAAAATTATTTTATGTTTATTTGTACAAGTAAAACTTTGCACAAACAAACATTAATAAAGAACAAAAAAAGAAAGGTTTAAGCAAAGGTTGCTGAAATGTTGATGAATAATTTTATTGCTATTTCTCACTAATTTCAGCCAGTTATTTTCAGTTAAAATATCCCCACCATCCATTCAACTACAAGTATCACTGAACCAAAGCAAGAGCTAAAACTGAGTTAAAAACATAAATATGAGCTGAATGACCTATGTGCCTAGTAACATTCTCTCCCTAATCCTGACTTTTTCAGTTCAAGATGTGCAGATCTTTAAAAACAGAATCACAAAAAAACCTAAGCAATAAAAAGTTACATGGAGCTAGGAGAGAAAAAGATACTGTGAAGTGGAGAGGAAACTTTATTGGCTGTTTTTCATCCTTTGTTGGCTCCAACTGCTGACTCAGCTTTTTGAGCAACTGATGATATATACTGGAAAAAATATATGTATACTTGCATACTTCCAACAGCTAGAACAATTCAGGGAGAGGGAAACACCCATACACTGACTCATCAACTGGCTAAGGCAATTATGTAAGAATTGATTGAACCAAAATTGAGCCAGGGGATGTTCTGGCACTATACTTTAAAGATGGTCTGCTATTTGTATGGAATTTCACAGTATTTTTTGCCTAAGCATAATAAAATAAAATTGATTGCCTGCTCTGTAGAAACAGATTAGCTCTGACTAGATCCCTCAGAAAGCCCATAATCTTGTCAGTCTATAGTAAGAACAAAGCTGAAGCATTGTCATGAAAATGGGTAAAAACCTTACCTGGTTCTTCCTGACATTGCAAAAGGGAACATGTATGAAAGCAAAATATTGTATCAGATAGTGAAAGGCATTTAGTAAGGGTTATCACTGACATTTCAGCAAAATCGATGGTCAGCCTGAAGCAATAAGCGACAACAAGGGCGTGAGTTACCACTGTTGGCATAGATCTTGCAAACACCATCACCTTATTCTTGCGGGGGTAGCTGCGAGCTTGGGGAGATTGGGGAGGAAAGCTGCCTCTGCTGGAGGGCAAACTGTGTGTTCCTATCCAGAATAGACTTCTGGGAAGCTTTAATTGTGGCACCTATAGATCCCTGCTGGTAAGGGCTGCTTGAGAATGGAATGAATCACACCAGCCTAGCTAGGCCCCCTCTGAAGCCAGCAACACCCAATTTATGAGTTTGAGCTACTTGGTTGTAAGCCGGGCTGTGGTGTGGTTTTTGCAGACACTTGTGCTGCTACAACCCTTCTCCAGGCAGAATTAATGGGGCCTTGGGATAGGCTGGCAGAGACTATAAGAGGTTGTAATATGGGTTAACACATTCACCTGAATTCCTTACTTCAAAAAAAAAAGTTTAGAGACTAAACAAAATGCCAACATATTTGTGACTGGTTCAGTCACAGAGACCCCCTTGGGACTGTAACCTGATGTGCTGAAGTTACCTCTGAGCCCGTTTTCCCTGCCAGCTTGGGACTCCAGAACCCTGTTTTGTTGAGCCAGACACGCTAGCCTGCTGCAACACAGACCCAGGGTCTGGACCACACCCCCAAAGCTGCAGCCTTTAAGTGAAAACAGCTCAGCAGGTTACTTGCCTCCAGCACCCAGACACCCAGCTCCCAATGGGATCCACACCCCAAATAAATCCGTTTTACTCTGTATAAAGCTTATACAAGGTAAACTCCTAAATTGTCCGCCCTCTATAACACTGATAGAGAGATATGTACAGCTGATTGCTCCCCCAGGTATTAATCACTTATTCTGGGTTCATTAACAAACAAAAGTGATTTTATTAAGTATGAAAAGTAGGATTTAAGCGGTTTCAAGTAATAACAGACCGAACAAAGTAAGTCACCAAGCAAAATAAAGCAAAACCATGCAAGTCTAAGCCTAATACATTAAGAAACTGATTACAGGTAATATCTCACCCTCAGAGATGTTCCAATAAGCTTCTTTCACACACTAGACTCCTTCCTAGTCTGGGCCCAATCCTTTCCCCGGTACAGTCCTTGTTAGTTCCATCAGACATCTTAGGTGGAAACTCAGGGTTTTCTCATGACTGGCCATCTTTTGTTTCTCTGGGTCCCCACACCTCCTTCTAAATGGAAAAGTACCAGATTTAAGATGGATTTCATTATCAGGTGACATGGTAACATGTCACTGTGAGACCTCATTCTTCATTACCCACAGGCTGGCCCACACATACACACAAAGGCACGAAGGCTTGCAGGTAAATAAACCATTTACAACCAATTGTCCTAGTCAACGGGAGCCATCAAGATTCTAAACCACCATTAATGGCCCACACTTTGCATCATTACAATAGGACCTCAGAGTTATACTTCATATTTCTAGTTTCAGATACAAGAATGATACATGCATACAAATAGGATGAAGACACTCAGTGAATTATAAGCTTTGTAATGATACCTTACAAGAGACCTTTTGCATAAAGTATATTTCAGTTACATCGTATTCACATTCATAAGCATATTTTCATAAAGCATATGGAGTGCAAGTCACACCCTTCTCCTGAACTTACTGCCTGAGACTTGGACACTGTCCATGGCGGAGGCAGTACATATAAAATTTGGTTCAGCTCTGGTCATATCCCCATCCAGCATCATTAAACACTATAATGCTATTCATAGGGGTTCTTGCAAAGTTCTGGTCTCCTGGTCCCCAGTTGCCCGAAAACATATTGGGTGTAGTATTACTAACAGAATGCAGATAGCAATATATGTTAAAGTGTAGGTGTCTTGGCATTTAGCCACCAATGTCATGAGGCAGTGTGCCTCAGTTTGCCCTTCCACACAGCAGTGTAGGCCTGTTATGCTTTTGCTGCTGTGCCAAGCTTCCAGCCTGTTTACAAGTATAAGCTGAAAAGCAACCTGCTTGTGGGACTGTCTTATCACCATCCCTAGCATGTACAAAAGTTTTTTTCCAAAAATTTCCTGTTTGTACTTGATATATACTCTAAGTTTTCTGGACACCTGAATCTACAAACTTATTTCTAGGGTAGTATTCAAAGTATTTTTTCTGCTTCCATACAGATAGACAGTGTGATTATACTATGAAAAGCAGCTTATGAAAGTAGTGCATTTTAATTCAATACATCTATTTCCCGTGTGGAATCAGTCACCATTTACTTTAATGACAAAAATAAGTCTTTACTGTTTTCCATCTGTTGTTAACCCTGTAGTGCCAATGCAGCTGATAGGCCCTGATTCAAGAAAGCATCCCTATTCAGGAAAGAATGAATCGTAAGACTACATGCTTAAGTCTCATTGAAGTCCATGAAACTTCTGCACATGCTTGAAGTTAAGTACATGCTTAAGTGCTAGGGAAAGCAAGCTAGATACTATTCCTTCTTGTGTATCATAATCTGAATTGTTTACCTTAGGGCTTGTACACACTACCAGTTATGTCAGTATAACTTATGTCACTCAGGGATGTGAAGAAGCCACCCCCCTGAGTGACATAAGTTACACTGACCTAAGCACAGGCATGGACAGTGCTATGCCGGCAGGAGAGTTCTCTTCCATCGTCATAGAGCATCTTCACCAGATGCACTACAGCACTGCAGTTGTATCGGTGCAGCTGCACCGCTGTAGCATTTCTAATGTGGACTAGCCCTAAGGTCCAATCAGATGCACCTGTAAAACTTCAGTTAAGACAATAGGGTCCCACAGGTGACATTGATGGCATAATTTGCAGACAATGAGGTGCAAATGAGGGCATCATCTGACCTTCAGAGCCTGTATTACAGATGATAATATATGAGACAAGATTAACTGAGTTTGCAAAGTTGGTCAGGTAAACAGCTTTTTCCTGTAAACTAGGCCATTTGTTATGGAAATCATTGAGTTGGAACACAGACCCCCACAATGCCATTTTTACAGTCACATTTCAGAGCAGAGCCATACTTTAAAGCCCAGTGAGCAGATATTCATTTTCTTTTTTTTCGTCTTTTACTTCCTCCTCTTTTAATCATGAAATCAGATCCCCTTCTATGAAGCCTTAGAGTTATTACTTATTTTATTCAATACAGCCCCAGAAATGTGACTTGCCATATCTTGAGCAATATTTCTACCAGCTGTTTTCACACAAGCTTGGCATTTAAAAATCTCTCTCCTCCTATCTGAAAAGTGGGACCAATCTCCTCAAACAGCTGTGGAATATTTCACCTACAACTGTTACATAAATGATGGTACTGTAGGTAGCCTATGAGTCCCCCAGGTGATCATAACCAAACTGTGCCCTTCTGGTACATCAAGGTCCTGCTGTTTTTTTTATAACTACCCTTGTGCTGATGATCAGAGATGAAAGCTTGCCAGGGGGAAGAAGAAACTTTATGATCATCTTTCCAAAAAAAAAAATGAGAAGAGTTTATTCTTGGTCCATCATTATAGTAAATGTCAATATGCTGTTTACTCAATGGGATATAATGTAACTGGTTATAAGTGCGTTAGTCACTAACCATTTCCTTTAATTTATTACCTTAAAAGGGATATGTAATTGTCCCCCAGACTAGCTAGTGCTTCATCACATGTGCATGCATGCAAAGAAATTACATATGCATAATGGGCCCAATCATGTACCCTTATTCAGTCAAAACTGCCTTTGAAACAAAGAGTAAACAGACCCAACATCTGGAAAGAGAGGTGCTTTCTTTGATCCATAATTAAGATCCAAATCCATAATGTACGTTCATTAGAGAGAGAGAGAGAGAGAGAGAGAGAGAGAGAGAGAGTTTGTGTGTGTGGTTGCACGTGCACGCGCAACAAATCAATCTTTCCATTTACAGGACCCTTTCATTTAACTGATCTATAACAGTTTGAACAGGCATTTCATGGAAAACACTAGCTGATTTTATGATGGGGACATGGACATAAAAATTCCTTTATCTTTACGTTATTTTCTTATTCAGAATGTTTGGTCACTGAAGAAACATTCCAGCATAGAGGAGGACTGCCACGGCACATAGCTGGCATAATGGCTGTGAGCCTCCTGCCTCTTCCCCTCAGCCCCTAGAATATGGGATGTAGCCAGGGAAAAAGCATTTGTTGCCAAAGAGTTGCCACATTCAATCTATATATGGCTACTGGAACAGTCTCTTGGGACCTAGGTAGCCAACCACCAGTTGAGGCAGACCTAAGAGAAACCAACTTTCTATCACTTTTTTCACATTTTAACAGAGAGAGAGAGAGAGAGAGAGGTGTTTTCTCCATTCTGTTTCTCTTTAATAAATTCTTCCACCTCTTTCCAATGATAAAAGGTAAATAAATGAGAGAAAGTGTATGTGCACTGGGGATTCCTCCCAGTTTTTCTAACTTAAAAAAACCCTTTTTTCCCAGTGAGAAAAAAAAGCGGGGAAAGTGTAAAATGTCAAAAAAGTGAGAATTTCCCCACAATTTCAAAAATAAATTTTTGTTTGAAAAAAAGCATTTGAAAAGTCAGCAGATGCAAGAAGAGCAAGTTACTCCTTCCTTCTCTTCCTGAGCTCCAGCTGGGTCCTAGAGACTCAGGAATTTTGCTGCTTTTTCACCAAGTACCACCTTGCAATGTGGACCAGTGAGTCCATCTAGAATAAATCATGTCCTTCTGAATGGGAACTTTTTTCAAATCCTGTCATCTAGATCAAAGATATTTTAAAAAAAAATTCTCTCCAAACATATACTATGTTCTTTAAACTTTCTAAACTCATGTGAAACTTGAAAAACTGAATCCCAAAAACACATTAATAGACCAATGTTGAGTTGAGAACAAATCATCGTACACAGCCAATGTAAATGCTCTGTTGCCCCTTTCAACACAGACCACGATGAGGCTGACAAAGGTCATCCCTTTTAACAATGAGCACTTCATGACAATAACTTATAAGTGCAGCAATCTGCTTGGCAAAGTGGAGAAATAAATGACATCCTTGTAGCATCCACCATGTTCTGCAACAGGGAGCTTACACCACAGTTTTCCCTGTCTGTTGTGTCACTTATCTATACAATTCCCCTAGATATCCTTTTGTGGAACCACATGTTCTTATTTGTGCAAACAAAATGCATGTGCATGCTGTCCTGCTATGGGTATTACACCAGAACATAAGAACAGCCATACTGGGTCAGACCAAAGGTCCATCTAGCCCAGTATCCTGGTGTAGCCCAAGGTCCAGTGTGCTTCAACAGCAGCCCTGGGAACTACAAGTTGTGGACTACAAACTGCAACATGCTTGGAGAACTTCTTTCTGTCAGGATGTACCCTCTGCCCCTCTCCCCCCAGCAGGAGGTCTCAGCACTGATGGAGCTGGGAGTACTTTGCAGGCAAGCAGAGAGGAGACTGCTGGACTGTAATCCTGCTCTATGTTCTTTACAGGTAGGACCAAAAAGGGCTTAAAGAGCATCCTGAGAGGAGTTTAAATGACACAAAAGGATAAGGTGACCAGATGTCCCGATTTTATATAGACAGTCGCGATTATTGGGGCTTTTTCTTATATAGGCACCTATTACCCCCCCCCCCCCCCCCCCGCACACACACACACACACATCCCTATTTTTCACACTTGCTGTCTAGTCAACCTACAAAAGGGAACATGGGCTTGTTTGTTTGGGGTTTAGTTATTGTGGGAGTTGGAAGTTTGTAAGGGGGATTGTGTTGTACAATGTACCCTGTGCTCTCGCAGCAGGACGTCTCAGCACTGACGGAGCTGGGAGCACGTAGCAGGCAAGCAGAGAGGAGGCCGCTGGACTGTAACCCTGTTCTATGTTCTTTATAGTCTTATTACTCATACACATAGTCATCATTTTAATTGAAAATGTATTGAGACTTATCTGCCAACATTTAAAAGCAGACATTAGGGAAGAAAAATAAATTTCAAGGCCAAAGAGACCATTTTGATCACCTGGTTTGACCTCTTGCATAGCACAGTCCATTAAGGATGTGTACTTCAATTCCATTAAAATACATTAGACTCAGACCTTTTTGGAGGAAATAGAGTGAAAAAAATGATAAGATATGTTGTAAATTTGGTCAAAGTCTTTTGAATGTTTTCAATAAATTCTATGTATGACAAGAATTTTTCACCACAATTTTTTTACAGATTTGACCATTTTGCTAAACTAAATAGGGACTGAAGAAGGAACAGTTGGTACAGAAATTAAGGAATGAACCTGTTGAAAGAATAATAGTAGACAGTGGTATGTGAAAATAAATAAAGGAACATTCAGGGGGTTCATCGACTCCTCTCCATAGAATATCTCAAAATACTAAAGACATTCTGGATGAAATCCTGGCTCCAATGAAGTCAGTACGAGTTTTGCCATTGACCTCAATGAAGTCAGGATTTCACCCCATATCACTGTATTCAAGTTATGGTTCTCTAACTACATAGAGAACAGTGATGGGAAAAGCAACTGGAAAGCCAAAAAAGCAAGACCATCTGCCATACCATACCTTCATATTTCTAGCGCTGAACTCCAACCAAACTTTCTATAATGGTCTGGAAATATTTACTTCACTTCCCCTTTTAGGCCAAGTGGACCTCAGAGTTGTACTTCATGTTTCTAGCTTCAGATACAAGAATGATATATGCATACAAATAGGATGAAGACACTCAGTGAATTATAAGCTTTGTAATGATACCTTACAAGAAACCTTTTGCATAAAGCATACTTCAGTTACATCATATTCACATTCATAAGCATATTTTCATAAAGCATATGGAGTGCAAGTCACACCCTTCTCCTGAACTTACTGCCAGAGACTTGGACACTGTGTAGGAAACTGAGCAAAAGAACTTGTTCCAATTCAGTTTTGCAGATTCAAGAAATTCAAATATCCTTTGTATAAGCATCCAAGTGCTTACTCTGACCTAAAGTCTAACCTCATATTTGATGCAATAACAGCATAATACTTTTCACTTCTAAAGTCCTTCCATCCAATGATCTCAAAGTGTTTATCTGCAATAACACACAATAATCAATTAACACACATCAGAACCTAGTGAGCTACGTAGGTATAATTATTACTTCCATGATAAAGATGGGAGAAAACATGGCACAGAAGAGTTAAGGGAATTGCCAAAGTTCCACCCAACATCTGCAGCTGTACCAGGATATTTCATTGATGCCAGCATATGTTCTTTACAAACAGTGGGAAGCAGGTTAAAGGGAAGAATTCCCCGCATCAAGGGGCTAAAAAAGTGACATTAGAGTGAATTCACATGTAGACTCAGATGGACTTCAATAGGCCTACCCACATGAATAACTGCTCACCAAAGTCAACAAGGAGTTTGCAGTCTAGCCTTTAATTTGCAGCATAAAAATAAAAACAAATACTGTGTAGTTGCTGTGTAAATACATTGTAAAGATTCACAGTTTCCAAGGCCAGAAGAGACCATTGTGATTACCCAGTTTGGCATCCTGTATAACACAGGCCATAGAACTTCCCAAAAATAATTCCTTTTGAACTAGATCATAGCTTTAAAAAAATTCCAAAATGGGCTTATCCTGAATTAGTTCTACTAAAGACAAAGATAAGAACGAAATCTTCTTCCTTGTAAAAAATATTGGAGTATTTCAGACAGATTCCTTCCAGATCATTTTTGGAGATTATTTAATGAAAGTTATCCAAATGAACAGTACAAGAACAAACCTATTTAAAGATTAAGCTTCCTGCACATCAGTTAAAGTCTAAACTTACTCATTAATTAAAACCTTGCTAACAACTAATGACAATTGAATTATTCATGCTTTGTCTGGTTGAAAGAATAAATCTGTTAAATGAATACATGTGATTTTCATCAATTCATTACAATTTGCTAAAGTAATAGATTTGTCCTTCTAGGATCTGTATAGCAATGGTCTTGTAATATTGGAGCGTTTTCAATGTATCATATTTCTCCGCATTATTTATGAACTTGATAATTAGATGCAATTGCTAATTTATGAAATATTTAATTGTGTAATGTTTTATTAATCTCTCATGAAATGTTAATAGTGAACTTTTGCTAATACAATACAAAGGTCTTATTGCATCTAATGGCTTTTGTTCCTGACAGATCTTAATGTTACCTATTTAGATGTGTTCATGGAATATCAGAAGCATAAAGGTTACAGAGAATGAGAATTAGGATGCACACTTCTGCTTAGCAGCTCTAGAGAAACAAAGTACAGCTCACAGCCTGAACAACAGATCATGGAGTAATGTTACCTGCATCAGGAGGCAGAGAAGCCAAGATGATTAACTTTCTATAACAAACTCTCCAGCATTTACTCTAGCTTAATGACCTGACATGCAAGATTCAGTAGGCACAGGGCTGAACTGTGAGATGGCAAAAGTGCAATTAACAAGAGCAATATTAAGGAAATGTGTGGGAGTCTATTGAATTACAGTGGGATTACAACAAAATTAGTAAGGGTGTTTCAGAACAAAAGGGCAGGGCCTTAGTTTGAATTAGTTCTGAAAGGTTTGCATGTCTCTCTAAACATTTTGCACTTTCTCGTCACCCTTCATCATATCCTTCCTCTCAATCCTCCTTACTTTTTTTTATCTAAACCCAGTCAAGTTGGTCTCTCTTCCCCTGATACTACCATTCCATTCTGGATTTTTGCATTCTCTCTCTGCATCACCTGCTTAGTATTGGTCTCGCTTAAAAAATAGGTCTATAATCCCCCAAATGTCTTTAAACGTAACAGACTCCTGACTCTGATGTATCCTGTATCCTTGTTCATATTCTATGGTGGAATCTTAGGTGTGACACACACTTCTGCATTCAGATCAATGGCTCTATTCACATTTAATGGATTGTAGGACTTTCATGGGTTAGAGGTTCCATCCTCTCAGTGTTACTCACCCACCCATTGTAATGTAGGATAAGGTTCAGGCCCAGTGCTGTAATACCAGGAACAGCCCCGACAAGGCCATTCCTTCTCCTGATACATTAACTCCTAGTACAACTGCAAAGAAAGGATCATTTAATAGTTTTTTAAATAATTGGTAAATCTGCCACCTTGCTGAATTAGTCCCAAACTCTATGAAGTAGACAGTACATAATGATGCAAACCAGTCAAGGGTCTAGCCCAGCTAAAACCATTTTCCATGATAATCCTCATGCCAGTGTATAGATGAGATTAGTAATATTACTGAGAAGGGAGACAGTGGTGGTTCTAGTTGGGATGAGGGTGGTTGTCCTGGCAGAGTTTACTTACTAGCCATTGTCACAGGGCGGCAGTGGCCTGCACCTGTGACTGGTCAGCTGACACTCAGGCTTAAGAGAAGGCATCTGGCCCATAAAGGATGGGGAAGAGAGAAAGAAAGACAGACAGACACACACACACACTCATTTATTCATTCATTCACTGACTGGTTGACTGGCTGGGTAAATTGGATACGACTCAATTAGGAAAGGGGCCGAGAGAGCAGGCATGGGGCTCTTGCTGCCAGAGAGAGAGATTGCAGAGAATCCTGCAGATGCTCCCTGGAGTAGGGAGGCAGAACAGAAGCTGGGAGGTCAGGCTAGTGGGAGGCAGACACTCTAGAGCAAGATGACAACCCAAGGGAACACCCCTGTGACCACTGTCCTGGTCAAGGGGCAGGGAGCTGGGAGAGAACCCAGGAGGGATGTGAAACATATTAAGTCTGGGGTGGACATTGTTTGTGTTATTGGGGGTGTGCCTGAGAGCCCTCCAGTCTGAAGGATGTTTGAGACCAATGAAAAGCCTGCAGTCACAAAAGACGGCCTTTTGAGTTACGGTACTAAACTTTATTTTGTGATCTGAGGTGTCCTTATTAATAAATTGCCCCATGACATGGGTGTTATTTGCCCAAGAGAGTGTTGAAGAAGTATTCCTGAGGAGCCCTGAGAATGGGAAACCAAAAATGGGGTACCACAGAGTCACCCTGTGCAATGAGCGGGAAATCCTAGATGGCGACTCTAGGACACCTGTGAACCAAGACTTGAGATGATTGCTTCTTTATAGCATTGGCTGCTCATGCTGCCATAGAGAGAGGAAGTGCTGCAGACAGAAATGTTCATCAAGGTTAAATCAGTATATATGAGTCATCTCATGCAAGGACAAAGACCACATGTACTTGGGAGTATGAAGAGAGCTCAAACAGTGGACATCACCCCCAAAGAGAGGTGAAAAAGCCAAAGGAGAGTCCCTGAAAAGAGATGAAACAGCTGAAGGTGGACCTCCAAGGAGAAGTGAAACAACAAGAATGAAGGGCCAGCCTGAATACAAATCTATGTGGCATTTGTTAAAGTCAAAAGGTAGCAAACTCAGACTACATAATGAGGGAAGCTGCTTTCTTGTCACATTGAACTATTGTTTAGACTGAGTTCAGACCACCAGGCTTGTTTCATGCAAGACTTGAACCAGAACATGACAGAAAAGTACTTTTTCTCCTTCAAGCTACAGGATTCCCACCAGAATCATTACATCTATAATTTAAGATAAATTTCCCAGGGTATAAGAACATTAAGCTTACCTTCAAAAATCATTGACAGGACTGCAGCCATGGAAGAGAAACACTGTTGAAAATAAATTTCAGGTTAAAAAAAAAAAAAGTCCCAGCTAGAATTATCCTAACCCCTCACATGTCTCCTATCCCTTTGAAGGTATTCCTGACACTGTCAATGTACTGTAATTACCTACAAGGCAGCTAAAATTGTCTCTCTTCATGGGCAACTGCATCTGAAGCAGTTAGATATTTGTACCACTCTGCACATTTTGCATACATACTCCAATATGTAGTAATAGAATCAGGAAGCAGGTTGTTGGAGAAAAGGTGCAACACTTTTACTAACTGTATTCCCATTCCATTATTCTTCTATGTTTTGAGTATACCTGAAATGCTGCCAGGTCTAGTGCAGCATCCCTTACAAACATCAAAAAGCACACGGGATGTGAATGATCACCTGCTGCACATTATCAGTAATTGGTCTTGATAAGTCTTTGGGATGATGTCCTGGGTCCCATATTACTTTCAGTCATCACTCCTGTTTACTATTTCCTAAATGTTGGCAAATTTTTACACAATAAATGTAATTGAGCTGTATTTATCTCATCATCATAAACACTTGTGACAGGAGACTTTGAGCTGAGCAAAAAATACCAGTCTTCTTCCTAGTTCTATCAGGCACAAACTTCCACTCCATTCTGGGCCTATCTGCAAAAAATGCCAAAGAAGGTGAATACTAGGCACAATAATTGCATGAAAAACAGGGTATAGTAGTTCTACCCTTTTGTCTCTTTCTTTTATTATTCCATAGAACCTCTGGAATATCCCATTTGCAAGCCCTCCTTAGAATATATGTCTATACACACATGCTTCTATCTACCCTATTGTTTTGCTCATCTTTGTGTCATACATTTATATTGTAGCTCTTTATATGTTCTACTTTTTTAAACATTTCTTATGGGACAGATACATCCAATAATGATTTTTCCCTCTCTCTCAGATTTATGAAGTTTTCATTTGTCACACGTTCTTTTTGTTAAGTTGCCAAAAAAATAAAGCAAAGTTTTCCCCCACCTTTTCCTTAAATCTTAAATTATGACTTTTGTTAAACTGGTGCAACCCCACTTCTATACAGGTCCTTTTAACAAGTCCTTCACTCTGGTATCTGACTATGTTGAAATCAATGAATTTAAAGGCGGAGGGCGGGGGTAAATCAACATCAGAATTTGGCTTCTGGTTTGTAAAAACAACCTAAATCCTATTTCATCTAGCAAATCCCATTGCAATAATTCATGGTTCCTGATAATGTAATTTTTGGAATACTAACTGTATTTGGGGAAAGAACTTGTTGCCTGCCCATTAAACATCAAAGCAAAAATTGATATTCACATCATTGTTGCTTTAAAAGCTAATTTCCAGTATACTGAAAAAGATGAGTACAATTTCCCCAAAGACTTCACAATAAATTATGTTTTAGTTAAGGTTTATAGAAATGCTGTTCTCTACCCTGCATCTTTCTGAGAAACTCTTGAGTTAATCCAAGAATCAGGCAGTTTGGGATAGAAGACCAGCTTATGCTGAGTTAGAGGTTATCAAGTGTACTGCATCCTCTCTCCAGATTGATGGGATATGCTTCTATGATTTATAATACACTAATCTCACTAGAGAATGAAACCCAATTAATCTTAAAATCTCGCTGCATGCACTTAACAACTTTAGAACCTTTGTTGTGTACTTCCCCTGCATTTCAAATACAAACCATACTCCCAAATGCCAAAACAATCCTTTCCACACAGAAATTCTACACTCTGCAATTCGACAGGAAAATATTTCAATAATTTCTCAAGGGGACAATGGATTTTAAATTAAAAACATACTAGTAAATAAGCACCACAACATTCACTCGCTAGGAGGACATGTTATAGAATCATAGAATATCAGGGTTGGAAGGGACCTCAGGAGGTCATCTAGTCCAACCCCCTGCTCAAAGCAGGACCAGTCCCCAACAAAATCATCCCAGCCAGGGCTTTGTCAAGCCTGACCTTAAAAACCTCTAAGGAAGGAGATTCCACCACCTCCCTAGGTAACCCATTCCAGTACTTTACCGCCCTCCTAGTGAAAAGGTTTTCCTAATATCCAACCTAAACCTCCCCCACTGCAACTTGAGACAGCCCAAAATGCCATTAGCCTTCTTGACAACAAGGGCACACTGTTGACTCAGATCCAGCTTCTCGTCCACTGTAACCCCTACGTCCTTTTCTGCAGAACTGCTGCCTAGCCACTTGGTCCCTAGTCTGTAGCAGTGCATGGAATTCTTCTGTTCTAAGTGCAGGACTCTGCACTTGTCCTTGTTGAACCTCATCGGATTTCTTTTGGCCCAATCCTGTAATTTGTCTAGGTCCTTCTGTATCCTATCTCTACCCTCCAGCATGTCTACTACTCCTCCCAGTTTAGTGTCATCTGCAAACTTGCTGAGGGTGGAATCCACAGCATCCTCCAGATCATTAATGAAGATATTGAACAAAACCGGCCCCAGGACCAACCCTTGGGGCACTCCGCTTGAAACCGGCTGCCAACTAGACATGGAGCTGCTGGCAAGAATACTGTGGGAGACCATATCAAAAGCTTTGCTAAAGTCAAGGAATAACACGTCCACTGCTTTCCCCTCATCCACAGAGCCAGTTATCTCATCATAGAAGGAAATTAGGTTAGTTAGGCATGACTTGCCCTTGGTGAATCCATGCTCACTGTTCCTGATCACATTCCTCTCCTCTAAGTGATTAAGAATAAATTCCTTGAGGACCTGTTCCATGATTTTTCCAGGGACTGAGGTGAGGCTGACTTGCCTGTAGTTTCCTGGATCCTCCTCCTTCCCTTTTTTAAAGATGGGCACTACATTAGCCTTTTTCCAGTCATCCAGGACCTCCCCCAATCACCATGAGTTTTCAAAGATAATGGCCAATGGCTCTGCAATCACATCTGCAGTCCCTATGGACTTGTGCTCGTCCAGCTTTTCTAAATAGTCCTGAATCACTTCTTTCTTCTCAGAGGGCTAGCCACCTCTTCCCCATACTGTGCTGCCCAGTGCAGTAGTCTGGGAGCTTACCTTGTTCATGAAGACAGAGGCAAAAAAAGCACTGAATACATTAGCTTTTTCCACATCCTCTGTCACTAGTTTGCCTCCCCCATTCAGTGAGGGGCCCACACTTTCCCTGACCTTCCTCTTATTTCTAACATACCTGTAGAAACCCTTCTTGTTACTCTTAACATCCCTTGCTAGCTGCAACTCCAAGTGTGATTTGGCCTTCCTGATTTCACTTCTGCATGCCTGAGCAATATTTTTATACTCCTCCCTGGTCATTTGTCCAATTTTCCACTTCTTGTAAGCTTCTTTTTTGTGTTTAAGATCAGCAAGGATTTCACTGTTAAGCCAAGCTGGTCGCCTGCCATATTTACTATTCTTTCTACACATCAGGATGGTTTGTTCCTGCAACCTCAATAAGGATTCTTTAAAATACAGCCAGCTCTCCTGGACTCCGTTCCCCCTCATGTAATTCTCCCAGGGGATCCTCCCCATCAGTTCCCTGAGGGAGTCAAAGTCTGCTTTTCTGAAGTCCAGGGTCCGTATTCTGCTGCTCTTCTTTCTTCCTTGTGTCAGGATCCTGAACTCAACCAACTCATGGTCACTGCCTCCCAGGTTCCCATCCACTTTTGCTTCCCCTACTAATTCTTCCCTGTTTGTGAGCAGCAGCAGGTCAAGAAGACCTCTGCCCTTGAAGAGCTCTTCCCTTTTTGTGAGCAGATGGTCAAGAACAGCTCTGTTATAAATATAAATACCCAGTAGGAGGCAGCCATGTAACCCTTAGTTTCCAGAGACTGAAGTCTGATTGAGAGCAGTCCGGGGCACCGCAAGTATGAATTAAAGTGTATTGTGCCAAAGTTGTTCACAAAAGCTTGCAATGTGTATAATCAATTCAAAATAAGTCATTGACAGATCCAGAATTATTAGGACACAATTTTATTCCTAATCCACTATACCTCAGTGCCATCCTGGCAAGCCACTTTTTTGCATCTCACTTTTCATCTTCAATAGGCATAGTGACGTTAAGCTATTAAGGAATATTGATAATATACTATACAAATGCAAATTATGACACTTACATATTATAAACAGAGGGTGAAAAAGCTGGTTTTGGGAGGAACTCTCGGTCACTCTGAGTTCATTTCAATGGGCTACAGGGCAATTGAAAGAGAATTTTGTCTAGTATCTATCCCTGGTCCTGTCTCCATAACAAGATGCCTTCATTACATATACTATTTAGTATTTAGCTATAATTAAGGCAGATGCCTACACAACAACCAGGAAGTTCTGTGGGATCTTAATGTTTTTCTGACTTAATTCTTCAGTGAATTCAACATCAGATAAAAAGAATAGTACAATGAAGGACAGATGAAAATGAAAATAACATGAAGAGAAAGAGGGGAGTTGAAGAGCCATGCACAGTTGAATGGAAATTGTAAGAGGTTATCTTCAGTGACAGAGAATACAGCATCGTTATTAAAATAAAAAAAATCTTAATGGAAGCTCACAATTGAAAGATGGCACAAAAGGCTAATTTTTCTAGCATTGATGACTTAGGGAAGGGTTAATTCACTTGTCACACGAAGCTAAAGAATTAAAATATCCTAAAAATACTGGTGGTCTAGCACCTCCTAATTCCACAATCTGCTGCACCCTTGCCCTGAGACTCCTGGAGTCTTGATGAGGGCCCAGTGACTTGATCATGCCCTCCCTCTCTTCATTACAGTTACATTCACCTGATTAGGGAATGGACATAGAACAGTGTCATGCAACTTACTAGCATGCAACTAAAGTGACCAATCCCATAATGAAATACAGACATCCACAGGCTGAAAGATTTGGTGAAAATGTCATATAACGTATACATTAATATTTACATAGGTCTATTAGTAAACAACCAGTAACAAGAGGCACAATTCTTAGATGTAAGTGTTTGCTACAGAGATTTCATCCACCATCTGCTGGGTGTGTGGTGGCCTGTATGAAAATAGTTGGGGGCCCCAATCCAATTCCTATTGAACAGATGTCCTTATCACAAAAGACACTGACTGGCATCCTTAGTCACCATCTCTGTACAGAGGTTGCCTAGAGACTAACCTCCTTTGTCACGCTTTCAGGTGTTCTCTCTTTTGTGGAGTTGAAGCACATAGTTGTAGCAATGTGAGAAAGCTAGCACTGCTGCTAACTCATGCCACACCTGTTCTGAGGATATGCAGAGAACTTCAGTCTCCAGAGCAGTCAGTCTGGTACCTCTCACCAGCACTAAGACCCAGCAGAAATTTTTAACAATGAAGGAAAGATGTTAAGAGTTATTCAGAGTTATTAGAGACTATTGTGTCAGTCTAGCTGTCATTTCTCCTTCCCATGCAACCTTGCATCTCCTATTAATATCAGTCTTATGGAGACAAAAACAGGCCCCTTAATCTACATGGTAAAAAAAAAATCTTTAACACCAAATATTTTGTTGTAACATTTGATTTTTTAAAAGTTCTGATATTTCTTTAATTTGCTGAGCACACAGAACTTTGCTAGGTGCTATACAAACACATAAGAAAGGAAGGCACTAAGTGCTTCCATTGAAAGTCTTAGACAAGATACAGTGAGGAAAAGCAATGCACAAGAAAGGTGGAAAAAGAGAGGGATGGATGAAGGTTTCAGCAATAAAGTTATGTGGCAACTTAAGGTCATTACATGGAGGTGATAGGCGCATATCTGGATGGTTGCAATAAATACTTGTGTGAAGCATGCATTTTGTGTGTGTGTTTGTGCAAAATATTAATGTCGTCTATGTTATTTTTTATGTATAGGTTTCATTTTTTGTCATGTATTTGTTACTTAATAGTAAAATAGCTGGATTTTTAACATTTATTTTTGTACAGGTCTGATTTTTGCTGGGGATGTGAGAAGCAGTAGTGAGGGAGATGAGAGGGACAGATGATAGAAGAGGCTGACAGAGTGTAAGGAATGGGGTAGGAAATGTGTTAAGGATAGACATGGGGATAAGGAGGATGAACCAGGAGGATAGAAGCAGGAGATATGGCAAGGTGACTACAGGCAAAGAACAAGTAAATGACAGTAAATGTCAATAGAAGAGTATACTTACTGCAGCTGGAAGAGTCTGGATACCAAAGGTGCAGATTTGGAGAAATACAGCTGAGAGTGATGAAGAGTAGAAATGCCAAGTTTCTGCTAAGGTGTTGCTTCCACCCCTGGGGATTCCATATCTGCTGAAACTTTCAAGCTCAGCTCCTGGAGGCCATGTGGAGAGGTATATTGGGAGTGCTGCCAGGACTTGGTGTTCACAGGTGACTTTCACATGACTCTGGTTTTCAGGAAGTGCAGGCAAGAAAGCCTGGATGCCCCCTCTTCCCTACAATTCTTGTGGTACCTCCAGATCTGCTGGGGGCTTTTAAGTGCTGCTCATTGGAACTCATGATACTGTAAGACATGGATAGATTCCCCTTGGCTCTATCAGGAAGGGCCACAAAGTCCATCTGCCATTCCTCTTCCCCCAGTTGCTGGTGCTGATGGCAGTTTCACATCCACTGGGGTTCCATAGGAGGTAAATTTAATATTTTAGTCCACGTACCAGAAGCAATTATATTGCATTAGGCAGTAATCACCAGTTGAATTTAATTGTTAATGAGAGATGTTTCTGTATGATGGGAATATGAAAAAGCACCTCACTTCTGTTTCACATATTAAAACTGTGATTTTAGCCAAGAAGCAATTCAGAAGAAATGGTTGCTATATTCAGGACTTCTAATGGAATAATGTCCCAGTTCTTTGAACTTTAAAGTGGTAATAGATAGCCTTGTCTAGACACCAATTTTGTCTATCATAGTTTTGGAAAGCCTGGCAGAAGCTATCAGAAAACATTTGAGAATTGCTGGAGTTGTGACAGAGGGAGAGGAACATAAGGCATTTTACTACTTGAATTATATCTTCCAGTGCAAACTAACTCAGAGAAATCCATAGCTCATTTAATGAATTAATACACTTTCAAAATTCTCTACATACAAAATAAATTGGCAAAAATATAGATTCCCTGTCTCAATTCTGATCTAATACCCTACTATCAAAATGGAACTTTGAAGGGCTACCGAAGGATAGGAAATACTCAGGCACTTCATTAAACAAAGGACTAGAAAATATGATGGTAATGTTATGGACAACATCAACCTGGTAATCCATCCATTGGAAGCCCACTTCATGACCAGCATCAAATTGGTGTTCTTACTGTGGGATCAAATTCAAACCATCAAAATGAGAGTAGCTCTGAAACTAAATTACTTAATTACTTATTTAACTTAAAATCTCAACTAATTTTTTCTTTCAATGGGAAGGGACCACACCAAGCATGTAACTAGAAAGTTTAAAAGGTCATAAAGCTATTGATTCATTTTCTTGGATCTACTTATCCCCTTCCTATTTGGATATATTTAGAAACTATAGAAGTTGCATCTTTTCCATTCCTATCTGGCCTAGTTACACCAATGAAAAAATTGATTAATCAGGTATTAAGACACAGTATAGTTAGAATCCTTAGGGAAGAGATTGGAAATTCATGTGTTTTACCATGATTAACCCGTGATTCATCACACTGGAACAATGCTGAAATAAAAAATGAAGGTATGTCTCTTCATTGAGAGGAATGGGAATTGTTAGGGATCGTTTTTCCTGAGGATTGATATCAGGATCACTTATCAGCTACATTTTTGCAAGATGATTTTAATTTGTGAAGCAATGAATAACTGAGATTTCTATCATTTCAAGTTGTCTGCATCTCTGCTTGCCCAGAGCCACCTCCTATAGCTCTTTCAGTATCAAAACTTGCATCCTCTTCTCACCTAAACTCAAAATTGTATGTGGCATTAGTTGAACTATATTATCCTACTTGTGCATTTCAATCCCTTAAACTGAGATTTGTATGCTAGACAAACATGTGTTGATGAGAGGTAATGGTAAAATATATTAAACTATCTGACAAGCTCTGCTAGTGGTTCTAAAATGAAATTATAAATACTTGCAATCACTGAAAGAAATTACTGGATGCCAGCACACTTGTTCAAATGGGTCCTAGTGGAACAATGAAGTGTATTCGTGGGGTAGGGATTGAGGTGATAATTTGACACATATTATTTGGCAATGTCCTGATATTAGACATCTTTGGTCAAATGTTATGGAAACTGTACAGCCTCATAAATTATCAGATGAGTAAGAACTACTGTATTTTTGCTATATGATTTTTCTTCATCTCATGGGACAACAATTTTTTTCTACAGAATGGACTCCATTAATTTCCAATGGGAACCGAGCATCCAAATCCTTAGGCAGCTTTGAAAATCCAACATGCTTTTTGGAGTTTTATATAATTGTTTTTAAAACAATGAAGGCTTTAAAAAATCCCAAACCAGTGTAATTACTATGGATTCTTCTAACTAAAGTAGCAAGTGAGAGCCCCAGTCATGGACTTGGCCATATTATAGTAAGAACTGTACAAGCATTTTTTTAAAAAGACAGTCCCCTCGCCAAGGAGTTTAAAACTTAAGTAAACTTCTCTTTTGTTTTACACTCATTGAGGCAAGTTCTGGGGGAGTTGCACTTTTATAGCTGACAGCAGAATTGTTCACACAATGCAGTTTAAGAAATGGCCAAACTAATTGTTAACAAGAAACAAAACTTCAAGCACCTACTGAAAGATGGCAATTCAAAGACGACATTTTATGGCTGAGTTATAAACCTTTAAAGAATGGGTTTCCTAATGAAATTGCTAACACCTTAACTATAGCAGCAAGAACAAACCACCATAATATATTTTAATGGCATATTCAGAATCCATTAATGGGTTTGCCAGTGACACTCACTTAGCTTTTTCACAGATTGTAAGCCCTTTACTTGAGAGAAATGAGCCAAATTCCTTTAGATGTCTGTTTGGGGATGTACAAGAATGATGTATTCCATCCTTCCCACAAGAGGCTGACTATATCACCTCTGCAATGTGTCTAGCTTCCTTTACGCCAAGGCCTGACTTAGACCAGAGATTAGATCACAATGACTTATTGTTATGCCAGTTAACAGGCTCTTTTGGTGTTGCTTCTTTGCATATGCCCTTGCAATATTTCTGTGCCTATAGTGAATGATCCCTTTGCTCTTGAGTTCTTTTTAAGAAAGATGTAACAAAGAGACAGTGTTAATGATTGCAGCACTCAGGAAAACTCTTCATATTATACATTCCACAGCATGCCTACTGCATCTGTGAAGTTGATAAACTTCTGTATATCTCATACAAGCTCTGTATCGGTAGATTAAATAGAATTCTAATAAAGATACCATATAGAAATACATCTCTGGGGCAGCTTGATAGCACCAAGGGTACCTTGTAAAAGACCCAGGTTCAAAGCTTAATCTTAGCCTTTCATACATTAAGATTGCAGGGGATAGAGTTTTTGTGGATGTAAAACTCTTAGCCTCAGGAGATATATTATAGTTTTCTTATACAGTTTCTAGCAGCTGATTTTCAGCAGCACTGCAATCCAGAAGAAACCCACAGGCCCTCTCTTTCAGATATAGGTTCAAGTGCCACCGCATACACTGAAGAGCAGGTTAAGAAACATAATAGTGAAAGTATCAGAGGGGTAGCAGTGTTAGTCTGAATCTGTAAAAAGCAACAGAGAGTCCTGTGGCACCTTTAAGACTAACGGAAGTATTGGGAGCATAAGCTTTCGTGGGTAAGAACCTCACTTCTTCAGATGCAAGAATCTTGACTTGCATCTGAAGAAGTGAGGTTCTTACCCACGAAAGCTTATGCTCCCAATACTTCTGTTAGTCTTAAAGGTGCCACAGGACCCTCTGTTGCTTAATAGTGAAAGTGATGACCCAGAGTGGATTAAAGCCCACATCGCTGGGCAGACCAGCCTTGTTCTGCTGTGGGGAAGTGAGAGTCCCCTTGGCACACCTCCCAGCTGGAATCAGGCAGGGTGATACAAATGACAGTGCATTACATAATAAATAGCATATCTCTCCAAAAAAATTACACCACCCATCAAACCATTTGATTTATTAGGGATATATTGAACTGCTGGCAATTTTGATTCATTATCTTAAAGCTGGGGTTTGACAGAAAATATACTTGATTTACTGGGGCATTAACTAGTAAGGGGATGTATCAGATTAACTGGGCTCAGTAGTGATATGGTGTAAATGCACAGTGCATTGACTCAGTGAGTGGCTTCAATACTGTCTGTGTAAAATGCATTATACAATCAACTGCTTTCAATGTGTCATGTCTCACATGCCAAGTCAGCGCTTGTGAAAAGTGACAAATTGGCAGCACCAAAATCCAAGTTCCTCAGTTTATCTGTAGAACAGGGATAGACAGCAGCAATGCAAGCTCCTTGTACATGCTGCCCTACCTCAACTCTGACTTGAGAGGGCTACCTCCAGAAGACAGAAGGCTATGCAGCCTCCAGACTGATTCAAATCTGGGCTCACTGTTGGGATTAAGGCAACCCGCATCCTTTCATGTATTTATACCTGCTCCTGTATTTTCCACTCCATGCATCTGATGAAGTGGGTTCTAGCCCACGGAAGCTTATTCCCAAATACATTTGTTAGTCTCTAAGGTGCCACAAAGACTCCTCGTTGTTTTTGCTGATACAGACTGACACGGCTACCACTCTGAAACCTAGATACTATACTAGGTGCCCCACAAATACCATAGACAGATAGAAGTAATGAAAATTTGGATAGTGATTTTTATGATGTGAACAGTGGTCTACCAAAAGTGGGACTGAAACCACCAAAGTCTTATTGCATAGACCACCAAGAATCCAACAGACATCAAATACTTACATTTACTAACAAACTGGGCTAAATTCAAATGAGCAATCTGTGATAAAAGGGTCTATGTCCTAAGATCAGTCTCCTGAACTGCCCAGTCCCTACTTATGTGCATATTCTTACAATACTAAACACTTTATGCAGGCAATTTTGTGGCATACGTTACCAGTGCTGTTTAAGTAGAATGGCTATTTTTTCCATCTGCATTAATTTACCAGGCCCACGTCAAAGAGGCATCAATTAGGCATTACTCTTCAATGTCAGAGCCAATGCCCCATCAGTCACAAAGCCAAGAAATTACAGTAACATTTTCACTTTGAGCACCAGCGGTATGTTTATGGTTGAAAGTTCACTGTCGTCTCTGGCCTCAGATAAATATAAGGCTCTTAGTGAAACAAAGTACATTGTAGACTTGTACAAGTCACATGTTGTGATAATTAATGTCTTGTGTAAATCTCATCATGGAAAAATTGCAAACAGTGATTTTTTTATTTAAAAGATGCCAGTCATCAGTGTTCATTTCTTGTTCCTCTGACTGTTGTGAATTTCAATGAGAGAGTCTTGAGTGAAATGAAAATTAAGCAGGACATTGTACAGATATAACACACAAAATGCCTGCAGGCTCAGTTTCGTATATTCCAAAGCCTGTAACATGTGATTCTGAAATTCTGCCTACAGAGTTCACTCCAGTCAGTGAGGGAGAGAGTAATGCAGCCTCCACTGCATCACTGCAGTAAATTGGCAGTACACAGGTAGAGCTAATGAATCTTAGTTTTTATTATCAAAGAACAGACATTTTTAGAGAAGCATTTCATCTATACCAATTATTTGCAAATGCTTTATTCAGATTTTTCTCTTTCTCTGTCAAACAGACCCCTGACTTCAATGGAGCAGCACAGGTGTAACCGAGGGAAGAATTTGCTCATTAAAAGTTAAGGCCACAGTCATAAGTGGTTTTAAGTTGTGAAGTACATCACAAATCACAGTCATATCAATCAGTTCATGGCCTCTTTTTTCCCCATTTTAATTTCAAGGAATAAATGAAGCAGTGCATACTCTCAAATCCCAGTGCACTTTTAGACTGTAGCTTTAAAGGGCATAGTTGCTGGCTTCATCTGCCATTCATCAGTTCTTTATGCAAGCATGCTCTGCCTTCCCCCCACGCTGCCCCTTATGCATGGAATGACCTCCCTGAACTGACCTTCTCTTTCTTCACATCCCTTCAAGACTTACTGCTATCAGGATGCCTATAGGAAAGCAGCCAATTAATGGTTTGAGGTGCAGGAGGGGATAGCTGGCATATAATTAAATTAAATTAAAATTAAAGTAAAAATTGTCAGTGTGCAAACACATACAATTGCATTTATTTAGTCCTTTACCCCAGCCCTACAGGGTAAAGGGCCCTCAGGATGGATGTAAAACTAATTTTAAAATATCAGAGCAGAATAAAGCAGTCACAATATAAATGAGAATAAGGCTTTGTGTCTTAATAGGTGTTTGTAGACCATCTAACGTGATGATGATTGTGGCATCTGGGCCGTATCATAATAGCATTAATAAATAACAATAATAAATAACAGAGAGAAAGGACTTTGTCTAGGAAAATATTTATATGTACCTCTTCTACCCAAAGATCATTGCATCCAAGCATACAACACAGTTACTTCCCCAGATTATCAGATGTTTTCCTAGATGCAGATGACAATTTACCAGATTTGTTCTCTACTAAGTCCTTTCAGCATCTCATTATTACAGACACATCATCTGAGTTAGACAGCAAGGCAATCTCCCTCTCTTTTTCAGGGATACATACAGACAATGTCATAGGGCAGCTACATGCAAAATTTCCTCACATGTAACCTTCCTGTGAGTTCTCTCATCTTCCTCCCCTCTTTCCTTTGACGTGCTCAGTGAGCAGTGCTGAACTCAGCACCTTCTGGCAGTCAGAGAGGATTATATGCTTCCTCCTTGGCCGCATTAACACTGTAGATGAATCACTTTAATACAGCTCATCAAGCACTTCAGACAGAAGGAATAGGTTGGGAAGCAAGAGAGGAAAGAGATAAGTGAGGGGAAGCCTATTAGATTTATTTTAGCATTAACATACAGAGTGCATCTGTGTTTGGAGGATTTGAAATCTTTAATAAGAATATCTTTCTTGTGTATCCTTACGCACGCACACACACACAGAGACACACTTTGTTATATGCAGTCCAGATATCATTGCCTATAATTAAGGTTGCTTAACATTTCCCATTATAAAACCCTGTTTCCAGTTCCTCATAAATTTTGCCAAACTTTAACCTCCGGTCTGAAATTTTCCATGCCAGGTGTTTGCCTCAGACTGAATGTTTCTGGAATGTTTCAGGAAAAAAATGGTTCATCTGTTTCTAAGGAAATGAATCTTTCGGAAATGTGTTTTGCTCATGTTAAACACATTCTTTGAGTTGTTTAATTGAGAATCTCTTGAGCATCCATGCTTTAGAGCTTTTCAATTTTCCTTGAAATTCAGCAGAGGGCTTGCCTTTGTGTCAGTGATGTGCCTTTTGTTGTTCCTGTAAAAAAACACCCAAACTTGGCCACATTATAAGACTATGAAAAATCTCAGTTCCCACATACCCAAGAGTTTTGCAGCTAAATTCTCTGAAGAGTCTATCTGTACTGAGCATGGATAAACTATGCTTGGGGATAAATCAGAGTTGTATAGTGAAGGAGACAACTGTCTGTAGGATCCCTGCCTGATTTGTAGCAGAAGTTGTTAGGTGCATAGTGAATGAGGAAGGGGACTGCAAGAAGAGAAAGGATGGTCTCATGGTTAACGCAGATGAGTGCTCTGGAGAACTGAATTCCGTCCCTACCTCTGACAAAGAGCTCCTATGTGATGCTGGGCAAGTCAATTAGACCAGTCTTTTCACAAGTTGTCATTAATTGTGTACCTCATTTTCTGCAAGCCTGTCTTGAGACCTACAGTTTGATTTGCAGAAGTGCTGAACACCATCAACTGCAACTGAAAACAATGGGAGCTGTGCTTTGAACATATAAAGTGACATCACATGCTAAGTACTTTGATAGAAAAATGGACCGGTGGAGCATTTTCTACCAAGTCAAGTTTGAATACTGTGTAGTAAATAAGGCATTGGAGGACACATTGAACAACAAGGAGAAAATAAAATACTGGATAGCTCTCCATCCAGGGCTTTGAACAAGGCAGGGCTCCTGTGAGAACAAGAGCATGTGATCATGTAATTAAAGACTGAGTCATAAAGTATCTGCACAAGGGGACCAAATTAAGTTGCACAGGCAGCCTTAATTCTGGCATTTTCCAACTTTTAAATATTTGACTTTGAACCTTAACATTCATTTAACATAGTGTGTATGCTATATATATAGGAAAAACTGGCACTCATAGCATGACTGACCAGGCTCCTCCAGCTCCTTCAGGTTCATTGCAACAGGCCATGGCCAAACTGTGAAGAAAGCAGTGGGTTGAGTAATCAATGTTCTTTTGCATGCTGCCTCAACATCAAAGGAAATATTAACAAAGCAGGGAATGTAGCCAAAACTACCCACCAACCAGTGTACTGCTCAAAGTTTGGCCATTATGTGATGACACACACCTGGAGAAAAGATGGGAACTTGCTAACAACTCTTCCCACATCCACAGATTGCAAGACCAGAAGGCACCAATATGATCACGTGGTTTGAACTCCTGCACTAGCACAGGCAAAAAATGTTGTCCCATGATTCTTTCTCCCAACTTGTGGCTGGTGTAGACAAAACATGGCAAAATACCCTTAAGGGGTGCAGGCCTCTCTGATCTCTTGTTTCAAAGCCTGAGAGAAGAGACAAATGTTTAGTGTTTCCTTTTGTTCCATGATGAGTCTGTGCTGCTTGTTTTCCCCTTGTAGATAACACTGGTCTACAATTTTTGAGACGTCGTCTGCTTCAGAGAACAAAATGTGCTATTTATTATGTATTTTGATGTGCTGAATTCAAATATGACAATTAAAAAAACTGATTGGCTACTGTTTCTAAGATATTTAAGTTTTTACATTTGATGTCTATGCATATTGTGTAGATAGTAGAGTTTTAATCATAAATTGTAAACCTAGGTCTTTTCATGTCTTTATGGTTGCTTTACATGATAATATTTCACCTGTCCTGTTTATGTAACACTTTAAAAAGCAGCAAAAGGGTTATCTAAATAAAATTGATTATGAAACAAAAGGCAAAAAACTATTATGTACATAGTTTAGTCCTATTCAATGTCTACTCGGCACTTCT
Source organism: Chrysemys picta bellii (assembly GCF_011386835.1). Lineage (NCBI taxonomy): Eukaryota > Metazoa > Chordata > Testudines > Emydidae > Chrysemys > Chrysemys picta. The sequence continues at coordinate 40,672,530 of NC_088799.1, read as the reverse complement.
TGGCTTGTCTCTTGTATTCATTAAATGGAGCATCTCTTCTCACTGTCCAGCAATAGTGTGCAAGCATTGATTGGCTCCATTTGCCCTGATAGCGTTTCTCCATTGTTGCAATGTCCTGGTGAAATCTCTCGACACTGTGCTCGTCGCTCACTGTTCCGCAGTTCGGTGGAAAAAAATCTAGATGAGAGTGCAAAAAATGTATCTTTAGTGACATGTTGCAACCAAGACTTTCGTATGCCTTGAGGAGGTTTTCCACCAACAACCTGTAGTTGTCTGCCTTGTTGTTTCTGAGAAAATGTATTGCCACTAACTGGAAGGCTTTCCATGCCGTCTTTTCCTTGCCACGCAGTGCAGGGTCAAATGCATCATCTCAAAGAAGTTCACGAATCTGAGGACCAACAAAGGCACCTTCCTTTATCTTAGCTTCACTTAACCTTGGAAATTGTCCACGGAGGTACTTGAAAGCTGCTTGTGTTTTGTCAATGGCCTTGACAAAGTTCTTCATCAGACCCAGCTTGATGTGTAAGGGTGGTAACAAAATCTTCCTTGATTCAACAAGTGGTGGATGCTGAACACTTTTCCTCCCAGGCTCCAATGACTGTCGGAGTGGCCAATCTTTCTTGATGTAGTGGGAATCTTTTGCACGACTATCCCATTCGCAGAGAAAACAGCAGTACTTTGTGTATCCAGTCTGCAGACCAAGCAAGAGAGCAACAACCTTCAAATCGCCACAAAGCTGCCACTGATGTTGGTCATAGTTTATACACCTCAAAAGTTGTTTCATGTTGTCATAGGTTTCCTTCATATGGACTGCATGACCAACTGGAATTGATGGCAAAACATTGCCATTATGCAGTAAAACAGCTTTAAGACTCGTCTTCAATGAATCAATGAACAGTCTCCACTCATCTGGATCGTGAACGATGTTGAGGGCTGCCATCACACCATCGATGTTGTTGCAGGCTACAAGATCACCTTCCATGAAGAAGGATGGGACAAGAACCTTTTGACGGTCATGGAACATGGAAACCCTAACATCACCTGCCAGGAGATTCCACTGCTGTAGTCTGGAGCCCAACAGCTCTGCCTTACTCTTGGGTAGTTCCAAATCCCTGTCAAGGTCATTCAGTTCACCTTGTTTTATGAGGTGTGGTTCAGAGGAGGAGGATGGCAGAAAATGTGGGTCCTGTGACATTGATGGTTCAGGACCAGAAGTTTCATCCTCTTCCTTGTCTGACTCAAGTGAGAATGATTCTGGTGCATCAGGAACCAGCAGTCCTTCTCCGTGGGGTACTGGGCGTATAGCTGATGGAATGTTTGGATAATGCACTGTCCACTTTTTCTTCTTTGACACACCTTTCCCAACTGGAGGCACCATGCAGAAGTAACAATTGCTGGTATGATCTGTTGGCTCTCTCCAAATCATTGGCAGTGCAAAAGGCATAGATTTCCTTTTCCTGTTCAACTACTGGCGAAGACGTGTTGCACAAGTGTTGCAGCATATGTGTGGGGCCTACCTCTTGTCCTGAGCTCCAATTTTGCAGCCAAAATAAAGGTGATAGGCTTTCTTAACCAGAGTGGTTATACTGCGCTTTTGTGATGCAAAAGTCACTTCACTACAAACATAGCAGAAGTTATCTGCACTGTTCACACAAGTACGAGGCATCTCTGCTCACTTTGGCTAAACAGAAATGTGTCCCTTTGCAAAATCAAACTGACAAATAAGAGAGCACGACACTGTATCAGAGCTGATATAGGGCTATTTGTTCAGCAGAGTGATGTAAGCTTTGTTATGATTGCATCATCCATGACTTTTAGGAATAACATGATGCAATTCATATCATGTATGACGCCATACCAGCTTCAGATTGCATCATTCATTGTTTTGCCTAAAAAGCAAGTACTGTCCAAACCCAGTCATAGATTTATTCATAGATCCAGTCAAAGATGTATTTTAGTCATTTCTGGTTTAAACTGAGATCCCTTCCCTTTATAACTCACTTATCCTCCGCCATTCCCAAGTCAAGGGTCGTATATACTGACCCAATAGCATATCTTGAAAACTAGGGCTAATCAACAATTTTAAGCATCATTTTCGTTCTCAGAGACCCAGAATTAGTAAAGTTTGACTACATTTATTTCAGAAGCATTTTGGCTGTAGAGCAGTGTAATCAAACTCACATTCAAACAACAAATCAGTTCCCAGACTGTGGAACTTTTATTTTGATAGCAGAGAAAAGCAGAGATACCATATTTTTCTGGTTATCGTTGTACAAAGTTGCTAAACTACAGCCTCTCCCTCAGAGAAATAGGACATAATTGGTTTTGTTGAGTGCATGAGGCATATTTAGCCAAGGAGGGAACAAAAACCAACACCATCTAACCAAACCCAGCTGGAAACTAGAAAATACACTGCAAAAAGCTACCTCCCATGCTGCCTTCCCTTGGGCAGCTATATTGCAGGAAATATTTTTCATGTAACTTTGGCATAGTTTTTGTTTGGATGAACAGTTCAAAGCAAAATGCTGAGCTTACATGGCAACCGTGAAGAATAAACAAAACTGGACTAGTTTTATTTTGTTTCGTGATTAATATTTTGCACAGATCCAACAGCAAAATTAATATCTGTTTCTGCTATACAATGGAAGACTCGAAGTTATGACAGGGAAGCTGCAAAATCCACCTAGCTTTGAAGAGACTTAAACCCAAGCTTCTATTGAGTTTTACAAAATAAATTTGTGAATCCTGAAAATAAGTTAACTTTTTCTTTTAATCGTCGTAGGTTTTATTTTCTTCATATAATTATGCACTTGTGTTGTTCTCCACCCCCTTCAGTCCAAGGGAGAAGAAGAGAGAATTATGATTACTTTTATTTATTGGGCACCCATACACAGATGTATAGGAAGACACGCTATCTGTCCTGAACAATATGCCATCTAAAAGAGGCAGGAACAAACAAAGGATGAAGGAAAGGAATGCAACACAGAAGTAATGTGATCAGAGTGATACTAGTATATGTCTAGTTAGTTCAAAAAACTTTTTTAAATTATAAGCATTCCCAGCATGCCCCAATAACTAGCCATTGTTAGTTTCATGTTTTCTTAGTCAGGGCAATCCCTAGATGCACTTCTGTTTAGATGGAACCATTCCTCTTTATTACGCTGACTCAAAAGCACTCTCTAACACTAAATTCCCTCTGCCTTCCTATTCGCCAGTGCCCTCTTCCCCTATCATAACATTCATAGGCACCAACTCCGTGGTTAGCTCTGGAGCTGAAGCACCCATGGAAAAAAAAGAGTGGGTGCTCAGCACCCACCAGCCACTCACCCATCAGCTGTTTGAGGCCCCTGCCAATCAGCTGTTTAAAGACGGGCAGGAGGATTGGGAGACAGGAGTGCAAGACAGGAGGCAGACGGGGGTGGGAAGGGCAGAGTGAGGGTGGGGTGTGCTCACGGGAGAGGATGGAGAGGTGGGAGGGAAGAGGCAGAGTGAGGGTTGGTGGGGTCTCGGGGTGGAGCAGGGGTGGGGCACCCACCCGGAAAGAAGAAAGTTAGCGCCTGTGGTAAAATGTGAACATGAGAAGGAAGAGGGGGAGGAGGTACCTGGAACTCAGAGATCTAGTTGCCCAAAGGTTATATCCAGATTCATAGCTAGATGCTTCCCCTCTTTCCTGGCTTTGGACCTTTCCTCCAGCCAGGTGACATGGGAAGGGAATCACAAGTGGAGCTTGGAGGAAACAATACTGCAAAGGGGGAAATCAACGTTTATGTTACAGTTAATAGGTTTTGGCTAACTAAAGGAAAGTTTATTTTCCTGACCCTGGAGGGACGTTTTAAAGCAGAGGTGGGCAAACTACAGCCCATGGGCCACATCCGGCCTGTGGGACCCTCCTGCCTGGTCCCTGAGCTCCTGGCCCCTCCCCTGCTGTTCCCCCTTCCCCGCAGCCTCAGCTCACTGTGCTGCCAGTGCAATACTCTGGGAAGTGGGGCTGCGAGCTCCTGGGGCAGTGCAGCTGCAGAGTCCGGCCTGACCCGGTGCTCTGAGCTGCGCGGTGGCATGGCTGGCTCCTACTGGGGTGGCACGGCTGCCTGTTCTGCTGCAGCACTGCCAGCGACCGGGGGGGGGGGTTGAATGGGGGTGGGGTTGTATGGAGTACGAGGACTTGATCGAAAACTCTTCGTTCTTGAGCAGTCACCCTACTCACACAAGTAGACCTCTTGAAATCAGTGGCATTGCTTGTGTAAGTAAATACTATTTAAGGGGTGTGGGATCAGACCCAGAATTTGCAACTAGTGAGGAAATGTACTGAAGTAGTCAGGGTTCATTTTAAACTGGATTATTTAATTATTAAGTAAAATACCATGGGGCTTTCTCTAACTGTTGTTCTTCAAGATGTGTTGCACATGTCTTTCCTCTGTGAGTGTTTCTGTGGTCCAGTGAACAGTTGTTGGAGAGATTTCCTCCCTTGGAGGTATCCATCGGGGCATCATGAGTGCCCTCTGCTGCTTCACACCCCGTGCACAGGCATAAGGGGCCAAGCCAGCCTGACCCCCCTCAGTTCCTTCTTCCCAGAAAGATTCCAGAAAAGAATAGAAGGAGGGTGGGTGGTGGAATGGTGTAACTCATGTTGAAGAACAACACTTGCAGAAAGGTTAGTAACCATTTTTTTCTTCTTTGAGTGATTGCACATGGCCATTCCAGTGTAGGTGATTCACAAGCAGTCCCACCTAGAGGTGGGTTTGGAGTCTACTTGAACAGGAACTGGAAGACCACTTGCCCAAATTTAGCATCATCTCTAGATTGCTGAGAGATGATAACACAGTGAGAGGCAAATGCGTGACATGATGACCAGGTTGCAGCTTTGCAAATGTCTAATATGGGCATGTTAGCCAGAAATGCCTCAGAGGTTGCTTACGATCAATGCTTTATCTGGCAGGTTCACAGGTTGCCAACTGATAACATGCAAATACAACTGGATGTCCCTGGCAAGTCCTTCTTTGGGTGAGGGAAACAGGACTGCCCTTCATTCTGTCTGCAAATGCAAAGAATAGTTGAGACAAAGACCTGAATGTTTTAGCCCATTCCAGATAAAATGCTAAAGCTCTTCTAAAATGTAGTGTGCACAAACTCTCCTCCCCTTTATTACCATGGGGCTTTGAGAAGGTCGGTAAGAAAATAGCTTGATTTATATGACAAGTGGAGACCACCTTTGTAAGAAAACATAGATGGGGATGAAAGTACCTGTGTAAATAATCTGGGGAGGGAGGAATGGGACTGATAGTAGTGCCCTGAACTCCCCCACTCTCCTGGTCTATGTAATGGCTACTAAAACTGCTATCTTCATTGAAAGTTGCAATACACTGCAGGTCACTAGAGGATCGAAGGGGAGACCCATCAGCTTTGTTAGGTATATATTCAGGCTCCATGATGGAATTGGGTTCTGTATGTGCAGAAACAGAGTGTCTAAACTCTTTACAATTGTATGACCATTGGATTAAAAAAAGGGAGCAGCCATCCCCACATGAAGGTGGAATGACGATATAGCCACTAGGTGTATCCTAATCAAGCTAATCGCCAATCCTTCTGATACAGAAGATAATCCGGCACATGCTGAACAAAAGAATAGGGGAGACCCTTTTCAGCCTTGACCCTTCCATTTAGCAAGGTGATTTGTCTTAGCTGATGATTTTCGACTATTCTGCACCTCTTTAAAGCAGGACTCCTCCACCAAAGTTAACCACGAATCCTCCAGGACATCAAGTGACAGGCCTGAGGACTGGAGTGGAGGAGGCAGCTGTGATTTTGTAAAATTAGGTTTGTGTGAAGCAGGAGTGACAGTGGGGAATTGATTGAGAGGTCCAAGAGCTGTGAAAACAAGTGTTGATGGGGCCATGCTGGGGAAATCAGTATAAAACAGGCCTTGTTCTACTTGGCCTTGCACAGAACTCTGGGCAAAAGAAGGATGGGGGGAAGGGCACAGCAGAACCTCTTACCCTAGCAGTAGAAAATTGTCCATCAATGAACCTGGGCTGTATCCTGCTCTGCAGCAAAACTGGTGACATTTTTTTGTTGTTCTTTGTTCCAAACAGATCCACTTGGGTTGTTCCCGAGAGCTGGAAAATGGACCTTCTATGTCTGGGTAAAGATACCACTCATGATGATTGATAAACCACCTGCTCAGGTGATCTGCTAGCATATTCTGAATCCCCTGGAGGTTGGCCAATTTCAGAAATATAGAGTTTTCAATACAGAGGTCCCAGAGTAGTGTTGCTTCCCAGCTGAGTAGTGAGGACCAGTCTCCCCACTGATTGTTCACTTAAAACATGGCGGTTGTATTGTCGGTCAGCACCAATACGCCCGCTCCCCTGATGTGAGGAAGAAATGCTATGCAGGCTAATTTGATAGCCTGCAACTCCCTGATGTTTGAGATTTTGGAGAGGCCAGAGACTTACCTCTGCAGGGGTCACAGGTAACATCCCCCAACCAAGGTCCAAGGCATCTATGACTAAGGTAAGAGATTGTCAAGGTGGGGCAAAAGGAGCTCCCTTACAAACACTTGTTGGGTCGATCCACCAATTAGGGATGATAAGATGTGACTTGGTGTGACTGAATGCACCCCTCTATTCACAGCCTACACACTAGTGTAGTAATCTATGTACAAAATATACCTTGTAAGTTATCATTTGAAAATCAATAACTCACTGGTCAAAAGAATCATGGGAAAATGTATGTAGCAACATTATATGTAAAGTTATGAATTCCCCCTGTATGATGTTGTTAGCACATGTTCAAGCCCACATAGCCCTGACAAGGCAGAAGTTGTTAAACAGGCCTATCCTAAGCAAAGAAATGTGTGTTCACCTCAATTTACATATAAGCAGTAAACAGGGTCCTTGGGACAGCAAGAGTGGGTAAACCAGTCCCTCAGATACAAAGGAATAACTAATGCCTTGAGCCAAGTGTCATCAAAGTTGATTGGCAATCAACTGTCAGCTGGCCATTCTTTGGAAACGAAGGGGGGCAGGAACAGGGGGGACGAAGGGGAGCAGAAACGATCTGCATTTTAGCAAGCAACAACATGGAACATCTTTCACCACGAGACTCCACGTCTCCATCCTCACAGAGGGAAGGAACTTTATCTAGGGATAACCCTCAGAAAAATGCATTTCAAAGGGTGACTGGACTATAAATGTGAGGGGCAAAAACACCCCAGGTTAATCTATCTTTGTTTCTCTCCCTATCTCTCTTTCACCAAAGATGACAAAGGAACCAGCCTTTGGGCTTCGGGGGAGTTCCTGACCTGAAAATTTGGTCAGAAATGTTTCAGGGAACCTGTGATAAGGATTTTACCTTGAACCAAGTTTAGCATGTTAAGTTTTAGTTACTAGAAAGCGTTTTATCTTCATTTCTCTTGTAGCCACTTCTGATTTTAATGCCCGATACTTATACTGATTTAAACTCTCTCTTTGTAGTTAAATAAACTTGGTGGTTTTTTAAAATCTAAACTAATCCAGTGTTGTGTTTAAACTGATCTGTTAACTCCAGTTTAAACAGCAAATTGTTGAATATTGACCCTTTACAGGGGCAACAGACCTTGAATGTCTGAACTGTCCAGGATTTAGTTGGACAGTGCAGAGCACACACTTTCGGGGAAAATTAAGGACTGGGAGTGTGTTGGGGTCAGCCTGCAAGTAGTAACCAAGGTTGGTGGCAGCTGGAGTGTGACTGGAGTGTTGTTGACAGGCTGCTGGGGTCAGAATTAATGGACCAAAGCTGTGTCTATCCACAGACACTCAGGGTGTGACCTTCCTCCTGCAGGCTGATGGTGAGCAGCCCAGGTGGAGCTACAACAGCAAAGCAGCTGGGAGAGGGCTGTGGCTGGAGAAAGCAGCTTTTAGGCTGAGCTGATTGGGGGAAGTGGCTGCAGCTGGAGCCACACCCCAAACAGACTCAGCTGGCCCTATAAAGGCAGGGCAGCCAGGGGCACACAAGGAGTCTCCCTCTGCTTGTTGAGGGAGAAGGGCCTGGCTGCTTAGAAGCTGGGAAAGATACCGAGAGTGGAGCAAGGCTGGGGAAAGGCTAGAGGAGCTCGGGAGTTCCAGCCTGAATAAAGGCCAGGACCGGTACTGGGGCTACAGAGGGGTAGCCTGGCGTAGGCAAAGGCAGCAGGCCCAAACCCTCCTTTGCCAGTGATGAATGGCGTGTACATTGCAGTCTGCCCCAGTGAGCGGGGGGGCTAGATGGTGACTGGCAGTAGCCATATTCTGAGGCCAAGTGGGGATAGTGGGTGGGGGTTCCCCTGGGAGGGGGAGACCCAGAATTGGGTACTGTCGGGGGGGCAACACCCAGTTAAAGGGGCACCGGGGTCTGGTGGGGACATGGGGGCCAGCAGTAGTAGTGAGATACCGGCCTGAAGAGGGCGCCCCGGAAGCTGGAGAGCTAATTCCCAGAAGTAGCCAGCAGGAGGTGCCGCTGGGTGACTCTGCGCATCGCTACACTCTCATTGGTCTGCATTGCACCCTGGAATGTGACACTTGATATGCACACTAACATGTCTGTGGTGCCTGTTTGGAGCATACACCTTTGTCAACCATGGTGAGAAGATAAGCCTTCAAGTTCATTGCATGAAACCTTACCTGTAGTGATGAGATCCTGGCCTTTGCTGAGTCCAAGATGCTCCAATAAATACTATTTTCTGTACCAAAGACAGGACTGACATGTCTGTGTTGATCACCAGGCTGAGCACTTTGCAGGTGGATTGGATTGTTTGTGCTGGACACCAGTTGTGACCTGGATCAACCTCTTATCAGCTAGTCATCCAGGTAAGGAAATACATGGACCCTTGACCTGTGGAGGAAACCATTGCCATACATGTTGTAAAAACACATGGGACAGCTGAGAGACCAAAGGGAAGCACTGTGAAGTGATAATGGTAACTGCTGACAGTGAATATCTGAATCTCACCACTGACAAGTCAATATCACAGAAATTGTCTGTGGCTCTGATGATTGGCAATGTGAAAGTAGGAATCCTTTAAGTCAGGAGCAGCATACCAGTCCCCCAGCTCCAGGGATGGAATAATGGAAGCTGGAGTGACCATCCAGAATCTCATTTTTTTCAGGAACTTGTTTAACTGCCTTAGATTGAAGGGGAAAGAAGGCCTGAGACCCCTTTTGTCTTCGGGATTAGGCAGTATTGGGAGTAAAACTGCTTTTCTCCTGAACAAAGGGGCGGGGCCTTGGGGAGAAGGGGCAGGGATGGGGGGTCAGAGCCAGCCCCGGCCCCCCGGTACTGGTAAGTGCCCTCCCGCTCCCCCGCCGGGGTAGCAGCAGCAGCCGCCGGGGGCTCCGCCAGCAGTTTAAAGGGCCCAGGGCTCGGCCACCGCTACCGCCCTGGGCCCTTTAAACCACTGCTGGAGCCCCCAGCTGCCGCTGCTACCCCAGGGCTCCAGCAGCGAGGTTCTGGGGGCTATTTAAAGGGCCCGGGCCTCTCCTGCCTCTACCGCCCTTGGCCCTTTAAATAGCCGCTGGAGCCTGCCGGAGCGGCGGCAGGACTCTGGCGGCTATTTAAAGGGCCGGGGCTGTAGAGGCAGCGGGAGCCCTGGGCCCTTTAAATAGCCCCCAAAGCCCCGCTGCCACTACCCCAGGGCTCCAGCAGCAGGGTTCTGGTGGCAATTTAAAGGGCCTGGGGCTCCAGCCACTGCTGGGAGCCCCAGGCCCTTTAAATTGCCGCCTGGAGAGGCCGGGCCACTTGGATACGGCGCACCGACTCTTGCCGGTACGCCGTACCGGGGCGTACCGACTTACTTTCATCTCTGGCCCAAGTACAACAGAATTGAGACAGTGGTTTGCAAATGTCACTTTTATAACTAATAGCCTGCTTTCAACCTGCCCATCGAATCCAGCTCTTGGAAGATGTTGTCTGCTTTGATGATCTAGGGGCTGCCAAAGCTGAGGGGGGTGGAGGGCATCTTTTGTAACCTCTGTTGCTTCTCCTTGGCAGCTCTTTGGATCTAGGGGCAAATCCCTGAAAACTCAGGAGGCAGGCCAGAGAAAAGCATAACCAGGATGAGTGCCTCATTGTGATAGCAGAGGACATGCTACAAGCTGCAGAATCCACCACATCAAGAGCCATTCTGGTGATCAACTTGCCCTCCTCTATAATCTGCAACTCCTGTTTCACCTCATCTGGGAGCTTGTCTTTGAACTTTCCCTCAGGGTGAAATCGCAGCATTCCAGTCAAATTTGCTGGTTTGCAATACAGAGCTGTAGCATGGCTGCCTGTCTTTTTTTAGAATGGGCTTAAAGCCCTTACAAATGGCATATTTGTCACTCACATGAGTCTCCGCAAAGAATTTAAGGCAGTTGGGGTGAGGGTCATTATTAGCCTTTATATTACCACAAGATTCGTAGGGCTTGAAACCCAGAGAACATGGCGTATCTCTGGTGCTCAGGCCAGACCAGATGCTGTAACCACACCAAACATTTTTTTTCAACCAATCAACTGGCTACTAAACTACACTAAATCTACAATGGTTACTATTTATAGGTTTTGACTATGGACTTGCAGAAGCAAGGGCAGGGAGCTCCAACAACTTTCACGGACATAGGAAGGAACTGAGGGAGGTCAGGGGCGGTTTGGCCCTTCATGCCTGCACATAGTGCATGAAGCAGCAGAAGACACTCAAGCTGCCCCAACGGGTACTACTGTGGGGAAAAACTCTTCAACAATTGTGCACTGGAGCTCACAAACACCTACAGTAGAATCAACATGTCCAATCACTCGAGGAAGAATAGAACAATTACTTATAAAGAGAAGGGCTTCAAATCCCAGGAAAAACTCAAAAGACAGAGCCAGATCCTCAGCTGGTATAAACTGGCATAATTCCAATTAAGCCCATAGAGCTACAGCAATTTATACTAGTTGAGGATCTAGTGACTAGATTCTAGTCCTAAAAATGTGACCCTTTGCTTTGATTAAATACCTGATTAGCACTGCTTTCATGTTTAATATATATTGTATATATTGTATATATATTGCATATTATTAATAATATAAACAAATACAATGAACGAGTCACTGACCAAGTCAAATAAGGAAAGGGGACAACTTGTTCCCAAGATTTTGATTGTGCCTATACTAAGACACCATTTTCCCTGTGAAGAGACAACTCCAGTAATTTATGCAACACTGCCATCAATAGTTGATATAAGGGAAGTGCAAACAATCTTTCAAACAACAAGAAAAATTAGTGGGAGGGTAATCAAGCCAAGCTGTCTGTCTGTTTTAATCTGTATCAAGAAACACCAAAGGATAGTATTTCGCAAAATGAATACTATTCAGAACAGAGGTGTTTATCTCCTCAAAGACTTCTACACATTATAGTGTCTTTGGAAGAATTCCAATTAGAAGTGATGAACACTTTAAATAATTAACCATATTCTTCAAAATAGGTCCAGATGCTAAAAATATTCTTGGAGAAGTCTCCAAGGGACAGTGCGCATGTGCTTTGTGCTTACCCGCAACCAACCCAGAAAGCCAAAGGGAGCTGTAATAGCAGTTACATAACCCCCATCTATAAATCCCTAATCTATATTTTATCAGAAAAAAACATATAGTTCTAACAACTCTTGTTCGCAAACAACAACAAAGACAGAGGGCTTCTGAAAATGAAAAGTTTCCAGTTCAAGAATGGGACAATCATTGCCATCTAATGGCAATGTAATTTCCAACTGGAGTTAAGGGGACTCTAAGAGCCATATAGTATGTCAAGTGAAAAACAATAGGTAGAAGTGATTTGATAGAAGAATATGATTGCAATAATATGCGCCAGTGTTCTCCCTATGCTCTCACATACCATAGAAAGTGGAGACTAAGAGAAAAAAACACCTAAAACCATTACCATTGAATTGAGTTGTATGTAGGACCACCCCATTGAAATTAGTGGGAAACTACATATACAGCTGTTAAAAATGTTTGAAATTCACAATTTCACCAAAAAAAGGGTCAACATTTTCAATGAAAATTTCTTCATCTTTCTTGACCAGCCATAAAAAGGTCACAATTAACTTTGACTTTTTTAAATTAGGGCTTCCGACAAAAAAGTACAATGTTTTGAAAAAAATCATGAAAACTACATCCTGTTTTTAAACCAGGTCTAGCTACAGGCAAAGATAGGGCCCAAACCAAGGAAGAAAAAATTGGGAGGGAAAGACAGAAGAATATGATGGGGAAGGCAATTACAAACAGAAGGAAAAAAAGCTAGTGTGTTCTAGAAATTGTTACTGCCTTTGTTTCTCAAAGAAATGCCTCGTTTCTTCACCTAGTCTAAATAAGGAATGTCATCTTCAGCAACATTTTTTTTTCATACTAAAGCAAATTCTAGTACTTCAACTGCTCCCCAGTGTGATGCATCCATACCATTCCATTCTCCCAAGGATTAATTATTCAGAACAATTTCCTAATAAAATATAAAGGAAATGCATTATGCATTTATTAACCACATGACACCACCTTCCTCTCTATCCTTTGAGCTATAAAACCTTGTTATACTTGAAACAGATTTGATCACACTGCCCTAGTTCAAGTCCAAATAAGATGGGTATATTGTCCATCTCCTGGGAAATAAAATTGACTGGGAGAACTTTATGAAAGGAACAATTTCATGAAAATGTTCTCTCTCAGGGGGGCCACAGCCCATAAGTTTTCTTTGAGTCTGAAAGATTTGGGAACTCCATATCTTAACATGAAACTCAGTTGAAACTAGATTTCATCAGTCACAAGCAAATGAACTTCATCATTTCTCAATCCCTTCAACATACCTGGGCTGATTTTGAATTTATAAGAAAAGCTGAAACCTGGCTAGTTTGGCATGCATTCAGATTCCGTAATGGACATTTCTCACAGCCACAATGTCTGGTAAGTCTTTACTCTTCGCTAGTAATTCTATGGTGGCACAATAGAAATACCAATCCTTCAAATTAGAACCAGTCAAAAAATATTCACATGCAAAGTTATTTTGTAAAAAAATGGCCTTTTCTTAAAAACTAAACTTTAAAACATTGTTGATTTTTTTTCTTTTTTTTCCATGCAAATTTCCAAAATCTTTTTACAGAATTTATCTAAATAGTTTCAAAATTATTACTGAAAACTTGGCTTCTGGTAAACAAAATGTTTTGAAATGGTTTAACTAGTAATGTTGGCAGAAACATCAATGAAAAATGCAAAATTTCATTGAAAATGGGTCCCATTTGGAATCATGTGTAATGGAAACAATTTTCATTCAGCAAAAAATTGTATTCCCATTTTTCTACCAACCCTATTTTTAATATTTTTGGCGTGGGGAAGTCTCTTTAATTTTTATCATTGTAATGAGATCCATCCAACTTAGCTTCTCCAGTGGGAGTTATACATGTGCCTCTGAGGACAGAACGTGGCTCAGAAAGATAACATTTTGTTGCTCAAATTTGGTTTGACTAATACAGTAGTTTCCAAACACATACAAGGAGCACTTCAGAAGGACTAATCTGCTTGTGCACTGTTGCCAGCACAACACTGCTTCCATTAACACAAAAGAGCTTTTATATGCACCAAAGCTGTGAATGAAGGGGCAATTTTCATATATTTTAATATCTACCTCTTCCTCACTGAAGGGAGATTTTCAGAGGTACAAATGGGAGATCGGTGCCCAACTCCCACTAATTTTCAATGACATTTGGACACCAAACTCCCATCTGTGCCTCTGAATATCTTCCTTTTAGAGTATGTGTGACACGGCACCCCATATTCTTCATAGAGATAATATGTTTATGGCATAACCATAATGTATTTTATGCAGTATAGGTCATGTGGGATATCATTAGAAAGGTTATGATTTACTGAATATGATTGTCCTATTTGTATGCCTGTATTGTTTTTGTATCTGCAGTTTGGAATATTGAATATATATCTGCATTACAAATGTGTTTACACCTGTCAGGGAAAGACTAGGCAAAAAAATGTCAGTCTAGATGGCTGGCTGGGAAGGGCCCATTCAAGTTAATGGACCATTAGGAAGAACAATAGGCCTTAGAAAAAGCTTATTTCCCACCTGAGGCTCTTCCTGAGGATGCTACAAATAGCCTCCAAGCAATGGCTGCTGTGGCACTACAGGGCCATGTGACCAGGTCACCTAGTACTGGACTCCATCTTCGAATACCAGCGTTTTTCCACTGACTGGTTTGGGAACCAAGCTTTGAGACAAAGGGTTCCTGCCATATGCAAAAGCTATTTAAAGCAGGGAAGTGACATTATCGTGATTCTTCATTGACTTCCCACCCAAGGAGACTCCTGGAAACATCTGAAAGAACAAAGATTGAACTGTGGAGAAAGTGCTGGACCCAGGCTAAAGGGATTTTCAGCCTGTGAAAAGAACACATGGGGATTTTAAGCTGTAACCAGGTGCAGCTAGCCCCTTAATAATCTCTGCAGCCTGCTTGAATCATCATTTAGGGTGAGAATTTGCTACTCATATTCAATCTCTTTAATATATTAAGCTTGGTTTGCATGTTTTGTTTGTTTGCTAGGTAATCTGCTTTGATCGGTTTGCTGTCACTCATAATCACTTAATCTATCTTTTATAGTTAATAAATTTATTTTTGCTTTGTCTAAAACCAGTGTGTGGGAGTCTTAACTTGTTGCATATCCTTCTCCACATTGAGGGAGGGAGTGAATTTCATGAGTTTACGCTGTACAGATCTCTGTGAAGCACAAGACGGTATAATTTTGGGTTTACACTATGCAGAGGTATGTGCACTTGAGTAGCTGGGCAGTTCCTTAATTGTAGCCTCCCCATGCAGAACTGATCACAGCTCTGTATGTATTATAGCTGGGTGTGTCCCTACCTGTATGTTTGCTGGAGCCTGGGAGAGGGCTTGGCAGGTTGGTCACAGCAGTACAGTGTAAAGAGAGCCCAGGCTGGTGGACCAGGGGCTCAGTGGTACCAGGTGGCACCCCAGAGGAGGGGGAACCCATCACAGTATGTTTACACAGCAATAACTGTGGACAGGCTAGCCTAATAAGAGCTAGCTTGAATCCAGGTAGCACAGAACAGGCCTCAGAACAGTCTAGCGAGCCAACTACATACCCAGGGTCTGTGCCAGGCTTGTACTACGCGCACTGAACTCCGCATTGCCCTGTCTTCACAGGTATTTGAGCTAGCTGGTAGCTTGCACAGGCTAGCCTGTACACAGCTATCACTCAGACACTCCATATATGACAGGATTAGTTGTATGCTTCAGGTCTCTTTATTGTTATCAAGAAGTGTAGCTCTTATCTATTGTGTATGGTGCTGGGTAGCAGTGCTTTCAAAAGGTGTTAAGACTGCCCAAGGTGATACAAAAGAGTCTATTCCTTTCTACATTTCACAAGGCAAAAAACAAACAAACAGATCATCAATAACATCCTGAACATCTCTGGCAAACTCTTGCAAGATATAAAGTAAAGTTAACCATGCCAATCTATTTTCTTCTGTTGTTGGTGTGAAATATCACAAACCTTAGGGTTTGAAAAGTTTCCTCTGTACTCATCTTTGACATTGGGATGTCAGTAACCTCCAGATGGTTGAGCGAAATTGCTGAGAACAGGATGCAAAGGTACAAGAGCCATTTTGCAGGCCATTCATCATTACTCTTTCCTCTCCAGAAGTTTAGCCATATTGCATACTACCCTTGAATTTTATCTTTTGTCCTTTCAGACAGAAATGAGTCAGAAAGTTTAATAGCTTGGCAGCAAATCATTGAAAGATGCTGACCTAAAAAAAACCCCAAAAGACCTAACGTACTATCAGGGCAAAAAGGGAATAGAGAATGTTCTGTTGAAAGCAAAACTGCTCTTGAAAATCTGCTAGAAGATCATTTAGAAATACTGCATAAAAATATAGCCATTCTGTGGTAACTCTCTGCAGTTTTAGTGCCATGGGATCAGTTCTCCCATGGATGAATCTGTATGCGCTTCTCAATGCATCATTAATGCTAACAGGAGTTACATGCACACATCAAGAGGAAAGTATACTGCTACAAGTTTACAGTTTTGCTGTCTGGAAGTCAGCTTGGCTTTGCTCTATTGCAGATCCATCTGACAAGCAAGTTCACTAACTACAATCCATAAATCATTAAAGGTATTCTGTGATTCTGAACACTGCTGCTGCAATTTGTTGATAGTTATTTCAATCAGAGACACCAGCAAAGTAGGTCAATGCTGGGTTTCTGAAGCACTACAGGGAGAGGCTTTGAGAAATGCTCAGAATTCCTTGCTGATTTCCATCCGCTCTGGTATGGATGGCCTTCTACAAACCCTTAACAGAAGAGAAGGCAGCTCATGTCAAAATTAATCAAGACAATTGTCACCTGAGGGAACGAATGCCTTAAAAATCAGAGCACAAAACAAGGTTTGTTCTGCAAGTAAATCTTCACATGCTTATTTTATGCCTGTAAAAAACCACACTATTTCTTAAGTATTGTTATAGAGATGCAGACAGTAAAAAAGTTGCAGACAGTAAAAAAGTTATTTCATTGATTGTTGCCTCATAGTTATTATTTCAAGCAAATATGTGTCTTTGATTGATGGACATTTAATTAGTTGGATATTTAATTGCTTAAATATTTAAAATGTACAGGTGGCCATTTCTAGATGCTTCTATCTGTTTTCATTTTTAGTACCTGAAAGGATCCATAGGCTGCTGCTCCAATCCAGTCACAGTGTACTCCAGAATCATACATGTTGCCAAATATAGCATGAACTATTACATCAACAAATTAATAATACAGCAATAAATTAACAAATGTAAATGTTAGCAGGCTGAATTCAGAGCTGATGTAAAGTTAGATTCCATACACTAATTTAGACTCCTTACACACACAGTTGGACTCCCTTACACCTGCTGTACCAATGAGTAAGGGTATGCACATTGGTATAAAGGTATAAGGAAGACAGCCCCCACCCTACTTTAACTTGCACTTTGTTCCAGCTCCTCAGTGTGTGGGTTGCACCAAAACACCAGTTGAATGAGTATAAGTAGGTTTGACTGTGAAGGGGGTTATGTATGTGAAGAGGTGTAAGTCACACCACCTTATTGATCATTCCTCTGAATTTCACCTAACTTCTCAGTGTTATTCCTTTCCCTGACCCAAGCTCATCATTTCTTTGCTCCTGCAATACTGCCTGGGTAACAACTGAAAATGTTAATAAGACAGTGTAAACCAGGAGTAACTCCACTGCAGAAAATGGAAAAAATTCAATAAATGCCTGGAATTATTACAATTAGTGAGTGAGCCTGTCACAGGATGCACTCACTGCACGTGGCACCTCCTTCTCGTGGCTCTGGGAATTAGCTCTTGCCAAGTATTGCATCCTCCTCTGGCAGTGCCTCTACCCATTGTCTCTTTCACCCTGTGACCCTTCTCGTTCCTGGAGCTGCAGCTTGCTGTTTGTGGCTTGGCCCTCCGGTCAGGTTACTAAGGTCTCCCTTTCCAGGGAAATCAAAGTCCTTCCAGACCACCTGTCCAGCTGGCATCTCCAACACCGTGCCACTTTCCCAGTGACTGGTAGGGCAACCCAGGCCTCCCCTTTACACTGGGACCCTATAACAAGCAGCCAAAGTCCATACTGTCCTATTCCTTGCTGCTGTTTCCCTGGGCTTCTTCCTACTTATCTGGCTTCCCCCTCTTTCTGGGTTTGCCAGCCCAAACTCCTCCCTCTCAGGGAGTGGCTGTAGACTACCTCCTTGCAGCCCCCTTGCCGCTTGCAGCTCCTGGATTTTATAAAGGCCCCTCTTGTCGTGCTCCTGCCAGATAAGCCGATTTCCAATTAGTGGCCTGCTCCCTGTCTCCTTCTTCAGGTGCAATTGGGCAGTCAGTTGACCTGCCTAACCACTTTAACCCCTCGAGGCCTTGTGTGGGATGGGCACCCCATCACAGGGATACAAACAGTTGACTATGAATGGAATGGTGCCATTTTGGCCTAGTCCATAGTAAGAAGTGATGTAGAAGCATACTTCCACAAGAGAAGTTTGCAAGGGCTGGGAAGGGCGGGAGGTGAAGGGGATTCTCCTTCAGTGAGGCAAAATTCCTCCCTGAGCTCCACAGAATGCAAGGGCAGCTACATCCTTTCAGGAGCTTACATCCCCTCCTATATTGGTCCAACTTTGCCAGCCAGTGCAGATGGAGTGAAGCCAGGGCCCCCTTTCCTCCTGTCCCGTATACCCCTCCCCACACACCCCTTAAGGGCTCTGCACCCCCAGGAGGTTTGAGAGGAAGCAGACCCTTCGCTCTGACAACTGCAATTCTTCATGGTTCTTATATGGGCTGTGCAACGTGGGGAGGCTCTTTGGACATTCCTTAAACTTTGCACTAAGGCCAAGCACATCTGTTAGTATAATCTACATGCAGCAGCAGCATCCTGTTCTTCACCAGGGATTGAAATGGGATCTGTAGAGCCAAATCATGAGCTAAAGGAGTAATTCTCCTAGCTGGGAGCTGTAGCAGAATCACATTCTCTGTGGATTGCATAGGCGGCGAGCTATATGGGCTCATGGTGCCCGGGCTCCAGCAATATTCAGGGCCCAGGAGCCCAGCTCCACCAATGTTCGGGGCCGAGTCTCTCCCCCGGCCCCACCTGCCACCCCCACCTGTCTCGCCTGACCCCTACTTGCTGCCCCCGCTCGCCTTCCCGGTTCCCGGCCCTGCAGCTCCATGCTGCCTCCCTGCATCAACTGCCACCACAGGGTCCTAGTGCCCCCATCCACTACTGCCAGGGCAGGCTGACCCTGAGCCTGCCCTTCCCCCTCAGACCCTTTCATTTTCCAATGGGACCCTCCACCAGCACAGGGCCCCCCTCCCTCCACAGTCACCGCTCCTGCCCCAAGCTGGACAAGGGGCAGACCCCCTCCACCCCCAGTGAGGCTACAGTGAGGGGCAGCAGCAGTGGAGGAGGCTCACATGTGATGGCAGCCCCCCCCCAGCACCCACTGCAGGGGAGACAAGGGGGCTTCCTGTACCTGAGAGGGGCCCTAGGAGCACATGCAGTGACAGTGGTGCAAGGTGAGTGTGGTTCAGGGTGGAAGTGGGCAGTGATGAGCTCCCAAAACCCTAAGAACCGGTTCCCTACTGGGTCCTTGGCGGTGGCGACGGGGTCTTCACTTGCTCTGGGTTTTCGGTGGCACCTGCTGCTGAAGTGCCGCCAAAGACCCAGTAGGGAACTGCGTGGTGAGTACAAGCCGCACGTGCCTATCTCCCCCCAACACACCCCTCTGACCCCAACCCACGTCCTGCTCCCCCTCAGAACCCACAACCCATCAACTCCGCCGCTCCTTGTCCCCTGACCACTCCCTCCCAAGACCCCCCACCCTAGCTGCCCCCCCAGAACCCTACCCCTACCCAACTTGCCCCGCTCCCTGTCCCCTGACTGCCCTGACCCCATCCACCACCACCCTAACAGACCCCCCAGAACTCCCACGCCTACCCAACCCCCCCATCCCCTGACTGCCCCTCCAGAACCTCTGCCCCATCCACCTCCCTCCCTCCGCTCCCTGTCCCCGGGACTCCCTGCCCCTTATCCAACCCCCCCCCAGCGCTGGCCCCTTACCCCTGCCTCCCCCCTCTCCCAGAGCCTCAGCGTGCCACATCCAGGAACGGCCCTGGACAGTGCTGCAGTGGCATGGCTCCAGCGGGGCCTGAGCTCCCCCTGGTCAGCCTGGAGCTCGCAGCCCTGCCCTCTAACCACGGGGCTCTGAGCGGGAGGCGCTCAGGCCCCGCTGGAGCCATGCCGCTGGAGCCACGCCGCTGGAGCCACGCCGCTGCAGCGCTTTCCAGGGCTGCTCCTGGATGTGGCGCGCTGAGGCTCTGGGAGAGGGGGGAGGCGGAGGTAAGCGGCATGGTAAGGGGCCGGGGCAGGGGGGGGTTGGATAAGGGGCAGGGAGTCCCGGGGACGGGGGGAGGGTTGGATGGGGCAGAGGGTCTGGAGGGACGGTCAGGGGATGGGGAATGGGGGGGTTGGGTAGGGGGGAAGGCAGAGGCGGAGCTGGGGGGAGCCTCAGAGATTCTTGTGGGGGCCCCTGCGGGGCCCAGGGCAAATTGCCCCACTTGTCCCCCCCTCTGGGCAGCCTGGCCAATCCCTCCTCCCAGCCCCAGGCCGGTCCCCTTACCATGCCGCTCAAAGCAGCAGGAGCTGCAGAGCTGCACTGGCGCTGGCAGCTCGGCACGCTGCAGCTCTGCGAGGGGGGAAGCGGGGGAGGGGCTGGGGGAGCCTCCCCAGCTGGGAGCTCAGGCGAGCCAAACAGGACGGTTCTGCGGGCCGGATGTGGCCTGCTGACCGGAGTTTGTCCACCCGCCAGCCCCTTTAGCAACCAGTTCTACACCGGTTTCTAAATTTAGCAACTGACTCCATCTCTCCACTGGAAGTTGGGAGCCCTCCCCTGGAGCTCGCTGCTGCCTCTGGGGAGAGGGCTGGGGGGAATCCTCCTCTCTGGCTCTTGTCCTGGGGCAGCTTGTCTGCACGCCAAACTTCTCATCCCCAGCCCTGTCCAACCCCAGAGCCCTCACCCCCTGCACCTCAACCCTATGCCCCAGCCCAGAGCCCCTCCCACACCCCAAACCCCTCACCCCCTGTACACCAACCCTCTCCCCTAGCCCTGAGCCCCCTCCTGCATCATGAACCCCTCATCCCCAGCCCCACCCAAGAGCCCTCACCCCCTGTACCCCAACCCTCTGCCCTAGCCCTGAACCCCTCCCACAACCAAAACCCCTCATCACCAGCCCCACCCCAGAGCCCTCACATTTTTACATTATTTTTAAAAATATACAGCAACTCCTCACTTAACGTTGTAGTTATGTTCCTGAAAAATGCAACTTTAAGCAAAACGGTGTTAAGCGAATCCAATTTCCCCATAAGAATTAATGTAAATGGGGTTAGGTTCAGGGAATTTTTTTTTTGCCAGACAAAAGACTATATTTAATATATATACACAGTATAAGTTTTAAACAAACAATTTAATACTATACACAGCAATGATGATTGTGAAGCTTGGTTGAGGTGGTGAAGTCAGAGGGTGGGTTATTTCCCAGGGAATGCCTTACTGCTAAATGATGAACTAGCACTCGGCTGAGCCCTCAAGGGTTAACACATTGTTGTTAATGCAGCCTCACACTCTATAAGGCAGCAGGAATGGAGGGGGGAGGGAGGAAGACAGCATGGCAGAGAGAGAGACACACACACACACCCTGTGTGTGAGAGAGAGACTTTGAGACAGCAGTTGCTGCCAGCAAGCTCCCTCCATTCTGAGCCCTATCGTGTCCCCCCTGCTCTGTGAACATGGGGGGGGGAGAGGAGCGGGGGAGGGGGACACCCTGACAACAGTACCCTCTTCCCTCTCCTCTCCCCGCACATAGGGTGACCAGAGAGCAAGTGTGAAAAATCAGGACAGAGGGTGGGGGGTAATAGAAGCCTATATAGAAGACCCAAAAATCAGGACGGTTTCTATAAAATCGGGACATCTGGTCACCCTACCTGCACAGCAAGCAGGAGGCTCCTGGAGTAGCTCCAAGGCAGAGGGCAGGAGCAGCACATGGTAGTGGGTGGGAGGGACACCTGAATTGCCCAGCAATTGATAGCCTGCTGGGCAGCAGCCACACAGGGAGCTTAGGGGAGCTGTCAGCCCACCCTGGTTCCAAGCCCCCACCAACTAGCTGCAACAGGTGGGAGGGATAGCTCAGTGGTTTGAGCATTGGCCTGCTAAACCCAGGGTTGTGAGTTCAATCCTTGAGGGGGCCATTTAGGGAACTGGGCTAAAAATCTGTCTGGGGATTGATCCTGCTTTGAGCAGGGGGTTGGACTAGATGACCTCCTGAGGTCCCTTTCAGCCCTGATGTTCTATGATTCTATGAACTGGCTGCTCTTTCTGCAAGCAGTGGACAAAGCAGGCGGCTGCCAAACAACACTATAAGGGAGCATTGGGCAACTTTAAAAGAGCAGGTTTCAGAGTAGCAGCCGTCTTAGTCTGTATCCTCAAAAAGAACAGGAGTACTTGTGGCACCCTAGAGACTAACAAATTTATTAGAGCATAAGCTTTCGTGGGCTACAAGAAGTGGGTTGTAGCTTATGCTCTAATAAATTTGTTAGTCTCTAAGGTGCCACAAGTACTCCTGTTCTTTTAAAAGAGCATGTTCTCTAATTCAGAGGTTCTCAAACTGTGGTCCACGGACCACCAGTGGTCCATGCGCTCCATTCACGTGGTCCGCAGATAGTTCCCTCTAAGGTGCACTCCTGGGTGGCCGCACACAATAGAATGAAGGACCATCCACCTAATTAGTGGAGCTGCGCAGGGGTGGCTCCTCTAATTAGGTGCCTGGACCCTGGAGAAGATGCACACGTAAGGTGAGGTGGTGGCCTTGTGGAGAATAGAAGGTAGGAAGGAGGTGGTGTGAGAAGAGGGGGTGGAGGGAATTTGGGATGTGCAGGGCTACGAGGGCCAGAGAAAGAGGCTCAGGGCTGCGGCTGCTGGGGAGAGACCCCCTTCCTTCCCAGCTTTAGCTCTGTGGCAGGGGAGAGACCCCCCCTCCTTTCCAGCTAGAGCTCAGGGGCTGCTGCGGTGAGGGAGAGAGGGCACATTCATCGCATTAAAAAGGTTAAGACTACTGATATTAAAATATGAGTTGTGTGCTTTTATGTACAGAACAAAACAAGTTAGTTATTATTTAGGGGTTTTTTGATATAGTACTTTTATCCAAAGCGCTTTACAATAGTTAGCTAACAGTAATAGTACATACAACATTTAGAAACATCATTAAGGTCTGCCAAAACCCTCTGCAATTTTCAAGTGGTCTGCGGAAAAAAAAGTTTGAGAGCCACTGCTCTAATTAATTAGCAACGTAACAACAAAACCATGTTAAACCGGGACGACTTTAAGTGAGGAGTTACTGTATATTGGCTTACAAGGCAGGTGTGTGGCAATCCTCAGTTATATGGTGTCTGCTTTGGTTATCGCGCTGCTTCTTATTCCTGTATATTATTCTTGATACTAGTACCAAGGTGGTGAAACTATATTAAATCATTCTTGTGTGCCTCAAATACAAGAGCTACATAAAACAAAGGGAATGGTGGTGTTATTGTATAGCTTTCACAAGTGTTTCAGATTGGGTTATCAATATTGGGACGCATTTTTCATAGCTCATTAAATAACTTATGTCACCACTATATTTGACACACTGCTCAGTTAGTTCATTTTTCACCCTCCTGATGAGTTATGCTGCAGTTGCCAAAGGACCCTCAATGTGTTTAATCTGTTTCCACTAACTCTTGCAGCCTATATTGAAGAGGTACATACAAGTTGCTATAATTTACCAAAAGGCTTTTCAGCCAACTGCAAAGTTCACCAAGAGAAATTCTGATCATATTTTATATGGTGGGCCTCGTACAGCACTCCAGATTGATTCTAATGCACCTCTATTGATTTCAATAGAGTTACACCACCATAAAAAGTGGTGCATCCAGCTCAGAGTGTTCAGAGTCTCCAATAAGTCAAAAAGGTAATTTGTGATATATAAACACCAAGTGATAGGTAAGAATGTACTTACTGAAGTGGAAGTGCTGCATAACAGATTCCTATCTTATTGCATAGCTCTTAAGCTTCAAAACATGTTGGTGATCAATTTGTATTTAAAAGATATACAATAAACACTGCAATTAGATGTACTGGTATATAGTTAAGAGATATTGCATGTTAATTATATAGTAACTGACTTCTCTGAAGTGTGAAATCTGTTATTGCTACATAGTTTTTTGATAGCCTTAATTTCACAGTCAACATATCCTTGAATGAGATGTTTATTCTGGGTGAATTTCATCACTCGGAGAGAATTAGCACAAGCCTAATGATTAGGGTGACCAGACAGCAAGGGTGAAAAATCGGGACGGGGGTGGGGGGTAATAGGAGCCTATATAAGAAAAAGACCCAAAAATCGGGACTGTCCCTATAAAATCGGGACATCTGGTCACCCTACTAATGATCACCAGAGCCAGGTAACAAATGCTTTTCTTATCCCATGAATATTTATGATAATTGATTTGTTTTCCCCATTCTGAATCAGGACACAAAGTAGAAAACATGAAAATATTCATAAACCCAAACAGACTTTTTGAGTCAAAAAACAGTTTTAATTTTGGCCATTTTTCCTTCTTTTTTTAAACCTTTCACTCCCTTTCTCCCCATCTGATTAGCTAAAATTTCAAAATGAAAAGTAATGTCAAAACATTTTTTTGTTTAGAAATGTAAAAATGAAATGTTTGACAATTTCAAAATTTATTTTTGAGTTGGGAAACCAGACCACATTTTATAGACAGTTTTAGTTTGACAAATAAGCATTTTTCAATGAAAAAATGATTTATTGAAAAACTCCTGAACACCTCTAATGATCATGTAAGAAACACTATTTTGAGGTCATAAGTGCAAAAGTGGTACTTGAGTGCTGCATGGGCCTTGTGCATAAATAAGAGGGTTACTTACCGGTCTACTGTAACTGTTGTTCTTTGAGGTGTAGGCACAGACATTTATTAAACTCAAGTGTTGGAGTCAATGTTGACTTTCCTTCAAAATCAATCCCAGCCGATTGAAGAGGTCCACTGTGAACTGGACATGATGAGGACATGTTCTTCGGATCTGCTCCTCAGTAGCTAATTGTCTAGGTATGGGAAGACATGAATTACCCTCCTTCACAGATAGGCCTCTACCACCAACATACATTTGGTAAAGATGCATAGGGCTGATGACAGGCCGAAGGGAAGAACAGCATAATGTTGACCAGTGACTAGGAACCTCAGAAAATTCCTGTGGCCCAGGAAAATCATGACTTTGAAATAGACATCCTGAAGAAAGAGAGCAGCAAACCAGTCACTGTGATTCAATGTGGGAAGAATAGTAGCCAATCTCACATATTTGATGTACTTCTTGAAACCACAGAGATCAAGGACAGGTCTCCACCTTCCTAAATGAATATGTCCTCAAAAAGGTTTTGTGAGAAATAGATCTGGCTGAAAAAGCAGAAGTTTTGCAAGAAATTTAAAAACACTTTCTATTTCACAGGATCCAAGCTGGACACATTTGCCATTCTCCAAGGATGTTCCCATGACCATTTTTATCACTTTTTTAAAACAAAATTGTGCTCAAAATCATTATTGAACACTTTTGTTTACAAAAAACTGCTCAAAAACAATATCAAACATGACTTTGAAAAAATATTTTAAAATATAATTATAAGTGTCATGGGAATGTTTATGTGGAATGGAAATTTTGAAGTTGATAATTTGTCATAAAAATTGCATTTTTTTAAAAAATGGTAATTGTTAGAAAAACTGTGTGTGAAAAATTTCAACCATCTCTAGTGACAAGACATAACCTGTATATATAGGAACCTATTGGCAACAACTCTAATCTCTCAACTCACTTTTCACACAGCCACACAAATACATACAAGCTATACTGTTTCCTCACATACAGTATCAATAAAACTTTTGCAGTTTCCTGTGCTCATGGGCATACACTTGCTGAGCCACTGGTCAGTCCATTATTGATTCAAAAAAAAGATGGCCACATACTATCACCAAGTCTTCTCTCTTGGTGCATCCAGGTGATTCTCGGAGGTTCCTCATCCAATTACTGGCTCATCCTTATAATACTTATATTATGATACAAGCTAGGATCACAGCACCAAAGTCTACAACTGCAGGCCAAATATATGTGGCTCCAACCACTGAATTGTATAATATTAGACACTAACTCTTGGGACTAAATGGTTAAATGATGACAGAATAGGTGAATGAAAAGGTCTTCAGCAAGATGCTTATTAAAGCAGCACTGTGCCATGATTCTCATCTGCCAGGATTTATAATAAAAACCTAGACCCCTCAACTCAGCATGTATTATATATCCCCCTTCTGTGTCTCATCCTCTGAAGATGTGATTCTGCTATAGCTATCAGCTGAAGAAATCACACCTTTGCCTTAAGTGGCATAACACTTCTAATGCTGGAGGCCCTGGCGATGACCCACATTTATTGACCTAATTCCCTGGATATAAATGAAAAATCTTGCAGGATTGCAAACAAGCAAGTCAAAATTTTCTGACTGGATGGCACTTTAGAAAGTATCACTATCGCTTAATAAACAGAACCCTCAGCCTTCTTGTCTAGTCCTGAAAAAAACTGGTTATTTTCCATAATCCCAGCTATTTATTTTTAAACACAGGTTTCATTCCTCACCCTGAGGTTCTGCTGAATTTTTACATTTTAACGCCTTCAAAAAGCATAGCTTCAGTTACTAAAAAAAGCTGTGATTAGTGTTTTTGGGAAATGAAAACAGTGAGGCTGTGGGTATAATGAAATGTTTTACAATCTTCAAGTAATATAAAAAAAGGCAACAGTGAACTGAGGTGACACTTTCCTTTGATCAAACTTCTATCAAAATAAATCTATTAGGTCTCAGAAAATGTGACAATTAAGATATCCATGCAGAAATTCAAACCTTCACAGGAACTAGGAGAGAAATCTATAACGCATTTTATCAGACCAACAGTATATCACAGATCTAATTATTTATTGGCGATATTTTCTCCTTCTCTTTTTTCTTTGCTTTATTTCTGTAAAAGATCAAAACATATAGAAGAAACTGCTTTTGCTGTCTAAATAAATATACTGTAAAATATAGGGTCAGATCATCAGCAGATCCAAACTGGCAAAGCTCTATTGACTTCACTGATGTACACCAGCTGAGGATCAGGACCACTGGGCAAGTTGTGCTGGAACAATTTTTATAGTGGGGATGCTGAAGGCAGAACCAGGTATTTGGGTTCTTATTACTACTTCAAGCCATGGGGTGCTGCAGCACCCCCAGAACCCCTAGTTCCAGCACAGGGCCCAACTCTGCAGTAAACATGAGGCATCAGTACACCAATTAAATAGCTGAAAGCATCTGCCTGGGCTTACAGGTAAGTTTTAAATGGTCCAGCCTGCACACTGCTGGAGGCAAAGGGTAATCAGGATAACCTTACAGAAGCTTGATCTCATGACCAAGTTACATGCATTTTAAGTGTCTATGCTGAAAGCTTGGGTTTTGAGTAAGATTCTGGCACCTTTATTTAGAAGTCACTGAGATTCTGAACAGCATGCCCAGGGCATGGAAGGAAGCAAGGGTCAACCCCTTCTTTGCACAGGTCATATTGGATCTTCCTGCATTGAAGTTCCTTGCAGCTGGATAAATTGTAGCTCAGGAGAAGTATAAAAGCTACTTCCCTGTGGGAGAAAGTAGGCAGGGAGCCATGGTGAAGTTGAGCGGATGTGCAGGAAGCGGTATGCTGCACTCCCTAAAGGGGTATTGCAAATCACTTTCTCCAAGTGTAACAGAGAAGCCCTGGCAAGAACTGTGCTTCTTTGACATATATGAGAAGCTTCACCTGGACATTGCACCCATACACTGACCCTTACTCAAGCAAAGTTTAGTAATAATTCAGGATATGATTCTGTTTTAGTAAGATGAGTAACCTACCTGGCATTCATCCTCTGGAAACAAGGAATACTATAAATCAGGGAGGAAGCAATACTCCTTTCTCTAACTTGGGTCACTTTCAAGTTTCAAGCAGAGAGCTAAAAACCTATGGAATGACAGTCGTGATTTGCTGAACTGTGATGGAATACATCTGAGAAAAGATGAAGCCAGAGGACAGGCATAAATTGATAGATTAATTCCATTAGCCTCAGGACAGGAGGGACATATAGGGAAAGAAACTTAGTTTAACTCATTGGGCCAAATTAATTTCTGGTGCAACTGCATGGATATCATTAGGGCTACACAATGGATAAATTTGGCCCATTGGTACTAACATTTATATTGTGTAGTTTAAATATTTTATTATTAACCCCACTAGCAAGTTAATGTTAGATTATGCCATTTTTTCAGTGTAAAGTAGGGAAATTAATTTCCATTTTAGTGGCCAGGCGCATCTTCTCGGCAACATTTATTCGGATGGTATGTTTCACTTTAAATTTTGATTCTAGCTGCATTTTTATTGTTTTATAATTACATTTCTGGCTGAAGTTTCAGCCTGGTATTTGTATGATCTGAATTATTCACATTTAGGGTTTTATTCGACCTAAATTACAAATTTGGAGTGTTGCTTCACATATGATTAGTTTGAGTAATTGTCAAGAGTCTGCCAAACAGCCTGTGTCCACTGAGATGAGGGTTGTATAAATTAGGCAGAGAGTGAGTCTACCAGGAGAATTTGTGCAATAGATAAAGACCCTGAAATAGCTGGTAGTGTTTTCATGTGTAATTAGAAAATGCATTGTTCTCCAATTAAGGAAATTAATTAAAACAAAGCAGATGGTAATCAAGGCATATTGTAATATAATCTTCTCTGGCACCTGTATTACTCTCATGCCCTACCACTGTATTTATGTACAGTATGGTTTTACATTGACAATTTAGCTGCAGGATATTTTATCTTGGATAGCTGTCTCTTAATGCACTGTTCTTTCTCATTCTTTCCAGTCGCTGCTGCAACCTGCCATAGGAAATCTTACTTATTCTTTGGTACATTTAAAAGATGTTGGCAGCAAAACACACAAGTTGCTGGGATTTTTTCTTCTTCCCTCAGTAGATCCTGTCAAGGAAAACAGAAAGTTATTAGCAAACATTTTTGTGAATGAACGTGATAGATTCAGTTCACTGTTGCTTGTGAGGTGATATTACTAATTGTTTGTGAGAATGTGAACAGTTTCCAGGTACACAGGAAAATATTTGCAGAACCTGACAATATCATTACATGAGGCACATACATTTTAGAAATCTGTTCTGAGAAATTACATTGTTTTTCACTTTTTTAAAAGTATCAGTCATCCTTTCAGAAAGCAGACTTAATACCGTGGGACCATGCGACTAGTCACACTCCACAAATAATGGACAACAAACCGTTAAAGCAAACAGTTCATAAATGAAATATAGACTGACATTTCTTTCCCTCACTTATTTGGCAAATACTTATGAACAACAAATGAACTTGTAGAAATTAGGCTCAATTCATAAAACAACTGGGCAGAATTCTCAATAAAATATTATTCACAATAACTAAGTAAACCAGCTCTACTCCCTCAAAAGATGCAAGGGGATTTAGGTAAATTGTTACCATTAATGCAATGAGGATTTATACACACAGAAATCTCTATGCATAAAAACAAGTGTATGCTCCTGAAAGCTCTCAGGTCTCAATGCAAATCCATCAGCAACTCTCCTTCACTCCCACCAGGGCCGGCTCCAGGGTTTTGGCCGCCCCAAGCAGCCAAAACAAAACAAAACAAACACATAAACAAAAAAAGCCGCGATCGCGATCTGCGGTGGCAATTCGGCGGGAGGTCCTTCGCTCCCAGGCGGAGTGAGGGACCGTCCGCCGAATTGCCACCGAATACCTGCACGTGCTACCCCTCTCTGGAGCGGCCACCCCAAGCAACTGCTTGACAAGCTGGTGCCTGGAGCCGGCCCTGACTCCCACCATCGATTGATTCAGGATGGGAGCAACATATTTCCTTCATTCTCCTGCATTTTAAATATCTCTTAGTTCCTGCTGCCATTCTAGTGACAAGAAGGGACCTTATGTCTCCTTCTCTGCTTCCTGGGAGGGGGTATCACTTGTCACTGGAGTACAAGGGGAAGGGATCAAGTGCTGGGTTGGTGCTACAGTCCTGTGTCATGGTACCTTAGGGCAGTGGCTCAGCCTCAATCCAGCTCTAGGCATTGCAGGCATTTATCTCCCTTAGCATTTGGCCCAGTGTTTAACGAGAGATGAAATCAGAAGAAACGTGCAATTGCTGCAGCTCAGATTGGGCATGGATGTGCTAAGGATCAAGAGGATTCGATGGATTTTCTATAAGAGTTTATTTACTCTTCTTAAAAGAATAAACTGTGGAGAAAGTGGATAAGGAAAAGTTATTTACTTATTCCCATAATACAAGAACTAGGGGTCATCAAATGAAATTAATAGGCAGCAGGTTTAAAACAAATACAAGGAAGTTCTTCTTCACACAGCGCACAGTCAACAGTCTGGCAGGATAACCGTACTCAGAGAGTTGTTATTAATGGTTCCCAATCCTGCCGGAAAGGCATAACGAGTGGGGTTCCGCAGGGGTCTGTTTTGGGACCGGCTCTGTTCAATATCTTCATTAATGACTTAGATATTGGCATAGAAAGTATGCTTATTAAGTTTGTGGATGATACCAAACTGGGAGGGATTGCAACTGCTTTGGAGGACAGGGTCATAATTCAAAATGATCTGGACAAATTGGAGAAATGGTCTGAGTTAAACAGGATGAAGTTTAACAAAGACAAATGCAAAGTGCTCCACTTAGGAAGAAAAAATCAGTTTCACACATACAGAATGGGAAGAGACTGTCTAGGAAGGAGTACGGCAGAAAGGGATCTAGGGGTTATAGTGGACCACAAGCTAAATATGAGTCAACAGTGTGATGCTGTTGCAAAAAAAGCAAACGTGATTCTGGGATGTATTAACAGGTGTTTTGTGAGCAAGACACGAGAAGTCATTCTTCCGCTCTACTCTGGTTAGGCCTCAGCTGGAATATTGTGTCCAGTTCTGGGCACCGCATTTCAAGAAAGATGTGGAGAAATTGGAAAGGGTCCAAAGAAGAGCAACAAGAATGATTAAAGGTCTTGAGAACATGACCTATGAAGGAAGGCTGAAAGAATTGGGTTTGTTTAGTTTGGAAAAGAGACGACTGAGAGGGGACATGATAGCAGTTTTCAGGTATCTAAAAGGGTGTGATAAGGAGGAGGGAGAAAACTTGTTCACCTTAGCCTCTAAGGATAGAACAAGAAGCAATGGGCTTAAACTGCAGGAAGGGAGGTCTAGGTTGGACATTAGGAAAAAGTTCCTAACTGTCAGGGTGGTTAAACACTGGAATAAATTGCCTAGGGAGGTTGTGGAATCTCCATCTCTGGAGATATTTAAGAGTAGGTTAGAAAAATGTCTATCAGGGATGGTCTAGACAGTATTTGGTCCTGCCTTGCGGGCAGTGGACTGGACTCGATGACCTCTCGAGGTCCCTTCCAGTCCTAGAATCTATGAATCTATGAACTTGTGGAACTCCTTACCTGAGGAGGTTGTGAAGGCTAGGACTATAACAGCGTTTAAAAGATAACCACCATGAATTTATCCAGTTAAGTCCATTAATGGCTATTAGCCAGGTTGGGTAAGGAATGGTGTCCCTAGCCTCTGTTTGTCAGAGGATGGAGATGGATGGCAGGAGAGAGATCACTTGATCATTGCCTGTTGGTACACTGCCTCTGGGGCACCTGGCATTGGCCACTGTCGGTAGACAGGATACTGGGCTAGATGGACCAGGTATGGCCGTTCTTATGTAAAGAAGGTTTGGCCCATGTTATAGATATGGGCTAACTGCAAAATCTGGATTCAAACCTGTTCCAAGTTCAGGGGCTATTCATATGTTGCCTTTGTGTTTGGTCCTATCTCTAGAATGAAGCAGATTTTATTCTTAGTATTGCCACTGATCAAGGTGATCAAGGTGACATTTCATGGAAAATGTTTCAATTGATCAAAATATTTTAAGAGTATTACCATCCACCACAGTAAAACAAATATGTCTATGATGCCACATAAATAAGTAGCTGTTTTATCTTGGCTTCTGTACAAGTTGTTCTTCACTAATACATCTTGAAATGCATATTCAGGGATGGGAAAGAAAGATATTGAGGAGAAACTGCAATGTTTCCAGATGTTAAAGGGTTAATCTTTTCATCTGTTTGCCTGGTAATCAGTGCTGCTGCTTCAGGGGTAAGTAATTAGGATTTTTGCACCTTTGCATGAATCCGCCATCATCTACTTTGAAGAGTGAACATATGTTCAGGTGAACATAATTCCCTAAAAATGCTGCAAAATAATCATTCATTTGAACTGGATCAGCAGCAGCATTGCTGTCTTCAGAGACTAGAGAGAAAATAAATGTGTTATTTCTATTGCTTTCTTTTTATTGATGTCTGATGCAAATATCTCAGGTGCTACAGAAGGTTTTACACTTTTACATTTAGATAGCAGTTTACTAAGCACCAGCCGGCATAAAGAACAGCTCACACTGAAAACCATTATTTTCAGCCTAGTGGGCAGCTGTATAGATTACATAGACTTGCATTAATGTGGTTTAAGAATAGTATGGTTCATCTATACCATGGAAACAGTTCTTTTTACAGCCATAGGATTACATTTG
Organism: Chrysemys picta bellii; assembly: GCF_011386835.1. Lineage (NCBI taxonomy): Eukaryota > Metazoa > Chordata > Testudines > Emydidae > Chrysemys > Chrysemys picta. The sequence goes on along the minus strand of NC_088799.1, from coordinate 40,640,218 downwards.
TGTTTGCATCTTTCCAAAGTCTTGACTTACAGGCCTGAAAGAAAGACACAACCGCCCAAACTCCCACCCACATGAAAACATCAGGTCCTCAGAACTCTGGGCCTCGGGTCCCATAGGCTCCTCTGCAAAGCACAGCTAAGAGTAAATTCTAATGCCCAAGACTTAAGTGCTATCCTTAATTATGCATGTGACTAGCTTCAAGTATGTGCTTAAAGTGAGGGACTTGCTTAAGTACCTTAATGAATCACATCTAAATGTGGATTTAGGTGTCTAACTTTAGTCATCCAAGTCTGAACATTTTGTCTCCAGTTTCTATTCTCAGCTCTGCAACTGACTAACTTTGTAACCTTAGACTAATCACTTAACCTTCCTGTACCTCAGTTTTCCCATCTGTAAAAAGAGGATAATACTCACCTGTTTCCCAGGAGTGCAAAAAAGACTTAATCAATGAATGTTTATGAAGCGTATTTGAATCCTCAGATGAAAAAGCCTTCTAGGAGCCCGATCCTCATTTACATTTAGGGCTTGTCTTCCAAAGCAGAGTAATTACACTGGAATACAGTCACTTTTCTTCCAGAATAGGGCGTTCACACAGAAAGTTGCAGTATAATTATTCCACTGTAGCTAACCCAATTAATTTCTCTGTGTAAACACTTCCTAGGGACCCTTTACAATGCTCTTTACTATGGCCTTGGGACTTCATAGTATCATGATGAGATTACCAATGTTTATCAAATAAAAACTAAGTCCAATGATCACAAAAGCAACCAAAAGAGTAGGTGAAGCTGAAAGCAGCACTGTGTTTACCCATATTATAATACATATACGGGTGTCTGTCTGTGTTTCTTTTCTTCTCTTACTAGTTTTTGTGATGAATTACATTAATATTGTTATTTGCTATGAATCTGATGTGCTAGCTAGTGCCTTTCTTATTCCTCTGGCAGATTCACACAATTGCCCATAGCTGTGCTCTTCATGTGCAAAGGACTGAACTCAACATTGGATTAAAAATAAAAATGGACAGTGAATGGCAAAGTCACTGGGACACCCACCCCACCTGCACAGTGTGAGGGTAAAAAGAAAAGAAAAGAAAAGCCTGAGGCAGACAACAGCCTCAAATATGGGAAGTTGCTGGGTGGGATTCGGAAGAAAAAAAAATCACTCTTTTCTGTAGAAGGAAGTGTTTGCCTCTGTATTTAAAAAGTTTAATCAAGTTTTCTAAACATCTGCACAACTTTTGAACTGCTCAAGGATTGGAAGTGGCCATGGAATGATCCCATAATAAGATTTCCATCTCCTCTTACAATTGCATCCAGTTTATCACATTTAGTAAAGATTACCAACAATTTATAGCATAAATTTCTCAGAATGCCACAAGGATAATAGATGTTTCCAATAACAGCAGGGTCAGAAAATAATAAGCGTTTGACAATAATAAATCTACAGGACCCAGCTTTACCATTCCAGCTACTAACAGATAGAATGAAAAGAACTTTATAAATCAAAATGGAAATGGTGAAACTGAGTAGCAGGTCTGACCCTACCCTCTTCCCCCTCAGCCTCTAAGTATCTTTACTACTTTGTGGCAAAATGGATTTCCTGTAGACATTTTAAATGGACTAGATTTGATCTTGCCTTTTTTTTTCCTATTTAACAACATTGCTGACCCCCCTTTCATGGGCACAAAGCAAATTTTATTGCTTTGAGAAACTGAAATCCATTAGTGAGTAAATGGAAAGTGCAATGTATGAGTTGATGTGGTTTGCCTGCCAGAACAGTCCAGAAAAATTAATATCAGGAGGAAAACTAGGAACAATAAATATGGATTTAATTTGCATGCACAAGTAACGATGGCTAGTTGATTTAAAAATAGCTAAGAAGTTATCTCTGTCTTACTGTCCTCAGCTGCCACATACCAAAAATTACTATTGAATCCACAAAGAAAATGTAAGCTACTTTATGGCACAGTGTAGAGCAGCTGTCTTGGTGCTTCCTTAGTTCCTAACTGATGGGTAAAGTGGATATTGCCCATAATAAAAAAGGAGCAATAACCCAAAAAATCTGCCACCTCCTCCTCTCACTTACACTGCTGTAAACCAGGAGTAGCTCTACTGAGTTACACAGATGTACAACTGGTACAACAGTACCTCAGAATTACGAATATCTCCGGAATGGAGGTTGTTCGTAACTCTGAAATGTTCGTAATTCTGAACAAAAACATTCTGGTTGTTCTTTCAAAAGTTTACAAATGAACATTGACTTAATACAGCTTTGAAACTTGGCTACGGAGAAGAAAAATGCTGCTTTTAACCATCTTAATTTAAATGAAACAAGCACAAAAAGTTTCCTTACCTTCTCAAATCTTTTTTAAAATTTCCCCTTATTTGTAGTAGGCTATTAAATTCTACAATAAGATTTAGGATTCCTTTCACAGTACTGAGATGTGTCTTCTTCAAAAGATATTACACTTTGCTACTTCTTACCAGTTTCACTACTAACATCTTACAGAGCACAAAATGTTCTATATTTACCATGAATATGTTACTAGTAAAAATGAGTGCCCTAATCCAGTTATGCACTTAAACACATTTCTAGTCCTACTAAAGACAGTGGGACTAACTCGTGTGGTTAAAATTAAGTGCAAATCAGATCTTAAATTAAACAGTATAATCAGTTAATGCACAAACTTTTCACAACAACAAACAAAACCACCAACCCCAAGTAGAGCCTCCAATAACCAGTGAGAGGAGAAGAGTAGGATACTACATAAGGTCCACTGGGAAACCTTTATGTGCATCTCATTTACTTGATTAGTGCTTAATGCAATAGAAAATTCAGAGATAGATAACTGCACACACACAAACACACACACACACACACACACAGCTGTATGTTATGAACTGTACTCCTCACTCTGCCACCTAATCAGAAACCTATCTGGAGCTTGGTCACTCCCCAGCCTGCCATGCTCATTGCCATCTTGTTGCTCTCCAGTTCTGTGACATCTAGCATCTGCCCAAGAATGGAGTGGATATGACTACAATTCCCATCAGCCACTGGTTATGCAAGGAAAGAGTAAATACTAGCTTCTATTCACAGCCCTCACTAACTACTAGAAGTCTAGATACACAGTAATATGAGTACCTGGCTAAATAGACCATTATTTGCTGGATGATAGATATTATGCATTAGGCAGCACAACTTCACATACACACACACACACCTTTTTTTTCCATTTCCATACTCGGAATAATGCATACATAAATCCTCTGTGTGTGTGCATGACAGCAATAAACAAATCTCAGTATTCATAACCATTATTTTGCTTTCTTTGTACTGTCTTTTTATAGCATGATATACTATAATGGGTTAATCTTTACTCCTAGCTATAATTTAAATTTTAGTTGCAATATATTTTGCTACACAGAAAACTCTCCAATTTATTCATTTTCAGCCTGCTATCTTCATGGGGGGAAAAAAGAGAGTCTCATTTTAGCTGAGACATCAATTAAGTGAGGCTGTCAGCCTTTTTGTGCTTCTTTAAATACCTCCAAACAGGAGGTATCTCTTGCAGGAAAAAGTGAAAAGAACTGTAGTGACTGAGAAAATGTCCAACCAGGAGGTTAAAATAATTTAGCAAATGTCACTGTGTTGTTTTCAGAATTTTCACAGTGGAAACAACTTGCTATCTGGAGATGAATCTAATTACTTTAGATTGCTGCTGTGATGCACAATGCTCCACTGCTATGGGGGAGGGGGGGAATTCACACAAAGTCAAACTGGTAGAGTTGAGTTACCCTCCTTTCCACTTTCATAAAACAAGGCAACAATTGTCACTTTATCAGATGCAGTTATGCAAACATCACACTGGATGATATCTAAGCTAGAGTGTCACAGTGAAGAAGGGATGGCATGGTGGATAGAAACAGCTGTAATTAGAGTTGCTTTTCAGAATTTTGTCCTCAGTGTCAAAGTTGTTACATCTCAACTTTATGATGGTTGTGTCACTACATTTCCATGTGGGAGCAACAGATGGTGGAACATCACAACTTGATGGCTCAGCTGTCAATGCTCCTAGGGCCTGATTTTCAAAAGAGCTCAATATTGAATGTCAAGTTCTTTTGAAAATCTGCCTATAAGTGTCACAATAGGAGCAACTGGCTACTAAGCACTTTTGAAAAATCTGTTGTGAAATCCTGGCCCCATTAGTCGATAAGTGTTTTGTTGTTGACTTCACTGGAGCAAGGGTTTCACTCCTGGCCCTTAATATCCACCAAAACCAACTTGCAACTTGTGAGACAGCTATATCAAAATCAGAGCTTCCCATAAAAGTTAGGATTGAGCGTAGTAAAAGTTTGAATACCCAGTATTCCTGTTACATTTGTAGTGGGAGATAAGATATTATTTTGATGATATTTTAGAATGTATGTGTACATATTCAGATAAAATTATAACAGGAGAAGGGCCCGAGGTACACCAGTCACATTTGGTCTGAGGGGGCTCCATTATATATTCCAGGATATTCCTACTTCTTACAGAATGAGCAAGGCTGAAGTGTGAGCTCTGGTGGGTAGAAAAAGTGAGTACAGCAGCAGCACAGCAGTAAGTGAAGAGGAGAACCGAGGGCCAGATCCTTAGCTCACCTGATTGTTATGATACTGAGGCTGTGCAAATCAGTTAGAAAGACTCCCTAAAGGGTAGGGGAATTGACATGTAGTACAAAGTCAGCGTGGCCAGCTCCTTCTGCTCAGTGTAGGGGGCATATTGGGGGGAGCTCACAGGACACCTGGAGGACTTTGAACTCCAGCAATTCCTGTCCAACGGAATGATCTCTAGGAAAATGTTCCTGACAGAATAACTTAGAGGAAAGTGGAAAGGTGGCTAAGACCAAGTTTTGTCACTAACACTCAGGGCCGGTGCAAGGATATTTCGCGCCCTAGGCAAAACTTCCATCTTGCGCCCCCCTCGGGCCTGGGGAGCCAGGGCCGCCCTAGCTATTTTGGTGCCCTACGCAGCCCCCCCGGCGGTGGCTGTGTGGGGCCCCAGGCCTCTACGGGAGGGGGGGGGGCTGGTCCCAGGCCTCCGTGGGGGACGGGGGGAGGGAGACTGGCCACTTCCTGCAGGAAGTGGAGTGACCCGGCCCCAGCCTGCTCCGTTCCCCTGGCTCCCAGCTGCGCCACCAGCGAGTGCGGGGGGCAGTTCCCCCCTCCCCCCAAGCCTGGGAGCCAGGGGAGTGGAGCAGGCTGGGGCTGGGGCTGGGTCACTCCACTTCTCGCAGGAAGTAGCCAGTCCCCCGTCCCCCATGGAGGCCTGGGGCCAGCCCCCCTCCCGCTCCCCCTCCGCGGAGGCCTGGGGCCCCAGCCTGCTCCGCTCCCCTGGCTCCCAGGCTTGGGGGAAGGGGGGAACCGCCCCCCCGCACTCGCCGGCGGTGCAGCTGGGAGCCAGGGGAGCGGAGCAGGCTGGGAGCAGATCGCTCCACTTACCATGTGGTGAATGCAGGGTCCGGCCTGGCTGCAGTCTTCAGGGGAGTGAGGGGGGGAGGCAGGGCGGGGCCATGGGGAAGAGCCGGGGAGCCCCCCCGTGCAGCTCCCAGCCCTGTGGTTTCCCCCCCGCCTGGGGCAGCTCCTCACCCCGCCTTTCGGCGCCCCCCGCAACAACTCCCCGCCCCAGCTCACCTCCGCTCTGCCTTCTCCCCTGAGCACGCCGGCACCACTCCACTTCTCCCGCCTCCCAGGCTTGCCGCGCCAATCAGCTGTTTGGCGTGGCAAGCCTGGGAGGGGAGAAGAATTAAAGCGGGGGCGGTGTGCTCAGGGGAGAAGGCGGAGCGGAGGTGAGCTGGGGCAGGGAGCGGTTCCCCTGCACGTCCCCAGCTTCCTCCCGTTACTTGCTGCGGGCAGCCCTCCCCGCGCTTCCCTGCCCCAGCTCACCTCCACTCCACCGCCTCCCCTGAGCGCACTTTTTGGCGCCCCCAACCACTTGCAGGGCCGGCTCTGGCTTTTTTGCCACCCCAGGCAAAAAAGCCTCCCGCCACCCGCACGGCAGGGGAGGGCACCGAGCCCGGCTGCAGGCCGCTCTCCCCAACCGGCCGGAGCGCAGGGGAGCAGAGAGGGCGGCGAGCCCACCGCGGCTCCGCTGGCGGCCGGAGCCCCGGGAGGAGGGCGGAGAGCCCGGCCGGGGCTCCGCTCTCCCCAGCGGCCAGAGCGCCGGGAGGAGGGCGGCGAGCCCGCCGCGGCTCCGCTCTCCCCAGCGGCCATTGAACTTTCTCCAAACCGCTCTCTTCATATTATTTTATTCCCCCATTGGCTCAGGTCATATGTGTAGATTGCAAACTCTCTGGGATAGGCAGCATGGTCCAGTAGACAGGCCACTGGTCTGAGACCAAGGAGACATGGGGGTCTAGTCCCAGCTCTACCACTGAGCTGCTGTGTGATTTCAAGCAAGTTACTTCCTCTCTCCTTCCTTTTGTTGTCCCTTCCACCCTTTAGGAGTCTTGTCTGTCTGAAATATAAGCTCTTGGGGATATGGGCTCTCTCACACTATGTATCTGTACAGTGCCTAGCACAATAGGGCCTTGATCTCAGTTGGGGCCTCTTGTAACTACCAAAATAATGTGGACATGCTTGAAAATGTGGACACTGAAGGTTCATGATTTGCATGCACAGTGGGGTCCTGAACACCAGTCACAGGCCCAGAAATATAAATAATGATCAAAATATTAATGATTAACACAAACGCACAAAAGTTAATTTTGGCTTTATCAGATTCGAACAGATCTGGTCTAATTCTAGCACATTCTAATTTTCCCCCCAAACTGTTAGTACAACTGGAGCATCCATCAAATATCAGGCCCCCATCAATGCAGCTTCATTTGGTGCAATATCCACGCCTAGTCATCACCAAGCTGAAACAAGAAGAAAAAGGGCCATCTTCCTTGTGCCCTCCCCCTATTTACTAACAGAACTGAATTTAGAGGAGAATTGCTTCCAAATGCTTACATTGCCATCTGGTGTTCATCTTGTGTAACTGGAAATATTTTCATATATTAACAAGTAAAAAATGTGGAAAGATAACTTAAGAAATATGGAACAGGAAAGAATGTTCAGATTATAAAAGTCCAAATACAGGATTTTAAAATGACACACCTATTGGCAGCTTGAGGCAGAAGTTAGAACTAATTTATTTAACCTTAAACTTCTCAAGCCTTAAAAGAATTCATATGCAGCTAATCTCCATTTTATACAAAGGTATAAATGCCACTCAGAGAGGGCATTCTACAAACTGTTTGTTCAGATGCAGCCTAGGCGAAAAAGCTGAACATGAGACTTCCAAGTCAACAGAACATGTGTATTAACAACCACTCACTGTCAGACCCATACATGGGCAGGCTGACTTAATGGTCAGAGCCCAGAGTAGAGTCAGGGTCCTGGTCAGGAGTCACTCCAAGGGTCACAGTAGAGTTAGAAGCCACAAACGGTCAAGACAGAGTCAATAATGGAGTTCGGGAAAAAAGCAGGAACAAGGAGCAGGAACCAGGCCAGGAAGCAGGATCTTGGTCTCAGGGGTCTGGTCAGCAGCAAGCCTAGGAAGCAGATGCTCACATGAGGTGTGCAGCAGGAACAGGAAGCTTTATGCTAAGAGATGACCAATCAGCAGTCTGCTGCTAGTGCGATAATCCTCCTGAGTCAGCTGGTTTAGCCTCTGTTTGTGGGGTATCAGCTAGTGTTTCCCTAGCTGGCCTGTAGCAATGTGGTGAAGAAAGTAAGGTACTTGCTTGGCAGGCCTGGGTTCAAAGCGTGGCCTACCTGACCCTCACCCTTGCAACTACATTCAATATTGCCAACCCCGTATATTCAAAAACCATGAGTCGGGCCACACCAAAAAAATCACTCTTTTTTTAAAAATACAGTTTTGGTGGGTTTTTTTTAATTTGCCTTCTGGTTTTTGAGCCTTTAGTGTCCACATTTTCAAGTTTGTCTCTGTATCCCAAGGACCAGAAAGTTCCTTTTTTCTATAAATAATTAATAAAAATGAAAGCAGAGATTTTCATGCAATCTCTTGATTCCAGCAGCTGTAATGTTAAGAAAAACAGCAAGTATCACAAAACTCACACTAAAGTCATCAGATTTGGTAACAGTGCACTCATTTCATAGCAGAAGTATGAGGCTTTAGGACCTGCAGCAACACCAGCTGAAGTCAAAGTTATTTTTGTTGACTTCTGCATAGGCGCCGACTCCGTGGGTGCTCCGGGGCTGGAGCACCCAAGGGGAAAAATTGGTGGGTGTTCTGCACCCTCCAGCAACCAAGCTTCCCTCCCTGCTCTGCCCCCCCCGTCTCACCTCACCTCCACCTCCTTCCCTGAGCGCGCCGAGTCCCCCCTTCTTCTCCCAGCGCTTGCTGCCACAGAACAGCTGTTTCGCAGCGTAACAAGCTCTGGGAGGGAGGCAGGAGAAGCGGGAACACAGTGTGCTCAGGGGAGGAGGTGGGGAAGAGGCAGAGCCAGGCAGGGATTTGGGGAAGGGGTTGGAATGGGGGCGGGGCAGCGGCAGGAGGGGGCAGGGCAGGGTGGGGTTGGGGGAGGGCCGGGAGCAGAAGGGGTGTCAAACACCCACCAGTGCCAGCAGAAGTTGGTACCTATGACTTCAGTGAGCTGTGTATTAGATCCAAAAGGAGTTAATTATTCTCATATTTTGGTGTTTGTCCCAGTAGTCACTCATCTTCCTTTAGCATCCATTGTGGGGGGGCAGAAAGCATTTTTAGGATGTTATTAAGGCTCTTGATTAATTGCAGTTAACTCATGCTATTAACTCAAAAAAATTGATCATGATTAAAAAAATTAATAGCGATTAACCACAGTCTCAATCACACTGTTAAATAATAGAATACCAATTGAAATGTATTAAATATTTTGGATGTTTTTCTACATTTTCATATATATTGTAGTCTGTGTTGTAACTGAAACCAAAGTGTATATTATTTTTTATTACAAATATTTGCTCTGTAAAAATTATGAACAAAAAAATAGTATTTTTCAATTCACCTCATACAAGTACTGTAGTGCAATCACTTTATCATGAAAGTGCAACTTACAAATGTAGATTCATTTTTTGTTACATAACTGCACTCAAAAACAAAACAATGTAAAACTTTAGAGCAGGGGTAGGCAACCTATGGCACACGTGCCAAAGGCGGCACATGAGTTGATTTTCAGTGGCACACTCACTGCCCGGGTCCTGGCCACCAGTCCAGGGGGCTCTGCATTTTAATTTAATTTTAAATGAAGCTTCTTAAACATTTTAAAAACCGTATTTACTTTACATACAACAATAGTTTAGTTATATATTATAGACTTCTAGAAAGAGACCTTCTAAAAACGTTAAAATGTATTACAGGCATGTGAAACCTTACATTATAAATAGCATAATAAATAACAAATAAATAATTATAAATTATGAATAAATGACTACTCAGCGCACCACTTCTGAAAGGTTGCCAACCCCTGCTTTAGAGTCTACAAGTCCACTCAGTCCTACTTCTTGTTCAGCTGATCGCTAAGACAAGCAAGTTTGTTTACATTTACAGGAGATAATGCTGCCTTCTTCTTATTTACAACGTCACCTGAAAGTGAGAAAAGGTATTTGCATGGCACTTTTGCAGCTGGCATTGCAAGCTATTTACATGCTAGATATGCTAAACATTCGTATGCTCCTTCATGCTTCCACCACCATTCCAGAGGAAATGCTTCCATGCTGATGAGGCTTGTTAAAAAAAAAAAGTGTTAATTAAATTTGTGACTGAAGTCCTGGGGGAGAATTGCATGCCCCCTGCTCTGTTTTACCCGCATTCTGCCATATATTTAATGTTCATAGCAATCTTGAATGATGACCCAGCACGTTGTTCCTTTTAAGAACACTTTCACTGCAGATTTCACAAAATGCAAAAGGAAGTACCAATGTGAGATTTCTAAAGATAGCTACAGCACTCGACCCAAGGTTTACGAATCTGAAGTGCCCTCCAAAATCTGAGAGGGACGAAGCGTGGAGCATTTTGAAGTCTTAAAAGAACAACACCCCAATGCGGAAACTACAGAACCTGAACCACCAAAAAAGAAAAAATCAACCTTCTGTTGGTGGCATCTGACTCAGATAATGAAAATGGACATGTGTCAGTCCATACTGCTTTGGATTGTTATTGAGCAGAACCCATCATCAGCATAGACGCATGTCCCCTGGCACGGTGGTTGAAGCATGAAGGGACATATGAATCTTTAGCTCATCTGGCATGTAAATATCTTGCGATGCCGGCTACAGTAGTGCCATGAGAATGCCTGTTCTCACTTTCACATGACCTTTTAAACAAGAAGCGGGCAGCATTATCTCCTGCAAATGTAAGCAAACTTGTTTGTCTGAGTGACTGGCTGAACAAAAAGTAGGACTGGGTGGACTTGCAGACGCTAAAATTTTACATTGTTTTATTTTTAATGCAGTTTTTGTACATAATTCTACATTTGTAAGTTCAACTTTCACGATAAAGAGATTGCACTACAGTACTTGTATTAAGTGAATTGGAAAATACTATTTCTTTTGTTTTATTACAGTGCAAATACTTGTAATCAAGAATAAATATAAAGTGAGCATTGTACACTTTGTATTCTGTGTTGTAATTGAAATCAATATAATTGAAAATGTAGAAAACATCAAAATATTTAAATAAATGGTATTCTATTATTAACAGTGCAATTAATCACACGATTAATTTTTTAATTGCTTGACAGCCCTAGATGTTATAATTTTTAAGTTATGATTCCTTATCCCTTTTTGTTTCTTGACACCATATTAACAGTAATTCAGATTTGCAGTTGTGTAGCCAGAGACCTGCGCCAAACAAGCAGCTAACTTTTAACATTTGTTCAACACAAGAAAAAAAACAACATCTTTAATAAATATTTCAATTGTGAGTCCTCTCATATGTCGTCTCCCCAGGGTTATCTTCTTCATTAAGACTGATACAAGGCCCATTGTCCTACAACAAGGCAGTACAACCAGGTTTGGAACAAAATAAAGATGCCATCAGTTCCTTCTGTGATAAGGGCTTGATTTGCCACTACACCTGAACTCTGCTCACATGCAGTGCAGAGAGAGTTGGTGTCAGGGAGTTCCCTTTTTTCCCTTACACCGCCAACCTCAATGCAAATAAAGTTGCAGGAGAAGCAGCTTTAACTTAGGCCAATGGAGAAACAGGCACAGTTGAGCCACCATCCCTGCCCTCCCAGCCTCTCCTAACCCTCATACCAAGGGGTGGGGATTTCCAGCACCGAAGACAACACAGATGCTTCTGCCAACTTTACATTAGGGGAAATACCGCTTACACAGGGGAAAGTCTTCAGTGACAACTTCTGGCAGCTTTGGCTTCACTTTAAGTGGCACCAAGAGAACTTGGCAGGCTGGCACGCCTTGACCGGACTGCTTGGGAATTGCTAAACCTGGTCATTCTCCTCTGATGTAGATTTCTTAGTTTTTCCTTTTGTGGCTTCCTCCACGTGGGTTTTACAAATTATAATATGCTGGAGTCATACTGTTCTTCAACTGCTCTTTCTGTGAGCTGTTCAGTGGATCCCCTCTTTTCCACTGGAATTGCAGAGAGTAACAACCCTCCTTTCTTTTCTGGAGAGCTTGGATTCCAAGTTCTTGGTTTTTTACACATGAGGATGGTAAACTCCAACTGTAACATATTTCCATCTTTCTGAAGGTCCCAGCACCTGCTGTGAGTGTTCTTCTCTTCTCTTGTGTAAGAACTGAGTGATCCTGAAATATTAAGACTCTTGCAGCCTGGATGATGACCACCATTTCCTCTCTAGCATTCTTCCAGAGAGTTATTTTTTATATTTAATCTCTCTACCTAATCTTTTGTACAGAGTATAAACTCTTTGGGCCAAGGTCTGTCTTTTTAGTATGTGTGTGTAGAGTGCCTAACACAGTAGAGTCCTAATCAGGGGTTGAGACCTCTAGGTTTTATCATAATAGAAATAATAATGACAAATCATTGACCTGTTGCTGGCTCCCAGATTAGAAGTAATGCATGGTGTATCCATTTCACCACCGCTCCCTCACTCATGCTGGGTCCCAACGCTTCTGTTACTCAGCTCTGTACAAAGTTAGTTTTCCCAAATTTACAGGTGCCTTTTAAGTTCTTAGATACTCTCTCTGCACACTGCAATTCTGAGGCCATCAAAATTCACTTTCATCTTTTTCTCTCTGCACTTTGGTTTTGTACTGTCCTGCTGCACCTCAATCATTAAATCTGAGTTCATGCTGACCCCTTCCTCCTCAGCCAAAACTCTCCCATACAAGAAAAAAAAAATCTGACTCTAAAACTTTGGAATTAAACTCTACTCTCAAATATTTGAACTCAGAGGGGAGTGCTGTGAAATCTGCTCTACTTACTGGCTAATTATTTTATTTCTTAGACTTTGATTCCTTCAGCAGCAGCATATTTTCTTTCAAGCCTATTCCTTCTGATTGTAACGAGCCACTTACCTGGCCTAATCCAAAACTCACTGAAGTTAATCAGAGTCTTTACATTGACTGGAGTCAACTTTGGATCAGATCCATAGGTGCTTGCTTAGAAGTGAGTGTGATGATTTGGACAATCTGTCTATGTGCAACTTATGAATTCTGGCTGATCTTATGAAACTGCTGTATCATTAAATGCATGAGTAGAAATGAAGTCAGATGCTATCAGGGCTCTCATGTATCTCCCAGACCAGGGACAATGGAGGATCATTAAACCTTGATGACAATGAGATGGTTAAAGTCTAGAGAAACCAGACCAACCAAGTTTGTCTGAAGGGTTGGGGTTTAGAATAGTGGAATTTCCACTGAAGCAGAATGGAGAAATTGGGCATTAACACTGGGTCCTGAAAAGCACACAGAGATTGAGAAACTCCAAAGGAACTCAGAGGGACTCTCAGAGCCACAGTAAGCTTGGATAAAGGAGGGGCAGCTTTTGTAGCAGGGGGGGCCTGTTCAACTGTTGACCAGCCAAGAAAGAAGGAAACTAGCTACACAGAAGAGAGACTCCATGAATTGGGGGGAGAATCAGGAAGCGGGGGGGAGATCCAGGACTTTAGAGGGCTCTGACCTATGCCCAAAGAATACTCAAGAATGGAGAGGAAAATAAGGCAGAGAAATGCGTGTAGGCATTTATTATTTAGTCTAGATCTGTGTATTACTTGTGCTAGCCAAAGAAAGGAATGATTGTTTTTGGAACCCGTACAAGGTCTGTGTGTCTGTTTGCTTTCACTATCACATTCCCCTGAAGAACTGAAATGTAAATACAGTGTGCCCACAAGGTTGGAGCCCTGGGAAAGGCTGGACAAACTTTTGAGGAGCCTAGGGGGTCAGCACTCATCCTAAGGGCTTAGGGGAGCTGGGCCATAAGGTCCTGTTTCCATGAATGGGTAAAAAACGCAGAGCCTGTACCCAGGAAGTGTGCCAGAGAGGCCAAGGAAAGAGACAATGCTGCAGCCTACTCAGACCAAGGGAAACTTAAGAATGTATGGGACTGGTGTGTTGGGACCCAAACTCAGCAGCCTGGTGTGTGACCTGTTGGGGGAGCTCTACCAAGGGCTATGAGACACTGTGTTTATCTTTTAGGCACCTTCTATCCTTTCCAATGTTGTTTGTCTAGGCTATTATTCTCAAACATGGTCATTCATTTGGCATGCCCAAACTGAGACACAATGGGCTTGATTTTCCAAGATGCTGAGTAACTATAGCTGCTACTAAAGACAATGGAAGTTCTGGATGCTCAGTACCTTTGAAAATCAGTCTGGCCAGGTTATACTTCAAGTTCACTCCCTTTCCAGGGTAACAGAAAAGTCCAACAGAAAATCACATCAACGTAATGGCTTTTATGTGAGGCTTCAGCCCTCATTTGGGACTTATCACTTTTCCCCTCTTTTAATTCTGAAACTTACATTTCCCTCTTGCAGAGGTAGGGGTGAAGGAAGAGAAGTCAAGACAGCCCTCTCCACTGGGTTGCCACCCAGATACCTTGTGTTAGGCAGTTAAGTACTGCTCCCCTACAAGCCCTGATTTCTTCCCTGCACGACTCCTACCTTTTCCTTTTTTGCTCCTTCTATTGCTGCTCTGGAGTTCTGTCTCCTCATGTGGCTTCTGCTCATCCCGCTACTGACAAGCATCCTCAAGGCCCTCTGGCAACCTCCTGACTTGAGTCCTCCTCCTACTCTGTTTGAGGCCTGTCTTTAAGGATCCCCCTCCTCCTTCTCTGTTGAAAATTAAATTAATACAGACCTTTCTCATCCACCCCTCCTCCCCACTGTAACCTGATGGGCTAATTCAGCCCTCAGTCCGCTCCTGTTAATTCTGAATTTACACCCTAGCACAGGGCAGTCAGAGACCACCACCTTTTTGTGAGAGGTTGATTGTCTTTAAAAATTGGTGATGGTTTGAAAGCTGCTCAGTAGTTTAGAATGTTGGAAGTAGTCCTGGCAGAGGTGGGTGAGAGGGTGGAGTGCAGGACAGACATTCAGAAATCCATGATAAATGCAGTTTATCACATGATTCTGTATTTAATGACAGTATAATCATCCATACATATGCGGTGAAGGGGTAACCTTATTTCATCATTGAGATAAGCTGTATATATGCAGTAGAACCTCAGAGTTACAAATACCAGAGTTACAAACTGACAGATCAACCACACACCAGAAGTACACAATCTGGCAGCAGCAGAGACCAAAAGAAAACAAAACAAATACAGTACAATACCGTGTTAAACCTACTGAAAAAATTAAGGGAAAGTTTTAAAAAAAAGTAAGGTAAAAGTAAGACAAGGTAAGGAAATGGTTTCTTTGCTTGTTTCATTTAAATTAAGATGGTTAAAAGCAGCATTTTTCTTCTCTATAGTAAAGTTTCAAAGCTGTATTAAGTCAATGTTGAGTTGTAAACTTTTGAAAGAACAACCATAATGTTTTGTTCAGAGTTACAAACAACTTCCATTCCCAAGGTGTTTGTAACTCTGAGGTTCTACTGTAATTGGACAGAATAAAGCTCCACCAGTTTCCAACATAAAGTCAACTACCTTCATATTATTTATGAATCATATAGTGAAATAGATAGGCATTTGTAACCTAATATGCTGTAGGTAGTTGCTTACATTTAAATGATTCTACAGTAAGTTTGATTTCCAATAGAGGGAAAGAAAAGGAAGTGAATCCTAATGATGAATCCCAGAACCTCTCACCATATAAGCATAAAAGGGACATTAATTTCATATAGCAGAAGAATCTCCACTTTCAGAAAGGCATGGAATTTTCTTATCAGAAAACAAGGCTGTATAAAAGCACCATCCAGTGGTCGCTTAAGAAACATCATAGTTACTTAAATAGAATAACCAGGGCTGTGAAATATTAACCAGCTGTGATAGACTACTATAGGTACATATGAGTACAATACGAGTGCAATAGGCCACATAGGTCATACATACCACAGAACGGTGGGTAGATTTTACAGGAAAAGAACAAAACAAAATCTGGAATAAGTACAAAACATGTTGGTGCATGCCATGATTATATTCCCTTTTGTCCACTCCTAGATGCAACAAATTACTTACTGTATTTTATTAATGGGAAATGGTCTTCTGGATTTGTCACAGTTCAGGGCAACAGCACCAGTACTCCCCCTCTGTGGTCCACAAGGACATGCTCTCTTAGGCTTTTGGCTCTCCAGCTGTCACCTCTCTTGGGCAGAAACACATGTCTCTCCTCCTCCTGATCTGAGTATTTCCAGGTTTCAAAATTCCCTGCCTATACTATGAATTCCCAGTAAGTCAGACTGCTTCAGCAGGCCTGCTTTGCCTTCTCCTCAGAAGCTATAAACAAATTGCCCATAGCTATATCTTACCACACAGCCCTTTCTAAGCAAGTACATTTATTCTTAAGATGAAAGCATTAGAGTGAAGACATATTAAAATAGTAAATGAACCTACACACATCCTAATAACCTTACCAGAGATCACCCCATCTCCAAAAATGGCTCTAGCTGGTGATCTGTCCTTCAAACTCCATCAAGGGTTTTTTCTGTTGTTACAACTTTGTAGCAGCTGTTAGCTCCAAACAAGCACTCCCATGAATAGGTTGAGTGCTTCCAACCCTTCCTAGGAAGGATCAGGGCCTCCCTTTAGACAGACAGTCCTAACCATTTGCTAGATCAGAAAGCAGGCCCCAAGTCAGTTTGAACTCAGGTTATTTATCCAAAAGTCCTTTATTTCTCTATTGGTCTCTGGACAATCCAATCCAAACCAGCATATGCAAGCCTCTCCAGGTGGCGGTACCTCTAAGCAAATTCAGTCAGGTTGTAACACCTCTTGAATCACCCCCAATGTTCTTAGTTCCTGGAGGGTTGTGGTTCTTTCTCATAAAATCCTTAGCCCACAATCAGGCATAAGCTTAATTCAACAAGGTTTAACTTAATTCAATACAGCTTGTCCAGAATATTGCAGAAAATTGCCATACCTGTTGCAGGTTGTGCCTCCATTTGAGCTCTGGTTGGACATTAATGAGGCCAAAGGAAATTAAGATCCTAACTTCCATTTACTTTCAGTGGGATCTGGAGCCTAAATCCCTTAGCAAGTTGAAAATCACAGCCTTAATTTTGGACAAAATTGAAATAGTATACCTAAGCTCTCTCTTCAACACATCCGAATAGGGGTTAAAGACCTTACGTACACCAAAAGACTTGGGGAAAATACCCTCACTAATTCATCTTCACACTCTCCACATCTCCACTATTTTGTACTGTGCCTATTCCAGGAGGTATTTTTTTCCCTTTCAAAATATTTCATTTATTTTACAGCGACACCCTCAATATGAAGTTTCCACAACTCTGGTTGTTCTTTTTATCTTCCTCCAAACTTTCTAAAGTAACACTAGAGGGTGCTTTAATACATCTTTGTTTTCTGATCAGAATGCCTTCCTGAAAATGGAGATCCTGCTGATATATCTGGAACAAAGTCAAAAGAGTATTTCAATTGTTACAGGATTCCAAACATTTTGTCTCTTTCCAGGGGAAAACAAACTCACTGGAAAATCATTAAAATGAAAGTAACAGGCAAAATTACCTGTTTCACCATATGATTCTCAAGAGCTCTGAAATTAATAAACTTTGCATAGGCAAAACTGATTGCAATGCATTCCATTTATATAAATTTAATTCCATGCCATGCTGAAAAACAATTGCTCTCCATGCCAAGTAAAGCTAAAGTCTGGGACTTTGAGAATGTGAGAAAACTTTTGGTTCATATAATGAGAAAGTAGGGTCATCTGTCTCTTTGAAATGCTGTGATCAAATAACAAAATGAACTCCTCTCATTAATATTTAAATGGATTTCTGCTGGACTAATAATCCCCTCCCCCCAGGGATAAATGGTGTTTTCTTAATGTTAAATTCACGCGGGGGAGGGAGAGCAATGAAAATACAATGAAGCAAATACAGAGGAAAATATAATGAAGCTGTGAAGAGCTGCTGGTTTTATAGTACACTTCTTTAATTCACTAGGAATCTCTCCCAATTTTACAGTGCTTACATACATGCAATTTTAAATGAGACTGATAAATGCTCTCTTGGTTGTGGCTGAATACACCCAGCTGGTCAGGAAAACAACATAGAATATGGAAATACATGAGAGATTAATCTATGGTGTAAATGCATTGGATTGCACAGAGTTGAACATGTGGTGAATATCACCTAACAAAATCAAATAGAGTAGGACATTCTGTATGTGAAATATATTTAATAGTTAGGTCTGCAAGACTGAGAACCACTAGTAATTATGAGCTGAAATGCAATGTTGTACAAACATGGGAGATGATGTACACATCTGGTGGAACATGGGCTACTATTGCTAAACACTTGACACCAAACTGATTCATAGTTTTGTGCCTATTGTAGGTACTGATGTACACTCCTAAAGACTGCTGAATCCCGCAGAACTTTTCATCTTTAACCATAATTGTAAAGCTGATATATTCAACGGCAACTAATGAGCAGTGACTGGAATGGGATCACTGAAGGCCTGATTCTGTCACCTTTGCTTAGGTTGAATGGTACCTTATTATGCAAGCAGTCCCCTATTGGAAATAAGGTATTATGTGAATGAGGCTGATAGAACTGAGGGATGAGTTTCTTGGACTTGGAAATCATTTTCTAAATGCAAAAAAGAAATTTGCTTATTAAGGATTTGATTGTGCCCTTAAAGTACAACTCTCCATTGAGAACTGTGTGTTTGGGGGCAATTCTGCCCAATCGGAGTACCAGGAGAAATCTAGAAGGCCTCCTGGAGGTTCTCAGCATACATGGGCCATATGTATTGTGCTTTGGGGTGCAGCATACTTTGTCCTCCATGTGGCTCCCACCAGTGCAGGAGAGGATTGGCCGAGCTCTGCCTACTCTTTGGCCTTCCCTTCCCTTTGGGATCAGGGTGTTGTGTGTTCCTGGGAAAGGTGGCACAAAGGGAGTAGTCCATGCTCTTCCCTGCAATAGTGCCTGGCTCTTCTAAGACAGGAAGTGCTGTTGAGAGCTCCATGTAAAGAGCTGCTAAAAGAAAGCCATTTGCAGTACACAACACCAAGTTTTACTGGCCCAATAAAATGCAGGAATTATGCTACAACTTCCCCCCACCATCATCAAATCAGGAAAATTTACACAAAATATTCCATTTCAGGTCAGGTCAATGCAGTTTTAAAAATTGTGGTTTGTCTAATTGAATCAAAACTTTTCATTTTGTGTCAGTTTTGTGTTGATTGGTGTCAACCTGAGGTGCCTCATGGGAGTCGTAGCTTGGGTGCCTCATGTCCCTATTCTGCTTCAGGGCAAACTACACCTCCCATGAAGTACCACAGTCTCCCTTCTGGCTAAATCGCCAGAGTGCATCAAGGGAGTCTCGTGACATGGTGCATCATGGGAGATATAGATCTTCCAGGGACCCCAGCCCATGGAAAACAGGGACATGAGGCACCCAAATTACAACTCCTATAGCACTGAGGCAGCTCTGGCAGGCACTGTTCAATGTCAAATTGTGCTGAAATGAAACGTTTCGATATTTCCAAATCAAAATTTTTCAGAATTTTTCATTACATGGAACATTTCTATATTTTGTCCCAATTAAGGACAAAAACAAATGTCAAAACAACAAATGTCAAAATAATGGAATAGCCTGTAGGATAGAAATGCTGGTTTTAGACCAGTTCCGATTCACACATGCACCCGCATGCACACTTCTCATTTAAAGATCACTCCTGTAAGAGGAAGGAAGATATCTTGCCCATCTCATTTCTGAATGCCCCCACCATGCAAGCCCATATAAAGACCAGGATCAAACTGGCCCTAAAAGTTTGGCATGTATCCTGTCTGTTATATCTATCTCCAATCCAAAAAAGCAAACAGTTGATACAATATGTTGTGTAATGTTGGGTATATTGTAAGACTCCCTTTATACAGAGCACTAGAAAAATATCTATTTCAGAACAATCCCAAAGCATGGGATACGTTTCGATCTTTTCTTTCTTATTTTAATGTTATTTTTTATTTCCATTTATACCTTTTTTAATATTTATGCAAGCTGCGGAGATCTGCTTACACAGATTGATTTTTTTAATCAGAGTTAAAATTTGTTTGGTTTTCATTTAATCAATAGCAGAATGGGAAAGGGAATAAGATTGCATTAATTAATTTAATGAAGACCTAAATTATTTCCTTTCAGATACAGTTACAAAACGAGGTACATAAGCCAGGATCAAATGTTCCCTTGTGATTTTACTTATTCGGCAATAAAAGTTATATAACGGTTTGTTTTAGATGTGGTTATATCAAAAGGACACATTATCCAATATTCTCTGGGTATAATTATGTAGCTTTTAAAATGAACTACATTTAACAGTGTTCATTGTCTGTCTGATGAAGTCTGATTAGTAATTTTTACAGAATCTTCAGGATGTCTTTTGAAAACAATCTACAGCAGAAAGTGATTTTATAAAGCACCAAAGCACATCTAAAGAAACATAGAATATGAGGTCCCAGTTTACTTGATGTATCTTCTTTAAATTGAAGATATGTGCATCTGTACAATATCACCGACACACTATACAGTATTTGGCACTCAAAATAATTTAAGTATATTTTTGTCATTCTCTAGTGTTTCAGTGTTTTACCTGGCTACTATTAAAGCTAAGCTGGAAAAAACTAAAGACCACCTGTGCCTTTCATGAACATGGAGCATTTGGCTATAGACCAATCAGGAAGTTCTAACAATGGGAGCCATGAGTGCTCCTGGATTTTCACAGTAGCATCTTTTACTAGCCACATTTACAAAGAAAAAGAGTTGAACAGTCTTGGGACCCAATTCTGATTTCACTTACACTGGTGTAAATCAGCAGCAATTACACTGAAGTCAATGGAGTTAAATTGAGAGAGAAAGATTGGTGCTAGGAGACCATCCCTGATAGTGTCATTTATAATCTGCTCTAATTTATACCAGGGGCCAGCCTCACCGGCAGCCCTCTCCAGGATTGGGGAGTATAAAGGTGGCTTAGAGGTTGTAAACTAGATCTTCTCCTTCTTCCTAAGGCCATGCAGCAAGCACAGCTCAGCTGAACAAGAAGTTAATCTTTTTTTATTTGTTTTCAGGAGTGTCATTATGATGTTGAATTATAAATAAACAACAATACAAATCTTAATAATTCTCTCAAACATCAGTGATTCTAAAAGGTCACTTCACTTTTTCATACAGTCACATTAGCTCATATCATACAACAGCAAATTTCACAGTATTCATGAAATAATCTAGTAGCACCTATGTTTCTGAGATATTACCAATGTGAGATGGCAGTGGAAAAAAAATCAAGAAAGAGGAGAGGATTGTTTTCATGGAAATTATTGTAGTGTTCAGAATATTAAACGTGGGCAAATCCTGTACACATTCAAAGATACACATAAGTGAACAAGAGTCGCAAGACTAGTTTGCATGAAACTTTCACAATAAAACTGGAGGTGTTATTACAAATGCAAAACTCAGCCAGGCTACCTAATATTCATGCATCTTTCAGGCCTAGTGTCAAGTAACTCTGGACCAAGTTTGAAGTGGACAGTCAATTTCTGGGTTTGGGTGGAGACTCAATGGGCTTTAACTGTGGCTCACTTTAATTTTGGGATTTATTTGACTCTGAAAACTATAATGAAACCTGAGCATTGTGAAGCAAAACCAGAGAGTTGAACCCTCTGAGTTTTGCACAACTCTGCTAATTTACCTCACACAATGCACTGAAAATTTACCATCTCCCCTTCACTGTCAGCTGTCAAAGCTCTTTGACTATCTTACCTACACTCTGGCTGACAAGCTGCCTGCCAGCCATTCTTCAAGGTAAGAAAGTTAACTATACAGTTAGGAGCCTGGGACGTAACCTCCCCACTGGCAATGACATTTTGTGTGTTTCTGTGATTAAAGCAAGCTTGAAGTCAGATCTTTGCCATCCACCTTTGGAGTCTGTGATAAACCATCATTTCCCAGAGGTACTGCTCTCTCCAATCCTTCAACTTGTGCTCAGCATAACTGACAACAACAATAACAACAAAAACAAAACAGAAGAGGATTAGTTTCTCTTCAAAAGATATGCCTTTGGTCCCAGGGAGAACTGCATTTCCCCACAGGCGTTGATGTGTTCCATACGTGTTACAGTCTTTACCAGCTAAGCCGAGGGCAACACAGATACATGTTTGCCAACATCAAAACACATTTTTCATGGTTTCCTAAGGGGCCTATGTACAAAGCTCACTCTGTGTACCAGAGCCTTGCCCACACCTACTTCAGGGCATACCCTTCAGATGTGGTGCCTCCTTAGATGTCTGATAACATTGGAAATGTGGAAGTGACCATTTCAATGTTCAAATATAAATATTAAAGAAACCATCACTCGGGGCCCAATGCTTTCTCCATTCCTATTGGAGGAGGAGGAGGAGGTAGCACTGGGAGAATGGAAGGGTAAAAGAGCTTTACAGCACCATCCCTCCAACATCCCTATAGCCTACAGAGCCACTACATCGGCACTTTGTAGTACTGAGGCTCTGCTGGGTGGGGTGGAGTACAGTGAGGGAAGGAGATGGACAGAACTGGAAAGCCCCTCTTTGGACCTGGTGGATTCATGGTCTGTAATCTGGATGGAAGTGAGCAAATGTTCCTGTTCTCCTGACTGTCTAAGGCAGGCAATTATAAAGCAGTTACTGTGGTATCTGAATGCTAATTTAGACCCCTATTCTGCAATTCTATTCTACTGTGTTCTATATAGATTCTTATACCATGTGCTTCCCCCATAGTATCTGAGTGCAATCAGATCCAGGAATACTGAACTTAACGCCTCCAGGGAGCACTATTGACTTCAGTGAAGCTGTGCATGGTTGAACTCTTGCAGATATAGGTCTTACTCTTCACTCCCTATGCAGTGTGTTCATTGTTCACATTTCTATCGCTTTGGACAATGAAGATGGGCTAGCCAGTTTGATTTGTGCTCAGAGTCAGTTTTTTAGTCTCTGTTACTTTCCTGTTTTCAATACTAATGCTGCAACATATAGGTCTTTGCAAATACTGCTTGCCAAGTCTATTTTCTAGAGAAATTAGAAGGGAAATAAATGTTTCCCATTAGTCTTAGTTTTAGTTAAAACTTAGTTTTACAAAACCTAAAATGGGCAAATTTTGACAAGAGAGTATCTCTATAACTTCTCATTTTCCAAATTTCTTTTACGCAGGTTTATTTGCTTTTCATCTTCCTGAAAGGAAATTTTCTTCCCTGCCTTTATTCTGTAATTCAGTACATATTGTGCCAGACCCTCAACTGGTGCAAACAGGTTAAAATCACTGGAGCTATCTGAGGAGCTAGCCCACCATGTTTAACTGGATTTTCTTTAAGACTAAATAAAATGCACTGATTTTTAAGAAAAGAATATTGCTGCAACAAGACTATTACACTACATTGTAAAAGCTCTGATATGATAATAGAAGTCCATGGGAATAAAGTTATGGATCACAAAGTGACCTTTCATGGTACTGTGCGTATGGAAATTGCATTATCTTGTGAGGAGAGCCCCCTTACATTGCAAAGGGGATTACATTAAAGAGTACAACAAAAGAACACATCTCTTTAGAAACTGCTCAATAAGCTACCCCACGGCCTGCCCTGAGGTAAGCAGGGAAGTGTGGTATTTTCAAAGTTTGATAAATGTAGCTGTGATTCATACAAAATAAAAATCCACACTGCTATATAAAGCCACACTGTGCTTATCTATTGTATAGAATGACATGAAAAACTATCCTATTTGATCTAATATATTTTGTTCTTCTGGCATTTTCTGAACCATTGGCTTTTCTCTCTCTTTCTAAATGTACTGAAGATTAAACTAAATTCCTTGCCAGATGCAGAGGTCATATGGGGCCAGGAGTCATCAGAGGGCAACTATTTTCCAAAGGCGCTTTGAGCATGGTGTGAATGAGTCTACCATTGTAAAATATAATGCTGTCGGGGGGCGGGGGTTGTAGCTCAAACAGGAAATCTCTCTTGGAGAATCACAAGAGCTGTGTGATTTTTACCCTTTCTTCTCATTTAGTTATGGCCATTACCCCTATCACCAGAAAATATGAACAATGAACATCTGGACAGCTGGCTCACGTGTGTGTATCCCTGTTTTCTCAATAGCAAGTTGCCCACTTGTGATACAGAACACTAGATTCAGGACTGAAGGGACAAACACACAGGCCACCTGCTGAACCCTGCTTGACAAGCAGTTATTAATAGGTTTCCTCTCCCTGTTGCTGGGCTACCTGTCCCCAGCAGCACTGAATCTTCACCACAGCAGCTCCTGCCAGTGACCAAGGCCACCTGCCATTTCAAGAGGGGTCGACTCCATGTGGCAGAGGACAGATGGCAACAGCAGCTGGAAGCCTGTGAAAAAATATAAACATTAAATAAAGAACAGCCTATGTGGAAAGAGGTGCTCCCCTCAGAACTGACTGAGTAGTCCAGAGGGGTTCCCTCCTTAGAGAACAAGTGTGTGAGACAAGCCATTTAATTAGAGGAATGTTATTCTTGCCACAGAAGAGCAAAACAAAGGTCCAGCCAACTTAGTATCCCGCCACAAGCAGTCACTGACATGACATGGGGATATGCTGCCAATAGTTTAACACAGGGCTCCCACAGAGAATCCCCTTCACCATATACTGCAGTGCATATGTTTGCAGAGAGGAGGGTCTGGTTGGGGGTATACATTTGATTTTTCCATCTAAACACACATGCTTTCTCATAACCAGCACCCGTTGGCAAACAAACTCACAGTAAGAGCATTGTCTGGAAAAGTTCATGATTTGTTCTTGAAAATAATAGAGCTGGCCCAAATGGGGTGTGGTGCAGAGCTCCGGTGCGTATGGGGAACAATCAGAAAGAGCATGCTTCAGGAAGGAACAATTCTTCCCTGGCTATGTGTCCCTGGTGAATTTGGATGATGGAGCTTGTTCCCACTAATGCACCCAAGCCGCCTCTAGAGGCTGGTGTGAAAGGAAGCAGGGAAGTCATTGCTTTGCCTGTTTTGAGTGTCTTCCATCCCAGTGTGCATATAGATGGAAGTCTCTGATTTCCCCCAACCACAACAACTTAAACTGTGGCTGGCTAGGATGGGGGACCATGGAGGTGTATTGGAAGGGAGTAGAGTTGTTCTCCCCTCCCCGCTCCTAGTCCACATAAGGACCAAACACATCTAGCTCATAGTGAGAATACTAATATAACTTATACCCAATTGAAATTGAAGTACAGAGCCTTTATGTGGGTCTGGGAGAGCCTAGGAAATTATTTTTAAGTATCTGCTGCAATCATATCTATTTCAAAGGCAACAAAATGTTCTCTCCAGAAATATTTTTCTGAACCCTAGGGACAGGTCATCTCTGGTAGATTATCAGATTTCAAATGCGGGGAAATCATATAAATTCACCAATCTGGGGGCGCACTATTCACAAAGCACTCATAAATTCCCTGAAAAACTCCCTGCAGCACCTTTCTGGACTGATATCCACCATTTCTTCTTGATTTAAATAATGTCAAACAGCTGTGCAAACTCATATAGAGGGAACAAATGCCTTCCCAGCTTCCATTCTTCCAGTGTCATTATTCCTTGGAGTTTAAAGTTTGCATGCCTTATCATTTGGATTCACATACTACTGTACCTTAAGTGCTGGTATCTATTTGATACTTATCTCCATCCAGACCCCTTTTAAATTCAACTAAACTTTTTCACTTGATCACTTGTGGGAGTAAATTCATCCCACAATTAATTACACATGTTGTAAACAAGTACCTCCTTTTATTCATGTGTATTTTTTACTAGTCAGCTTCAAGAACATATCCTAGTTAGAATAATACAGGCAGGAGCAGCATCTTGCAATCCATGCTAAGTAAGGAGCAGCACTTAACTGTACTGTCATAGGAATAGGACAGGAACCAAATGGTGATTCTAAGAGTTGCACAGTTCAGCCTTTTCCTTCCCTTTGTTCCATGGAGGGGAAGGAAGCGGTACCAATCCTTTTCCTGGCACAGATCATCTCCCCATCCACAGAACTCAGCTGTGCTGGCCAGAGCAGTGGGCAGGGTAGAGCCAAGTCTCCACTTAGTCCTCACTCACCTGTGCAAGAGGGGAAGTAGTCACCCAGAGGTGGCTGCTTTCCCTGTTCCTCCCCTCAGGGTCTGGTGACAGAGCTAGCCCATCCAGGGGAGCGAAGGGGCTTCTTACACACCCTTTATCCCCTGCCTGGGCTTGCAGCTGGGCACAATTGAATCCTATGACACTGGAAGAGAGGAAGAAGTCAATCCAATGCAAACCTTATTTTGAATACCTCTGTCATGTTTCCCCTAAAGCTGCACAAAGTAGTTTAACTCAAATTGCAAAACTATTCCGCTTAGGCTACATACTGGTGGCAGCGGCAGCAGCCATACTGTGCACAAGAGAGTTCAGTAAATCATGCACTACCAAAGACCTTTTGAACCAGCTGGAGGTGAGATCATATCAGGCTGGATGCCTAGCTGCTCTCCTTGAACACTGCTAATGTGGTTCATACAGTGAGTGACAGGGCACCCATCTTTGTGCACTACCTCAGCTGAAACGTTGAGGAACTCCTGCCTGGAGCAATGGGCATGGGAAGAGGATGGTCACCATAAACTGTGGCCATATTAGCCAGTCCTGCCTACAACACAGCACCGCACCACAAGGAGGTGCTTCCCTGCCACCAGTTGCAGTAGCTCAGCTGCCATGGCTATCTGAACACCACACTGTAAGCTAGAACATTTCCTTCAGTCCCAGAAGGACACTGGTCTGCATTTCTGCACCATCTTAAGACCATTCAAGCATGTAAGAATTAACTGCATTGGTACCACTGGAAATTTTGTCTAGATTAGATTTACCTTTGTAAGCAGAACACAATCATCTCCTAAAAAGATACTTCAAGAAGTCACATTATCCAATATCAGATCGCACCTGACAACATCAACTTTGAGTTGGAATACTGAGAGCCGGCATTTGAGAGTGCAGCAGACTCCAGTTCAGAGAGTTAAATCCGTATGTCTGCAAATAGAGGTGTATGTTGCACTTTTCCAAAACGCGCATCCCATCTCTCAAACAGCTGATCTATTTTAATCTCATCCTGGCTGAAAATACAGCACAATATTAGTAATGCTATGGCAGGATACACCTGTCTGTGGGCAGTTGCACAAAGACAATGGGGTATTTCAGATAAATAAAATGAGGATGAGAGCATTAATGGAAGTATTTCTTTGCACAATGCACAATCAGCCTGTGGAACTCTTTGCCAGAGGATGTTGTGACGGCCAAGACTATAACAGGGTTAAAAAAAGAACTAGATAAATTCATGGAGGATAGGTCCATCCATGGCTATTAGCCAGGATGGGCAGGGGTGGTGTCCCTAGCCTCTGTTTGCCAGAAGCTGGGAATGGATGCCAGGGCATGGATCACTTGATGATTACCTATTCTGTTCATTCCCTCTGGGGCACCTGGCATTGGACAGGATACTGGGAAAAATGGACCTTTGGTCTGACCCAGTATGGCTGTTCTTATGTAATATCATTTTATTTCTAACTGCTCCTGGGAGGCAGCGGTTAGTTATAGTGTGTATAATATACCCTGACACCCAGAAAACCTACCAGCCACTCCTGTTAAATAGTACTTTTTATTTTTCCCTCTTTATAGGAAGGCACTGTACTACCCAGAATGTATAACAGACTACACAAATCACAGGGCAAACCAATTATTTCTGGGATTAACTCTCTCAGTGAAACCATTTGTTATTCCATCGACTTTATGTATCAATATATTATGAGAGTAAAGGAGCCAAAAACTATCTTTCACAAGAGATTATAAGGAAACATAAGAATTACTACTGGTCCAACTAGTCTTAGCTATTGGTCAATGCCAGGTGCTTCAGAAAAAGGGGTAAGAAAACCTTATAATAGAAATTACGGAATAAACTCCATTTATGGGGAAATAGCCTAGCCCTAGTGTCTCTGTTGGCTAAAAAGCACAGGCTGAGCACAGCATTCCGGGGGAGGGCATGCCACTGATTTAGATAACGCATCATAACATTCTCACTATTGTTTTCTCTCCCAGTCATGTTCCATCTTAATGTTCTGTTTGCCTGTCTCACTGCCACTGCACATTGAGCTGAGGCTAGTATTGAGCTCCCTACAATACCCTTCCCCACACCAAGTCATTATTCAGGCTAGTTCCAATTAATCTGGAACCCAGCAATGAGTAGTTCAAATGATTTATTCCAGTGTGTATTACCTTGATATCATCAACACTGATTTTCATCTGCCATGGTGCAGCTTATTCATCTCACTTTATGAAGTCCTTCTAGATTTTTTTTAAATCTTCTCTAACCTAAATAACTGTGTTTCATCTGCAAATGTTGCATAGTACCATCTGCCATATCAGTTAATGAGTCCATCCTGATAGAGCCAAATTGTGAAATCAACACAAGAATTTGACTGGTTAGTTCAATATATTGGGAATACACCGAAATGACTAAGAGAATGCTGAGTCATACAAGCAGAGACATTACTCATAGGAGAATTGGACATAATGAGGTGTGAGTTCACAGGTGTTATGAGAGTTAACGCAGTCAGACAGTAGTAAGTGGACTTGCAATAGGAGCATGATTGGGTCTCTTTTGAGACTGAACTTGAGAGAGAAAACTTTGCTACACGGGAGCATATTCTAAACAAGACTCATTCCCTTTTCTCCATAAGGAAATGAGCCCTATACTACATGCAACATTAATTTGATTCATATTGTTTTAGACTTGCAGCTTAGTAGTGAGAGAGTGGAAAAGGGAAAATGTAATGGCTGTGAGAAAGGCAAGGGTGGGGGACACCAATGACTACCTAGTACTACCAAGCATCAACTTTTATCAACTGCTAGATTAATCTTTCTTCTTGCTTATATTCTGACAGGAAAAATTATGGAGTCAGGCAAGATACAGAAATTATTTTCAATTATTTGCATAGAATTTTAACTTTTATGCCAGAAATAAGGCCCATTGAAAAGGTTTCAGTCATATCTTGCAAACAAGGTGGAGGCCTCCACTCTGCATGGTACTTAAGCCTATAACTAATTTTGTGCAGGCTTGTAGTTCCATTACATTCAATGGGACTGCTGTTGTGCTTAAACTGGCACATGCTTAAGTACCTTGCTGAACTAGAGCCTGAGTGACGAAACATTTGAAAACCCTGGGCCTGATTCACCATTGCTTTGCGCTAATGAAGTTACTCTAGTATAAAACTGGAGTAATGTACTGCAGCAGGGACCATTATGTTCTCCTTACTTAGGGGTCCACTCCTGCAAGGTGCTTAGACATCCTCAATTCCCACTGATTTCTTCCCTTTCTTTTATTATAAACTCTCCCTCTGGGACAGCTTCATTAGTGTTTGAACCTAACTTTTCCTCTGTTGCATTCACATTGGCTTCAGCCAGGGCCGGCTCCAGGGTTTTGGCCGCCCCAAGCAGCCAAACAAACAAACAAAAAAGACGCGATTGCGATTGCAATCTGCGGCGGCACTTCGGCGGGAGATCCTTCGCTCCGAGCAGGAGTGAGGAACCGTCCACCGAATTGCCCCCGAACAGCTGGACGTGCCGCCCCTCTCCGAAGTGGCTGCCCCAAGCACCTGCTTGGTAAGCTGGTTCCTGGAGCCGGCCCTGGCTTCAGCAGAAGTTGTCAGTGGTCAGCACCACCCAGGATTGTGCCATTAATCATCTCACATATATTCCTAAATGGTAAAAACGAGCTGCTGTAGCTTTATTAGAAATAATTTACATTGTGGTAGATCAGTTTGCTCATCCCTGATGCATTTTAGTATTTGCCTCAATGTCAACATTCATTTTTTGTTACCAAGGAACTTCTCCATTAAGCAGCACCTATTGTGCCATGATGTTATTGTACCCAGCTGTGGAGTGCTCTCAAGAGCTCTTGACTGTTTGGACTTGGTTTGATTTACAATGTTCTTAGATGCCAAGGAGAGTACTAGCTGTAGGTAATAATAGGACCAGCATGTTGAATTCATTCATTCACCCAGGAAAGCAGTACAAGAATAATTCTGTCACAACTCATTCAGCTACAAAGATACCCTGCCTCTACTAGACATTTTGGATAAAGCATACCACTTTCTTCTGTGTCACTTCTGAGGCGACTTATCATATCAAAAGGCAATGACTGACTGATGTGGATTATACACTAAATCTATTGGTCTGTGGACAGAGTGCTGTTTAATGGGGAACACTTTTTTTTTTGGATGTGACAACAGGCTGGTATACAATCATGATTTTGGAAGAAGGCTATACAAGTCACTGACCCCTAATAGGGAAGTGGCAAGAAAGAAGACGATTTTTTTTTTTTTTTTACATGAGGGAAGTGTGATTCAGCTAATGTTGTTAGCAGCATTGTAAGCCATGCAAACTCTTAAGAGTGGCCTTGAATTTTTAATACTGAAGTCAATCCTTCCTTCATATGAGGTTTATTTTTAGTTACTCATAATCACACTTATTTACCTCATAACTATTTGAATCTATCAATCTGAGGTACTTATATAGCCCTATTACCATACTATCTGAGGACTCACAATCTTTAACGTATTTATGGATCCTCACAACGCCTCTGTAAGGCAGGGAAGTGCTATTATACCCATTTTAAAGATGGGGAACTTAGGTACAATGAGACTAAGTGACTTGCCCAAGGTAACACAGCAATTCACACTCTAGGAGAGGAGAGACCCAGGTTCAATTCCCACAAGTCACACATTAGCACCAACCCCACTAATCCATCTTTCCTCTCTGAAAACTAAATTACCATAAACCTATAATTCCAAGCACACTTCAGTTTCAAAAGACTTGATTTAGCATGTGTGTTAGGCAGGAGCTCAGTGTCATGGAGCCTTTTCAACTCTCCTTCTTCTACCAAACTGTATTATAGACATCTTTTTAGAATATGTTAAAATTTAAATAAATGAAATAGATATTAATAAGTTGTGCAGCTCTTTTCCAAGCCCCTGAAATACACTCCTCAAACTTTCTCTGTTCACTGTAATACACTTTCCTGTTACACACTGAAACACTTAATTAATATCAACCTAAATATACACACACCTTTCATGTAACTCCACCCCTGAGGTGCATAACTGTATCCAGTGAAATATAGGGGAATTAATCTATTGCAGACAAGTAGAGCAGATTCACTTCTAGCACTCACATAACCTACAAGGGACAATTTGCACAAGTAGAATATATTGTATATACAGAAGTGTATAAAAATATTACTCTGTCATGTCACAGGTCACAATTCAATGATGATCATGAAAAATATTTTTAGCTCCAAGCAGTCCTCTGCTAAGCTTTGGAACCACTGCCTTTAAATCCCATCAAATATAATGCCATTGCTAGAATACACTCTTTAGTCACCGAAGAGTCCCATAAAATTCAGTAGGGCTACATCTTGAGTAAGTATTGAACTTGATCCTGCTCCCATTCAAGTCAAAGGAAAAATTCTTATTGACTTTGTATAGTGCAAGATCAATCCCTAGGACATAAAGGATCCAGAACTTGCACTCAGGTACGCACAGATGCAAACGTGCACCTGTGTGGAGTTGATTTCAGGATTAGGCCTATGAACACCTCATCAGAAGCTGTTCTTAAACTCTTAAAAAAATCTAATTACTTTTTCAGTCACAGAATAGTTCTAAAAACAGAGGGGGGAAGTATACTGTGCGCATTTCATGTTTTTAAAAAAATGTATGTTGGCTGGAGCATTCATTTTCTTCAAAAAGTAGTAAGATGTAAAAATTGTTCAGAAATTTCATAAATGTGGCCAGAATATTAAGGGGTAGTGATTTTCAAAAGCATCTAGGTTATTTAGGTGCACACATCCTATTGGCCTTCAATGGGATTTGTGTGTCTAAATCCCCTATTCATCTCAACATTTCCCCCCAAATTGTGGACAAGGGGTAAAATTTTCAAAATTGACTTAGGGGCCTAAGTTTCATTTTCAAAAGACTTACATGCCATTTACTTTTAATGACATTTAGGCTCTTAAGTGCCTAAGTCATGTATGAAAATTGGACTTAGGCTCCTAAATTACTTAGGTACCTTTGAAAATTTTACCCGAGTCACTAACTGCAGATTAGTAATAATAAGGCTGACCTGCATACTTCATGACTTTATGATTCTGCCCCACCTTTTTTTTAAGTGTTTAATTTCTTAGTGTATTTCATTTCCTGATGCAACCAGGGGCGGCGAGTTACATGGGTCCGTGGTGTCTGGGCTCCAGCAAATTCAGGGCCTGTGGGGGCCCGGCTCCACCACTGTTTGGGCCTGGGTCTCTCCCCCGGCCTCGCCTGCCGCCCCATGCGCCTCCCACAGAGCGTCCCCGGCCCCGCCTGCTGCCCTACGCGCCTCCCGCGGAGCATCCCCCAGCCAGGGCCGGCTCCAGGGTTTTTGCCGTCCCAAGCAGAGAAAAAAAAAAAAAAGCCGCGATCGCGATCGGCGGCAATTCAGCAGCAGGTCTTTCCGTCCGAGAGGGACCCACTGCCAAATTGCCGCCGAAGAGCAGGACATGCCGCCCCCCTTCCAAGGGCCGCCCCAAGCACCAGCTTGCTGCGCTGGTGCCTGGAGCCGGCCCTGCCCCCGCCGGCCCCGCACACCTCCCCCGGAGCATCCCTGCTTGCCCTGGGCCGTGGGCGACTGCCCCCTGCAGCTCCGCGCTGCGCTCTCTCACCAGCCCCTGCCACTGTCGGCTACAAGGGAGCAGCGCCAGATGCAGGCTGAGGCAGCTGTTGCGCCTGCGGAGGGGAAGACGCTCATGGCAAACACACTCCCTCCCCTCCCGGCAGGTGACTCCGAGTCGACTCCGGGGGGTGGGGGGGAGGCTTATCCTGGCTGGACCTCCTATGAATAGCAGCCTGGGGGGGCTTGGGTGATTGTCGTGCTGGGGGGGCTGGGCAGGGAATCCCCTCCCCCAGAGCTCACTGCTGCCAGCGGGGTGAGGGCTGGGGGAAGTGCTCCTCTCTGGCCCTCTGCCTCAGGGCAGGCTGCCTGCTGCACCCCAAACTCCTCATCCCCGGCCAAGCCCCACACCCTGCACCCCCTCCCACACCCCAACTCTCTGGCCCAGCCCAGAGCCTGCACCGAACACCCAAACTCCATCCCAGAGCCCGCACCCAAACGTCCTCCCAGAGCCTGCACCCCAAACCCCCTCCTGCACCAAAACTCCTTCCCAGAGCCTTAGGCAATTGTGGGGCGGGTGGGACTTGGACCCGTTCTGGGCACCACCAAAAATTATACAAACCTGCTGCCCCTGGAGGCTATACATGAAACCAAGGATTCTTTCCCAAGCTGTTAATGAAGTGTAATTCATTAAAAACTGAGGATTCTTTCATTTCATCTCTTATTTTGAATCATTCGCTCCCCCCAAGACAATATTTTAATACCTCATTTGAAAACATTGTTAGCAGTCACAGATTAAATTTAATGCTGGTTCTATAATGATTTGCTTAACACGACTCTTTTATTAACACAGCTCTATTTGCCCACTAAAATTAAGAAGCTTGGAGTTCCCATTGTAGAACTATTTGCAGAGATTTGCTGTGATCCATCTTCTAGTTGTGGCTGAAATGGTACTTCTGAACCTCCTTCTCCTCCCACCCCCAGCAGATCTTATTTGCTTTTTTAAAAATTACTTTTCAGCACTAAAATTTCTCATGCTTCTCTTCACCTTGTAAAGCATTTTTATGATAGTTGTTTTTTAAAATACACTCTTCCTCTTCAGTTAGCCAAACATGAAATAAACAGAGGTTTTCAGCCATTTAAAAATCATATTGCAATTTTAACTTGCACTGAGATAATTAGAGCAGCTTGGATTTAAGAGTTCATACTCTACATGTGCAGGTCCCTCCATGGGAAACGGATGCTCTTTCTAACCATGGGAACAAAAATGGTTGAGAAATACAGTAGTAATTGAGCAATGTTAAAATAAATGTTATGTTCCTTATCAATTTCAGCGTGCACTATGATTGACACAATGAAATGCATGAGCCAGTTAAGATACTCTTCCAGTCTTCTTTACTTAATTGGTTAGTTTGGCAACTCTGGACCTTTCCTGCACCCTCACAAACCACACAACCCCTTCAGGTGCCCTGAGGGATGCTGGAAGTCAGATAGCACCACATGACTTCAAGTAATAAAATCAAATGATTTACACTTTTGTTCACTAGCTTTCAGCACCCCCACTATACAAATTATTCCAGTGCCCCTGTGCCCTTGAATCTCCCTCACCTTGGAAGTGGATTAGTAGAGGCTTCATAGATGTCATCTCTTTTCCAATGGGATCTGGAGCTGCGCCTTCAACGTTTGTTTGCTCAGGGTGCTCACTGCTGCACCTTAAAGTGCCTCAATTTTATCTGCCATATAGAATTTCTAAAACTAAAAACATTTTTATTTATGTGAACTTATGGGATTCATCTGGAATGAGGCAAAAGACAAGAATGGTAAGAAGTACTTTAAAACTCTAAGTGACAGTCTCAGGAGGTTTCTGGAAGAACTAGACTTCACAGCCTATTAGTACAAGGCTTGTCAGCACCAATTCATTAGACACTGGTTTGGAGAGACAAGTTTTCCACTACATACAAAAATAGAGAAAAAGCTGTCATTACCAGAACGTTTGAGTGACTTATTATATAAGAAAGAACCTCTGATTAAGACAAAGCCATTATTTCTCATGCCTATCAAGAACGGGCAAGAATAAATAGTATCGGGTTTTGAACTGGATGGATATTTTTCCCACTCTTTTGTCCTCCAGTTATTGAACAATAATGGCTTGCCAGTGGCTTTAGCAGTTACAGGGAATAAAGAACCTAATGGATGTTCAAAACACCTAAAAAGAAGAGCAACATCTGTTTAAAATGGAGGTTATTGGCTTAGTGCTTATGTTTCAAATATGAATATTAACCCACTTCAGTGAAGTTATTCTGGGGTTACACCAGTGGAACTGAAATCAGAATCTAATAGGCCTTCAGTCCACTACTTAGGCAGCCATGCCATAGACAGCCTTCAAGACAAGGGCAAACTGGATGGCCTTGGGTCAGGCACACTTCAGGCTCACCCTTAACTCCTATCTATTGCACCATCATGGGTCCTCAGCAGATCTGGGAAGCTCTAATAATCTGGCTTGCATGTGCAAATAGCAAGATTTCAGGGGCTCCTATTCCATCAGATCTCAGATTTCTGCCTCTTTCATTCATTCATGGGATCTGTGCAGGTGCTACCTCCACATCCCACCAGTTCAGATGCTCTAACTAGGGGGACTCACAAGAATTGAAGACAACAGCATCCTAGAGAC
Source organism: Chrysemys picta bellii (assembly GCF_011386835.1). Taxonomy (NCBI): domain Eukaryota; kingdom Metazoa; phylum Chordata; order Testudines; family Emydidae; genus Chrysemys; species Chrysemys picta. Next base: position 40,605,220 of record NC_088799.1, on the reverse strand, counting down.
CTGAAACCTAGTGGAATAATAGGAGGATCCAGTTGTGTGTTGGAAAGAGTGATTGGATGGGAGGAAGGGTCCTAACATCATGGGCCTCAGGAGGCCAATACAGGGGCACAAACATGTGACCATGAAGAGGAGGAGCAAATCTCCCTCTAAAACTCTGTTAGTGGTGCTTCTTAAATGGTAAAGCAAGTGCCCCCATGATATTGACACAGGCTTCTCCTTCCCCTCCTTCTCTCTGTGAATGCTTGAAACGAGATTATTTCAATGTGACAGACAAATCCTTCACTACTGGTAAGATATTGTTGATATGCTGCATATGAAATCATATTGGAAGATAATGAATCAATAGCCAGGCTATAAGGGCCAGATTCTCAGCTGGTGTAAATCAGCATAGTTCCATTGGCTCCAGGGGAGCTATGCTGAGGATCTGGCCCATAGATTCTCTTGAGGGTGGGAAATAAAGGACTGTGTTTATGGAGATTGAAACTTTGCAGTAAATAAAATATGCAAACAACTTATAGTGTTTGTTTCTATAGATGTAAATATAAATATAAAGCCCATTCAATTCAAAGAAATTTCATATGGTCTCCTCAGCGAAATTGCCGCCCTTGAAGGTCAGAATATAAACTGTAAACTCCACAAGGAGAGCTGCTTACTAACATCATGCTGTTGTGAGATAAACACTGCTTTCCTAGCTCCATGCAAGCAGGCAGGTTTTAATTCAGGCCACAGTGTGTTTGAATATTAGCAGTAACATAGTTTAATAATGTATGTGCATGCATTCCTTGCAACCCTCCTTTAGCTCAGATCTTGCTCCTAAAATATCCCTCCCTGCAGGTGGCTCTTGATTACTGTTTGGCTCACTCCATGCCATGATTATAAATATTTTTCTATTATTTCCCTAAAAATGAATGTGGGATTTAAATGAATTTCTTTTACACTGTGCTCTTCCAGAAACATTAGCAGCCTGGAGAGTTTTGTACAGCTCATCTTTAACTTCTCCTGACTCCATATTTGACAGCTGGATCATCTCTAACCAGACAAACATTTCAAGAGAACAGACATTGTTTGGAGCCAGGTGCACTATGGCTACAATGACAGAGATGGAAGTGTAGGAAGCTTTATTGTTCAAATGTTCTTTCCACTGGTTTTGATTGACTGTTTTTCTGCTGTTCTTGGACAACTTTCTTAGCCTTGCATCTGCTATTCCCACACAGAGCTCTCTCACTGGAGTTTCAAATATTTATTCATCTTCCCTGCCCCCCTCCTTTAAATTAATGACATGGGGGGGGGGGAAGAGATATTATTGCCAATAAATAACTAGGGCTGTAATCAGGAGTTTACACGTGTAAAGTTAAGCACATGCATAAATATTTGCAGAATTTGGGCCAGTACTGGGAAATATGTCATTTGTGTTAGAGCTGGGCAAAAACTTTTAGTCAAAAAATTTTGCCCAGCTCTAACATAAATTACATACTTCCCAATATTGGCCTCAATTCTGCAATTACTGCAGAATCAAGATGAACAAAATATTTTGTGAATTTGTGTCCAAATTTGCTGGGTTGTTTCAGTAAGGGGGAAAAAGGGGAAAAAAATCACCTCGAAATGATTGTTTTGTTTGGGTGTTTTTTTTGTTTTGTTTTGTTTTATTTTTGGAATTGCCAGCAAAATGAAAAATCAGTTATTCAAACATCTCTAAATTGTATTTCAAATATCTTTAAAATTATATGGACATGAAACATTATATGGACATTCTGTGTGGAATAAGAAGTTTAATTTTCATTAACTTAGCTGGACAATTGGGGTGATCCTTCTTGGGCCAGTTGCACTGGAATCTATGGGCAGAATTAGAATCATAGAATATCAAGGTTGGAAGGGACCTCAGGAGGTCATCTAGTCCAATTCCCTGCGCAAAGCAGGACCAATTCCCAACTAAATCATCCCAGCCAGGGCTTTGTCAAGCCTGATCTTAAAAACCTCTAAGGAAGGAGGTCTCTCCAAGATCATCTCTCCAAGAAAAGGATACGCAAAAATGCCCCAGAAGAACTTGGGCGGTGATACAAGAGTACTCTGAGGTTCTCAGACTGATCTGTGTGATCAAGGAGTAATTTCTCTGAAGTCAAAGGAGCTATGCTGACATATGTAAGATCAGACTCAAGATCTCCATATTTATCATGAAAAAATAATGAGTGAAGTGTCCAGGTTTAAACCAGAGAGTAAAGTTCAGGATATACTGTAAACAAGGCTAAAATATTTCCAGTAACCAGGAAAAAACTTACTCAAAAACTTCCCCAGGAAGCACAAGTTGTTGCTCCAATAAGATTTTGTCCAGATAGCAGCCCTAGGCCCACCTAGCCTTAGCAGGTACACAGGTGGCAGAGGGTTATAGTTCTAGAATGCGGCTGGGGCGGGGGGAAGCAAGTGGGCCCTGAAAGTCATCACAAACAGAGCAGCGCTCCTGTATATTACAGACACATTCCCCCTCTGCTTCCTTTGGCATAAGTAAGGAATAAAATAAGTAAATAAATAATTTGTGTGTGAATTTAGAGCACTTGAAAAGTGCTGAATTGAAAGTCCTGGAGACTGAAGTCCTCTGTTTAATCCATGGAGCAGGTATAACAAAAGTAGCAGCAGTGCACGCTTCTTATACAGTACAACCCTGCCAATATACCTGAACCCTGACCTAGACCTTGAAAGGTAGTCTGGAAACTACTCCTTGTGCCCTAAAATAAATTAATCCCAGGCACCTGTTTTTCTTGTACATTTTCAAATTTGTATCAGTCATTCATTAAGCCTTGAAGATGTGTTAGAGCAACAGAGATACTTTTTTTTGATTGGCCTTACAATTCCAGTAGCTGCAAATGCTTAAAATTTGAGGGAAGATAGCCTGTTGTGATTTAGACAATTGATGAATGGCAAAAATCAGATAGAGCATTTATTTCATGAAGAATGTTCCCAGAGTTATGACACTGAACACCACAACTCTATTATTTATTCATACCCATTAGTTATTCTTGTATCAGGAATTCTGATTCTGTAAATATTGCTCCATATATTTTCCTGGTCAGGCTTTTTTCATCTACCCTGACATGACAGAGTGAAAAAGAAAGGAGAAAGCATTAAATATTTTTAAATAAGCACATTGCCTTGATTAGAATTGCCCTTTTTTCTTTTCCCTGCCTACTCTCAATTTTCTCCTCCCGAAATAAATTCGAGATGCATTTTGAATTCAGAGCCCAAGGTCCAGCCTGAGCCACAGCTTTTAAGTGCTGTCTACACAGATATTTTGAAGAGAGCTAGCGTGAGTTTTCTAGCCCAAGTCTGTCAACCAGAGCTGAGAGGCTCACTTCCACTTCACTTCCACTCCAAAATTCTGCATAGACATACCCTAAGTGATTTAGGAGCTTAAGTCTAATTGACTTTTACCTAGGCACTCTTGAAAATCTTACTCTTGTTGAATAGGATGGACTTGAGATTGTTCTTATGATGTTTTGCTGAATCAGGGCCTTATTCTGTATATTTGTTCTATCCAAGCTTCCTATTTATGTCTGGGACCATAATTTATTTTGGCACCTAGTTTTTTTTTTTTATAAACAACCAGTGTAAAAAGATTATCTCTATCAGCTTCAGTTCAACCCCCAAAATTTCATCTAAATCACTAGATCCAGTTCCTATACTCTTTCCTTTAACTTGAGTTCTTGAGACTGTACATCATCCTTGTTGCTGTACATTGCATCCTATCAGAGGTAATATTCTTCCTGTAGTGGAGTGACCAGTACTGCATGGCAGTATTCCAGGAGAGGTCTAAGCACTTCATAATCACAGTTAAGTATTACCTCCTGTCTTTTATATTGTCCTTCTGCTAATCTAACCGACTATTCCCTTGCTTTTTTCCCTCTCGACTGCTGCTGCTGTACAAAAGGCTAATGGTTTTAATGATTTTTCCATAATAACCCCTACATTCTCTTCCTGATTCGTTTACTGTATGACTGTTCCATTTAGCATTTCACTCCACCACCTTTATTGCTCTTCTGTTATTAACCAGGACATGGGTGGTCAGGCCTAGCAGGAGCCAGGGATCCGAGCTGGAGTCAAAAAGCCAGCAACCAGAGTCAAGGGGTCAGAGCCAATCAGGGACCAAAGCCAGGTGTCAGAGTCATAATGAGGAAGCCAGTGTGGAATGGACTTGGCAGAACAGGAGTAGGGTTGGACAAGACTAGGAGTGGGGCAGGCACAGGATAGATTGCAGCTGTGGGCACATGCATTGAGCAGGCAGCATCCTGCTGCTGCTGGCCTTAAGAGCAGGTCTGCTGATCCCGTCAGCCAGTCGGGCCAAGCAGGCGGCTAAACTGGGGCCCAGCTGCATTTGTTAGACAGTCTGAGGGGTTAAGCTAGCAGGTAAGCAAGATAGTTGTAGGCCTTACTCCTGATGCTTTCTGTCCACACACTTGTCTCCTCCATCAAACTGCTTAGCCTTATAAATTATTTGCTGTGAACTGTACCCAAGATGTGGTGTTTGCCTTGAAATCAGATTAGGGCTTTGGAGTTCCTACTGGAATATGTGGAACAGCTGGTCTCTCTATGTAATTCATGTGGCAGTTGCAAGCGTCAAGCTGCCCTCCAGTGGCTGAAGAGCATGAGTACCAACCTCAAGGCAGACTGATAAGAAGCAGGGCACACACACCAAATTGGTTGAGAGTTCTGTACTTATATTTCACCAATCAATTATGAAGTGTCAACTCCTCAAGCACAATATACAGTCTTAACATGGAGTCACAGAGAGTCCCCTGGGGTACTCCGGGTTATCTTGCCACCCAGGTAAGTTTGCTTTTGTGATAGATGGTCCCTTACACCAAAGAATCACAACAATATTCAGGTTATTCCCAATCCCAAAGGACCATTCAATTACACTAAGACAACTGCATCTTAAACCTCACACCAAAGACAACTGTTGTAGCCAATCTAAAGATTTTTCTTTTAACTAGGGAAAGAAAATAAGAATTATTTGCAAGGTTAAAGCAGTCAAAACCTAAATACACACAAATGAGTTCCAATCTTAAGTTTCAAAAAGAAATAAAAGCTTCTAGAATAAGCAAGCTCTATATAACTCCTTAGGGTTAACCCAGGCCAAGCACAGGGGATCTTTTGCTTGTGCTTAGTAAATCCCTTGCCCCTCAGAATCCAAGCCGCATAAAAGATACATTTCCTTTTTGTTAGGGCTTTTTATTCCTTTCTCCCTTCTGCTTCGAGTTGCAAATTCTACTGTTGGGAGGGATTCACTTGAATGTCTCCACTTGGTGGGGGCAGGAAGGGGGAAATCAGCAAAGCCTTTTTTGTCCTCTGATATTCCACAATAGTTTGTCTAGTGTTGATGGGCCTCCTTTGATGGTCAGGAGAGAACCCCTCCTTTGGAACTAGCATTTCACACTTGCTAATGATTCTCTGCTGTCTGGCAAGTTACAGTTATAGAGCAAACCCTTAAATATTACCTTATAACATGAGTTATAATTTACAAGTATTTCATAAAGTCTAAACACGGAACACATTTTTATAACTCTAATACCTATCTGAACAATACTAACACACAGGTGAGCCAGACTTGTTCCAGCAATGTGTTTGGCAGGGTTCAGTTGAGACCTAGGAGCCTAGGCATGAGCTGGCAGCTGCTCTGCCAGCATCACAGCAAGTTAGTTGAGTTTATCTTTTCATTTTTCTGAATGGGACAGTGCTCCAAGGTTTCATAGCAGAATTACAATGGTTTCATTAACCATCGGAAATCGGTCTAATAAGAGATATCACCTCATGTACCTGGTTTCTCTCAAATGTTTCTTGGGTCAGAATGCAATTATTTTGCCTCAAAATATACAACTAAATGCACATATACACAGTCTGACTATGTGATGTATCGAGGATCATTTGAACTACTGGGGCTCAGCCCTGGTATATTCCAACACTGAATAAAACCCAAAAAACCAATCAGATGAATATTTGTGTTAGCAGGTTTTTTAGCCTTTAGAAAGCAGGATCTCAGCATGACACAATTTCATTGGCCACCGAGTAGCAGTGTAAGGGGAAAAAAGCAAGCGTTCTTTACGTCCACATTATATGATCATAGAAATTATCAGAACATGTTCTAATGTCCACATTATTAGAGGAAATACTTATCCAAGAAACATTTTAAAATGCTTGTGTTTCACATAAATTATCTTATTTTATCTTGGTCATGTGTTCTCTTTGCTGTCCCAATTTTTTTGAGTATGGAAAGAAGTCTTTTACAGTTTAATAGGGATGAAGCTAATAGGTTTCTATAGAAATCACTCAAAAAATATAACATTGAAGCGAGTATAATCTCTCTCCTATAGAATTTCATAGTGTGAAAAATCTATAAAAAGCTGCTTGTTTCTCTTTTAAGTTCTATGGGATTTTTCCATAAGGGTTATAAATCAATGTAACAGCTTGATGTGCAGGCTGTCATGAGGGAGAGTTGCACTCAGATATCAAATGAGTACTCCAATAATATGGGGGTTAAAAGCTGTGAGGAAATGTTTGAAATTGACCATGTGTAAACATATGAAATATATTATACAGTGATGACCTCTGAAAAAAATCCAATAATCTTGACATGGTATCAGAATAATGAACAGTACACAGAAGAAAATGCTGCAGGAACTCTAGTATCACAGCACAATCATAGTTTATTTCTTTTTTAAATTGCAATCAGTTTGTATGCCTTTTAGTTCCTTAAGCAATTCAATCAGTTATATGACTATATATACAGCATTGTATACAAAGAGGAAGTAACCCCTTGGCTGGCCATTGCTAGTCTTTAGTTCTACCTGGACGTTAGCTTCTAGAGCTGAGAAAACACAACCCTGAAAGGAAAGAGTGTTAAGATGAATTATTCATTCATATAGCCTCATAATGATGAGGAAGAATGGCTGAGATGGGAGGGACCGAGAGGCTGTATACACTAGTCTAAATGCAGAGCAAACTTAAGAATGAACTAGAGAAAGTAAAGAGGGAGATATTTATTGTAACACAGCTGAGATGTAAAAAGTTGAAGAAGGTATTCACCTTTGGTCTGATTCATCTGCCAGAGTAGGACAAAAGACAAAAGGAAAGCAAGATACACCTACATAGCCTGGTGTACTCAGATACCTACCAATCTATGTTTTTATAAGGTCACCCAGTAGTCAGAAGAAGAGGTGAGACTTGGGTAAAATCCTGGCTCCACAAAAGTCAACAGGAGTTTTCTCATGGATTTCAATGTGCCCAGGTTTCACCCAGAGTTTCCTGGTTGCCCACAGAGTGCATTTGCCCTTAAGCCAAATTGTATTTTTAATCCCACATTAATGAGTGCAGTATAAATGCCAAAATAGGCAGATTAAAAACAAAGACATGGAAAATAAGAACTAATATCTTACGAATATCTTTTTGGAGAAGAAAACAGGAAAAAAAGTTTGATTTGTGGAGAACAGGGGAAGAGACCTAGATGGCTTGTGCTTGGAGAGATAATGTGGGATCAATCACCACCACAACCTAGGAAGGATTAAATAATGTGCCTTTGTCACAATTTGCATTCAGATGCTGGAAAGATGAAGGCAAGGCAGCAATTTATATCAACTTTCACAAGGTAGGGCAGCTTTCCAACAAAGGTGAATCTGACCTACTTTTACAACATAACTTCTCAGCTCAGCTACAGTATCTCTAGTCCAGTGGTTCTCAACCTATTTACCATTGTGGGCTACATATGCAGCCCACAATGTGTTATGTGGGCCACATCCAATACTACCCATGTGGCCCTGAGGATGTCACATGGACCGCAATTGTGTTCTGATTGGGCTGCAAGTGGCCCACAGATCACAGGTTGAGAATTGTTGCTTTAGTCATTGGCTGTGCATGTAAGGAGGACTGTAATTAACTTAAAATGAATGTGACAATGCTATTGCATTTTCCTAATCTGCTAGCAAATGGGGCTAGAGTTTCCAAGAGTCAGTTTTCTGATAGTCTGGCTGCTACATAAAGCATTCTTTTGTTGGGGCACAAGGTCTTAGGAAGGTCTCTGTCTCACAAAAGTAAACAACAAAGCCAGTGGAAGCCAGATTTAGACTAGCCAAGCTAATGCTTGGAATAGAGAGGTACCATCCCAGGTGGCTTATTGGCTAGTGAATAATGTTGGGGAGAAAATGGGTTTCCAATCAGGAGAGCAATTTGGATCCCCAAAAGGCCTGATTTTGCAAATGTTAAGTGCCCTGAGTCCCTTTGAAGTCAATGTGAGCTGTTCTTTTTTTGCCTTCACTTTCCTTGTGCCATCCCCTTTCCTGCTACTTCCATTTCTAATGAGTAAAGGGCAGAGCCTTCCTTTCTGTGGACCTGAAATTCTAATGTAAAAGAACAACCTGTGTCTATCATGAGGAAGCAACACACACTTCCCTGCTCCATACAAACCTCTTACTGGCTGCCTAACAATGATTCCATCTGACCTAGGGTGACCAGATAGTAAGTGTGAAAAATCAGGACAGGAGGTGGGGGGTAATAGGTGCCCATATAAGACACAGCCCCGAATATCAGGACTGTCCCTATAAAATCGGAACATCTGGTCACCCTAATCTGACCCCTTCTCGCCTCTCACTCTCCATCCAATCTCTCACAAACAAACCTTTCCCACACAGCTATCACTCCATCTTCTAAACCTACCGTTCACCTGCTACCTACCGCCATTCAGCTAGCACCAAGAGGGGATTTCCAGTGAGACTTCTTTTCCAAATTCAGACTCCAATCCTGAAAATCATATATATTTGCTTAACTTTATGCATATAAATAATCCCATTCGTGTTATTACTAAAGTCTGTTAAAATTAATTTGGATGAATGAATAGCAATGCTTTCATGAAATGGACAAACAGGTTCAAGTTTTTATCATTTTAATTTTTGTTCAATTGAACAGTGCTGAAAATCATGAAAAATGTGATTCGGAATTGATTTGAGTAAGGTTCTATTAGAGCTCAATCATTCTTCACTCCTTCCTCAGTGTAGCAAACTAAAATTCAAGACTAATACAGGACTTGCAGTCTCTCCCAGAGTTCAGAATTGAGACAATCTGGAAACTGTACATCTCTTATCCTGTTAAGAAATGTCCAGTTACAAATGAGCAAGCCGCAAGCTAACTAGCATTTGAAGGCAAATTTATATTTAGTGGCAAACCAGTACAGGGCATCTATAAACTTTTCTTAGAAACATTACTGAATATCTATTGTACTTCATTCATTGAGGATAATTAAGCAATAAGACATGACAGAACATGTATTATGCTGTATTAATTTATACATAGTGTGGTGTTAAACATGAGGCCAAAGGCAGAATGTGTCAATGCAATTTGGCACAAACTAATATAACACAATTATAATATTAGCATCTTTTATTGAAATTATGAAATGGGAGGGGGGGGGGAGATTGCTATTTGTTAATCTTAGGAACCAAGCCCAGTGAGCTGTGCCTGGTTACTGGCACTGATGTTAGAATTTATAACAGCGAATGAGATTACTTGATTTCTCCTGTCTACTTTACATTAAATGATGACCTCATGGCCTGTTGCCATACCTGTGACCTCAGGCTGTGATCACCATGGCTCTCAAAAGTTAAACAGGATCAATTTGGATGAGGTTGGAATAATTTAAAATCATTTAATGAATCTTATCAGAAAGCACATTTTGAAAGGTACAATGCAACATTGTTAGGCTCTATGAACTATGATATCCCTTAATATTTTGACTTATTCTTTTGAGTTTTTTTAGGGAAAACCTATTGTCGTAATAATTATACAACACATTCATAAATGGGACAGAAAATAACTATGTATGTGCAAGACTAAAGCTCCATTGGTTTCTGACACTTACCTTTATGGAGGAAGGATGACATCCGGGGCATTGGACTAGCACATTCAGCATTGATCTACGCAGCATTATTAGCAGAATAGCTTGCTGTACCACATGCAAGAGAAAAGAGAAGGTTCTTCTGAAGATTCACATCTTCTTGCGGCCTTTGGGGCAAAAATAACAGTATGTAAATTGACTACATTCAAAAATTTTTACTGCTCTACTCCTACATCAAAATAATGAACTGGAGACACAGGGAGATACCAATAAACAGGACAGTAGTTGCAAGGAGCCTAGGAGATACGAAGTATGGTGCTATATAATATTGAAGAAGAACTGTAACTGCTATAACTCCCCTCATGAATATCTTGTGAGTTATTCATCACAGTGAAAATATGTAGTTGTATTTTTCTACTCTGAGGACTAACTTCTTCGCACTGACATGTATTCAACTTCCACTGACCTTCCTATGGAATTTAAGATTTCAATGGGAGCTGCTCTCACAATTTAGCAGACACAACATGGCCATATGGATTTCCTATCATTGGGGATTGAGCCAGATTTATAGTTCATCAGAGGGGAGTGGACCCATTTGGGAACTTCACTCTCCATGAGCGCATCCTACATTTTCATGTCTCCATTTTGGGTTCTCATTTGTGCTGCAGTTGTGAAAGGATTATAGAGTTCCTGGCACGCATAATTACCAGAGAGGACCAGGATGTGTTGTAGTGGGGAGCTTAATAAATGGAAGAACTTCCTGATTAGAGAGTTCTCTAGTTGCTGCTTGAGCCATAGCACTTTGTGTTTATGTCATCACACTACAAGATGTCAGCACTGAGTGAATCCCTCTCTCTAAAGATTGATGAAAGGAAAGAAGAGACCCATCCCCCAGACTGCCAGATCAGTGAGTGGGGGAAATGGAAAATCTGGGAGGAGATCTGTGAAAGCTGCATCAGGAAGGAGGCAGAGAACTCAGTGCATCAATGGAGACCATAGCACAAATGGATCTGTTAAAGAAGTCTGATTTTGGCAACTCAGGCAGCTGGACTTGCTAGAGCTATAGATCTGAGTGATTCTAGATGACTTCCGGTTTAACAGAGGAAGTTCAAGAATACAAGGTAAATGCCCTAATATTTGCCATGGGTGATGCTGCTGACAATATCCTATATGCCTGACCCCACACTGATGAGGAAAACAAAGATTAAGTTAGGGAAGTTGTCAGTTCTTGTATTACATATATTATTTGTTGAAGAACTTTCTGTCCTTTCTCCAGTTTCCCAAGGAACTGGCCACAAGCATCCAATGTGGTGGTGTTAGTCCCACACACAGTCTGATTTGCTCTTTGCAGATCTCCATCACAGGATTAATTATTATTTTTTTTTTTTGGAGTTGCAGTGATGGCTGCCCCAGAATCAGTTTTAATTTTGAGGTTTTGACCATTTAGATTTCTGCTTGTTTATAAAGATGTTGTTTGCTCTACACGGATATAGTCCATAGAAGTATGGACTCATTGTGATCTGATAACATTCCCTCTTGGATTGTTTCCTCTACTCTTAGTGATGTGCATGCTATTGCAAAATGTCCCATTTTGTGGCATCTCCTAGATTGTACCCTAGGATTGCCAGCAATACAAGGACTACACCCAGTAGAGAAAGAGACATGCTTCCCACAGTTGGCCAGACATTTGTTCCTGGTATTTTATAGAGTATAGATGTTAGACTGACAGGGCACTAATTACCATTATTAGTCCATCTTACACAATTCTTCCTACTGGTAATAGGGTGTTTTACGGTCAGGGTCTCATTTCCCATTTTGGTTCACCACAGCCCAGATTTTGGCACTCTCTACAATATACTATCAGAGGCACCTTTATTCCCCTCAGACCTTTTCCAGAATAATGAGAGGGAACAAGGAGGAGGGAGATATTAGAAGATAATGGAAAAGTAAATCAGTAAATGATAAATAAAAGTGAAAAGCAGCATGCTTAGTGGATAGGGAGTGAGACTGGGAGTCTGGAGAGCTAGATTCTATTCCCTGCTCTGCCACTGACCTGCTGTGCTGCTTAAAGTCACTTCACCTCTCTGTGCCTGTTTTCCCCTCTGATCTATTCTCTGTTTTGGATGTTCAGATTGTAAGCTGTTAGGGGCAGGGGCTGTTTTTAACAGCTGTTTGCACAGCGCCTACTGCAGATCTTGGTTTGGGGCTCTTAAGTGTTACTGTAATACAGATAAATAATGAACTAATAAAAAAATTATGCACAGGTTTGAAGTTATGCTAGGTATCTGCATGCCTTGCTGTCAAAGGACATTCAGCAATCAAAGTGTGCAGATATTGGGCCAGATTAACTTGACCTGGGATAGTGACCCTTCTCCTACCTTGTCCCACCCTAGGAAGTGAATCTGAGACTTTCCACTGTTGCCTTCCCTCAGGATTTCTGCTAGGAGAGCATCTTTAAACTCCGCAAGGAATTCCCTAAGATCCCAGTCAGCAAAGCCTGCTGAGGTTGATGTTCTGAATTTGTTCATTCTGCTGACTTGGCCACTCCCCCTTCTGGCCAGAACTACTCACCTTTTGGCCTTAAGTGTGCTGTCTTTCCAACATGAAGGTGATTGCAGCCATTTTGTACTTTGTATATTACAATATGTATTTTATATGCAATTCCTCTTGGCCCTTCTACCACATTCCTTTCATTGAAGAGGAAGATCAATGTGGATGTTCTGACATTGAGGGAGCTCAATTTTATGGGTCTTCTCTACAGGATGTGCAATATTCCACCAAACAGTCTGTTTCAAGAGGTCAAAATTCCTTGGGCCATCCCAGGAATAATTTGGAAAGCACAGTATATTACAAGAATCAATGGGACAATTGGAATAATACAGACCTGTTTGGATGTTTTTACTTTTTCCCTCAGGTATTCAACTTCCCTAATTAGGAATGTATCTGCTAAAAGATGTGTTATATTTCTGACTTATTTCAGTCCAAAATGTCAGGAATCATTTTGACATAGTAACAAAACAAAACAAAAAAACACCACCTCTATGTAGGTACAACTCTGACATTTCTGGCTGTCTGAGTTCCATCACCTCCAGTTTCCTGCTAAATCTGAGTGGAAAACATAAAAGGGCTATAGAGCCAAATTTTGTGCATTACTTGGTATTCCAGAATCCCCAGCCTTTCACTCAAATGGAAACAAGGCTGTTTTTTTGATTGTCAAATAGCTGGTAATGAATAGGTACTAATGATAGATGACGAGATTGTAGGACAGTCTCCTATATTAAAGGTCAAAATACAGATCTTTCAAAGAGCTTTCCTCTCTCCAGTTTGAACTTCTAAGATTAGCTTTATTGTCTCACCAAGTTGAGTGAGCAGCTCTGTTCCTTTTTCAGATCTTAGTCTTTTGTATCCAGAGAAGATCCAAGATGGCAACTTGAAAGAAAAATTTAGGCAGTGCTCTATTTTTGCTATTTTGTGATATAGAAAGACGGCCTGAAGGTGGGGGTTGGTTTTCTCGTTTTTTGTTTTGTTTTGTTTTTTAAACTTTGAAATATCAAGCTTCTTTGGTTTTTCTGGAAAGTTCTTTGGAGAACTGGTGATGGTGTTGACTTGCCCATAATTGAAAGGGGCAGGTATGTTGCACATTTAACAAAAAAAATCTTTCAGAAATCAGAATTCCCTATTTTGGTGGTTCTTAACCCAAGGAACATGTGCAATGCTCCTTGGTTCCATCTGTGGCTCTCCAAGGCCCCCAAGCTAGATGTTAATTCTGCTTGAGGCACAAGCATAGCAAGCATATCGAAGATCACAGTTGTACTCCACAATAAATAAGAGGCAGCACAAAGAGCAATAAGAAAAGTTGCATTTATTTAGCAAGTTGGTGAAAGCTGTGCTATTCACCTTCACTGGTCTGAAGGAGGGGAGACCAAAGGAAAAAGTGTTGCTTGGAGCCATGTTCTTCCACTGCATCTAGATGGGAATAGAGTGTAAAATTCATGGATATTTTTTCATAGATTCTAAGGCCGTTGGATTGTCTAGTTCTGTATATCACGGGCCAATAAATTTCACCCAGTTACCTCTGTATTGAGTCCAGTCATTTGTGGTTAACTAAGGCTATGTCTACACTATAATTACTTCGGTATAACTTACATCGCTCAGGGGTGCGAATGATCCGCACTCCTCAGCAATGTAAATTATACCGATCTAAGGTCCGGTGTGGACCATACTATGTCGGCGGGAGAGCTTCTCCCACCGACATATCTACTGCCTCTCATGGAGGCAGGAATTTTTAAGCTGACAAGAGAGAGCTCTCTCCCCTTGGCTTAGAGCATCTTCACCAGAAGCACTACAGAGGTAAAGCTGCATTGGTGCAGCTGAACTGCTGTAGCTGCTGTAGTGTTGACATTGCCTGCCCTATAGCGTGTCTTCCAGAAAGGAATCCTGTATTGATGTGACAACAGCAAGAGATGGAGAATCCACCTCTTCCCTGGATAGTTTTAGAGGGTCCGATCAGTCTTCCAGACCATGTTCTCACTTCTGTGCATGGAGTTCCCTGTGGAGGGGGCTCACTTCCCGACGGAGTACCTGCAGGCCCCAGATCCTCTTTGTTGTGCTGGGAAATATTGAAGATGAACCTGATTCACCCGGAGAAGTCCATTTGGAGTTTGTCAGTTAGGATCTGAGAGTTTCTGCCAAGTTCTGAACAGTTCCAAATGTCTGGAAACTTTGAAGCCATACTTGGTTGCCTGGTCTCAGTTCAGGAAGTGCTTTTATTTTGAGCCAAACAGTGTCATTTTGTTGCTGTTGAATTTTTATTTCAGTATTCTATTTTCAAAATTCCCTCAGGTCAGGTAAAGGCATCCTTTTAATCAGAAATTTTGCTGGAGATAGTCCAGACAAAAGTGGTGTTGATATGCCGGGAGTGCTTTATATGTGTCCACTGATTTTCAGAAAAATCTTTTAAGTCTACATTGCTCTCTCCACCTTCCCATTTCTTGGCCATCTTCTAGTAAGGTGGTCAAAATCAAAGTCCTGTGTAAATGCTAGGAATATTTAGAGGTAAATTGAGGTCCATTATCAGATATGAAGACTTCAGGAGCTCCATGTCTTGCAAATATTGACTTTAGTTTCTGGATGACATGTGCAGTGAAGTCTGAGTAAGTATAACCAAGAAAATATATAAAGACAAGTAATCGACTACAATAATGTATGTTTCTAGAAATTTCCAGAAAAAACAAATCTATGGCTACCCACTGCCAAGGTCTGTCAGGTAGTTTTGTAGACAGTAATCATTCTGGCAATTTTTTTTTTCCTTATTGCATACCTCAGAGTCTCTCCTAAGTTCTGAATTTGCCTTCTCCGACTCAGCCACCTTACGGATTGCTGTGTTCATGCCCTGCACTGGTTTATACCTTAATATCCTTTATGGATTTTGGATAGCATCTCCTTCTGAAGTACTGTAGGGATAAAAATGTACTGTCCTTTCTGTTGCAGGCCATCAGTCATGCTAAGGTCACATTGGTGACTGCTCAGCTGGGGGCTAGACAGAGTGTCTGTTGCTCTGAGTACTTTGCTTGGTATGTGATCAATGCTGAAAGAAAATCGCATCAGCCTTAGTCAAGATCTTTGAATCCTAGGTGGAAGGTCATCCTGTGGTTTTGAGCCCAGTAATGCCACTAAGGACTTGTGGTCTGTTTCTGTATTATAACTCAAGCCAAGCAGACATGCACTGAGCTGTTCACAGGCCCACATAATTGCTAGAGCTTCCTTTTCCACTTGAACATACAGTGATATGAATGCAACAGGTCTCTGGTCTCCTGGTTGCTTTTGTTTGAGCATTGCTCCTGAACTATATGAAAATATGTCTGCTGCGGCTACTGTTGGAATATTTTGCCAAAACAGGTGGAAACTTTAGTAATTTTTATTTTATTTAAATGCATTTTGTTGTATTCTCCCGCAGATGCGCCTACTGTAATGTCCTTACATTTTCCTCTGAAGCATCTGGTGCAGGCCCCTGTCACAGGCAGGATACTGGACTAGATGGATCTCAGGAATGGCCGGAGTGGATCAGACCAATGTTCCTATGGAATCACCATTGGTTCATACCTTTAACACTCAGGACAGTGATGAGAGCCATATAAGAACCTAGAGAAGTAGATGGAATTTCTTAGCCCATGTTCCATTGGCACCAAAGGTTGTACAATTAATGCTGTTGCACATATTTTACAGTTATTATTTGTATTACAGAAGTGTCCAGACATCCCTACAGAAATCATCATTGCCTACACTTAGGAAGAGACAGTCCCTGCCCCAAAGCGTTTACAATCTAAATAGACTAGACAGATGAAACAAATAGTCCGAAGACTGTAGCTGGTGGGGTAGAAGCAGCCAATGCAGGGACTCTGACATTGGAGGGGAGGGTAAAACAGGGCTCAGGAAGGCCCATCTCTCCCTGGATCCAAAGCTGTGTGGCAAAGAATTACTTCCCATTCTCGGGGTACTAGAACCCATTCACCCATGGGGGAAAACTAGACAGATAACTTCGCCAGAGACTCCAGCCAGTAGGACCATCTGCAGAAGCAGCCAAAGCAAGGACCTTTCAGATATTCAGAGCACTTTCTATAGTTTAGACTGGACTTTCTCTGCCCTATTCTGTTTAGATTATAAGCTCCTTGGGGCAGGGACAATCTACTATTCTGTGTTTGTACACTGCCTAACACAGTGGATCCCCATTTTTGGTTGGCCATTAAGCATTACTATAATAAATGTGAACAAGAACAAACAACAACAACTGGATGCAATACTGGCCTGATTTTACAGAAGGGAAACGGAGGCAGAGATTAAACGACCCACCCAAGTTCACCCAAAAAGCCTCAGGCCAAACCAGGATTTGAACCCAGATCTCCTGAGTTCCAATTTAGCATCTTAAGGACAGATCAACAGATTCCTTTCATCAACAGATTCAAAAGAACGGTCTATTGACAGAAGCTAGAAAAGGAAGAGACCTTTTAGTAATCAGATCCACCAACTTATGCATGCAAGATTATTTTTATGGTACACAAGTCTGTTTTGTGCACAACAGCTTTAAATCTCTCTCCTCACATCAAGGGTTTAACATGAAAGGGGGGGAAAAAAAGACTTCTCACACAGGAAAAAAAGTCTGTGTGACAAAATTACTCCGACAATTGCAGGGCAATGAATGCAATTGGACAACAGCCTCTGGGAAATATTTTGTTAGCAGCAATATCTGATGCAATGGTAGGCTTTCCACAGGTAGTTTAATTTGTGGAAGTATTTTTAAATTGTTTTTGTACAGACAGGCCCCTGACAGATTACCCGTCTCCTATTAATTCACAATACATGCATGCAGTTTTAATTCATCTATAAATTAGACATCAATTCCAACCCCCAAGACAACTCATAAAGGCCTTTTTATTGTGTTTGAAAAGTCATTTCCAAATGCTTTTATTGAAATTCTGGCCACATGCCTTAAAGCTGTTCTCACTTGCTATAGGAGAAGCAATTCACTTGCCAAATTGATTTTCTTAATGAAGAGTAAAAAGACTGAAGCTGTCTGCCATTAAAAACATGAGTTAGTTTTCCCAGGTATGTGTGCAGCTGAGTTATGTGTCTCTCTGTGAATAAAGCCCTAAGGGTAATATGAACATTTTACTCCCTGAAAGAATGTTAATTTTTAGGTGAACTTGAAATGTTTAGTTTTTTTAATACATTCCCCGTCCCCCCCATCTTTTTTTTTTTTTTTTTGAGATACTGTTTGACCCAGGAAAATCACTGAACAGATGTTAGCCTCATGTGAGTGCGTCTATGATTACTGCTCAGGAGAGGTCTTTGAAACCGACAATGGAATTCATTGTACACGAGAACCATCAAAAACGTCAGCTCATTCTTTTCTTAGAAATGTGGAAATAGCAACAGTACTCTAAAATGTAGGTATTCTATGGCTAGAGAGGGCAGTGTATTGAAATCAAACAAGTTCTCCCCTTGGAGAAGACAAGGGATGTTATTCTCTTAAATATAGCACACTTTATGATTTGTAAAAATTAAAAACATCACTTCTGTTTTTACCCCTTATTTTACTCTTTAAGATTAAATGCTATATATTGGTCTTGATGCACAGGAATTCCATAGAGATGAGAATGGAGCAATAAGGGCAAAATGTTGATACTTTTATTCATGTCAGTTGGGATTTGCAAAGAAAACTAAAGATGTTAGGATTAATACCTTACTCTGCAAATTGACCCATTAACTCTAATTAAATGACATGTGGAATAAAGTGCCCATGTGGATATCAGATGTGAATAAAAAGCATCTGGACTGAAGTTTGCACTGTACAATTTCTTTAGACACTTGAAGTATGTGCAGTACAAAAAAAAAAAAAAATCATGCTACTGCTTAAAATTTTACTTCCAGAATAAGGATGTGTGGTTTCTAAACAAATCTCATGAAAATTTTGTTAATTTTTACATTCTCTCCAGAATTTTAATTGTACATTTCATTCTAAAAAATAAAAGATTTATGATAATAGATCAATCTCTGACCAGTTCAGTGCTGTATGTATTCCAGGCTTTTGTAAACTCTTAAAGCCATACTGTGCTATTGATTTTTTCACCAGCACACCCTCTTCCCACCAAATGAATTCAGACTCCTTACAACAGTGATTTTAGTAAAGAATTCCACTTAATTGATGGTAGACTACGATCTGTTTTACATACGTTCAGCACAACATTCACAAACTCTGTATTTAAAGAGCTGCTGCCATCTCAGGAAAGCCACATGGAAACATTTCAGCTGGTATATTTTATCTGGTATGTCTCTCCATTCTGTATACATGAAGAGAGTTTGCTCAAGTACAAGTTCCTCTTACCAGTACCTTTGCAGCTCTTTGTCATCCCTCTGCAACATCAATCTGTTTAAAAAAAAAGGGTGTGTGTGGATTTTGGTATTGTAAGTATTGGGCCTTCTGTTGTGAGATAAGCAGGAACAGATGAATTCTAACGAAAATCCTAAATTCACAAGTATTTTTAATTAAAATTCTGGGTGATGTTTTTAAAGATTTACAAAACCAGATTATTATTTTTAATTGCCATTGAGGAGCCATGCATTCTAACTCTCCCATTATAGATCTACTCAGTTTCAAATAGAAACATTTTGTGGCTTAACTTTCTCAGTCTTTACCTAACTTCACTTGGCAGCATGTTTTGCCAAATTAGAAAAGCTTATGCTGAAACAATCTGTCGGACATCACTTACGTATACATGGATCATGCCAATCGGTGTTTTGGAAATGTTTAGAGATCTTTACATGGGAACCAAAATCTGCAGTGCTGACCCAGGCACACCTCCCACTGACTGCAGTGGGGATTTTATGTGGAACTGCTGGAGTTGACTAAGGATTGCAGTTGAGTGATGTGAGAACATGTACATTTAGCAAATTAAGTTAATCAGGGATGAGAGGCGCACATTTGTGGCTTGCTGCTTCTTTAGACCTATGAGAAACACTCGAATCACTCATTTGTTTAAATCTGCTCCTACAGCATTTTTTCCAGGTTCAACAGACTTCAGGATGAGATGCTACTTACACTGGAATAGGGTGAATCATTCCATGGAGATACAACTTGCACAGCAGAAACACTACCTTGTCAGTACACTTATATATAGGGGTCAAGTTTTTAGTCTTCTGATGAGTTTGTATTCTGAATTTGTTCTATTTAGCTGAAAACGCCAGAAGTTTGGCATACTGTACTTTGGCTAGTTTGAAGCCAGAAACAAATTAATTATGCTATTAATTTGCCTCCTCAGTTGGAAGGGAAATGTATATGACAGTTAAATCAGCTGCTTTAAAAAGCAACTAAGAAAAAAAAATCATGGTGGACTCTAAAGTTAAAGTAAAAGTCTTAGGCACACGTGTAGGGGTCATTCCTGGTTTATCAGATAAAGAACACACCTCACTGCACCTATCATATCACATTAGCTACTGTGCCTGCACTGTAATTGGTTTTACTAAGTACGCAGAAATGCACAGGCATGTATTGTACGAAAGGAGACTGGAGACTACAGATTTTGCCTTGTGCTTTGCTTTTGCATTATAAATTTGAATGTCAATATCTTCATATATTTACACATTCTGTAGAATTTTTCAAAGGATGTCAGGTCAAATTTGGTTTCCAATTTAGGCTTTGTAAAAAAACACAATAGCAATATTTCCATAAAATCATTTAGAAATATTTTCTCTTGCAGTGTGTGCTTCTCTGACACTGCACCACTGCTCTTCCTGAAAGTGAGTGTAGCACAGACCTGGGAGAAGGCTGTTGCAGGAAGAAGCAGCTACTGGGCTGATTGGGGAAGTAGCTGCAGCTAGGCCACGTCCCAATCAGAGCCCAGCTGGCCCTATACAGAAGGCAGGAGCCAAGAGCTCAGCAGTCTCTCTCTGCACTCAGAGAGAGAAGGGACTGGCTGCAGGGAGCTTGGGACAGGGTACCTGAGTGGAGCAGGGCTGGGGAAAGGCAGAGGAGCTGGGGAGCTCCAGCCTGGAAAGCCCCAGGCTGCGGCCTAGCATTGGGCCAAAGGTACTGGGGGTTGCAGAGGGCAGCCCAGAGGTCGGCCAAGGCAGCAGTTCCAAACCCAACCTTGCCTGTGATAAGTGACTGATACTGCAGTCTGCCCCAGGGAGTGGGACTAGATGGTGACTGGCAGTAGCCTTACACTGAGGCGAGGTGGGGTTAGTGGGTGGAGGTTCCCCTGGGAGGGGAGACCCACCATGTGTGGGTACTGCTAGGGGGCAGCACCCAGAGCAAGGGGCACCGGGGTCCTGGGAGGGACACGGGAGCCAGTAGTGACAAGGTGGATCACCAGCCTGCAGAGGGCGCTCCTGGGTCAAAGAGCTAATTCCTGAGGACGACTAGCAGGAGGCACCGCAGGGGTGAGTCCGACCCTTACACCGAGATTAACTAAATACTAAGCATAAACAAAAGTGTAACCCACTATCCTATTTTCATTGTTAACTTTTCCCAGGTGAACAAACAACTCTGTTTGTTTGTGATTCCTGCTCGCTGTTCCCTGGAAAGACATGGGTGGGTCATGTAAATATAGTCCCACTGACTCAAGAAAGATCTGGGGCTCCAGTTCCCATAGCAATGAAAGCCCACATCTATAGACAGTAACTAATGGTGGATGGGAAAAGTCAAAGACCAATTAAATGAATCAAAAGCCAGGGAAGACATCTTCCAGGGGAGGAGTAAAAGGCTGAAGAGAAGCAGCATTAAAGTTAGGGAGTATCAGAGGGAAGCTCAGAAGGTTCAGTCAGAGTCCTCAGTGTATCAGTTTGCAAGTTCCAGTACATGGTGCTGACACAAGGGATCTTAAGCCCTGTACACTTTGAGAGGACTTCATGGAAGTGCCAGGAAAGAGGACCAGAGACCAAGAGAGGAGGAGCAATCCTCCTTAGTATAACCCACTGGTCAGTTTGTGTTACGAGTCCCCCTCTGTGCCCAAACCACAATGAGTGAAAGTCTGTTACAGCTCTCAGCTTCAGGACCTGGTTCCTTAGATCCAGCAGGGTCATGCTTTTAAGCTCTGGAGATCGCTGGTTTAATCCCAATGTGTCATACAATATGGCTGCCACCGCATTAAGACAAAGGGAGGCCTGACCCTTCCCTCCTAAGAAATACCTGGGCCCTTGCCTCATCCAGGTGTTAGTAAACAGCATGTGATTGTTTATATTACAGTAGGTGATCTGGATAACATTCAACAGCAGTTTAGAGATGTCACAGCTTCACCCTGACACAGACTCAGTGGGTGCCAAGAAATCTTTCTATTACTGCTCTGAAGACTCTCTCTCCTATCCCCTCACTGGAGTCCCTTAACCTATGGCAAGGGGCTCAATGAAGGTAAGCTGGCAAACTTTTGTGTACTTATGTCCAAGACAATGGGAGCGGGGAGAAAGGGAAGAGAAGGTTCGAAGAGTATTTGCTAGTCCAAATGAATAAATGAGGTATTAGGAAAGAACGGTTACTTACTCGGTAGCAACTGTGGTTCTTCAAGAGGTTGTAATCAGTGTGGATCTCACTGTAGCTGTGCATATGCTTCACACATGAGAGATTTTTTTGAACAGAAGTGTCTGTCACAGCAGTGCATATGCTCAGGGCTGGCTTTAGGCCGATTCCCCGGAATTGGGCCCCACGGATAAGAGGGCCCCACACCTTAGGCTCACCCGGCGGCGGTTTGCTCCGGTGGCATTTCGGCAGCGGCGGGGGGCGGGGGCAGCTCTGGGGTCTTTGGAGGCGGGGGGTCCTTCAGTGCCGTGGAAGACGCGGAGCGGACCCTCCGCTGCCGAAGTGCCGCCGAAGACCCGGACTGCGGAATCAGGTCCCGCAGGTCCTAAAGCCGGCCCTGCATGCGCTCTGTGTCTCCTCGTGCTCCCATTGAAGCAGGGCAGAGTCACTATGAGCCTTTCTCAGTTCTCTGGCAATTCAAATTGCTGTGGTAGCTAGGAACTCCAAAAAGTGGGGATGGGGGTATATCATGGGATCCATACTCATTACAACATCTCGAAGAACCAGTTATTGCAGATAATAATCTTTACAGATTTCTGATATTGGCACATTCCTGAACCAGAGTGAGCCCTGAAGTTTGGTGGGAGAGATACACCAGCCAGCTAATAGCACAGTGAAATATATTGTGTTGTCCTTTTCAATATTCTTTGTGATGAGATGGCCTGACCTTTAGAACATCCGCCTGTGGCTAAAAATAGACAGGATGACAGTCTGAATGGTTTGGTCATGTCAATGAAATAAAGCCAAGTTCTGGCTGCCTCTAAGTTTGAGCAATTCCTCTCTCCTAGTGCTGAGTGTGGCTACAGAATATTGAATAAGGTGGTTCGGCTATAAATGTCTGAAGCTCATTCACCTTCCTGGCTGACATGATAGCCACTGGGAAGCCTGACTATGGAGAGGTGATGTAAGAAGTATTCTGAGAGAAGCTCAAATGGTGGCTTCATGAGCATGAGGAGGATGATGTTGAGACCCCAGACAGGAGTAGATGGGTAAGTGTGTAATAGCGCTTTGAGAAACTTTGACACCATGGGATGAGACGAGATCGAACATAACTGTATAGGCATATGCCAAGCTGAGATTGCTGTGAGGTGAATCTTAATGGAGACAAATGAAAGGCCAGACTATTTCAAGTGAAATAAGAAGTCAAGGATCTTCAGTATAGAGGCCTGGAATGGGTCCAGACCATATCGGGCTGCTCATATCAATAATCTCTACCATTCAGATGATTATGTTACTCTGGTAGATGTTCTCTTGCTCTGTATCAGGATTTCCGGGACCTGTAGGAAGCAATCTCTGTCCGTGGTACTCAACCAACCAGCGCACTTGCGGGGTTCATCTCACTGCCATGAAAAAAGGAACTGAGTGAGGGTTGCAGCTGCTCTGTCCTTTATGTCCTTACATGGCAGCAGAAGGCGGCACAGGTGCATGCGTAGCACCAGGAGACACTGCTATGCAAAGAACTCCAATCTTGCACAAGAGGTCTATGCACATGAAGTGGGATCCATGTTGACACACATTGAAAGACTAGTCTGTCTGTAAGGTGGCTCCATTGACTGTTTTCGTGTTGAGAGATGTTGGATTGTAAGGTTTTTTATGATTTTTTGGTAATAGAGATGTTTAAATAGCTTTTAAAAAATTCCTGTTTTCATTTTTTTTTTTTTTATACTCGCTGTTAGTGTAAATAATGCCATTCAGGATGCCTGCTCATCTTCTGCGTGTTTAC
The DNA here is from genome assembly GCF_011386835.1 of Chrysemys picta bellii. NCBI lineage: Eukaryota > Metazoa > Chordata > Testudines > Emydidae > Chrysemys > Chrysemys picta. The sequence continues at coordinate 40,581,562 of NC_088799.1, read as the reverse complement.
TGTCCACTTGTACGTGTGGGTGTTTTTGGCTTCTTAGATTGTAAGCATTGATCTCAGCACTATAAATATCCTGCACTTGTTTCGCTATAAAGTTTCCTGGAAGGGGACAAAAGCCGGTTTTTACAGTGTGCTGTCAGCTGGAAGTACTTCACATTCATTAATCTGATATAGGGCTTCTCTTCCTGGAGAGATCTCACAAGCTACCTGCAAACTCAGGTCTCCTGCAGGTAGCGTGAGAACTTATCTGAAGATGGCACCATGGCCAGGGGTTTAATAAGAGCAGGAGAGGCTATACCAAATTATTGTTAGGCAAAAGGCTGCACTGCATGGAAAATCATACACTAAAATCAATGAGCTTGTAAAATATTTTATTACTTTAAAATACTGAAACTGGATTTTTTACATAATCAAATCTGCTTTCTGATATGTGCTGCTGTTATACCTCCATGATTATTAATTTGACACTTTCCCTCCCTAACATTTTGGGGGAATGGTAATTGAACATTCCTCTACTGAAAGTCCAAATCCAAGTTGTATAATAATTGGGTTAATGGACAGAGTGTAAGGGGAGATTTGCTATTGATTTGTTTCAGTTGTGTTCCCAATGGGCATTAGTTTATGTCACTGTAAAGGTCCGGTGTGGGGGTTGGGCCCTCTCAGGGGCCGTCGGGAGCCAGGCCACCTCACTACACGGCCTGGATCGGTCTCTGCAAGAGGCTACCGCCCTCCGTCAGGGCTAGGCAGCAACCCTGGTCCGGGCTCCGGTTCTCACTGCCGGGGCTGGGAATTACAAAGTCAGTCAAGCCCACGCGCTAGCTCAGGGCGGGCAACACACAAGGGTTCAGGGGGGCTCAGAACCTTCCTGAAGGCTGAGCACTCACACAGTTAGTAGCTAAGGCCCGGCCCTCAATCGGGGCGGGGCGGCACACAATAGTCCAGGGGGCTCAGAACCTTCCTTCAGGCTGAGCAGTAACCGTCAGGGGTTAATGCCCGGCCCTCAATCAGGGCGGGGCAACACACAATAGTCCAGGGGGGCTCAGAACCTTCCTTCAGGCTGAGCAGTGAAAGTCAGGGGTTAAGGCCCGGCCCGCAATCAGGGCGGGGCAGCACACAATAGTCCCGGGGGGCTCAGAACCTTCCTTCAGGCTGAGCAGTAACAAAGTTAGTAAGCCCAGGCCCTTAGTCAGGGCGGGGCAACAAACAAAAGTTCAGGGGACTCAGGTCCGTGGATCAGGAGCTGAGCACTGGCAAACTCAGGACGCCCCAAGCCCTTAGTCAGGGCGGGGCAACAAACAATAGTTCAATTGCGCTGCCGGAACGCTGGCTGGAGGGGGAAGCTGCCACCCGTAAGTGGGGTGGCAGGGGGGACACAGGCCCACCCACTCCACTGTGTCCCAGCCCAGGGCCCTAAGAACTGCAGTCTGTCTGCTGCTGTGTCGGTGGGGTCCTGACCGCAACACACCGACATTGGCTCCTCTGTTGTAGCCAGACCGGGGTCAGCTACCCCCGGGCTACTTTCCATCTCCCCCTCCATTGGTACCTGCTCATCGCTGGGCTCGGCAGCGGGGTCCCACACCATGGGTTCCTCAGCTCGCAGAGGGTCGTCTGGGTCGGGCCGCTCCTCCGGTCTCGGGTCAGGGGGGCGCTCGGGCCCCTCCTCGAGGTACCGAGCTCGGGGCAGGCTCGGCCACTCCACTTCGGGGTACCTTGCTCGGGGAAGGCTCGGCCAATCTGCTTCGGCGTACCTGGCTCTGGGGAGGTCCGGAGGGTCAGCGTCTGGGTATCTGGCTCTGGGGAGGCTCGGTCCGTCTGCGTCGGGGTACCTGGCTCTGGGGAGGCTCGGTCCGTCTGCGTCGGGGTACCTGGCTCGGGGAAGGCTCGGTCTAGCCGGAGCTCACACCGGCACGTCTGTCCTCTCCGGCCGCTGGGCTCCAACTGAGAGCTGGGGCCTGGCTTTTATACTTCCTGTCCCGCCCCTTAACTTCCGGGGGGCGGGAACAGGTGGCGGTGGCTCCGCCCACTTGGGTGCCTGTTCTGGCTCCTCTTTCTCAGGGGCCGTCGGGAGCCAGGCCCCCTCACTACAGTCACACAATTAACTTTTGCATTGACAAAAGACGATCAAGCATGGGTCAGGGTACAAAATGGTATTGAAAGATAACATCCAAAATGTAACAGTTGTGCGTAGGCACAGTCATTAAAAGGAATGTGAACAATGAGGCTAAAGGACAAGGCACTGATTTTTTTTTTTTTTTGAAGTGCTCACCTGAGATGTTCTTCACTGCTGCACAAGGTCTTCCAGTCACTCTGCATCATTCTAAAGTTATTGTGTTTGCCTCCCCTTGTCCTCAAACGATAACATTATTTACATAGTACCATAGGTATACACAGCATTATAAAGGGGTCCTGTGATTCTTGCAATTTAAATTGGTTAAAAACACAAGAATATAGCATTAGACATGGTGGGATGAGCTACAGGAAAAGAAGGATATTCTATAGTTAACAAGGGAGGAGCAGTCGCTGCTTTTTGAGAAGCATGATTTTCCATAGATCATACATCGGATGGGATAAATTTTTTTGTTATATTCTTTCAAATTTGTATGATATTTTGGGGAATTATGATTACAAGATTTCATGGAAAGTTTCTGCTTTGAAGAGCGAGGCTGACTGGGGCACACAACTGGAAGACTTTTTCAAGAACAATGAGCAGCAATGGAAGAAGACATTAAGATATGAGCAGGAAAGGATAGAACAAAGGAATAGTTAGGCAAAAGGCTTGAACAAAGCAAAAAGTAAGCGATATAACAAGTTTTGTAATTCGCAGCCTCCCCCTCTGCAAGACATTGCAATATAGTATACAACTGATCTCGGTGCTGACAAACTCACAGCGATTAGGTAGGACATGTTAGCAGCAGGGCATTGGCACTTCTAAGACAGATGAGTCCCTCTCCCTTTCTACCCCACCCACACCACTGCCATAGAAACACCACACAGAAGCAGCAGTGTAAGTGCTACAGAAACTGAACTTCAACTCAGAATGTATTGCCGCTGTTAAGTATATCTAATAGTTAATGAAAGGAGAGACTGTTTTCATTTTGGACAGTAGACTTTATTAGAAATTTTCTCCTCATTCATCAGTAAATTCACATTAAAATATGCTGAAGGCAGTTAAGTCTCAACAGTCAACATCCTGCCATTACAACAACTTCCAGTTTAAAAACTAGATAACTGATCAGGCAGATAACTTGAAACATAAGAAATGCAAGTAGAAAGCAGCATCTTTACAAACAGGTTGAGCCTGAAAAATGTATACATCTGGGGTTTGGGGGAAGTAAATCACTCCTTCCAAGATGGAAACAGTTAAATGAGGACTCCACAGACGTTAAACAGATAAATAAACAATATATCACACATACATTAAAAAGAGAGCAGAAGTATTTAGAGTTGGTATAACATAAAAAAAATAAATTTGTTCAAATAAAAAAGTGACAGGCTTCTTAAAATGTGAATATCCTAAAATCTCAAGATAGTGAACAGCTTTGTTGTTATAAACTATGCAAAACTTTGGAGGAATGAAATTTGGTCTTGAAAACATTGGACTGCATTGACTTTATTACTATATCCAATTTAGTTGACCTTCCACTCTTCAGGAACAATTTTTCTCATGTACCTTTAAATCCAGCAATGGTGTTCTATATAATGACTTACTTCATATATTTTAGACATGATAGGTCCTCTAACACATTAAGGGCTAAGTATTCAAGACTCCAGATAAAATGATTACTCAGCACCTCTGAACATCAAATTTTAAGATTTAGACATTATTGTTAACTTAACACAATGTTATTTCTATCACTAGTAACCACATTATTCAAAGGATGCTATTCTGCATAAGGATAACTCTTAGGGGCCAGATTTTCAGCTGGTGTCTACCGGAAGTCAACGGAGCTAAGCCAATAAGTGCCAGCTAAGGATCTGACTGGGAGAATTCAATCTTGGATACTGTCCTATAGGCGCAGATAATTTGTGAATCTAGATCAAATTGATGTTTTTTGCGTATGTTAGTATTCCCCAGTTTGTTCTGCTTCAGTTGATTCAGAAAAAAATACATATATTAAAACTTAAATAACACTCAAGTGTCCACCACAAAGATTTCTATTTTGATGTAAACAATAATTTCTGCTATTTGCATTGATTTAGTCCAACGTGAGGCCAGAAAAAGGGTTCTAAGACTTCTTATTGATACTGTAAATAATTTTTCAGAGACTGGGGCAAAGGTAGAGATTCTATGTCATGCAGGCGATCTCTGCCAAGAGCAAAGCGAATTGATCTTCGGCACAAGTCCATTAAAGGCAGGGGTTCCGCTGAAAAAATGGAAGAAAAAATAATATAGGATTAATATTTTGAAATCAACATTTTATTTATTATTAAAGAAGAAAATGGACATCAACATTTTCAGGAGCAAAAAAAGATGATGCTTGGCAAAGGGTAACAATTAGTGGTAACATTTTCACAAACTTGAAAAATATATACAAGTGATACTGATTTATGAAGCAGCAGTGTCAACATTTTATCACATTACATATATAGTAAAACAAGCATAATGTTTTCAGCTCAGTATTTGACTCTCTAAAATATGAGCTAGTAATCCAGCACTATCCCAGTATTGCTAAAGTTATAGCAATAGTGGGGGCTAGTGTTGTTACACAAGAGTTCAGGATTTCCAATAATAATGCAAGATCTTATAATCTGTTAATAACAGAACTTTCTGCACAACTAAACTAATAGCTCCTAACTTTTATATACCAACTCCCTTCCCGTTTTAGGGACAGTAAGGGGTCTCTTAAGGCTAAATGCACTTCTCAGCAAACCTAGCTTGGCCCTACAAATCGTGCCTAGCCTTTCTTTCTAGGGGTTACTGAAAGTAAAAACAGGAAATTTCATTGTTTTTCTATATTATTTTTCCCCACAAATAAACAAGTTTCTTTCAGTTGACAGATTCTTATAGAAAAAATGCCTGTCTGGAAGGTTCTGATTTTACTTTTCTAAATCCGAATTCAGTGCTGCCAATAAGCACATAAAACTGAAAATCCAAGAGCAATGATATACAAGCTCCCCCAAGCTACTCCATCAGCACACATTATCCTGACCTACAAGAATCACATGGATACGTAAGTATATAATTCAGCCGCTGTATCCATTCAAACCATTAACACTTCTGTCTACACCAACAACATGATACCTATTGTGATGGTAGCCCTCCTGATGAGTATATTGATCTGAGAGGAACTGGATTAAGATCACCAATGAATTTCACAGAGACCACCAAATCTCTGCCAAGAGTTATGACTAAACGACGACTATAGCAACTGCACCTGAATGGATTTAGATGCTTGAAAACACACTCCTAAATTCTTGAAACTACATGAAGTTCTTCAATACTATTGAACAAAAACAGCAATAACAGCCTTTTAAAAACCACATTTCTATATCTGTCTGGAAACTGAAACGCTTCCATAGAGGAACAAAGTGAGTTACAGTAGAACTCGGGAATGTTCGTAACTCTGAAATGTTCGTAACTCTGAACAAAACGTTGTGGTTGTTCTTTCAAAAGTTTATAACTTAACATTGACTTAATACAGCTTTGAAACTTTACTATCAAGAAGAAAAATGCTCTCTCTTTTTTAGTTGTTTACGTTTAACACAGTACTGTACTGTATTTGCTTTTTTTTTGGTCTTATCTCTGCTGCTGCCTGATTGTGTTCTTCAGGTTCCAAATGATGTGTGTGATTGACTGGTCAGTTCGTAACTCTGGTGATTCTACTTTAACTTCTCTGGAAACCAGACTGGTGCCATATCATTCAGCCTACAAGCATTTGTTACTGTATGTCAAATTCTTTTTAGTAAGTTTTTTATGTTTGTATTATGTGTGTAATATATTATTTAAACCAGTGTTTCTTAACCTTTTTGATACCAGTGAACAACTTGCTACCTGCCTAAACTGTGTCAGGGAGATCTCAGGGACCGGCACCAGTCCACGAACTGGTCATTGAGAAACACTGATTTAAACCATTGAACTGCAGCATGGTTTTGCAAAAGTTACCTACATTCAGAAAAATCAATTACAAAGCAAAAGATACACAAGTTTTAAGCATTAGTTTTATATACACTCAGTGGGTCAAATCCACTGCTGGTGCAGCTCCACTGATATCATGGAGTTTCACTCATTTAGACCAGCAGAAAATATGGCCCACAAAGTCCAATGATGAATCCAATCTCTTTGTCTAGTGTGCCCAGTAGTGAAACTTTTTGAAACAAACATTCTCAGAAAATACTGTTCAAAAGATTTTAAAGTTTTTTCATCCTTACCATCACCTCAACCACATTGGATAGGTTATGACTGGTGGCTACTAGAGAAAATACACAAATAACCCCCCCCCCCCAAATTCAGCAATGCAAATCTGTGATATCTCAAGTTTCTTTTACATACAACTAGGAACATAACTCCTAGGGGATGGAGTTGTTTAATTCATTAACAAGGCTTAGTGATTATGAAATGGGGGGGGGAGGGGAAGAGAGAGACATAGATAGCTCACAGATTACAGGACTTGAGGAATAATACAGTAGACACTCCAGACACTACATCCTGAACTGCAGTAGTTTGCTGTTGATCTTCCAGGCATCTTTTATTTCATTTCAAAAAGATGACAATGACTGAAGCTCAATGATATTACAAGTTCTGGAGTGACCACATGGTGCTAAGACTTCACTATTTTTACAGCCAAAATTTGCAAATAAATGTAAGTAATTAACCAGTCATGGAGTTAATTCAAAACTTTAAAATCTTATATATATATATAAATAAATTAAATTAAATTAAATAAAGGCATAAAATATTTCTCCAGCTTCACATGCTAAATATGGGGGCAGGTGACCAGAGCCCATAGGTAAGTCAAAAACATGGAGACCTGGGAGGGGGTCAGAATTTGGGTGGAGCATGGGCTGTTATAACAGAAATAAAGGAGAGAAGACAGAACTGGGGGAGGGGGAAATCAAATCAGTATCTTAGATGTCTGTATACTGTATACTAGATGGGGAATAAGCAGGAAGAACGCGAAATAATAGTAAATAAACACAACTATGATATAGTTGGCATCACAGAGACTTGGTGGGATAATATGCATGACTGGAATATTGGTATAGAAGGATAAAGCATGCTCAGGAAGGACAGACCGGGGGAAAAAGGGAGGCATGTTGCCTTATATATTAAAAATGAATATACTTGGACTGAGGTTGAGATAGAAATAAGCGACAGACTTGTTGAAAGTCTCTGGGTAAGGATAAAAAGGGTAAAAAACAAGGGTGATGTAATGGTAGGGGTCTACTACAGACCACCAAACCAGGAAGAAGAATGGATGTTTTTTTTAAACAACTAACAAAATCATCTAAAGCACAGAACTCGGTGGTGATGGGGGACTTCAACTACCCAGACACCTGTTGGGAAAATAACACAGCAGGACACAGATTATCCGACAAGTTCTTGGAATGTATTGGAGACAATTTTTTATTTCAGAAGGTGGAGAAAGATACTAGGGGGGAAGCTGTTCTAGATCTGATTTTGACAAATAGGAAAGAACTGGATGATAATTTGAAAGTGGAAGGCAACTTGTGTAAAAGTGATCATGAAATGGTAGAGTTCATGATTCTAAGGAATGGTAGGAGGGAGAACAGCACAATAAAGACAATGGATTTCAAGAAGGCAGACTTTAGCAAACTCAGGGAGTTGGTAGGTAAAATCCAATGGGAAGCAAGTTTAAGGGGAAAACAATTGAAGACAGTTGGCAGTTTTTCCAGAGAGACATTATTAAGGGCACAAGAGCAAACTATCCCACTGCGTAGGAAAGATAGGAAGTATGGCAAGAGACCTCCCTGGCTTAACCAGGAGATCTTCAGTGATCTAAAACTCAAAAAAGTCCTACAAAAAGTGGAAACTTGGTCAAATTACAAAGGATGAATATAAACAAATAACACAAGAATGTAGGGACAAAATTAGAAAAGCCAAGGCACAAAATGAGATCAAACTAGCTAGGGACATAAAAGGAAACAAGAAAACATTCTACAAATACGTTAGAAGCAAGAGGAAGACCAAGGACAGAGTAGGCCCATTATTCAATGGGGGGGGGGGGGGAAGACAATAACAGAAAATGTGGAAATAGCAGAGGTGCTTAATGACTTTTGTTTCGGTTTTCACCAAGAGGGTTGGTGGCGATTGGACGTCTAACATAATGAATGCCAGTGAAAATGAGGTAGGATCCGAGTCTAAAATAGGGAAAAAACAAGTCAAAAGACAGGGCCTGATTAAATACATCCTAGAATACTCAAGTAGCTGACTGAGGAGATATCTGAGCCATTAGCAATTATCTTTGAAAAATCATGGAAGACGGGAGAGATTCCAGAAGACTGGAAAAGGGCAAATATAGCGCCCATCTATAAAAAGGGAAATAAGGACAACCTGGGGAATTACAGACCAATCAGCTTAACTTCTGTACCCAGAAAGATAATGGAGCAAATAATTAAGCAATCAATTTGCAAACACCTGGAAGATAATAAGGTGATAAATAACAGTCAGAATGGATTTGTCAAGAACAAATCGTGTCAAACCAACCCGATAGCTTTCTTTGACAGGGTAACAAGCCTTGTGGATAGGGGGGAAGCGGCAGATGTGGTATATCTTGACTTCAGTAAGGCTTTTGATACTGTCTCGCATGATCTTCTCATAAACAAACTAGGGAAATACAACCTAGATGGAGCTACTATAAGATGGGTGCATAACTGGTTGGAAAATTGTTCCCAGGGAGTAGTAATCAGTGGTTAACAGTCATGCTGGAAGGGCATAACGAGTGGGGTCCCACGGAGATCCGTTCTGGGTCCGGTTCTGTTCAATATCTTCATCAATGATTTAGGCAATGGCATAGAGAGTACACTTATAAAGTTTGCAGACGATACCAACCTGGGAAGGGTTGCAAGTGCTTGGGGGATAGGATTAAAATTCAAAATGATCTGGACAAACTGGAGAAATGGTCTGAAGTAAATAGGATGAAATTCAATAAGGACAAATGCAAAGTACTCCTCTTAGGAAGGAACAATCAGTTGCACATGTACAAAATGAGAAATGACTGTCTAGGAAGGAGTACTACGGAAAGGGATCTAGGGGTCACAGTGGTTCACAAGCTAAATATGAGTCAACAGTGTAACGCTGTTGCAAAAAAAGCAAACATCAGTCTGGGATGTATTGTAAGCAGGACACGAGAAGTAATTCTTCTGCTCTACTCCACGCTGATTAGGCCTCAACTGGAGTATTGTGTCCAGTTCTGGGTGCCACATTTCTGGAAGGATGTGGACAAATTGGAGACGGTCCAGAGAAGAGCAACAAAAATTATTAAAGGTCTAGAAAACATCACTTTTGAGAGAAGATTGAAAAAATTGGGTTTGTTTAGTCTGGAGAAGAGAAGACTGAGAGGGGACATGATAACAATTCATAAAAGATTGTTACAAGGAGAAGGGAGAAAAATTGTTCTTAACCACAGAGGATAGGACAAGAATCAATGGACTTAAATTGCAGCAAGGACGGTTTAGGTTGGACATTAGGAAAAACTTCCTAACTGTCAGAGTGGTTAAGCATTGGAATAAATTGCCTAGGGAGGATGTGGAATCTCCATCATAGGGGATTTTTAAGAGCAGGTTTGAGTGCAGGGGACTGGACTAGATGACCTCTCGAGGTCCCTTCCAGTTCTATATCTCCTCTCTCACTAAATCCTACATGGGCTCTAAAAGTTCAATTACTAAATAGTAATAAGAAAATGCCCTCAAGTGTTTGCAGCAGTTGCCAAACTTCAAGTATTAAACATGTTCGTATAACATGAAATCTGAAATATTTTGTCTTCTTGTTTCAGTCTACATCAGTTCTGCAGGCTAGGTCTAAAATGTTTTAAAGAAGTTTTACTCTAAACTCAAAAAAAAGTTATTTAAAGAAAAAATAAAAACATGTCAATTTTCCAGCTGTGCAATGGCCCTAAACTATCAAAAATTATTATTTTTAAAAATGCCTCTTAAAGGCTTTTAAATCAGTTTTAAATGTGATAAATGTAAAAATGCTCAGAACTAGGAATGATGGTAAAAATCACAGATTATAAATTGCAACATCATGTGGTTCAAAGGATGAGAACTAGCTTTAACTGCATATTATAAGGTAAGAACTCTGTCTTTCACTAAATTACTGCCTCATTTGTTGTCCAAACTGCACACTGAATGATGCAGGCATCCTTTGGCAAAATAATACTATAAAATCATGCAGTTAAGGACTTTGGGCTAGATTCTTGGGTCTGGCTGAGAAACTTGTGGTGCAACCTTGAGTGTTAGTGTATTATATATAATAGGTAGTGTATCGTCCCCTATCCACCTGGTTACCTTCTTTAATGCCAATCTGCTTACAGGTTTTGATGGACAGGTCTGGGTTCTTCTGAATCCCGCCACCCACTCAGGAAGGTGTATCTTCTTTATTTTTCCCTATGAATTTATTTGGCGGTGCCTCCACCCCCCTCACTCCTTCCTGGCAGGGTCACCAGGGCACTTTGGGAGGAAAATTCTAACCACAGGATAATCCCCATATACTTGCCAGCTGGTTGGAGACTCCAAAGAAATAATACAAATACATACAATATATTCAACACAGTAATTATATTAAACAGCAGACAAATGTAACAGAACAGGATAAAACACTATTCTTAGGGTCACCGGTGCCAACACTGATAATTCCTGTGGTTTTCCCCAGTCATGTGACTGGATGTAGCAATGTAAGATCAGTGTCCCGTTGGTATGCGTACTTTGTTGGGGCCCTTGATGACCTATGACTACAATATCTTCTCCGCAGTGGTGCACTCACAAACTCCATGAATGATCCTCAGGTTCAGAGAGGACTCTGGATGCCTTGGTCACTGCAGAGGGGCTGATCTCAGCTGGCAGGGATCCTCTTCTGGCAGGCTTCTGTTTCCAGGATTTCCCCTCACCACAAAGGGGTGCAGGACTCAAGGTGCAGATTACACAACTATACTAAGATCCAAACTGTATTCTCCTACCCCAGCGTCCAGACACACTCACAGCAGGCAGCAGCCCTGGACTAGCAGCCAGAGTAGAGCTGACCACGTGGTGACGGGTCTCACCTAGGGTGCTGGAGGGCTAACTCAGCCTGGCTGGGGAAGTTTCCCAGCAAAACTCTACAAACTTGGAGTCATCAGTGGAGGGGGAAAAGCCCATCAGAGGGATCTTGCTTTCAGGTCCCTAGAGGCCAGTTCTCAGGGGGAACCCTGTATGCAGACCTGGGACTCACCAGCTCCCCATACAGCCCTTGCCCTGGCTGGCATCAGACTGTCTCAAAAAAAAAATGGCTTCTCCCCTTTCCTGAGCAACCTGGGAGGGCCTGTCACTCCCTATTGGTTGCTGGGCAGACTCTGAGTCTGCCTTGGCTCCCCCTCCCTACCAGGAACAGTGTGCCTCTCCCTGAGCTGCCAGCAGACAGAGCCCCAGGAATCTAGGTAATCTCCTTGGGGGTTACAGTAGCATATAGTTTATCTTTGCATGCCCATGATCCAGAGCCAAGTTTCCAGCTGTAAATCAGAGCAGCAGTTGGGCAGCTCTAACATACGACAGCTACCAACATCCCAAAGAAGCCAGAAGGGCAGCCAGGATCTTGCAGGGCATAAGAAAGTGCCATTTCTGGCATTCTTTCTGCACCCATGCCTCCTATATTGGCATCACGGAAGGAAATGGTGTAGGAACCTGATTCCCAAACCACTGAAGTGCTAGAGCTGTTCAAAACAACTGCCAATAACTGTTTCTAATGACAAAAGGATTTCCTCCACACCACCTCCCCCTTCTCATTCTTTTCATATTCAAGACATGACTACAGTTTTTCATGAAATTTACTTTAAAAAAAATCACCGGGGGCAAGGAGTAAACATAGAAACTTCAGCCAGAAAAGTAATAGTTAAGCAACATAGTCTCTTTAGAAAGAGAATGCTTGACAACCCTTAACTGTGTGTGTTGCTATGTGCTCCACCTATAAAATACACAGACCTTCCACACCCAAAATATTTGAAACACTAACATTCAAGGTTTTAAAAATAAAATTTCAGTTTGCACTATACGGACCTTGAGGTGGTACAAATAATGCTAAACAGTGACTCTTCGAATACTGCAGGAGACAGCAGGAAAGAGGTATTCTGAATATTTGAGAACTCAACTATGAAAATCAGTTTTACTTTTAGAACATTCAGAATTTGTCCCTGAAAAAAGAACAGTGTTACTCCCAGGGTAGGAACTAATTGTTATTCCCCCACAACACTGTGTACTTAGAGTGTTGTTGTAGCTACATTAAAATACATTTTGTAGGCCTACCATTTAATCACTAATTTTCCATTTTTGTTTATAACTTTTGTGTGTATTTTCTGCATTTGAAGTGGCCAACTGTGGTAGTGAGCTTGGAAGAATACAAGCCCTCAAAGCAGAATCTCTGTGGGCATCAGCTGTACTGAGGCTTATGAACGCTAGTAATATCCCATCAATTAAAAAATGAATTGCTAAGCTGAAATATAAAATTGTAAAGAAAACATGATTCACAAGAATAGCTCTTTCAGTTTCTTGGGCTGGTTAGGAATTTAATACAAAGTGAGATATTTGCAATGTGGCAAATTTTTCACAGGAAACCTAAGGTTTCCTTCCAGGCTCCAGCAGCTTATTCCAGTAATGTATGACAGTGAGCCTGCTTCCAAAGCTCTGTCATGTTTCTAAATGTGTTTTTGGGCATCTCCTCCTCATATTAAGGATTATTATGAAAGCTCTCCACTTCAGCATCATTTCAGCAGCTGCCAGATGGGGGAAAACTGTATTTTTCAGAAAGACAGAGCATTTGTCCCTTTTCTTTCTGTCTTTTCAGTTCCATGTCGCAGCTCAAATTAGACAGACCCAATTTTGCAACAGCATTCAAAAAGGAGACTAATTTAATGATGCCACAAAGTAAAATAAATAAAAATAAGATATTCCTTTCACTCTTCCTCCCAAACAGTAAGTGTATCTAAAATACACTCATCCTAGGCAATAAAACCTACAAGTCGGTTTATAAGCCTCTCTTTCAATCATCTCATTACAGACTGCTGTACATCAACCAGCAAGTGACACACCAAGATAGGGGAGAGTAATCATTATGCCACTCATTCAGTGCCATACACTTGTACACACAAGTGGGGAAGATATCATCCTTGTTTAAACTGTAATTTAATGTGATGTGACAACAGGTACAAGGCTATCGCACATACAGATGCCTATTTAACACGTCTTCTCACATCACATGTATATACACAGTGGAGATTGACAAGCTTATTTATTCTTGGCAACTTGTAGTCAATTAATTGTTTGGCACAGTAATAGGAATTCCTTATACCAACAAACATGCTTTAAGAATGAAGACTGCACTCCTGAGCCATAGAACACCAAAAAATACTACTATTCACAGAAGTTCTGGGTGACACCTGAAAAAGTGAACCACATTTAGTATGTGCAATTAACTTGCCAAATGAAACAATTTATTTGATGAAGAATTTTGCAAGATGTAATAATGTGAAATGTTCCTTGAATAACACAACATGTCTACTCTTGTATGACTTTGCGTTAGTAAAAAGTAACCATTAATCTATGAAGGGCCTTTTTATTTTAAGCTGCAATTTTCAACCTGGCCTCAGAAATCAACACAAAATGAAAGCTGGCTGAAAAATTGGATTTTTCATATGAAAATTTTAAACAGATCTACTCAAAAGAGAGAAAGGAAATAGCTCAATGCAAAACTAATTAAAGTTTGATGCACAAAGTCTGGAAAACTAGGAAAATATCTGGTGCCCTTGTTCAGATCTTAGCTTTTCTACATAGATTTCTGAGCTGTTGCTTTCAAAACTTGATGCATGTAATTAATTCCTCCTCTCACCCAGCCCTGCTAAATACCTGTCAGCATCCCTCAGGTTTCTGTCCTCGTCCTCTTCCTCTTCTCCCTCCTCAAATGCCATCATGATTAACCTCCTCCTTTATATGGTGGATGTCAAAATATACCCTTTATGCCAAATGTTTTGACCTCAGTTCATTCACACTTTTTTTTTTTTGTAAAGTTTTCAGGCTATCATAAAGAAACAAAAAAAGGGGGGGGGGTACACACCCAATTTTTAATTATATTTGAAAGTCACCTTTAAAAATAAATTTAAGGCCAGAAGGTACTACTAGATCATCAGTCTGACCTAACTGTACATCACGGGCGATTAAATTGTACCTAAAAAGAAGAACAGGAGTACTTGTGGCACCTTAGAGACTAACAAATTTATTAGAGCATAAGCTTTCATGGACTACAGCCCACTTCTTCGGATGCATATAGAATGGAACATATATTGAGGAGATATATATACACACATACAGAGAGCATGAACAGGTGGGAGTTGTCTTACCAACTCTGAGAGGTCAATTAATTAAGAGAAAAAAACGTTTGAAGTGATAATCAAGCTAGCCCAGTACAGACAGTTTGATAAGAAGTGTGAGAATACTTACAAGGGGAGATAGAGTCAATGTTTGTAATGGCTCAGCCATTCCCAGTCCTTATTCAAACCGGAGTTGATTGTGTCTAGTTTGCATATCAATTCTAGCTCAGCAGTCTCTCGTTGGAGTCTGTTTTTGAAGTTTTTCTGTTGTAACATAGCCACCCGCAGGTCTGTCACTGAATGACCAGACAGGTTAAAGTGTTCTCCCACTGGTTTTTGAGTCCTGATGTCAGATTTGTGTCCATTAATTCTTTTGCGTAGAGACTGTCCGGTTTGGCCAATGTACATGGCAGAGGGGCATTGCTGGCACATGATGGCATATATCACATTGGTAGATGTGCAGGTGAACGAGCCCCTGATGGTATGGCTGATGTGATTAGGTCCTATGATGATGTCACTTGAATAGATATGTGGACAGAGTTGGCATCGGGGTTTGTTACAAGGATAGGTTCCTGGGTTAGTGGTTTTGTTCAGTGATGTGTGGTTGCTGGTGAGTATTTGCTTTAGGTTGGGGGGTTGTCTGTAAGCGAGGACAGGTCTGTCTCCCAAGATCTGTGAGAGTAAAGGATCATCTTTCAGGATAGGTTGTAGATCTCTGATGATGCGCTGGAGAGGTTTTAGTTGGGGGCTGAAGGTGACAGCTAGTGGTGTTCTGTTATTTTCTTTGTTGGGCCTGTCTTGTAGGAGGTGACTTCTGGGTACTCGTCTGGCTCTGTTTTTTCACTTCAGCAGGTGGGTATTGTAGTTTTAAGAATGCTTGATGGAGATCTTGTAGGTGCTTGTCTCTATCCGAGGGATTGGAGCAAATGCGGTTATATCTTAGAGCTTGGCTGTAGACAATGGATCGTGTGGTGTGTCCTGGATGGAAGCTGGAGGCATGTAGGTAAGTGTAGCGGTCAGTAGGTTTCCGGTATAGGGTGGTATTTATGTGACTATCGCTTATTAGCACAGTAGTGTCCAGGAAATGGACCGCTTGTGTGGATTGATCTAGGCTGAGGTTGATGGTGGGATGGAAATTATTGAAATCATGGTGAAATTCCTCAAGGGCTTCTTTTCCATGGGTCCAGATGATGAAGATGTCATCAATGTTGCGCAAGTAGAGTAGGGGCGTTAGGGGACGAGAGCTAAGGAAGCGTTGTTCTAAGTCAGCCATAAAAATGTTGGCATATTGTGGGGCCATGCTGGTACCCATAGCAGTGCCGCTGACTTGAAGGTATATATTGTCCCCAAATGTGAAATAGTTGTGGGTGAGGACAAAATCACAAAGTTCAGCCACCAGGTTAGCTGTGACATTATCAGGGATACTGTTCCTGATAGCTTGTAGTCCATCTGTGTGTGGAATATTGGTGTAGAGGGCTTCTACGTCCATAGTGGCCAGGATGGTGTTTTCTGGAAGATCACCGATGGATTGTAGTTTCCTCAGGAAGTCAGTGGTGTCTCGAAGATAGCTGGGAGTGCTGGTAGCGTAGGGTCTGAGGAGAGAGTCTACATAACCAGACAAGCCTGATGTTAGGGTGCCAATGCCTGAGATGATGGGGCGTCCAGGATATCCAGGTTTATGGATCTTGGGTAGCAAATAGAATACCCCTGGTCGGGGTTCTAGGCATGTGTCTGTACAGATTTGTTCCTGTGCTTTGTCAGGGAGTTTTTTTTAGCAGATGGTGTAGTTTCTTTAGGTAATCCTCAGTGGGATCAGAGGATAATGGCCTGTAGAATGTGGTGTTAGAGAGCTGTCTAGCAGCCTCCTGGTCATATTCCAATTTATTCATGATGACGACAGCACCTCCTTTGTCAGCCTTTTTGATTATGATGTCAGGGTTGTTTCTGAGGCTGTAGATGGCGTTGTGTTCTGCATGGCTGAGGTTATGTGGCCTAGTTACCCCTGTATTGAGCCCAATAACTCGGGTTTGAGTAAAGCAAATCCTCCAGAAAAGAATCTCATCTTGATTTGAGAGCATCAAAAGATGGAGAATCCATCACTTCCCTTAGTAGTTTGTTCCACTGGTTAATTACCCTCACTGTTACAATTTTGTGCCTTATTTCTAATTAAGCTTCCAGCCACTGGTTCTTATGTCTTTCTCCACTATATAAAGAGCCCATTAATATCAGTATTTTTGCCCCATGCACTGTAATCAAGTCACCTTAATCTTCTTTTGGTAAGCCAAACAGACTATGTTTTTTAAGTCTCTCACTGTCAGGCATTTTCTCCAGCCTGCAAATCCTTTTTGTGGCTCTTTTCTGTACCCTGTCCAATTTTTCAACATCCTTTTTGAAGTGTGGACAACAGAAGTCGACACTATATCCCAGTATCAGTCTTACCAATATCATACGCAGAGGTAAAAATCACCTCTCTACTCCTGCTCACGATTCCCAACCTTCTTGCCACAGCATCATACTGGGAGCTCATGTTCAGTTGCTCACTATGACCCCTAAAATCCTTTTCAGAGAAACTGCTTTCCAGGAAACATTCCCCCATTCTGTAGGTATGTTCTGCATTCTTTATTCCTGTACATACAACTTTGCATTTGGTTTTATGCAAACACTTTGTTCACACATATTTCAACCACCACTCAACTATAAAATTAAATATATGTAGACAAGAAAGAAGCATACCTCTTAACCCTTCCTTCTCATGATTAACTACTGTTTTACTTCCACACAGCCATACAGCACCAAATTATTCTTCCAGTTACACTGGCACAACCCCACTGAAACGATTAGAGCTGCGCTGCACTGATGTAATTGAGGGGGAAATGTGGCCCACTGCATTGTTTAAATTGCCTGTTAAGGCAGTGCAGCTTCTCCATTATATTCTAACGAAAGGAAATTGCAAATACATTTTTAAGGAATGCAGATTATGATCAGTCATAAAAATAAAATATGACTCTACCAACTAACAGGACTCAGATGTTAGCCGTGTGTGCCAGGACAAGGGCAGTCAAATATTTTTTCTGCAGAAGTGAGTAAGCTATGTAGTAACCAAGTCTACCTTCTAACATAGTTAGCTATATAAAATATTACAACACTACATTTTTATACAATTTGGGTGTTTTAGAAGAATTTTATCTGTGTCAATGAGTGTCCAATTTAAACAAAACACCAGTGTCAATGTTTCTTCTACACATACTTTTGCACATCTGACTTTGGTTCTTTAAAGTGTTTTTCTCCTAGTATTCTATTCTAGTATCCCATTCCTAATACATGTGGTCTTCAAAAAAGTCACGCACTATAACCCATTCAACTCTTGTAATGTGAACTTAACTCTGTTACTGCTCAGAACATACTCCTGCATCCCCACCCCATCCCACGCTTCCCCACCTGTCTCTTCGCATACCAGCAGCTGGGAGCTACTGTGTTTTCTTCTTGAAAAGACTAATGGGTGACAGATGCCAAGATCTTCTTATTAGCTAAAACTGATAAAATAGTCACTTTAATGTCTCTAGCATTTATCTTCCAGGGGAGATAAAGTTTAATATGGTACCAGGCCATTACCTTATTTTTTGGCGGAGGAAAAATTTAAAAACTAATAATTTAATCCTGATTTAAGTTTTAAACTGTGTAGTATTTAAAGGCACTACTCAGTTGAAGAAAACAGCAGTGAAGCAACAGTCTCCACAGTAAAGACATTCTTACCCATGTGCATTACTTTAAAGAGAGGAAGACAGTTGAAAAGCAGATCAGAGAAATACAAACCCTAAAGCTAGCTGCATATCATTAGCACTTTTTAGAAAGTATGTGTCATTTTGAGACTAAGAGCCCGACCCTACAATCTCCTTCTTGACATTTTCCTTGCTCACACTAGTAGTTTCATGAGGAAGAAGTTTTAGGAATGGACCATAAGATTTTAGACCCAAATTCAGGAAAGCATCCCTATTCAGGAAAGCACTTAAGCATGTGTTTAAACTGAAATCATCGGACAATACACATGATTAAAGATTTGAAGTCATTGGACTTAAGCACAGGCTTATGTCCTTTCATACATTAGGGTCTCAGTTGCCCACAGTCAGATGCCCATTATGAGGAAGCTATCCACACTGTCAGGTTGAAGTGGAATATATTGTATCAGACAAGGCAATTGTGATGTGTCCACAATACAGTAATTTAAGTCAATGGATCATCTACAGTTTGGGGGAAGGCTGTACATTTAACAATATAATTTCACTATGCCTTGCTGTAGCAATTTCCTTTCAAGGACTAAAACTACTTTACAAATATTAATTCAGTCCTAATAACCCTTGGTATTGTAGGAAAGCAGTATCATAGAACCTTAGGGTTGGAAGAGACCTCAGGAGGTCATCTAGTCCAACCCCCTGCTCAAAGCAGGGCCAATACCGAACTAAAACAACCCAGCCAGGGCTTTGTCAAGCTGGGTCTTAAAAATCTCTAAGGATGGAGATTCTACCACCTCCATAGGTAACCCATTCCAGTGCTTCACCACCCTCCTAGTGAAATAGTGTTTCCTAATATCCAACCTAGACTTCCCGCACTGCAACTTGCACAGGGTCACACAAGGAAGTCGGTGGTAGACTATAAACCAAGACTCCTGAACTGTGCTCTGTGGCCCACCAGTGATGCAAATAGCACTTGCTGGTCATCCATAAGGAACTAGATGGTCAAATGGTGAGGCTCCCCTTGTTTCCAGATAAGAGAAACAATACAGTGTAGACCAGCCCTAAGTATTATCTAGACCATCCTTGACAGGTGTTTGTCTAACCTGTTTTTAAAAACTTCCAATGACAGAGATTCCACAACCCCCCTAAGTAATTTGTTCTAGTGCTTAGGAAAAACTTCCTAGCTGCAAAGTAGTTAACATCTAACCTAAGCCTCCCCTGCTGCAATTTAAGTTGTGAAGGAGAACAATTTATCACTCTTCCTAATGCAGGGCAACAGAAGAAAGACATTCTAATAATTCAATTGAAAAATTATATAATTTTTAAACAAACCCTAAATGCATTTGCTATTCCAAGGGACCCATTGGACCTTTGGGGTAACTTATTATATTAAATACTAAACCAGTACAGTATCTTAGCCCCTCATGACTATCCGCCACTGAGAGCCACCTAAATTAAAGCAGATAGGGATGAATTATTTTAGCAGGTCAGTTGCCTCAAAAGATTAAGTGGGTTCTCAGTGCAAGTTACAAGCAACAGCAAAATATATCATGTACATATATGATCCCCAGCAGAATGATGGGGAGAGAGAAGAAACTGGGAAAGGTTTTGTTTTCTGATGGAAAGGTTTTAGTTTGGTTGTGTTTCTCTCATTATTAACTTTTGAATATTATCACAAGGCTATATTTGGTGCCCTTAATGTGCTATTGGACATTATACAAAGTTTGAGTAGAGACATTTTGTTGCAGGAAACCTCAGTGCTTGATGGTTTCAAACATGAAAAATATGAAGCCACAAACACTGGAGATCAGGATAAACCACAAATACTGGATCCTCCAGACTCAAACTTTTCCAAAGTTTAAGGGAGTTGGACTCCGAGTTTTAGCTTGGGCCCATCTCTAATATATATACACTTCATGGATTCTACAGCATGCTTAACGCCTCTAAATCTAGTCTCTATTCTTCCAGGCCATGACAAAGGGAGGTTCCTCTCTCTATATATACACACACATATATACATACACACACACGAGATGAGAGTTTGTATGAGTATTTCAACAGATAGAGTTCAAAGGCAATGTTGTGCAGTGTGTAACAGGCGAATTTACAAACATAAGGTAATAGATATAGAAGTTAAGGGATGAAACAATGCAAATACCTATTACAACAGAAGTCATACTTGACAAACAGCACACAAACTGGCTTGTTTTATGCCTGAGAACAAGAATGCAATAACATCTTTCTTTGCCTTTCCCCTCATCATAAACTTGACATGTTTTAACCCTTTTAAGCAAGTATATAACAGTAAGAAGGCAGAACACCTCTAAACTTTTTGAATATATGAAACAGCATATGAAGATTTATTGGGCTTTACAAACAACCTTACAGGCAATGTGCACTTACATTATCAAGCTGGTGAAATAATTTAGGAAAGAGCTTTTGGTCTCCGTTCCAGAGACAGGGAAGAAGAGACAATATGCTAATAGAACTGGGTACCAAGCCTACAGCTTTAATAAAAGATCAACATAATTACACAGAGAAAGTGACATAATTACACAGAGAAAGTGGATCATATTTAGGTAAAGCCTATATAGTCTCTGAACTTGAGGCAGATGGGTTTGAAGAACATATATAAACTACTAGACCAATACACCGGGGAAGAGTCTCATATTGCAATATTTGTTCAGAGAAACAGAAATAGAATTTGCACGTTTTATGACACAAGGCACAAATTACTGATCTAAAAATTCACTATAATCCAATTTCACAGGAATGGTACGAAAGTGGGAACCTGTATTTTGGATGTTCTACTTTATTTATTTTGAAAGGAATGCTTGGTTGCTTATTTGTCAGAGTTCTTGAAGAAAAAATAACCGAAGAGTGAAATGTACTTTTCCAGTACAGCCGTACTTATCTGCAGCAGCAGAGAAGCCCTGGTGGCTTACAGCATGAAAGACTATTAAAATTTGTAGTAAACTTCAGTTTCCTTTGATCTATTAAAGTTCAAGACAACTTTTAGTTCTGACAAACAAATTCTCCTGTATCTCAGGGGTGCAATTTTGTCAAGCATTCTATCCTCATAAAATAAAGTCAGGTTATTTCATGTTTCCTCAAAGGTTCAACACACGTAATGCTAAATACAGAAGTTGTAGTACCTTATCATACAAGGTCTCCTTGTGGCAAGACTTTTAAGACTATGTGGAGTTCACTGAATGATTTGGAATTTACTGAGCAGTCACTCAGAACGTTTAGTTGGTTTTAGAAGAATCTTATGAGATTTAAACATGGTTGTGATTTGCTATAACAAGGGTCGGCAATGTATGTCAAAGGTGGCATGCGAGCCAATTTTTGATGGCACGCAGCGGCAGGCTGAGCGGCTCAGCCCACCGCCGTTCTGGGGTTTCTGCTGCCGGCTCCTGCCAGTCGGGGTCCCACCGCCAGTCCCACTCAGCGCCTGCTGCTGGCCTAGGTGAAGGAACCCCAGGCTGCCAGGCAGTGAGCTGAGACCTCAGCTGGCAGGAGCTGGCGCCAGAACCCCAGAGCGGCGGCGGGCTGAGCCGTTCAGTCACTGCTTGCTCTGGGTTCCAGCTGCTGGCCTCTTGCCAGCCGGGGTCCCCGCTGCAGCCCCACTCACCTTGCTTCCGGTTGGAGTTACAGCGCAGGCCCCCTGCCAGACAGGGTCCAGGCCTCCAGCCCTGCTCAGCCCTACTAGCCACCAGCTCCACCCACCTGAGCTGCTGGGGTTCCAGCCGCTGACCTCCTGCCAGCCAGTTAACAACTGATCATTCAGAAGCCTGTGTGCAGCTTAAAGTATACAAATATGTGCCAGACACTGGAAAACTCAGCAAGAAAAAGCAAGGGCAAGGATCACACTAAACTGATAAGATATGCATTTTAATTTAATTTTAAATAAAGCTTCTGAAACATTTTGAAAACCTTGTTTACTTTACATATAACAGTAGTTTGGTTATATAATATATAGACTTATAGAGACAACTTCTAAAAAGCGTTAAAATGTATTACTGGCATGCGAAGCCTTAAATTAGTGTATAAATGAAGACTCGGCACACCACTTCTGAAAGGCTGCCGACCCCTGTGCTATAACATAGACAGATAAGTGGTATGAAAAGTAGACAACTGGTAGGTAGATGGGATGAAAGGAGGATCGGTTGTTTATTTGGTTTTTAAAAGAAATTTTCAGAACAGTTTTTAGAAATCACTCTTTCAGTATCTCCATTCCTTGAAGGGAACCAGTGAGGACTGCCTTCTTAATAATACAGCATTATGCTTCTCAACAGGCGGCCCACTCTCATGAGACAGAGGAACAATGAGAAAATTGAGGTCAAAATTATAAGTGTTTCAAAGTTGGTTTAAAGATCATTCTATTTTTTTGTTAAACCAACCATTAAATTAAACAATTAAAAACAATTAAAAAACCATTTACCTTAGCCATTTTCCAGGTAAACGCTGCTCATTTTGTTACGTCACCCTTCCACCATGCCCCATTCATGTGTCTATTCTGTCATTCTGACACCTAAATTGTGACTATCTCTGGGGCAGGACTGTCATCTTTGTCTGTTCAGGGCATAGCATAATAAGGACCTGATTCTTCACTCAAGTTCCTAAGTGCTACCATACTAGAAATAAATAATAAATATCTACCCAAGCACCCAGGCTTCTATTGCTTATAACCAAAATGTTTTCAGCCCTAATCTGCCCCATAAAACTGTCATCATGATAGTTTTCTGAATGAGTGTTAATTATTCTTTATTATATTTCCGTGTTTTAGTCATTTACTCAGCTTTGTAATTAGATTTAGTAATTAAAGTATCTTTTATAGTACACTGCAGTTTTCCTTTTAGTGCCAAACTGGTAGAAAAATGGAACTCTCAGACCATCCTGATTAAATTTAGATATATAGTGCTGAACTGTTTAGAATGGTAAACATTGTGACCATGTTTCTTGTATCATTCTGTTGTACATTTTCTTAATTATTTAAATTACCTAAAGGCTCCAGATATCCTCAAACCAAATGAAAAAGTGGTAGCAGCCTAAGATTTAAAATTAAAACGTGCTTGTAAATAAACTAACGTTCTCCAGGGGAGATTTGCAAATAACAAGCTTGATTCATCACTTCATTATTCCAGTTTTGATTTCAATTAAATTTCATTGGCACAGGACTGGAGTAATGCATTAATAAATCAGTCACAATATCTAAAGGGATCAAAATTATAATAAATACTATTTGTATTTGCATGTCTTCAAAGTGTTTATTCCTCTTAAATACCATCATCTTTATTAGCAAGTAATTTAGTATTTGCCACAATCTGAGTTACTTTAATACCAAATTAAGGATTCCTTGTTGTTGTTGAGTAGGAAAACACAACCTCTACTTTATGGGAAATGTACATAAAGCATTCTATTTAGCAATAAATCTGCTTGCATATTATAGGCAGCACTGGTATTACAGCTTTTAGTCAAGGTTGCCCAAATCATCCAATTGTAAGTTCCTTTTTTCAGTTGCTTATAACTATGCCAAATTAACAGTTTAGACTGAGATTTCACATGCTGGATATATGCCTTTGACTCATTTTGAGGGGAAATTTTCCAGCCAAAACAGTTCAGCCATTTCCTAGAGAGAGATTAGGAAAAAGAAAATCTTACAAACATCTTTTTTTAGAAGCTCTAGTGCCTCAGTGCTTAGGATCAGGGATGTGCTGTCACAGATGTCTGTCAGGGATGTGCCTTTTGCTATTTAGGATAGGGTTACCATATTGAACAAATAAAAAAAGAGGACCCTCCATGGGCCACGGGCCCCACCCATTTCCCCAGCCCCGCCCCAACTCCGCCCCTTCCCTGCCTTAACTCCGCCCACTCCTCCCTCCCACTCCCAGCCACGCGGAAAGGGCTGCCCGAGCGCTACCGGCTTCATGGTTTGCCGGGCAGCCCCCAGACCCTGCGCCCCCGGCCGGCACTTCCCCAGCGCAGCTGGAGCCCGGGAGGGGAAGCGCCCAGCCGGGGGTGCAGGGTCTGGAGGCTGCCCGGCAAACCGTGAAGCCGGTAGCGCTCAGGCTTCGGGCAGCCCCCTTGCCTCCGGACCCTGAACCCCAGCCGGGCACTTCCCCTCCCGGGCTCCGGCGGCACAGGGTCCGGAGGCATGGGGGCTGCCCGAAGCCCGTAGCGCTCGGCTCTTAAACAGAGCCGAAGAGTCAGGGAAGGAGCAGAGCGGCCGCGGCCAGAGGCTCTGCTCCTCCCCTGACTCTTCAGCTCTGTTTAAGAGCCGAGCTGCCCCAGCGCTACTGGCTTCGGGCAGCCCCCATGCCTCCAGGCCCTGCGCCGCCGGAGCCCGGGAGGGGAAGTGCCCGGCTGGCGGCTGGGGTCCGGAGGCAAGGGGGCTGCCTGAAGCCCATAGCACTCGGGCAGCTCGGCTCTTAAACAGAGCCGAAGAGTCAGGGGAGGAGCAGAGCCTCCGCGGGAGGGGAAGTGCCCGGCCGGCATTTTCCCGGACATGTTCTGCTTTTTGGCAATTCCCCCCGGACGGGGGTTTGATTGCCGAAAAGCCGGACATGTCCGGGAAAAACCGGACGTATGGTAACCCTAATTTAGGATGAAAAAGAACAAAGAGCAAGCTGCAACCCAGGACTGTCCAATGGGACTTTCCATTCAATTGCTGCTTCTGGCTGCTGAGAGTTGGGGTGAGTACTGGAACTAAGAGCAAGGAGCCTTTTTCTCCTGTATTCTTAGTGTTGTCCCTGCTGAAACCCAGGAAGCATGGAGGATGATGCAGCCTGACTTAAATGCAGAAGAGAGAAGAGCTAGACTGGGTGTAGGAGACTGACCTGGCTGGGCAGGGCTGTGATTCCGTTCAGTACAGAAGGGGAGACTGTCAGCGGCCAATTACAGCTCCTTGATTCTCCAGAGTGGACTTGTATCTGGAGGCAAGTAACCTGGTTACAGTGATTTCCACAAGCTGTAAGCCAGCTGAGTATGGCTGGAGCATGACACTATGCTCCATCTCTTCCCCATACTTCCTGTTCTGGGGCTGAATGGGCTGGTAATGCAGAGGCTAGATATGGTAGTTTGCACCACCTAAGAGACCTTCAGTCCACCATGGGGATTCTCAGTGGACCAGATCTGGCTGCTTTATGTCCCCTTTGCACCTCTCGGACTTCACAAAAAGGCCATAACACAAACAGGAATCTGGCCTCTGATGAGCTTGGCCAGCTACAGCTATTCTAGTGATTTCCATAAGCACGGTGTGCCTCTGATCACAGGTGTTAGCAAGGATAGAGGACTGATATCTTTTAGCCCAAGACTTTTTTCTAAGGGTGGGATAATGTCTTCTTACTGGTCATCCATCCCTGTATTTCTGAACATCTTCTTCACAGAAAAGAGGTTTGATGCAGGATGAGCAGTAAAACAAGTATAGCTGAACTGTTACAGTGCAGTTTCACTCTAAAATACTACCACGGGGTCTGAATTTATTGCATCTCACCGATTCATTATCAGATATGCTCAGTCTACAAAAAACTTGTATTCCAGCTGCCTAATGAGGCTGCACAAGTGTAAATGAAAGCGTCCTTTGGCCTGCAGAAACTTTATTACTGGCAATGATGAACGAGCAGGAAAGAATCCAGCTTTATTTCAGATCCCAACGTGAGTTTGCAGGGCTGGCAATTCGAAAAGCATTACTAAATATGAGACGTTACATTACTTGTAAATTGACCACATTTTACCATTCCATTAGTATGTCTAGGTACTTACATGTCCCTTCACTGCTGTCGTATCTGATCTGGAATCAGTGAGAAATACACACAGGGAACCCCACAATCATATTTGTATGGTCAGTTTTCAGAGTGCAACAAAATACAGCCTGTTTTCATCCAAATGTCCTTAGTATTAAGGATAAAGGGAAGAGAATCAGAAAATATGCACTATTTAATAGAATGGTTTCTAAAAAAACATGTTTTTCATATTTTGCTAAGAGGCATCAGCAAGTAACTAAGTAATTAAACTATGATGAGAAATCCTGCTATCTTTAAAAATATTGTAAAAGCCTAAAATAATGCATTTATTCTACCATCAACTGCAACAAGTGCAAGATGAATAAGAGAAAATGTATCAAGGGGAAAAAAACAACAACACTACTGTCAACAAGTTTTATGCCTACCAATAGAGTATACTATAGTTAGTTTTGGTGTTAGTGTGACATTTATTATTTGTATTGGTAGTGCCTAGGAGCTCAAGTCATGGATCAGGACTGCACTGTGCTAGGTGCTGTACAAACACAGAACAAAAATGACCCTGCTCCAAAGATTTTAAAATGTAAGAACACTGGTTTATGTTGCTCAATTAGTAAGACCAAGTAAGTAGCCATTCCGAGATTTCACAGCTATCTCTGCCCATAACCCTGAGCTATCCAACTGAAGTGTGTCTATCTCACTTTCAGGAAATGGAAACGAAACTTAAAATGTAAAACTATTTCTTTATTTAACAAAGTACAAGCACAATACAAAACTGGCACAATATTCACTATCATGAATAAAGATTATATTTAAAATAATAATTTCTTCTGAAACCAAATATATCTGACAGGGCCATACCTCTCAACCTTTCCAAAAGAAAAATGATTGTAATATGGAACATCAAAGGGGTTGAAGACGGGGGAAATTTCAAAGGTTTTTTTTGTGTGCGTGCGCCAGTCCCACTGTGCAGAGATCTATAATTCAAAACACCCTAAACCTATTTTATGTTTGAACAATATGCATTAAATAGATAAAAGATCATTTAATTCCTGCAGTTTTTAGTTTCCTATCTGCTTAGACTATGGAAAACGCTTTAATTAATAGCAGAGGACCATTCTTATTTTTAGCATTCCATTGTTCTGCAACTTGATCAAATACAAATTACTTTCTTAGGTATTATGAAATATGCAATGCCTGCATTAAAGGCAATGGTAAAAGGTTTTTCAGCTCCAGAGAAAAAATACATTGATATCCCGCACTAGTATGCGCACAGATCAAGATTATCAAAACCAGGTGCTTAAATTGAAGTTTATAAGGTTGTATTTATTGACTGAGCTGCACGCTTCTCAGCACTGTACAGATTCAAGTCACTTATTTCAAAGAATAAAGACTTTTTTTTTTGCCTCCGTATATGTTTAGTAGCCTAGATTTTTACTCCTACTTTTTAAAATTTTGGGCAACACTACACTCTAATCACACCCTGCATTTCATAGTCAACGGGAATTTTTTCAACGAGCATAAAGGAGTTCGGTGACCAACTCCCACTGAATTTCAATAGAATTTGGGCACCAAACTCCCTAATACTCCTTGGGCATCAAACTTCGTATTATACTGAAGAAAAATTATGATACACAAAGGGAGAAATAAAAAGGAACAAAAGAAACTTACTTTCACAGTTTTATGTCTCAGTGTCTCTTTTTGTCCACCTTTTCCAATGTTTTCTAGAATGTTAATAACTTCTTCTCTCTCATCACCATCATCATCTTTCCTCCCTGTGTTATGTTCTCTCTCTCAAGCAGAGTGATCAAAGTGCCAGTTGGTATATACAGCTTTGGGAATGTAAAATTACATCAATTTCTATTTGCTGGTCCATAAACATCAGGGACTGTGCCGTATTTCACCGGCTCATGTTAAAATGTGGGTGATAATGATGTGGTAGAAAAAACACAACACTATTGATATGTGATTAAAACAACATCCTGGGAGGTATATTAAAGAAGGGAAATTCTGTCAAACAAACGCATAATACAATAACTGCAGCATCAAAAGTGTGTTCAGAACTAGGTACATGCCACAAGGATAATTATTCATGTTAAATTCTTTTAAATTATAGCCTCTGTTTAGTCCTTCTTACTCCAACAGACCCACCTCTGAAGCTAATGGGTATCTTGCTAAATGTGGTCCAAAGCATTCATAGGTGAGGGTAAGCCTAGCTTGCCGCTACAGCTTTTCTGATGATCGATTGTAGAACACAGGGCCGGATCCAGCTTTTTTGACGCCCCAAGCAGCGAAGAAAAAGAAAAAAAAAAGAAAGCCGCGATCAGCGGCACTTCAGTGGCAGCTCTACCACGCCGCTTCATTCTTCAGCAGCAATTCGGCGGCCGGTCCTTCCCTCTGAGAGGGACTGAGGGACCTGCCGCCAAATTGCTGCTGAAGACCCGGACGTGCCACCCCTTTCCATTGGCCACCCCAAGCACCTGCTTCCTGCGCTGGTGCCTGGAGCCAGCCCTGGTAGGACATTAATATATTTTGCTAACTCTCTAAAGTTCTAAGACAAATACTGAACCTTCAGGCTTAGAATACACTTGGGCCATTTTAAATTTCCAAGTATTTTAAAGCCAATTAAGCTTTAAAGGTCTGATTCAATTAAAAACAAAACAAACAAACCTATTCAATTTCCATACTACAGTAAGACACATAAGACAACCTTAAAATCATTCTTTCCAGGGTTTGGGTGACCAGCCATTCTAGTCCCATGGAGGGGCTTTATTTAACCCTCATTGATTTGTATAAACCATTCAAATTATCCACACTGGTTATGGCCTTTACCCAACTGACTAGAAGAAATGTTCAAGATCTTTTTGTATCACTTAAAACAGTAAGTGTCCTTGCAATAGAATATAGAGTCAAAATCTTAAACCAGGATAAACACTTGGTTTTCAATTTAATGTCCTAAGACAGTCCCCCAACCCCACAATTCATCATTATAGGTGAGCAGGCCTGGTGAACTTTAACCTCTTTGACTGGCCCACTCAGACATCGTGTTTCTTAGGAATATCTGATACAGACAACAACAGAGAGTCCTGTGGCACCTTTAAGACTAACAGATGTATTGGAGCATAAGCTTTCGTGGGTGAATACCCACTTCGTCAGACGCATGCATCTAACACGGCTACCCCCTGATACTTGATACATACAGGTTGCTCTCTTCCCTCCACTTTCCAAAACCACAAGACAAGGGTCTTCAAAGAGAAGATCAGTGAGAATCCAAGGACGCTTTCCTGTCCTGTTGCTTAGCAAAGATCCTTCCCAGGTGGATTTTTGGGGGGGGAGGAGGAAGGCAGTGTGAGAGAGGTGGCCAACTGGTCAAGCCTTGAAGATTCTATGTGAACAGGAGCATGGTGGGGAGAAAGACCAGCTGAGTCCTTCCAGAAATGCTGACAGTTGGAAACTTCCTGGCTCATTTACACTTTCACAGGAGTGCAAGTCTCAAAGTAAACAACCACAGCGGACAAATCCACACAACTCAAACCTATTGGTTTTAGTTTGCTGAACCCAAGCAAATCAAACAGATGAATTTCCAATAGACCTAGTTTTAAGTACCCTTCAAGTCAGGAACTATATTTCCAGTAACTAAATAATCCTAAATTACTGTAACTCCAGTTATTAAAATGAACAAAAGCCCTACAAACCAAGATGACAATAAATAAGCTTGTGTTTTTTGCCATGCTGTCTGGACCCAACTATATTTCTCTTTACAAATTACAGATATACGTCCATGATTTCTGATGTGTTAGGAATTGTATATATGGGAGGGTGGAACAGTAACAGCTGAATCTATTTGAATGAGAACCTCTACTCAAGCAGGTTCGGATTCAGCTAGACACTTAGAGTGCATCTACACAGCCCATCATAGTGAGCCACTCAGCCCAGGTTGACAGGCTATGGCTTGTGCTTGCGCTCTAAAGATAGCGGTGTAGACAGCTCTTTGAAATTGGAGCTCAGGCTCTGAAGCCCACCCTGTAACAGGTCCGCCTCGGTTCTGCTTCTGTCTCAGCCGATAAGCCATGCAGAGAACCTTGTGCTGATTCAGCATCCTGTGCTGTTTATTTATAATTGAGTCCCACCTCCTTCACAGAACACCTAGCACAAGCAGGGAAAGAACAATCTCTCTCTCTCTCTCTCTCTCACTGCTTGCTTTCCCCCCTTTTCACTTCCTTCCTGTCTTTTTGTGGGCTCTGGCTAATGGCTTAACTAGCCTTTCTGCCCTGCCCCACCCACAAATTAGGCACAGGTCTGCCTTGTCAGCTCCAATTGGCTGTGCCTGATTGGAGCTGCTGTGAATAGAGTGCTGACTCAGGGTTTCATACCTAGTACTCTGTTACACACACCCTTCCCTAATGTTCAGAGCCCAAGCACCAGCCCAAGACACAACTTCAAAGAGCTATCTACACAGCTATTTTTGGAGTGGTAGCACCAGCCCTCCAAACTGGAGTCTGTTGACCAGGGCTGGAAGGCTCGTTGCAATGGGCTGCGTAGATGTATCCTTAAGCGTATGCCTCACTTTAATCACGTAAATAGTCTCATTCACTGCAACAAGACTACTCATATGTATCTTACTGAATCAAGGCCTTAACTCACTCTCCTGCATCCAGCTCTGGGTTCTAGACAAGGCAGGAGCGCAGAAACAACTCCACAGAAAGACAAAGGACAGACCAGTGAGCTCCCAGTGAAAGACTTATTACTTCCAGTGATAACGGCTACCTTCCAAAGGTGTAAAGAAGGAAGGAAAAATGATGAGGGTTTACAAAGATTGGTTCTGAGATGGCAACAACTATGTTCAAATCCATCAACTTCTTATATCACCTGCATGGTTGGTTGCACTAAAATGGGAAAATAAAGGTTCTGTGAGGCCTGTAATACTTTTTCTAGTTTTACTACATTTCCAGGGCCCACCATTCCCACCTGTTGATGTTTTACTACCATCGTCATGATAAAACAATAACTCTAACAATAAATCCCTAAGTGTGCTCATAAATCAATATCTAGCCTCTAATACTAAACAATGGGACATTTATGAAGTATAATGATGACAGGCCAGTTAGCGAAATCACTTCTGAAGTTAATTGGTAACATACTGCTTTTACCATATATATGCTGTTTAGAAAGACTTTTAAAATGAGAACAGATCAAAAAAGCCTGAAGATTCTGAAAAAAGCTTAATATGTGATGTCATATATACACACAAACACACACACACCCTCAGAATATCCTGCTGATGTTGTTTAAGTGTTCTCTGAGACAGCTCTTATTTTTGAGATATATTTCAACAACATATTTACTACTGCATAATCAGAGTTGAAGTTTATGCTTTCAGGATCTTGTTGCAGTTTAAATTATTTATTTGACTGTCCCTAAGGTAACCTCCATCCTTAGAAAAAGGTCAATGTTTTCATACAATTTGCTTTATTGATGCACTTTTCAACATACAAAAGCAGGACTATACATTATTTATCATGGCCTTTCAGTTGTTTGAGAACATCAATTAAAACTGGTTTTCCAAGAACTTTTTTTTTCTTTGAAAGAGTTAATGATCAAAGTTGCCCTATAATCAGTAAAATGATATAACTAGATTTAAGATATAAACTTTTGCCCCTCTGTCACAGACCAGCACTTAAGCAGAAGCAGGTCATGGCAAACTTCAAAACAGGAAAATTAACCTTGCCACTTGAAGATTCCACATAGGAACAGAAGCTGCCCCTTGAGGACTCTAACTGAGTACTTCCATTTCTTTTTCACTGTCCCATGGCATAATCTTGGACATAAAAAAATGGCAAAATATACTACATTTGTAAATCTATCAATACAGGGCAAAGACATTCCAAATAACTGTCCTGTACCTAAAGGACTCTTCTCGGAAATGTGTTATATACAAAGAGTATCTGTATGCAATGTTTCTTGCTTTATCAAACTAGTGGGCTAGTCCCTCCACAAACCTTTTGTAATTGCTACAGAGAGTAAAACCATTACATTCCTTGTGTTTCCAATACCACACCCATCCCTTTCTATTCTTTGCTCACATCAGAAAAGTCTCTCTTCTTACTGGTTTCAGAGTAGCAGCCGTGTTAGTCTGTATCCGCAAAAAGAACAGGAGTACTTGTGGCACCTTAGAGACTAACAAATTTATTAGAACATAAGCTTTGAAGAAGTGGGCTGTAGTCCACGAAAGCTTATGCTCTAATAAACTTGTTAGTCTCTAAGGTGCCACAAGTACTCCTGTTCTTCTCTTCTTACTGAAGATTTAACAAGCAAATACCCAGATCATGCTGGATTTTTTTCCTGCTTCTCTCACAGGTTTTAGAGTCAGCACTGACAGGGTTATAAGAGGTCGAAGGGATCTCCTTGTTTAGTCCAATCATGTATGCTCTGCAAGAAAACACCTCTACATTTTCTTCTAAATGAAATTTTGCTGAAATCTGCTATTTTGTAGAAGCTGCAATGTTTTATGGAGAAATATCAGTTTCAACAAAGTTTTCATTGGAAATAGTTTGTTTTTTTGTCAAGAAAGAATGTATTCCCTGGGCCCAAAAGAACTTTCCAAATCAAAATGCTCAGGTTTCAATCCAAAAACAGACATTTAGGCAATTCCATTTTTGCAAAAAACATTTGAAAGATTTGGTTTACATTCCAATGTTGCCATGAAATGGAATTGTCGTCTGGACATTTCTAATCTGTACACTCCATACACTTGCCCTGAAGGCCTCTTCTGCAAATACTGTTTCTAACTTGCTAGACAAACCTTATGCACCTTATTATCATTATTTCCTGTAATCCACATCACAATTACAGGGTTAGCTGCACCTCTGTCCTCTTTATGGTCTCTCTGAGGGCTCCTCACCTGGGGTGGAATTTCAAAATTCTCCCATTCATCAACCAGGTCCTGGCGACAGTACTCTGTGTATCCATCATTCTTATGCTGCAGATCTGCCTGAACTCAGGCATCTGCGGTTTCTTCCTTTCAGGAGTCTGTGACCAGTGGTGAACATAGTGACCAGATAGCCTCTTAAAACCACAATATTGTTTATTTAGGAGTAGGAACAAAGCATTAGAGAAAAAGGATTTTAAAACAACAGTCTACACCCATCTACTCTCACCTAAAGTCCTACCATCCTGGGATTGCATTAACCAGCCCAACATACAGTATTCATAAAGATTACAGAGCATCTCCATATCCATCACAATCCAGATTAATCATATCTCTAATAAACCTATAATTCATTATCACTCATTTTAGTACTAGTGTCCAAACCAATTATTATTATTATTTTGATACACAAGAGAACCCCAAGCATCAGAAACCGTGAATTCAAAGTACTGACCCTCAAGTTAATGGCAAGGACTGGAATACAAAGAGCTGATAGGTTCCCCACCCACGTTTTTTTTTCTATTAGGGACCACTGACCCATAGAAAAAAAAAATCAGTCGCAGGTCACACACAGCCCCGGTCGGGGAGTGGGGGTGAAGGGTCAGAGGCTCGGGGCTTCCCCTAGGCTCTGGGGTGGGGCCTGAAATAAGGGTTCAGGGTGCAGGAGCGGGCTCTCACCTGGGGTAGGGGTGCAGGGTTTGGGAGGGAGTTAGGGTAAGGGAGGGGGTTCCGACCGGGCAGGGGGTTGGGGTGTGGGCTCCAGCTGGGTATTGGTTACCTGAGGCGGCTCCTGGTTGGTGGCACAGCGGGGCTAAGGCAGGCTCCCTGCCTGCCGGGGCTCCGCACTGCTCCCTGTAGTGGCTGGCATGTTCAGCCCCTAGGCAAAGGGACCAGGAGCTCTGTGAGGTGTGCGCTGCCTGTGCCCACAACCGCCATCCCTGCAGCTCCCATTGGCCGTGATTCCCAGCCAAAGGGAGCTGCGTCGCTGGCACTGGGGGCAGCAAGCAGAACTTCCCTGATCGCCCCTCTGCCTGGGAGCTGGAGGGGTGCCAAGGCTCAGGGCTTCTGGCCTGTGGCACAGAGACTTGCTGTGGGCCAGATTAAATTAAGCAGCATTCCGTATCTGGTCTGTCGGCTGGAGGTTCCCCACCCCTATGATAAGTATCATACTATTCAGAGTTTAACTCATTTTCTTTTTAGATACCTGTGAAGCCACTTCCTAGACACCCATTTATACAGTAAGTATCATTCTGTTTGCAGTCACCACACAGGATATAGTCTAGGTTGTAAATATCATGGCTAAACTCCCTACACACCATAGAATTAAATCAGCACCTTTGGAAACCTTGTCCTAAAAAAGAAGTGAGACTAAAATATTTTCCTCTTTTAAATAAACAGAAATAAACCACCAAAAGAACCCTCCCCCAAAAGCCACAAGCAAGTCATGATGCTGACAGTTTAATCTTGATTTCTGAAGATATGTAACTTCTTTGGAATAGGGCAGCAACAGCTCTTAACACTTAATACTGAAAGCATTATTGGTCAAATGCAAAACTTTACACAACCTTTTAATCTTCACTTTACAGATGTGATAGCCTTTAAGACTATGGTGGTTGCCCCTGTCCTTTCCCCATCCTCAACAGACAGCTATCATCATTTGACTGCAAGCACTCTGGAGTCTAACGATGCCAGCTGTGCTTCCCAACTAGTCTTGGTCCACCTCCCAAGCTCACCAACTAGGTTCAGCAGGTTGCATACTATACCTTTTCCTACTGCTGTAGCATGTGACAAGTGAGCCTGCTCCCTCAGTTTGTCCCCAAAGGCATTATGAGTAACAGAGATCACCTATTTCCTTCTTTAAAGGTCTCATTCTCTAAAACAAAGTTGAAACCTCACCTTAGGACTTTGGGGAGTGCATCACAAAATGCTGAACAAAGCCTGCTTTACTCAGCTCAGAACTGGCTGGCTAAAAACTGGCTAAAAAGTTTGTTTTTATTGTCTGAACATACATTAGAGAATAGCTGATCTAAAGTCAGACATTAAGACACAAAAGTTTCAGCATCCTGAGGTTCTGGTACCTAACATGTAGAATTTTTATTAAGAGTGGTTAGTAAACCAAGACTGGAGTAATGATAGGTACAAGATGAATTGTATGGAAACAAAAGAATCACTAATTATATCTGGCCAAAATGGTGGCGGTCTTTGTTAAAAACAATAGTGTAAAATTAATTCAAGCATCTAGAGAAAGAATGCATAGTGATTGAAGAGTAACTGACATATGATCACAACAGTCTGTATTAAATTTATTGTAGCATTCAGGCTCAATTGCGCATATTTTTGTCAAATGACAAGATAGAAACCAAAAGAACAACACGTGATGAAAAAGATGTGAACAAACTGCAATATCAGCCGCTGATAGATTCTTTCATCTGGAAGCATCTCTCAAGTTACAGGTTTTCAATACCTACAGGTGTGACACAATATATGCAAAAGGAGCTTCAATTTCCTGTTGGTGGTGACAGGAAGTAGGAAATCAACATTTAAAATATAGGAAATTTGGGAATACATCTCCAAATTCATTTAATTCCATTAAGAATGTATTAATCCTGTTTTATTAATGTTTTTGCCAATTTTTAGATATCTAGCCATGCATATTATATATGCACTGAAAAAGCATGGAGAGATTATTGTTCTGGTCTGTAGGGAAAGAAAAAAAAATTGAAGTGTCATCAGTATAAGAACACACACCTAGATTGTAATGGAAATTTATAGAAATCTACATTGGAAATAAAGACATCTTGTTGGCTTGCAAAATACTTAAGACTGTGGGTATCTGGGATAACCATATATGTCAGGACTGGTTAGTTAGATGCTACAAATGTTACAGAAAACATTATAGAAAAAAAACAACACTAAGAATTGGAGTCTAGATATCATTGTTTCTTGGGATGTGAAGGCACTGGGCTCTCACACAAGAGGCTGATGCATACAAAGCATGCGGGAATCATGGCAGATATATTCCTCACTCTGCAACATATTTCCTATATGATGTTAGGCAAATCTCTTAACCTCTCTGAGTAGATCTTCACTGCAAAGTTAACCTGGCTCTGACCATCCAAATTAGCTTAGCCCATGGGGTGAATGTCCATACTGCAAGCTCATCGTTGAGCTGAATTCGAGTTGCCACTTCCATACCAATACTGCACTCACCATGGGAGGAGCTAGGACTTCTTTGGGTACATCCCCTGGTTCTCAGTGCTGCTCTAAACTGCACTGCTCTCTAAATTGTTTGCAGTGTACTGTAGAAAAACATGCTGCCCTTCCTGGCACCCTGGGCAGAAGTGTTCTTAGCTCACCAATGCAGCTCTAGACATCTGTGCATGACCTCCATTCCAACTTGTGCCAACTATGGATCCAACTCCAGGACGATGATCTATTCCAAATGTTGGCATTAATGCAATTCATTTCAGCAACAAGACACACATGAATGGCATGAGCCGCAGCAGAGGGTATTTTGACAGTGGATTGTCACCTGAGAAATCACCAGTGGGTTTTGGTGAAGAAATCACAGAGTGCCTGCCCTCCCAGAGCAGTGGAGACACCCGATGCAGGCTCTAACAGCTGTAGAACTCCCCCTGTGCTGCCTGGTGTTTCTGGGGCAGGACCACAAGCACAGAGCAGTGGGACTACATCATCATATGGACCTGGGAGGATTGGTAGTGGATCCAGAAGGTGCACATGAGGAAAGCCACTTTCACACCTCTGTATGAGCAGCTTGCCCTGGTCCTTCAGTACCAGGGCACAGAGACGAAAGGCCATACCAGTCCAAATATAGGTTGCTATTGCCATCGGGAAGTTGACAACCCCAAAACTGCAACAGGTTGGTGGTTAACCGGTTTGATATTGACAAGTCAACTCTTGGTGTCTCAATCTCCCCATCAGCAGAATAGAAATAATACTTCTCTAGCTCACAGGGGTGTTGTGGAGCTTATTTCACTAATGGTTGTAGAGCACTGAAGTCCTTGGGGGAAAAAAGCCACTACATAAAGAGCATTATTGGTCTTTACATTCCGGAATTTACATTTTTGCTAAAATAATATTTTTACTGCACAAAATTACACTGTAAAATTAAAAATCTTGCCCACTTCCCTTCAACAGGATTTTGAAAAGTCATACTGTGATGCAGCAATACAGGATAATAGATACAAGAACAAAGTACATCTATTCTCTTTGGCAAATTTCAGAGTAAAGTTCAATAATATGCCATTATCTGCTTTCCCTGCTTAAAAAATATTCTTTCAAAAACCCATATTTCAAAGAATAACATCTGAAGACCTTTAGTTTCTCATATTGCACTATTTCTATTACTGAGTGAAGTAAAAGCAAGTCATTAAAGAAGGTGACCTTTATGCTTGAGCAATTTCCATTAAAGCTGTTTTTACAAGGTGAGAAAATCTTTAAAGGATAGGCATTTATAGTTTCTCCAAAATTAAATGAAATTTGTTCATTTAAAAAAAATGAAAGTGGGATGAGATCTAGAAGGAATCTAGCAGTTAAAAGGAACATTCAGTGCAGTCAAAGCACATGCTTGCTAGATTCCTTCTACAGAATCAAACTGGTGGCTTAGAACAGAACTGGGCATTAGTTATAAATCTTGTACACCCCTGATTTTTTTCAGTAAAAGGGGAACACTGATTTTTACAGAAGTAAGAAAAAATTGAGAGGTAAAAGATGAAAAACACATTATGACAAGTTTTTTTGCAAGGACATAGAACATATATGTTATAGTTGTGCTGGATAAGTGAACTGTAATGTCTGATTTGTGATGGAAAAGCTACAGGAGTGTAGGGTGCTTACACTCCATAGCAATTCCTGTGGATTATGTATTACTAATACAATAGTCATATAGCTACTTAAGGGCTAGCTTATGGTGGTTAATCACTCACCTGTCACAGGTGCAGTGTAGAAGCACATTGTCCTAGTGAGGCACAGGAGCCATGGTGCTTCCTGGCATGCAGGAGTCAGCCCTTCGGAATGTGCTCCCTCCTCTGCCAGCCAGGAGGCTGGTACAAGGTAGAGGCATGGCCCTACCTGATCAATAGCTCTTGTGTTCTCCTGACTAGGATTGCAACTGTGGCAGGCCCCTGTGGGGGTGATGGGGACATATGGAGGGAGAAGGCTCTTTGAATCCTCGCAAAACTCACTCCAAGCTCAAAATGTGGCTCTAAAGTCTTTAAAGCCGTTTTGTGCTGTTCTACCTTAAACCATTCATGCTCCCTTTAGTATCTAAATTTGCTCTTCACAAAAATGAGGAGCACATACTACTTCCTAAAGCCACAAATACAGTGGGCATAGGCATTTTGCTAATCACTCCCCACAGCTCTGTCTCAATCTGATATCAAGGGAATGTACCCTACACAAACACGGTCCCTATCACGACAGAAGTTGTGGTTGAGTTACAATGACAGAATTTCATTAAAGACCAAGGAGACTAAACTCATTCACACTCGATATCTGTAAATTATTTTATCTATTGTCTTCATGTAGCCTCTAGCATTTTAAATTGTTTGTGCACTTTAACTGAAAATGTATAATCTTGTCTGTAAAGGTGGACAAAATCACTTCATCTGATTCTTACCTCAATCAGATTTAGACAGATCTTATTTGTACTCCATAGCACCTATGAGCCCCAGTCATGGATCAGGACTCAATTGTGCTAGATGCTGTACAAACATCGAGTAAACATATAGACTCTTCCCCCCAAAAAGCTGATAATCTAATATATAGAACTAAGAAAAGAAGAGTTCAGGCAGATAATAAAAAAAGCATTTTAAGTGCTTTTGTGGATAGAAAAAAGCCGTTATGTCAAAGGGAAGGCCAGGGGAACTTATGCCAAAATGGACTAGGGATATCCAGAGACAGGGTTACTTACTTACCAACACCAAATGCTACACTCGCACTGTTGCCATTACTTCACTTGTACAAAAGCACAAAATCAATGGAATTTTTCTGGTAACTTAACAGTGCAAATGCCTGTCACATTCATTTTTGACATGGAGAATGTTCTCCTATTTGCTAAACTTATGACAAGCTGAAAAAAATCCCTCTGGTTCTTGACACAGGCAAGACAAAAGTTACGGCTGTCATGTCGTGACTGGTCTAATTCTAGTATTAAGCTGTTCAGTTTGGAAGAGTGAAGCTAGATATCAGTCATTTCATAACTTAGGGCTTGTCTTCACACATAGTACTACAGAGGCACCAACGGCGTAATAAATCCACTTCTGCAAGAGGTGGTAATTATGTTAACAAGAGAAGCTCTCCCATCAACATAGCACTGTCTACACAAGGGGTTAGGTCAGTATAACTACGTCACTCAGGGATGTGGATTTTTCATGCCCCCGAGAGACTTAGTTATATGATAAATGTCTGTAGTGTAGATCTGGCTGTAGACTTTTCCATTTACAGATTGAAAAACGGAGGCATGTAGTGGTTAAATAGCAAACTAGGAATCGAACAAAAGAGTTCTGGAAGGCCAGTCTCTGATGGAAACACCACTTCATCCCTTCCTTTAACAGAGTTACACAAAAAATAGAATGTGGGAAATCATGTTTGCATATTCTTCTGTCAGTAATAACAGGCATATATTTGCTTAAATGGACATTTAATTTATTTTAACTGTTTCTTGTATTCTCTTAGAAGCTTTTAGGTAACATTTATTATGCTGGCCTTTTCGATTTGACACTTCAGGGTGGGAACATGTGCTATATTCTAATGGCAGTAAAGTGAATAGGAATATCATTTTAATGAACTTAAGCCAGAGATGGGTGCAAACATCAATGAACTAAGCCTGGTCAGAACTCAGACCTGGATCTAGTCCCACTCTTCATAAGGATTTGAACAAAAGTCCTGGATCCAAGCATCTCAAGCTTTAGGAAGTTCAAAATTTGTATTTGCATTCAAATTCTGCAGCCTGGATCCATTTCTAATTTCAACCTATCAGACAAGGTTTATCATCTCCGTGTCCAAACAGGCATAGGGATAGTGCTTGCTTACTACTGTAGCAAAATTGGCAGAAAGGCAACATAGTATTTTGCTGGCCCAACAGAAATATTGTTATTTTGAAGGGAATAGACTGACTATAGATAATGTGTTTAAAATCCGGATAACTTTTCCATCAAACTATAAATCCATAAAGATACAATTTTTGGTGAGTGAATGAGTAAAAAGAAAGAAAGAAAGAAAGAAAGAAAAAGAAAGAAAGAAAGAAAGAAAGAAAGACAGAGTGGGAGGGGAGTAAACAAACAAATCAACTCCCAAGTTAACAGAAAAGAAAAATCAAACTGAACTAGGGAATATTTAATTCCTTGATATTACTGATAGCGGACAAGAAAACAGCATCAGACATGCAGGGAGGGATGTACAAAAAGAATGGGTGAAAAAAGATTACAGCATCATCTTTTATTTTTGTAATGAGTGTAATGAAATACTTTATTGACTTAAAAACTAAAGATCAAGTTTTCACCAAAGTGAGAATCCCTTCCATCCCGTCCCAGAGCAAACTGGGTAAGAATACTATCAGCCTGTGAGAATTATATGCCTATGTCACTTTTTTGATCCTGGGTCAATGCGTTTCCTTGATTTCCATTAGCTTCAAACAGAAGCTATACACAGAGTGAAAGAACCTACTTTCATTAAAGCAAAAGAGCCCAGAGTGGAGCCAGAATAGCAAGAAAAATTCTCCCATGAAAAATGCACCACCATCTAATTTAATATTCTGAAACAGAAGAGTGTTTTAAAAGTTCTTGCATATTTAAACTTGTTGATAAACTAGAAGGAAGTCAGAGACAAGCAATAAAAATGATTAAGAGGTTGAGGGATTTGACTTAGGAGAAAAGATTAAAAGAATTGAATGTAGAGCTTGGCAAAATGATAACAAAGGAGGAGGTAAGATAGGATAACTTGATAGAAGCATAAATGGTTTTAACACCAAGGATGGAGAGTAACTGTTTAGCAGAAGCAGTTATAAGTCTAGGAATGTTTAGAAAGGAAAGTTTAGGTTGAGTATCAGGAAATGGACTATGGAATAGCTTCCCAAATGAAGTGGTGGAAGTCCAATTGCTTGGACCGCTAAAAAGTGAAACAAGTACTAGAAATTATACTGCAGGGAACAATGCTGCTCTGGCAAGTAAAAGGAAAAGTCATTTAGTCCATCTCTAATTTCTGTAACTATGATTTTCATAACCAAGCAAATAAAGCGGTTTTAAATTTTAAAAACAACATATAATCCATAATTAGGCATAACGCTATATTTGGTATCCTTTGTTATTACTCCAATTGAAATTGCAGTGACAGTCTCTATAAATAGAAGACTAAAGTATTGCATTCCAATGTAAACAGAAATATTATCCAAGATACAAAAAAAGTCAAATCTTTAACATTTTTGTGCAGATTATAAAGCGGTGACTGACTATCAATGTTTCTTTCCAATTTTCCTCCTTTGTTTTTAATAAAAATCTATTTTTAAATTAACAATTGACCTAAAAAAAGCCTTCTGTTTCAAAATGTTAACCTATTCTTATTATAACGATGTCATGAGATTATTGTATTTGAAAGTGAAATATATGTATATGTATTCTCGCTCTTTTTTTTAAAAGTATCTTTTACCTTGTGGATTTAATTGAAATTTGTATATAGTCAGTTTCCCTCTTTTCCCTATTTGGGGGGGTCTTTTATACAGGAATAGGGAAGATAAAAATAATCTTAATACACACATGAAAATCTAACTGCAAAAGCACAAAACTAGCAGGGTGTATAGGGTCAAGTATAGTAGCTGAAGCAACCTTTAATTATAAAGTTTCAAAACTGACTAGATTTCAAATTGATAATGTCTGTCTAAGTGTTTGTGTCTTGCAGTTGCCATAAAAAGAAATAGACTAGCTGGGTAGAATACTGTAAAATTTAAAATGTTTGTTAGGTTGCTTAAGTTATTGATTTGTAGCTGCTAACACTCCGTATAAAGTGAATGATTGTGGATGTAAAGATAGATAGATAGATAGATAGATAGATAGATAGATAGATAGATAGATAGATAAACTGGGTCCATCAGTAATTAGTCTTCTCAAAAAAAAATCAATGAATCTTTGTGAGAAATCAGCTACTGATTTTATTTATTTATATATAAATAAATACACATACATATACACACACACAGACACACACACTCCCAGAGCAACTGACACATTCTTACCCTGGCCAACTGTCAGTACTGCTTAGAGTTGAAACCAAACTGAACCCAGTTCTCTCATGCCATGGAATATTAAAGGTTTCAACATTCCATCTAACGTTACGCCACTCTCATTTCACAGTCTAATAAAACATCAGCTAATGAAGGCATAGCAAATAGTGAGTAATTATATCATCCTAAGTTACTTCTCCTACCGCTAAGTTTCTTTTCAACATCACTCCTGGTCTTTTGTCTAATCAAAAACAAAAAAAGGGGGGGGGGAGGGGAATGTTTAGTCTGTCTTTTGATTTTATCGGTGGTATGTTTTATTAAAATGAGTCAGACCTCAAAGGAAAAAACCTAGTATGAAATATTGACATTTATATTAAATTAATTGTGCTGCACATCTTAATTTTTATCAGAAATCCTCATGATACTAAAAGGGACTGAATTACACAGAATGAGAGTTTCAACCTCTAATCTCACATAATTCTTGATTTCTAGGTGGGCATTTTATTATGAGGAATACATAAAGGGCATACTGGCTTAATCTCATTCCTTTTCACAAATAAATTAACTTGGATGACTCTGAGATAATGAAGCAGGAAAAACTGATACACCTGGGCAATATATAAATAGTGCTTAAATAGGCAGTTATATGTGAAATGCCCATAAACGAAATGCAACCATGTTTCCACATTTGGGTTTGAAAAATAGCAAAGTTAAAACATTTTAATCTGAAAAATAATTCAAATTTAAAAACTTAAAAATTACACACATTTGATCTATGATTGAACTGAGGCACAGAAAAGCTAAGGGTATGTCTTCACTAGCAATGTTAAAGCGGTTGTGTAGTCACGGCACCAGCGCTGGGAGAGAGCTCTCCCAACACCACACAAAACCCATCTCCTCGAGGGGAGTAGCTTCCAGCGCTGGTGCACTGTCTACACTGCCAATTTACAGCGCTGAAACTTGCAGCGCTCAGGGGTGAGGCTCACCTTTGACATGTGGTGAGAAATTTAGCAGATCTTCAACAGCACCAGTGAAAAGCTGCATTGTATGGACAGTACATCCAGAGGGACAGACTGGATGACTCAACTGAACTTTTCTAGTTCTAACATCTGTGGTTCCACTAAAGAAATATGATCAAGGCCAGAGCTACACAGATGAGGATCCAGCCCCCCAGCTCTAGCATGACAATAAATTAATAATAAATGGATGTAATATACTATCTAATGTATAATGCTTCAGATCTAGTGTTGAGCTCCTAACATGGTATAATGGTTATGACCATTCTCAATTGTTCTTGCGCTCTTCATTTATATCACTAGAAAAACAATTTTAACATCCCTGTTTTCTAATCTTGCTATAGGCTTCACCTAAAATTAATAATTATTTCATTAGGGTTCATTTACTGCTAGGAACACTCTTCATAGGTGTCAACAAACCAGGTTACTAGTTGAGATGCAATATATATAGCTTGAATAAAGTGAATTGGTTGAAACAAAATTGTAGGGTGTCATGACTTGGCTGTACCTCGGATTATGCAAGGATTATACTCTTAGCCATCACCAGAACATATTTTATACAAGGAAACCCATTTCTCTATTAGTACTTTCCTTATTAAAGGAAACATTTCAATTACAGATTAAAATTACTAGCACTCTTCAGGAGCTGCCCTGTCAATTCTGGCCTCTCATGCTTTACTTTTCCTACATTACTCATATAACCCAAGGTTGAGGGAGCATTTTGCTAAAAGTTAATGTGGCATGATAGAAACCCTTCATTGTGCTTCCTTGACCGGGAGGGTGGGGGACGGGGATGAGAGTTCTAGTAGGCAGGAGAACAAAGAGAAAGAAAGCACAGACAATAGTCCTGTATTTTATATTTCCTAGCCATCCTATTGGAATTGAAGAAAGTACCCCATAGACCAGTGGTTCTCAACCAGGGGTCCGGGGCCCTGAGCAGGTTTCAGGTCTGACACAATAACCCAGAGAGCAGGGCCAGTGTTAGACTTGTTGGGGCTCAGAGCAGAAAGCTAAAGCCTGAGCCCTGCCACCCAGGGCTGAAGCTCAAGCCCAAGCCCCACTACCCAGGGTTGAAGCTGAAGCCTGAGCAACTTAGCTTCGCAGGGCTGCCTGTTGCATTGGGCTTCAGGCTATTCCCCTGCTTGCTACCCCCTAATGCTACCCCTGGCTTTTAATCTATTGGATAGGCAGAAAAACAGTTGTTGCCACAAAGGTTGGCCATGGAATTTTTATGGCGGGGGGGGGGGGGGGGGGGAGGGCTCAGAATGAAAAAGGTTGAGAACCCCTGCCAGAAATAATAAAGTACACACAAAATGCAGAATACATTGGTTAGTATCTCATGTAGTCCAGAAGATGCATGGAAAGACACAGAAAGAAAGTGTGGAAGAGACTGTGCCCTCAAGCCCTCTTGGAGAGAAAACACAAAGGGTTAAAATTAAGTAGGGTTACCTGGTGGGCAAATTGCAGATGTATTTTGACATGGTGGCCTGCCACATGTTGTGTATCTTCCAGGCTTAGCTCTCTTC
The DNA here is from genome assembly GCF_011386835.1 of Chrysemys picta bellii. Taxonomy (NCBI): domain Eukaryota; kingdom Metazoa; phylum Chordata; order Testudines; family Emydidae; genus Chrysemys; species Chrysemys picta. The sequence continues at coordinate 40,536,877 of NC_088799.1, read as the reverse complement.
CCCCTCAGGTTCTATTCTTTTTTTTTTATTATTAAGACAAACCTACTTTTAATCAAGGGATACTCCAGGGAAAGTAGAAAGAATAAATGGATTTAAAAAGCCTACACCTCCAACATCTTCCTTATACAGGGTGAAATAGACAGGAACAATGAGGATTTTTTAAAGAAAGGATATCAGAAAAAGATTGCACAGGATACCAGAACATTTGAAGCTATATTTTCAATAGTAAAAAAAATTAGAAAAACAAAAAATCATTTATTTATCTTGATATCTATACATTACCATGCCCATCACCATGGTATCAAAGTGCCTTATAAAAGATCAACATGTTTATCACATACAGGGAGCCTCAAATCTCTGCCGAAGAATTTGAGGAGAGTCTACTTTATGCACATAATATGAAACTCTTCTAAATTCACTCATAATTTTTCTTTCCTGACACATGTGTGGTTGGTGGCTAAGCAATAATGAAAGAAACTAAAAGCCAAAAGAATTATTAACCGATGTCTTCTTATTGCTGGCAAGGTCAAATTCCTGTCATTCCAAGTACGAGCAGTTTACTCATCTGCTTAATATAGTGATCAGATAAATGGTTTGATAAAGGATTTAAAGGACATGTTCATAAAAAGCGAAAAAAGGGAGGTTCGGGGCTCCTATGACTGGCATGACAGGAAGCCCCCCTCCCCCTTTATAGCCTACCTTAACCCTCAAGGTGAGAGGGGAATGGTAAGGTCCCAGCAGCAGGTTGGCTGTGGACCAGGATGGAAAAAAGGGCGGGAGGCTGATAGAAGCCCCTGGTAGATATTGAAATGATCAAGGAATTGCCTGCATTGTATACTGTTAATTGCCGGGTACTCCCGGACAACTAATAATGAAGTTACAGCCTAATTTAACCACATCCAGTGTATGATCCTGCCCTTCTTCCAGTATAGCTGGACAACAGCTATGGTGAGGCTAGAGGATGAAAAAAACCTCAGAGATCTCAGACTTTTCTGAGAATAAGCTAGTTTCTCTTTACCTTTGAATTTTTTTCCTATATGATTATAGTGAAAAGCAAATGTTGTAGTTTAACTGTTGTATTTACTACAGAGATGTTCAGTGAGTGGTTTGGTTACAGTTTTCAGACACTCATGGAGCTTCTGTTCCACTATTAACGTACAGACTTTTACTCTTCTTACTAAATGAGAAGTGAATTCCACCGATAAATATTTAACCAACTGATATTTGGGAAATGGGAGAAAGAACATTAGGAAATGTCTAGATAAATGTATATTATACAGCATGCTCTCATGAGCTATTAACTAATGAAATATTTAGGTTTTAAACATCTTGGACATAACCCAGCTTTTAAAATATAATTACAGAAAACAGTTACTATGTATTTATAGTAGGCCCTTTTAAATTAACTCAGTCATGTAAATCTACCAGGAAGTTGACAGTCCAAACTAATATTGTATGGCTGCAAAAACTTCATTATCGATATATTACAGCAGCCATTTTTTCACTACAGAAGAATCATGGAAACCACACAGTTTGATTATTCCCTGTTCTTAGGTATGTGGGTAAAATAAGTAAGATCATTTTGTAGAAACTTTCACACATAGGTTTGAAAAACCTCTGAGTTATAGTATAGTATGCGCTTTTCAGCTGAACTGTAAACATGTAAAAACATGAAGTCCAATCCCCGCAGTTCTTTTTTCAGACAAAAACTCCCATTGATCAAAAATCCTGAGAAAGGACTGAAGGATTCTGATCAATGGCTTTTATGGGGAAGATGTTGAAAAAAATGCATAATTTAAAGTGTGCTTTTCATTAATTTTGGACTTTCACAGTTGAAAAGCCAGCTTTATCATTAGAGCCTCCCCTTTATTCTTTCGCTGACCCTAAAATGAAGATTTTTACAATGTGTTACAGGTTAAAAACAAGGCTAGATGAACGGTCAGTCTAATCTTTAAAGTTTTCTTACATCAGTTCAAAGACTATAGTGAGTTGCATGAACATTTAGGCCTAAATTTTCACAAGTGGTCTCCAATTTTGAGGAATTATTGGCCTTTTCCCACTCCATACTCAACATCCATTCCATGCTTTTCTGCATCTGAACAGTTGCTTATGAGTATAATATATTGGCCTGAATTTGATTGTGAGACCTTCTAGGCCCAAGATCTAGGACCATTATTTAAGTTGTGCCCAGCAGTGGAAGTATGAGGAAACCACACAGAGCCAGCTGTAGCCTCTCAATTCTAAGGCCAGTTCTAGGCCAGCCCTGGCTTTGATGTAGATTAGAGCTGCTCTAATATAAACCAGATATAGCCCTATGCCCTCACCAACCATAGTTATTGCACAGTAGTGCTCTGGGCAAACCCCTTCCCATCTCACAATATGCTCCTTGCACTGGAGGCTACAGTGAGTGATACAAGAGTGTATGCCAGCTCTGTGTTCACTGCATACTCCCCCACATGCATGCTGAGAAAACCCCTGCTGCTTTCTGGACTCTTCGTACAACCATAACAGCACAGAGATTGGATTGCAGCAGAAAATCTGATCCCAGAAGCTGTGTGTTTGTAAAACAACATTAATACTAATTGTGCTTTATAAATAACGCTCTATATTCCTTTCTGCTTTACAATTCCTTTAAAAACACAACTATATGATCCTCCTGGGGAAAATATTTAAAGCTCACTAAGACATTCTCAATATCTTTGCATGTTCACTATTTTATCAGCAATGGTTGGTTCTCCCCATCCCCATTATGAATGTTGACATCAAGCTATAGAATTCCCCACAGCAATACCACCATGAGTCAATACTACATTGATTTTCTAAACAGAGGTGTAACATACAGGTGACAAAATACTGTATGCATCCTGGAGACTAGGTTTTTAGATCCTATATCAAATTACAACTTTAAAGTTAAGACCCTTAAGACAAAAATGTTCAAATAGATAGATGGTGTTGCTGCTTATGAAAGATCTTCCAGCACTGAAGTCATGAAGTCACATACAAGCCTTTTACAGAAACTTCCAACCATTTTCAGGGAGCAGCAGGGGGTGGAGGAGAGGGAGAGAGAGAGAGAGAGTGAAAGTAGATTTGTCATAGCACAGGACAACAATGGGGAAGGGAAAAACCTACTTAGATTCCAAAGTACAGCAGCAATAGTGAAAATTTATTTTAGCCCCCAAGAACAAAGTGTTGACTAACTTAGAAACACAGTTTTTATATTTCTAATTCATTGTACTTTAATTCTTCTGCATGCATCTATGCCTCTCATACATTATTAGGGCCAGGAGATTTTTCCACAAACATCCTTAAGGAACATCTTTGCTCTCTTTGTTGATGACTGGGCTGATGAATTACTACTTCATCATGAGGCCACTATAAACCTTTCAAATTCCTTTCCAGTTCTCTGTGGGACTTACTTTTCTTTCACAAATTCCTTCTGCCCTCCCAAGAGAATACAGACACTATAATCTCATGACAAAGCTCTTTGAACTCATTACTGTGAGTTACTTCAGTCGAATACTATACTTGCTGTAGTATCTTTTCTACATTTTCCCATAAACCCAAATGCTTTTATCATACACCTTCAAACTGCAATTCCAAACAATTGTATTTAATTTTCAACTCTGGGTTTGCAATAGGAAAAATATTTAAAATGTACATTCAACATGCACGTAAAATTTGTCTAAAGGTTGGAAAACCTTGTAAAAGGTTCAAAAGAATACATTAAATACATTTTAGAAAATTAAACTACAAAAATCACTTGTTAATACATTATCTGGAAAGATCAAGTCTGCTGTGTATGGACTCATAGTAATACTTTAGATGGGAAAAGTTTATTTAAAATACCTGTGGAATCAGATTATTTCTCATTATACTACTTCATTTAAGTATGAAAATCATCTCCTCTTTATCTAAAGATTAAGAAGAGTACAGATTCTTCTTTAGCAGTTCTTCCCTCAACTCAACAATGACTGTTCCCACAAGAGGATACACCAGTCATTTCTCAGGAAATTCTGTTTCTGGTTTTATGAACCAGAAAAAGGCTTTCAGACTTTCACATTAAAGGACTCTCTACCAGCATTCACCCTGCTGAGGCATGAATTGCACTTCAAGAGAAAGTTCAGTGAGCATGTCAACTACATAGAAATACAGCAGTACAGATCACCACTTCTCATCTTCAGTTCTTGAACATACCGTGTGTGGTGTTACTATGGCTTTAGGAGAATGAATAGACTCTCCATGGTGAGGGTGCTGACAGTGGAGAAGGCAGCTGGTTTGAAGTTAGACTGATGGATTGATGTGAGTTAAGATGCTGTCTATATGTTAACTATGTATCTAATAAAGACTGTTAAGTTACTAGCAATAAATTAATACCAAGACAAGTGGATTATTTGAATGTAAAACAACATCTGGTATCACGAGTGAAGGAAGTGATTAAAAGAACTGGAGCAAGGTAAAACAAAACAAAAAACCCTGAAGTAATAGTCGCTCAGAAGTGAAAAACAAGTTTGAATGAAATAAGACAGATCAATTTAGGAGTACCCACATTTCTTAAAATATTGAGAAATGCTGCAGAAAATTGGAAAAGGTTTAAACAAGAACTTGATTTATTTTTGAGGGCATCAGGATCTACTCAAAAGGAAGATGAACAAAAGGTTGCCACCTTTTTTAATATTGTGGGTACTCAAACAATTTCATAATATAATTCATTTGAGTTTAACGTTAGAGAAAGAGCTATGAGTTTGTCTTAAAAAAATATGAGGAATAGTTTGCCAGAAAGAAATGAAACAGTTGAAAGATTTCTGTTTCATTCGAGAAATCAAATGGAGGAAGAGACTTCTGAACATTTTTTTTTACAGATCTAAAGATAAGAAGTGAGACATGCAATTTCTGGAATCTGAGTCAATGACAAGAGATTAGATTGTGATGGGTATAAAAGAGGTCAGTGTAAGAAAACGACAATTAGAAAAGCCAGATCTTAATCTGGAAAAGTGAGTGACAATTTGCGAAACTGCTGAACTTAATCAACAACTGCAGAGTTTAGAAAGAAAAACTGATATGAATACAGACAAATAAAAATAAGTTTGTGGAGGAAAACAGGATGAAAGTATTAAAAATTAAAATAAATGAACATATGAAAGAATGTTCTGGATGTGGAAGGATGCATCAACTTGGACAATGTCCAAGATACGGTCAAACCCATCATATCCACAAGAAATAATCGAGTCCCAAAAGCTTGTAAACAGAGAAGACTGAAAAAAAATTAGAAATATATGTATATTTACTTTAAATATACATTTAAAGACTACAGACATGAAATTTGCACCACAGTCTGTCAAGATTTCGCTGGGAAAACCTACTCTGCTGAAAATAGTAAATAAAGCTGTAGTCACTGTTTCAATTTCAGTATTAGACAAGCCTGTGGCTTCAGGGTAGCTGGTGGCAGAATCCACCACAACAAGTATAGATCTCTTTCCATCCCTGGAAGGTTTAGGGAGAGGTCCCATAGTATCTACAGACACACTAGCGAATGCCTCTTTAATAACGAGCAAAGGTTGCAGTGCTGCTTTGCAAGGTCCCTTTAATCCCTTAGGCTTCTGACGTAAGTCACAACTCCTATAGTAATCTTGCACTGTCTCAAACATGCAAGGCCAATAGAAATTCTGTTTTAGTTTGTCACAGGTTTTCCCCACTCCTACATGTCCTGCAAATGGACAGTCATGAGCTACTTGGAGCAATTCTCTCCTGTATTTCTCAAGCACAACTACCTGCTTGCAAATCTCACCAGGATGCCTCTTTTCCCCCCTGTAGGAGCCCACCTATACAACAAACCTTCTTGCATTAAAAAAAAAAAAAAAATCTACCCTTTCCTTCCCCAGGTGGCGCATCATTCTGAGCTCCAACCACTTCTTGTGCCAGAGAAGTGTCAGCTTGTTAGGCAGTCACAAACTCCTTTTATGTTCCACTTAAGCCCAGAGCAGAATCTGGCACAACAGAAGAATTTTCAAATTCCTCCTCAGAAGGCAAGCTGCTACTGAGGGCATTTCCCTCCCCTTCACAACCTTCCCTGCTGACCACAGACAAAGCAGGTGAATCAGATCCATACTTTCCCCAGGCCATGGTGAGAACATTAAAATGCTTAGACATGGCTCTCTCCTCAGCTTCCTTGGTTTCTTTCTCCTCCTTGATCCTGAGTTCCACCATCCTTATTTCATGCTCACGTTCTATCTTGGCTTCCAGAAACCTCAGCCAAACCACTTCTGTTAAAGTGGTCTCTGTGGCATCTTGGGTATTGGGGTGCTCAGATGCTGCTCTATGGTCAAAGTCCATGAGCAAAGCTTTCAGGTCCTGCTCTGAGGCTCTCTTTTTATGGGACAGTCCTCTACTTGTACATAATTTTTCAAGGTCTTTTGTGTCAAGACTTTCATATGATTCACTCATTGAGACTATCTTTAACCCTTACAACTCTCAATATCAAATTTAAACTTTTGACAGCATTGGGTTATGATCTTCAAGCCCAAATTGACCTGTGTCATGTGAATCCTGTCATGACTACATCAGTTGGGAGTGGCTCATGACTGTGAGTGTCTATCTCAGGGCAGACTGTCAGAAAACAGGGAAGACCCCAAACTGGTGGTATGTTCTAGAATTAGATTTCACCAAGTCAGTAACAGCTGTGAACTCCTAGATCATTATGCCAGTCCTACCATAGAGTCCTCGGTTACAAAGATTATTTTTTCAACTGTACTTATAGGATATAAAAATAGAATATCAGTAACTGTAAACATAGAACAAGAGAGGTTCTGTTCTGGCTACAGATGAAAAGAGAGAATTATATAAAAGAATGGAACCTATGTCAAAAATATAGAACTGCTCAGTCTAAGCAATCTTTGACATTTATTCAAGAAAACTTAAGACCTTGGTCTAAAGTAGTTTTAGATTTATTTGAATGTGAAGGATATAGATAGTTCTTGATTATTTTTCACATTTTACTGAAATATCTATCACACCATATGTGCCAAACAAGTCATTAACAACATTAAATCATTTTTTTCAAGGTATGGAATTCCCAATATGGTAATGACTGAATATGGACCTCCATTTCACAGTCAAGAGTTTAAAAGTTTTGCCATAGCATATGATTTCAAACATATTTCACAGAGTCCAGGCTATCCACAATCTAATGGGCTAGTTGAAAATAGTGTTAAAATAAAAAACAAGATCACTAACAACAACTCAAGAAGCGATACTGATTTATATTTGGCACAAAATCAGAGACAATTGCAATATTTACCTGCAAGAAAGCTGAAAGAAAAAATGATATATATACATAGTACAGCAACAAGAACATCATTCCCCTAAGTAATACAAACAACTTCAATAATAAACCAAGCACAAAAGTCAGACTCTCATTGCGTCAAAGGAGGCCTGTTAAAAGCCTTATAGAAAGCTGTTGAGATAATCTGATATATAGACACGAATAAATTTGTGCTAAAAACATACAAGAAAGGAGATGTGGTGTACTGGGGCTTTAAAACAATGAATAGAAACTTCAGGGTGTGGGAGCTGACAGTGGGAGGAGGCAGTTGGTTTAGGTTAGACTGACAGATTGACCTGAGTGAAGATGCTCTGCCTACATGTTAACTATGTATCTAATAAAGACCGTTAAATTACTAGCAATGAATTATTAAAACTACTGGATTACCGGAATATAAAAACACATCACGTGGTTGCCCTTGCCTACTCTGGATTTAATTTTTAAGATACACTGAGTGTTGTGATTAGCTAATTTTATGTATGCGTGTGTGATACATAAGTGCAACAAGTGACTACTTCACATTTGGCTCATTTAGGGTGACCAGGTGTCCCAATTTTATAGGGAAAGTCCTGATATTTGGGGCTTTTTCTTATATAGGTGACTATTACCCCTCCCCCCCCCCCCCCCGCCCCACCACCACCCTGTGTCCCGGTTTTTCCACACTTGCTGTCTGGTCACCCTAGGCTCATTGCTAATCAGGATTTCCAAAACACTCCACCCATCTAAGGAAAAAATATTGGAAACCTCCCAATAATCTCTTTGGGTAAAAACATTTTAGCATATCCTGAAGGTCAATAAACTTGGGATCGGACATGCACATGCTGGTAAAAATAAGAGGTCCAGAGTGGAGAACCCATTATTGAAAATTCCCTGGCACCAGCCCCTCCTGCTTAAAACTGAGATTTGTAATCTTGGGTATCTCAGCAGTTCTCAACTGCTGCAATGTAACAGAGGAAATCTAGTGGATTTTCAGATTTTCAGCAATGTGCATATCTATATAACATTAAGACTGACCTCTTATTACAGTTTTATTCACTGTCAATATTAATATATTTAGATTTTTATTGGTGAACAAGTTATTTAATATATTTAGTCAGTCAATAATATCATAAAAGATATTCATGGCAAATTGTACCAAAACATTCAATTGTATCTCAGTGGGGAAAAAATACCCTTAGAACTCAGATTATACTGAAAAGTCATTAGGAAAGGGTGAGCAGCATCTGATGGGTGAAGGAGGACTTTCTCCATGAGGTTATGATGCACTCTGCCACTGAGAAACAGGAATTGAAGGAGTGACGGGACAGCGAAAAGAGGGACCGAAAGGAGAACGTGGCACTCCAAAAAGAATCCACGGAGCAGCTCTTAAACATTATGTAGCACCAAATGGACACATTTCAGGCGATACTAGCTCTTCAAATGGAGCAGCTCTATGCCCGCCCTCCCCTGCAGCTGCTGTTACAAGACTCTTTCCCATGCACCCCCCTCACACACACACCGCCAACACACTTATCAACCTCCTGGCTCCACTCTCTACCCGCAGCTTTCCACTCCTCCCTCCTCACAGTCCAGCAGTGGGGACTCCCAATACTCATTGCACTCACCCATCCCTCTGCAGTTTGGCCCTGCTGACATACAGTACCCACTGCATGGTACTCCAAAGGAGAAGATTGGGTATGATCCCTGGACATACACAAATCTGTAGCCATCCTGGGACCTCTCTTCATCTGGAGACCTTCTCTTCCGCCATCCCGCTCCCTGCTGATGTATTTTTGTCGTTTGACTTTCTCCTCCGGTTGTTGTCTTTTAATAAAAGAATTGTGTTGTTTTGAAAGCAATCTTTAGTCTATTAAGTGAAAGCAAAAGGAGCACTGCAAAGCAACATACACTTATGTTAATACCCCTTCTTGCATCTTGTGCAAGAATCACCTCCTAGCATTACAAGCACTGCAATCCCAAGCATAGCAACAAATATTAGTGGCTTTCAGCCTCAAATTGCTGCCTCAAGGCATCCCTGATCCTTATGGCCCTGTGCTGTGCCCCTCTAATAGCCCTGGTCTCTGGCTGTTCAAACTCAGCCTCCAGGTGCTGAGCCTCTGCGATCCAGCCCTGAGTGAAGCTTTCACCCGTCCCTTCACAAATATTATGGAGCGTACAGCACACGGCTATAAGCATAGGAATATTGTCATCGGCCATGTCCAGCTTCCCATACAGGTATCGCCAGCGGGCTTTTAAATGGCCAAATGCACACTCCATCATTCTGCACTTGCTCAGCCTGTTGTTGAACTGCTCCTTGCTGCTGTCAAGTTGCCTCATGTATGGCTTCATGAGCCACAGCATTAAGGGATAAGCGGGGTCTCCCAGGATCACAATGGGCATTTCGACTTCCCCTACGGTGATCTTCTGGTGAAGGAAGAAAGTCCCTGCTTGCAGCTTCTTGAACAGGCCTCTGTTCCGAAAATGTGTGCGTCATGCACCTTTCTGGATCAGTCTGCGTTAATGTCCGTGAAACACCAACGGTGATCCACAAGCGCCTGGAGAACCATTGAGAAATACCCCTTGCAATTAATGTACTCGGTGGCTAGGTGGTCTGGTGCCAGAATTGGAATGTGGGTGCCATCTATCACCCCTCCGCAGTTAGGGAAGCCCTTTTGTGCAAAGCCAGCCACAATGTCACGCACGTTGCCCAGAGTCATGGTCTTTCGGCACAGGATGCAAGTAATGGACCTGCACACTTCCATCAACACGACTCCAATGGTCAACTTTCCCACTCCGAACTGGTTAGTGACCAATCAGTAGCAGTCTGGAGTAGCCAGCTTCCACAGTGCAATCGCCACACGCTTCTCCAACGACAGGGCAGCTCTTATTCTTGTGTCCTTGCGCTGCAGGGCTGGGGCGAGCTCATCACACAGTCCCATGAATTTACTTTCCTCATGCGAAAGTTCTGCAGCCACTGCTCGTCATCCCAGACATGCATCACAATGTGATCCCTCCACTCAGTGCTTGTTTCCCGAGCCCAAAAGCTGACTGTGGTCAGCACCTCTGTGAAAGCCACAAGCAATCTCGTGTCGTAGCTACTACGCGTGGTGAGTTCAATGTCACACTCCTCTTGACTTTGTACTTTAAGGAATAACTCCACTGCCACTCGTGACGTATTGGTCAGAGCAAGCAGCATTCTGGTCAGCAGTTCGGGATCTATTCCTGCATCCTGTAAGAGGCAGTGCACGCAGTACACAAACCACTGAAAGATAGTGCCAAATGTGGACGGAAGCACAGGGTTTGCTGGATGTGAAGCAATGCATCATGGGGCAAATTGTACTGCAAGTGTGAACACGCTATTGCACAGGCAGCTGTCAGTTTGAACACACAAACGCGGTTTTCCTTCTGCGCTGTGTGAGCGGCGCTGTAACTGCCGGTGGTGTAACTTTGCCAGTGTAGACGTGCCCAAAGACTGAATGAGGGGAGAAGGATTGAGCCCAGGCTGCAAAGTTGTCTAGCCTGTGAATGAAATATCTGAAATTTTAAGCTGCAAGCAAGTGCAGCTGGCCTTCAAGAACCTCTGCAATCTGCCTAAAACAACATTCAGGGTGAGAAAATACTACTTGGAACCAGTTTATTTAGTATTTTAAGCTTAGATTGCCTGTTTGTTTGTAATCTACTTTGATCTGTTTGCTAACCTTATAATCACTTAAAATCTGTCTTTTGTAGTTAATAAACTTATTTTTGTTTTGTCTAAAACCCAGTGTATGGAATCCATAACTGGGGGGCAAAAAGCTGTTGCATCTCTCTCTCCACATTGAAATTTAAATTTAATTTAAGAGGGTCAATTTCATGGGCTTATGCTGTATAATTTTCTGTGCAGTGCAAGACTCTACAATTTTGGGTTTACACTCCAGAGGGGGTGTGCACTTGAGTGCTGGGCAATTCCTTAGCTGAACCTTCCCATGCAGAGCTGATCTCAGCATCTGTGTGTATCCCTACCTATGTGTGTGCTGGTAAAGTGCAGTCTGAAGCCTGAGGGAGGGCTTGGCTGGCTTGCCTCAGCAGTACAGTGTAAAGAGAGCCCAGGCTGATGGGTCAGGCGGGCTCAACGGTACCCCAGTTCCAAGTGGCATCACGGGGGAGGGACCCGTTACACAGTGTACCCCAAATTAGCAATTTTACCATAAACTACTGTTGCTAGAAACTACCCAGCAATTGTGAACACTTACGATAAAATAAAAGTAGGTTTATTTCAAGTAAGAATAAAGATTTAACTAGAAATAAAAGAAAGTGATGGAAACAACTGGTTACAACATGAAACAAAGTCATAAAACATGAACCTGAGACTACACTTATGAATACCTTTCCCATATAATGAAGTAGGCTTTTCCCCTAAAGTTCAGTCCATTGCAGAGCTGGCTGGTTTCACAAAAAACAGGATCCAAATGTTCATGGAAGGCCCCCAATCTTTATGTGGTTTCCTCGGTGAATGGATACAGAGTGCCTTTCCCTACATTGTGTTATGCCAAAAGTGTCTTTTCTCTTTATTCATACCCAGGACTATCTCCTGCCTGCTATAACATCCCTTTTCACCTCCAAGAGTTTTCAATCGTTTGCAATTGTCTTTCCATTCACTGTTCTGGGATGTGGCCATGGTATACAACAGAACCTTGCATACCTCAACAGCAAACTTGGACATGGTGACGACTCCCTCTTGCTTGAATGGATCATCACCGAGACACATTACCCTGGTGACTAATTTTTACTCCAAGTCCATGAAGCATTCTTTCAATGTAAATTCTTCATCTCTTAGCTATTAGTGAGTTTGTCAGGTCTGAGGTGAGAGTTATTTGCAAAGCACAGGGGATCCTTTGCCAAGGGGTCTCTGTGTCACAGTGACACCAAGATACATTTTGAGTGGTAGACACCAAGGAACCTTCTGTCCTTACAGAATCGAGGCTGGGGGAACTGTGGGGTAGAAAGAAAAAGAAATGATGGGCCAAGAGGCTCCTTGCTGTCTGCCAGTATTTCCACATCTGGGCAGCTGTCCCTCTCACCACTTCATAGTCACCAGCTCAGGAAAGAAGGTGAGGAAACAGAGGCATGGAAATCTGCAACAGAAGCTGGGAGCAGGGTGATCCACAGCAGCAGATAGGAATGCCAGCACAATGGTTAAGACATGATGACCGCAGCAGCAGCTGAGGATGACAGACTGCTACATTTCCAGTCTTTTAGGTGTGGGAGGAAATCCCAGCCCCACTACTAGACACTCAGCATATGAGGTGGGATATACAGCATTAGCTCATCTGAGGTATCTACAGACTTCGTTTCTGTAGTTCACAATACTCAGTACCCTTTTGCCTGAAAGGCTAATATCTATGTGTGTTTTTGTTTGTTTGTAATATTTAATTATTTCAGTCTTTAGCTCTGATTCCGAGTGTTGGCATTCTGCCCGTAAGCAGGGACAGCCCTCTTCGTGGGGGTTGTGCATATATACACATGCCTAAAGGAAACAGCACATGTATAGCGCCGGGTCTTTCCTGCATTGATTTGCCTGTGAGGGTGAGCAGGGGAACCCAGCACTGATAATTATGTCCCATGCTGAACTCCATGAAGGTAAGCATGGGAGCTGCTATGTTGAGGATTTCTACCCTGCTGTGCACTCTGCAAATGTCTGAAGTTTGAGGGAAACAGTTTTTACTTTGAGCCTCTTACAGCACATCCTAGCAGAATCCCCTGAAATCAGATTCTTCAGAAAATGGAGGGGATTGCGGGCTTTTTGTGAGAGATTTATATTGTGGCATCTAGAAGGATCTGAAAATCTGAAACCTCTTTCTTTTGCTTCCTCTTGATCCTCCTCCTCAGACTAATTGTTCCCTTGAGAGCAGGAGAGGGACCTTACAACTATTACTCTTAATTATCTTTCTTGCCCTGAGAAAGAAGGGTTTTGTGCTGGACTGGATGGAAAGGGGGCTTCCCGAAGTCTCACACTTTAAGACAGATTTCTGGACAGGGTTTGGAAATAGGCTGATCCCAATCCAGGAGAACGAGGCTGGACATTTAAAGGAAGACCTTGGCCTGTTTGCTGCACTGGGAGACAGCACTGGGCTTACATTGCTAGCAGCAAATAGCCCAGTGCCGCTGCAGGGTTGGGCAGAGTGCATGCTGTAGAGGGCACGGAAGGAGGGTTTGGACCCAGGGGCCCCTTACCGACATCTCCTTGTTCCGTCTCTGGATCCTGGTCAGTAACTCCCGGCTGCGGCAGCAGTGGAGGGGAGGAGCTGAGCAGCTGCTCAGTGTTCAACAAGCATGGCTGTTAACATTGGCTCCAATGGTTGGGTTGGAAGCTTCCCTGGCCCTTTGATACTGTGCTTCAACCTATGCTCCCTGCCCCATGTGAGAGGCAGCACCATTTGCTGGTCCTGGGGATGCTGCTGTCACTTGTGCTATGCCGGGGAGTTTTGATTGCAGTGCAGAGGTGCTGCCACTGTTTCCTGGGAGCTCACCTGAGCAGGAAGGGAGGCTGCTGGGAACCCTGCCCCTCTCTGAGAACTTAAGAGATGCCTGGGTCTCCACAGAACAGGCACAGATCTCCAGGCAGGCACTTAATCAGCAGGGGAGGTAGGTCCGTTTTTTTCTCTCAGCCTTCTCTACCATGCTGCACTGCAGCTGGGTAGGCATAGGGCACAGAGTGTCCCAGTTTCTGAGGAGAAAGGGAATCTTCTCTGTTGCTAGAAGCAGAGCCTGCTAACCCGGAGATTTAAGCTTCCCTCTTCTCCCCACCTCTGCATCAGGAAACACACATAGCCTGTGGGGTTCTTGGAGGTGGAGCCACTGATTGACAAGTTCTGTCAGCCTCCAAGGTAGCAGAGAGCATAGTATCCCCATGTCATAGATCTCTGGGTCTCATCATGAATAAGAAATGCTTTATCTTGGACAATTTATAGGCACGTTCTCCTACTTCACAGGAACACTGGGGGCCAGAAGCATTTCTCAAGTTGGAGAGAAAGAAACAACAACTTCCACATGAAGTAGGTGAGGTTCCTCATTTCCTGACTAACCTAAACTATACTAGTGTGCTGTTGAAGCCTTCCAAACCTTACTTTTATCATTACAAGTATCTTGTATGCATTCTGCTTGGGCTTAAAAGAAATCATGACCTTTGGATTAGAGAAAGTCCCTTGGGAGATGGCATAGCAGTGTTCTTCCCTCTTAACATACATTAGTGACAAAAGCTACTCCAAGGCCTATGGTACTTAGCAACTGTTGCTGGGTATGACAGGGCCAATTATGCAGGGTACAGCTTCCAGCTAATGGTTTAAACAATTTAAAAGCTTTCTGGGTTGACTCCCAATAATTTGTCCAGGTTCAGAGGCAAATATTTCAATTTACCCTACAGAAAATCAGTCATTTGTTTTGATGTCTTCGAACATTTATTTAATCATGATTCTTATTGTACCAAAGAACCGTCAACATTTAACATGCTTAATGTTTGGTTTAAATGTTACCTTTTCCTATATGATGGCACATAGCAATACACACTGCTAATGAGGGAAGAGCTATAAAACTACCAATTATCTGCAGTATTGCCATGTTTCATTTTAATAAGAGAACCTGCACTGGGAGAGTCAATAGGAGGAAGGAAGGGAAAGAAAGGAGAAAAATTAGGTTCCCTTGACTTCTGCAACTAATGAATATTCTGTCACTTCAGTACATAAAACATGTGAGTAGGAACTGAACCTAAACAAGAACAACTAATGTCTCTGTGCTAAGCATTTTTCAATACAATTTAACATTATTCCTTCCTTTAAAATGAAAAAGGAACTTTGACAGAACTGTAACCAGAGTACAATCAATAGAGTGTACTTAAGAGGATCAGGAGCAGCACTTGAGTGTTTTTCTAATATTAGACTTCACTTAACAATTGCGTTAGCAGTTCTATGAAATGTCAGGGATTCCAGCTCTCACAGCATAATATTTGTTTCACAGTAGACCACTCTCTCCTCACCCCCAACCCCAAGAAATAGAAAATAGCAATTCAGTATGGAAGAACCGGTAATTCCATCAACATGTATAACAGTCTTAACAGTTATCATGAATAATTCATTCTAGTCTGTCTTAAAATCTACTTGTCAGAAATTGATCAGGATAAATACAGCTGTAGGAAAATGTCATTTAAAAATATTACTGGAGTAGTTTTCTTCCTGTAGTTGGTATTTACTTCTTAGCTATTTCAGGAACACTTCTACGGTATTATTTCTGGCATGTATATCTGATGCATGCCAGCCAAGTTGATGAATAAAAACCTATTTTAATTTTCAAAGCAATCCAGGAACTTCAACACATATCTTCCATTAATTTTAATGGAAGGTGGTGTGTCTAAATCCCCTAGACAGGTTTGAAAAAAATCACAACTGGTACTATTATATGGCCTAGAAAGATTTTTCCCTTTCCAAGTGATTAAGTCCAAATGAAGTCCATGCAACGATGGTGTCACTTTCTTGTATAAAGGTCACAGCAAGTAAATCAGTACAATTGATCAAATGTATGTATTATCTTCCTGTAAATACCCTAATTAAGTTAAAAGAACAGGAGTATTTGTGGCACCTTAGAGACTAACAAATTTATTTCAGCATAAGTTTTCGTGGGCTACAGCTCACTTCCTTCACTCTATGCATCTGAAGAAATGAGCTGTAGCCCACGAAAGCTTATGCTGAAATAAATGTGTTAGTCTCTAAGGGTACGTCTATACTTACCCGCTGGTTCAGCGGCAAGCAATCGATCCCAGAAGTGCTTGCCATCGACACCGGTAATCCTGCTCCACGAGAGGAGTAGGCGGAGTCGACGGGGGAGCCCGCCTGCCGCATGTGGACCCGCGGTAAGTATCTTTAAGTTCGAACTAAGATACTTCGACTTCAGTTACGTTATTCACGTAGCTGAAGTTGCGTATCTTAATTCAAACTGGGGGCTTAGTGTGGATCAGCCCTAAGGTGCCACAAGTACTCCTGTTCTTTTTGCGGATACAGACTAACACGGCTGTTACTTTGAAACTTAATTAAGTTATGTGCTATTATCATACATTATACCTTAACTAACAACAATGGAAAGTTGACCTACGTTCCGTTGAGTTAACTAAGTCATACCAATTTTACTCTATTTGGATAAGCTCGTTTGCTGGGCCCCAGGAGCCAACTGTGCTGTAGGCACTGCACAGTGGTCTAATATATTAAAGTCTGCTAATGGATTTATCATGTTTATTTGACCTAGCTAGATTATACCTTAACATAAGAGAGCCAAAAGAAAGGACATTGATTTATTTTCTCAGCAGGGAAAAGATGATGCATGCATAAATGCTTGGCCATTTCAAGAAGCAGGAAGTACCATAATATAGTTTATAGGCATTTAAAAGGTAAGACTTCATCCTACCCTAACATATATCGTGAGACATGCAGATAAAAGCAGGGTACTTCCAACATGCTGGAAGTACATTTTCATTACAGTGAATACCTTGTCCATGTGTTGCGTCATTTCATAAGACAACAACATTTTTTTCCTATTTCAAAACATATAAGACATTTGAAATAAATCACTCCTTCCCCGCATCATTATGAAGACTATGACAGAAGCAGAGAACTTAGAGGTGACAAAAATCTCTTCTCTATGTATTAGCTTCATTTGAAATGAATATTGCAAACTTCGGGATCCTGCAATAACTGAAATGGCCACAGCCCTTGTAATCATGCCTGCTGCCTCGTGAGCTGTGCCAGTGCTAGGCAGACCTTCTGAAAATAAAGGAACATCTCTTTTCTGCTGGCATCACAGAAAAATGCTGCACTCTCCAGACCTGAGTCAAATTTTCAAGTCTCCTGAATCCAACTCCTAACAGGAGACAGCAGAAGACCTAATATTCTCAAATCTCACTGACTGCAAACACAAATGTCTTCTTGCTGAGGCTCCACACATACAGTTATCAGGATTTTTGGAGAATTGTCATATTTATTTTTATAATTTTCTTAATGTATCTCTATACTTTCTAATAAGGTTTGCGTAGACAGGGAATTGCTGCACATAGACATAGGAGGGAAATATTCAGCAGTGCTGTCTTACACTATCAAATTTTAGAATATATAGGTGTGATGAGAGTAGACTGCCTGTTAAGGGTAGTGGTGCCTAGTGGTCAGCTCACCGCATCATGTGGCATGTCCCTTTAAGATTTTGAAAGGTCACACCCCGCCCAGGATGTGGGCTGGGGGAATCTCTTGAACAGGGTTGATAGAGCTGACCAGGACTCTCATATGGACCCAGAGTGGGATGAACTGGAGCCACTAACAAAGTGTGTTACACTTCCTAGAAAGACTTGATAAGCAGATCCCACAAAGGGGATACATGTTTTGAATCAAAGTAGTCTGGATAATTGGATGAAAGAACATGAGGGGCTCTCAATGCAATGCAGGGTTGCCAATTTTGGTTGGCTGTATTCCTGAAGGTTTCATCACATGACAATCTTTAATGAAAGATTAGTTTTTAATTCCTGGAGACTCCAGGAGAATCCTGGAGGGTTGCAACCCCAATTATGCACCTACAGGGCCACAAGGAGTGCATGTGTGCTGGAGGGCAGTGCCCCATGACAATAGGGATGAGACACAGTAGGGCTCATGATCACAGCTTTATTGACAGTCTTTTTCAGGGATGCCAACCTGTGGCTCTGGAGCCGCGTGCAGCTCTTCAGAGGTTAATATGCAGCTCCTTACATAGACATTGACTCCGGGGCTGGAGCTACAGGTGACAACTTTCCAGTGCTCACTGTTCAACCCCTGCCTCTGCCACAGGCCTTGCCCCCACTTCCCCCAAGACCTTTTCCCTTCCCGCCCACTTTCCCAAGCCTGCCGTGCCCTCGCTCTTCTCCTCGCCTCCAGAGCTTCCTGCATGCTGCGTGAGCCACAGGGAGGGAGGGAGGGGAGGCACTGATGGGTGGGGTGGCTGGCAGGTGGGGCAGGGCAGGGGAGCAGATGGGGGTTGCTGACATAATACTGTGGCTCCTTGGCAATGTACATTGGCAAATTCTGGCTCCTTCTCAGGCACAGGTTGGCCACCCCTGCTCTATTTCATTCAGAGTTCCATTGCCAGACTCCAGAAATTCTGATTTAAAGCTTAAAGAACAAGGAGTACTTGTGGCACCTTAGAGACTTCTCCTCATTCTTTTTGCTGATACAGACTAACACGGCTACCACTCTGAAACCTGATTTAAAGCCTGTATGCACTATGCTTCTATATGTGTATTAGGGATGTAAATATCGGTTTAAAAAGTTACCTGGTTAAACGATAAAAGTTATATCCTTTAACCAGTTAACCAAGGTAGCTCTGGGGACCCTGGCCGGGGCCACTCTGGGGGCCTGGCTGGGGCTGGGGAACTGCCGGCCGACGCAACCAGGGCTGCAGCTGCTCCAACCTGGCTGGGGATGGGGTCCCACCAGCCTGGCCGGGGGTCCTGCTGGCATGGCTAGGGCCACTCCAGCCCGACTGGGGCTGGGGTGCTTCTGGTTGGTGCGGGACCACCGGGATTAACTGTTAAGGTTGGTTAACCGGTAAGCCTAGTGCTCCAAATGGCCCGTCTAGTAAGCTACAGCCTTAGCCAGACTACCTATATGGACTGCTCTACAACCCAACCTTGGTGCTGAACACTTCAAGCACACCCTCACCCACTGCCTCCCTCCTCTTATACAGGGCGGAGTGCAGGATAAAACTGATTGTCAGCTCTGTGCTGCTCCAGGTGCACTGTGGCTCCTTTATGGCCTCTATACAAACGCCAGAGTATAGGAGCCAGTACAGCAGTCAGAATCCAACCCATCATATTCACACACACCTGACTCACCGCAGAATATGCATACCTAGTGTCAACAAGTCTAGGAGTCCCTGTGTGTACGGTGCTCACACACATGCAATTCTCTATACATCAAGGATTTTAGAATTCTGCTATCTTGCAATTCTCAGAGGGTTGTGTAGTTCAGTTGTAGAGTATCCTGGATACTCTCAAATATTTGTAAGAATTTCAAGAATGACTTGATCAATTTCACTGGCAATTTTTAAATGACACTGTTCAGAAAGTAGATTCATTCACCCATCACTTCTACAGGCGGCTAGGGCATAAGAATTGCCCACAAGCAGATGGGCACCAGAACTCTGTTGAACATTCAGCACATTCCTATATACCATTATCCTAAGTGTACTGATTTCTTCCAATAAGTTGGTTTACAAAGTTAGGCAGCATAGCATTAATATTTTAACTTTATTCTTTAAGCTTCATTTTATAAACTGGGGTCAATTTAATTTGCTGTATTAGCATATCATACACAACTGAACAGTAGTTGGTAAACTCACATAGGAGGAAAAAATCTGCCAAACCTCTTCCCATACCTCAAATCCCTGCCTCAGCCAGAGCCCCCTCCCATTCTCTGAACCTCTCTACTCCACCCCCCAGGCCGCAGCCCCCTCCTGCACCTCAAACCCTTTATCCCACACCCACAGCCGGAACCATCACCCCCCAATTTCATGAGCATTCATGGCCTGCCATACTATTTCCATACCCAGATGTGGCCCTCAGGCCAGAAAGTTTGCCTACCCTGGTTTAGAAATACAAGGGCCGCATCCAGTTAAAGTTTGGCTACCGTTTTATGATTCCCACTTGAAATCATCTTCAAATGTTGTGTGTGTGTGTGTGTGTGTGTGTGTGTGTGTGAGAGAGAGAGAGAGAGAGGAGGGCGGCGGAACAATCTATGGATATTTAATGTGATAAGGTAGCTAAAGACTAGACAGCCAGAGACAAGCAATTCTGCTGATTCTTTAGGAAAATTGCTAATGATGAGAGATTGCTGCTATAAAAGTTCGTATGCATGGCATTAGCGATAAGGGACACAAACCTGCTATAAAAAAAGTTACATCCAGAGGACATTATCTTCATGTAGTATAGGAAATGGTTGACAAATGGATATCAAAGAAACATGAAAAGGCACTTTATTTCATAAATGTGTTCCCCATGATTGTACACATGACAGTCATGGTTGCTTAACTGGATCTCTTAATGGAAATTTAATATCTTTAAAATGTTTTTTCTATTTGCTATTACCATTTTGCATATAAAAAGTGATAACCAGATTTGCATTTGAGAAAAGGGAAGGGAAAAGGTGTGACCTTTGAAGAACAAGGTGGCAGTCTTTCCTGGGGTTTATTCTAAAAATAGTTTAAAAAAAATAAAAATAAAAATAAAAGTCTTATCACTGCTTCCAGCCCACTGTGCTAAATCAGGACCTCCTGAAGTATTACCTTTTGGCCAGTGCCAGTTCAGCCTATTAGAGACAGCTGCATGAATGGCAACAGTAGGATGCCTTTTAAATTTTTGCAATTATCCAGTGCTCTGGGGTTCCAATGATCAGACTCAAGCAAAGCTCTCTAGTACCTGAGATTAAAAGTACTGGCCAGCATAACACTTCTCATCAGGGCCTTCCTAAAACTTACATGCTAGGGGTAAGCAATGATAAATAGCAGTTTTACAGGGGAAACAGGGACCACCACCTCTATGTTAAGGAATAACCTAAAGGTACATTTTAGACGGTAAACATTTAAAAATCCAAAAGTAACTTGGGTGGTTTGAAAGTTCTTAAACTACCACAAACATTCTTTCAGATAATTAATTTAAAAGGAATAGCACATGCACTTCCAAGCCAAATTGAAGACTAGCATTCATTATCAAATA
Organism: Chrysemys picta bellii; assembly: GCF_011386835.1. NCBI lineage: Eukaryota > Metazoa > Chordata > Testudines > Emydidae > Chrysemys > Chrysemys picta. The sequence goes on along the minus strand of NC_088799.1, from coordinate 40,515,827 downwards.
TAATTCAGTGTAATTTAGACATTGTGAACATTTACCACACTATAAATCATATTCTGCTGGCAGAAAAGGGATGGAACTGGCCCTTGCTGAGGATTCCTCAGAGGGAGACCATCATTCTTTGCAGCACGCAGTGGAGGGGGCATGTCAAAGTATGTTATAGCATGCTGTACTCCACCTGGCAGATTAGGGAACATTGGCAGATGGCAACCCTAAGGGCTGCTCTAACCTGTGCTAGGGCTGATGCTTGGGTTATCCTAAAATGAAGTAGGCCAGTTACTGCCCCCCCCCCCCCGCAACCTATCTTGCCGTATCAAGTGGCATTCTGGCACAGCTAAGAATCTAGGTTATAGTGTTTTGTTTTACTAATTGGGGTTTTATATACACCTCTACCCTGATATAACGCGACCCGATATAATACGAATTCGGATATAACGTGGTAAAGCAGTGCTCCGGGCGGGCGGGGCGGGGCTGCGCACGCCGGCGGATCAAAGTAAGTTCGATATAACGTGGTTTCACCCATAACGTGGTAAGATTTTTTGGCTCTCGAGGACAGCATTATATCGAGATAGAGGTATATTAAGGTGTTGAAGTAAACATCACTTACAGTATGACAAATACACAAATTAATATACTTTAAAAATACTGTAGGTATTCATCTTTTACAGAGTGCAAGTGCTTCTCAAGTCACCTTTTTATTACATCCTTTTAACTTTTCACCTTGCAGTCTTTACATCCTATTGAAGCTTTTCCTGTTTACAGTAATGCAAATACATTAGTGCATCCCAGAATTATTACAATACGAGTTTCACATCACATAATAAGTGATAAAGCAGTAACTGTATAACTGAATGCAGATGATCTTACTAGTCCTAATAAACAGCTGTTCTAAGATTGTAGCTTGTCTGTGATATCACTAAAAGCAACAGGTGCTATTTTATAAACATGATTTATTGTACAATATTTTAAGTATTTCGGGGGGGGGGGGGGAAGGGTGCTGTTCAGAGTTATGTAGAAGCCTTAGATTTGATTCCTTCCCATTCTCTCACTCCTGGGGATTCAGCAAAAAGTCCACTAGCCTGTAACCCTATGCCAATGGGCTTTTATCGTCTTAGATCTCAATTTAAACAAGGATGGGCCTAGTCAGTATTTGGATCAGAGCCCACCAAGGAACAAAGACCTCTATGGAAACATGCATATGTTTTGTGCACTAGACTGCACCTGCTATTTCATCTGCTACAGTTGGCCTTTTAAATTAAATTTATTCTTCAAATATCTGTGAAAATATACTTCATTATCAAATTATATTAATGCAATACTACAGCTGGGATTTTAATTGAAAACTTTAGGACATTCAGAATTAAACCTGTTGTGACAATTCTGCTCTCTTGTACATTTGCTTTGCAACACATCAAGGACTCTCTTTACATGACTATATACCATTGAGCATTGTGACGTAATATTCACAAAACAAAAATGTACCCAAAGACAGTGACACATTTTGCTACACCCTTAGGCACAACTCTTGTGAGCTACTCTATGCAGGTGGGTCCTGCACCTATGCAAAGCCCCGTTTGCTTTAGCAGGGCTCTGCAGTGAGTAGTTTGCAGGATAAGAGCCTAGGATACAAAACGCTATATACAGTGTATGCATTATTGGCAGGGGGGAAATCTTTAAAACACAAACAAATTTTGTTTAAAAAAAAATTGAAAATTTCAAGTGGCAATAACAAAATTGCATAAATTACAAAACCTAGGACACTTAAATGCAAGGAAATCAATAGTTAAGGGCAACAAAACTTTTATGCTAGTGACATAATAAATTATTAGAATATGGCACACATCAGGGGGTAGGATTAAGATTGCTGGTTGAATTGTACAGTATCTGAGTTTCATGACTTGTCTAATTAAGACTCACATTTTAACATTATACTAAAATGTTTTCATATATTATATATGCACGCCCCACTGAAGTTTTCTTGGTATGAAAGTGCACGAAACACTCCCCCACTGACAATGGTTCATTAGTATCTTTACTACTACTATTACTACTATTTTTTTTTTTTTGGTAATAAAAAATGGGCAATGAATACAAGCTACTTTCTAAAAATTCTTCCTGCATTTGGTTTCATAGAGTAACCCAGGAGCACTGTCTTATTCATCCAGGAGAGTTTTGGAACTCTTGGATGGAATTACTGAAGCTGCAGACATCTCTGCACCAGCTATTTGTTTTGAATAAGCAGCGAATTTGGCAGGCTTTCAAGTCCTTAGAAAAAACGTAGGTGGCTGCAGAGAGGGTAAACGTCATACGGCTTTGCAATACAGAACTCCTGTGGAAAAATAAGATGCATTTCTCAGCTTCTAATTCCAAAAAATGTAAACTGACAGCTATCACTTGTTTATTAAAAAAAACTCAAATTACTCAAACGTAACCAACCAAAATAATTAATACTAAACATTAAGCCCTAAGAGAGATCATCATATTTTCATTTCATACAGAAAACCAGTATAATTCACTTATCTTCAGATATGGTCAACAAATTTCAAGGGCTCAGAATATCTTGATAGGATAATTCAGCAAATAAGTACCTATATTCCCATACACATCATTAAACTGTTATATCTCTCACCTCAGATCACACCCTATTGCCCTTATTTTTAATTTTTTAGTATTTGAAGCATCCAATGATGCACTGTATCAGTCAGAAAAGGGAATTTTCATCCTGTGTGTCTTATACACGTTGCACAGGGCTGGTGCTGTGGTAGGCAGTGTTCTTGGAGATGATTAAAGATAATCAAACTACCATTTTTATAGCTCAGTACGTCAGGTCTAGGCACTTATCACATGTTGCTAAAGTGAGAGCACGTGTCATTGTTACAAACATTAGGCAGCTACTACCTTGGTACTAAAAATGGGAGCAGTTCTGGGGTAACACACAATACCAAAGTATCTGGGATAGCGCAGATTACCAAATGCCCTGAAAGCTTCAGGAATCTTTGTGGACTAGTATTGAACTTCAGTGGTGCAGTTATTTTACACCAATGATCTTTTTCAAAATAAGTAAAGACAATGTGAAAAACATGGCAAGTGGAATAACTGAATCTCCCATCCATCCACTGATTATTTCTAGAGCAGTGGCTCTCAACCTCTCCCGACTGTGTACCCCTTTAGGAGTCTGATTAATCTTGTGTACCCCTGTTTCACCTCACTTAAAAACTACTTGCTTACAAAATCATACATAAAAATACAAAAGTGTCACAGCACACTATTACTGAAAAATTGCTGACTTTCTCATTTTACCATGTAATTATAAAATAAATCAACTGCAGTATAAATATTGTACTTACATTTCAGCGTATAGGATATAGTGTGGTATAAACAAGTCGTCATCTGTATGGAATTTTAGTTTGTACTGACTTCGCTGGTGCTTTTTATGTAGCCTGTTGCAAAACTAGGCAAATATCTAGAAGACCTCTGTGTACCCCCATGGGTACCTGTACCCCTGGTTAAAAACCACTATTCTAGAGCACTGAGCATTTTAAAAAACCCTTCTAGCATCCATGACTACTTGCTTTCTTTTAAATTAAAAACATCCCTTGGGGCCTGATCCAAAGCTACTGAAGTCAATAAGAGTCTTTCCAGGACCTTTAGTGGGCTTTGGATCAGGCCTTTAATAGCTAATACAAAGGTTACTGAGGGCCCCCTGTAATAGTGAAAGATTCTCTCCCCATTTTTTTAAAACTACCCTACAGATATTTCTAATTAACTCACAGATTTCATGGACTCACTCTGTGTAATTTGGGAGATATATTTCTTAAGAGAAATTATATTAATCCTTGCTAAATGTATATACTTGGCTAATACTGGATGGACCATTGTGAAAGTGAACAGCATCAAGTATTTTTTTTAATGTCTTGTATTTCATCCCCACCCCAGGCAGCACTAACAGGCCTATTACAAGCCCATATGAAAACATCTTTGTTGTTCAACCAATTTCCATTTCAAAGCAGCAGATCTAAACATTACTGTTTGAATTATTTCTTAATTCTCATTTCCATATCCCAAGCAGAACAGAAAGTCTGTCTCGTGCATTCTGTACTTTGAAAACCTTCAAGCTACAGATTTATTTGATAAAGATATGAAAACAAAATATACACTGCTTCCAAAGGCTGTATGCCGAGAACTTGACTTGTATGAGCTAGTACAAATTGGCCTTTTTAAAATAAACCCCAAAATGTTAGTTTACCCAGTAGAAAGATTTAACAAAACACATAAGTTGTAATAGTGGAAAACAGTACATAAATGTAACTTACTAGAACTGCTGTTTCAGACAAGATTGTTTTGCAGGGATCCTCCCCACACTAACAGTTTTAGAAAGAAAAGGGTTTACAACAACCATAACCATCTGCTGAACCGTTGTTCTGAGGAGAACTTCCACACTGAGCTACAGTTGTTGTTGTTGAAGCTATAGGGTTACTTCAGAGTGAAATCTTTTCCTCTTTCCATCCTATGCTGGTCATCACAGAACATATTCTAAAGTCTGAGAAAATATAAGGAAGAGCCTGTCTACCTTTTGCTTTTTAATACTGTACAACTGTACTGATGTAAATGATTGCGTGAACTGTACTGCTGCCGCTTCTAATCTGCCTTTGGAAATCAGATATTTTCCTTCAATAGCTCTACCAGGTCTAAATATTCAAAGTAACTCATTAAAAATTTGTAGGAAATACGGATTCACCGAAGATCAACATTGCAGTTCTCATTTTAAAGGCTATTAGGTGCCCAATAGTTATTGGTTAGATGTACTGCTGAGGCCCATCCACATCCTTACACCTGTAAAGCTACAAATTACAACTCCAAAAGAATGACAGCAATAAATTTTGGATTCCTCAAAGAACAGAAGTGAGAAAGGTCATGAAAGTTCTGGCCATATCAACAATTTTGCGTGGTCATTATAAGCAAACAGTAATTAGCTATCTGACTGTTGCCAAACTTCAGTAAAATGTCACTTTTTTTTCTGTACTCTTTTAGAGTCAGAGTTTAAGGCCAGAAGGGACCACCAGATTATCTAGTCCAACTTCATGTATATCGCAGTCCATCAACACCACCCACACAGTAACCCAACAACTGAAAGTAGACACCACAGGCAGAGAATAAGAGGGACTGAGGTGAACTGATGTCAGGGAATTAAGTGAGATATACCCATAAGATCCCACAAAGCAACCCACATTCAACTCTGCAGAGAAAGGTAAAACCCCCAAAGATCAGTCAACCTAACTTCGGGAAAAACTCCTTTCCAAGCCCACATAACAATTTGTTAGATCCTTTTAGACAAATAAATATCAAGCTCCCTATCAGTAAAGCACAGTAGATATTCTCCTCTCCCTCACTTAAAGAAATTCTGTCCAAACACCCCATTGTGTCCAGACTTACAGAGCTCATTATTAAGACAATGGAAGTTTAGTTC